>NC_139828.1:33353455-34080955 GCF_963691815.1 Echiichthys vipera | reverse complement strand
ACTATGGGTCAAGCTCCGAAATCATCAAACTCTACACTTTCATTTTTTATGATCTTCATTCATTCATCTTCGACCGCTTGTCCCTGTCCGTGTCGCGGGTGGCTGGAGCCGATCCCAGCTGACATCTGGCGTGAGGCGGGGTTCACCCTGGACAGGTCGCCAGTCTATCACAGGGCATATCTTTGGACTGTGGAAGGAAACTGGAGAATCTGGAGAAAACCCACACTGACACGGGGAGAACATGCAAACTCATATGCAAAATCCTAAAATCCTATGAACTTTAGAATGCAATTTTACACAGAACAAGAACTGTCCCCAATCACTTCAATTGAAATCCTTTTAGGGATCTCCTCAGGGCCAGACAGACAGAAGGAATGATTATAGTGACCCAAAACAGTCATACAATAACTCAGTGTAGGCTATTGTATTGGCATGTCATGTTTGCAGACACACATGAAAAACTGTGAACCTATCATTCAACATTTCCCTTTTCAGCCTTGATGAATAACAAGAAACAGTGTATGATGTGTATTCCCTACGACAGCATGCTACACGTGAAATCACTACAAGGCTACAATACACTACAATGACCGGTCATCCACAGACACCCCAATTTCACACTTTTTCTGGCCAGTATTCTTTTTCTTTTTATCACAGCTGCTGACACAGTCCAATGTTACAAATTCTTGTTATATCGTAGCAAATTTGAAAGAATTACAGCAGCTTTCCTGCAGGAATACACAAGACAGCCAGAGGCCTCCCAGCTGACTCAGCCTGTTCAACTTGGGATGAACCTCAAAAACGCTACCCTGAGTCGAGGCTGAGCCTCAACAGGCATACAACTGTGCGAGATAGGATAAAAGTTTCTACCTGTTATGCGCCTTATGCACAGCCCCTGCAATGGTGAGCTCAGTCGTCGTCCCAGCGAGCAGGTCCAAACCGATCGAACGTGCGGGGTCACCAATTTATGGTAGAACAATGTATTATAAAAATAGAAAGGTCTACAAGAAGGAGTCAGCAGAGAGGTCTCACAGCAATCAAGGAGAATTTATTGAATCAAGGTTTGATACACTCATCACAGAGTTCCAAAATCCACAATACCAAAATTCCAAGTGTCTCTTAACAGAACTTCCCGTCTTATACCGAGGTCCGCGTGCTGACAACGTTTACACACCCCATCAGGTCTTTCCAATACACACTCAGTACATTTACAATCTGTGGCGTCTACTTTGTGTCCAGACGTCATCATGCCCAAATTCAGTTCTATTGTTTTCTAAACAGAATGTGCTTATCAGGCCTATGTCCCCAGTACACTGTGACCTAACCCTGTTATTCACTTTCTCAATCATGTTTTTTTCCACACCTACAGCTGGGATAAAGAGCACACCTACTAGAGCTAAAAAAAAACATGGTGTATGCTGTGCACCTTTTCCCACACCGGTGCGCTGAGAATGTGTCTACCTCACATACACTTCAGACCAGAATGAGGTAAAAGTAGGGGTGAGCATATACCAAAAATATCATGTGACCATTCTTTTACAGCAAAATCACAATTGAATCAACTTTTTTACATCCATTTTTAACTATTTTGCAAGTTACTAAACAGTGCAACCAAAGTATTTCTGCATGTAAAAGGTTGGCAACATGAGAAATTTGAAAATCTTTGACAAACTTTTTTTTAAAAGCATCCTTGAGGTTTTTTTTTAATTTATATTTTTGTCTATATTCTTTTCATTTGAAATAGGAATTGCACCATTTTTTTTTACAAAAGTTAAGAGCAAATGGATCTTGTGTAACCACAAAAGAATGATAAATATTTAATACTTCATCCAGCATATTTTATGTGAGTGCATTATAACTTATATTTTAAAATAAAATCTGACGATAGATTTTATTAGGATATTTAAATGATATTCTTACTTGCAGTATTAAGTGACAGACATGCTGGAAAAACTCCTGTTCCCCCTCTGGGTGGGCAACAAAGCATTATTCTTGGAATCTCTGTGTATTCTGCTTGAGTACCATTCATTTACATTACAGTGTGTGTATAAATAAAGGTCAATAATAGCAGGTCAATAATTCACTCCACATTCCCTCCACATCCCTGGAAAACACTGCCTTGATTCTGACTGATGGACCAGTGGAGGGAAATTACATTTTTCTCACAAACCCTACAACCCCCAGCCTGTCAGTATGCCACCAGGGCAGAGAGAATGCTGTTGATGTCAGACCCCGTTTACACACTTCATAAAACTTAACAAACTTCATACTTTCATGTGAACAGTTTGTTTGGTTTCTGATTATGGATGCTGTTAGAGAGAGAGAGAGAGAGAGAGAGAGAGAGAGAGAGAGAGAGAGAGTGAGTGATTATGATAGAGGGGGATATAGCAACAGCATCATATCACCTAGCGACACAACTGGCACTGGAGAGACAAAGCTCTGGGTGAGTCACTTAACGTTACGAGAACCGCAAAGGTGTGTTTTAAAGGAGATAGGAGCAGCCAAAAAATCACAACATCTATGCCGAGCTGAACACTGTCTCATAACAATTCAGGGGGACAATCCTGTTCCTGATACTGTGAGCTTCTCTCCTCTCTGTCTGTATCATTCATGTCTCATTAATGCATGTTACTAATTAACTTCGTCCCCGGAGTTGTTTGTGTTTTGTCGTCTCGCAGGTCTCTGCTGATCGTGGTGGTGCGTGCTTCCGTGGTCCTGCATGACGCTTCCTGCTGCTATTATGCTACTATGTAAATCATAAATAAGTCATAGAGTGACCTGAGATAACTTTTGTTATGATTTGGCACTATATATAAAATTGAATTGAAAAGAATACAGTTGCATCATATATATCATATATTTTGATTAAAAGTGGGACACGGTTAAAAAAATTTATCTAATTAATGAGAAGCTTTGTAATTAATTATCACGATTAATCGCATATGAATCATGTATCATATTTGACACAAGTAGCAACAATTTTCAATTTAAATGGATTTTGATATATGTACTATATACTATACTTAATATAATATAAAAAATAAAACAGTGCTTAGTACGGTTTATTTAAGAAAAGTGCAAACCTAACATTGCAAAAATATTTAGAATAATATCCATGGCATAAAATAAACAGTAAAACAGTGCTTTTTCTCCATGTTTTCAGAAATGATCCATCAACTTATGACAGTCCCTCCTAGGAGCGCCGTCTGTGCTAACATTAGCTGCAGCATGTTCAGCGTTGTCTGTGCTAACGTTAGCTGCAGCATGTTCAGCGTTGTCTGTGCTAACGATAGCTGCAGCATGTTCAGTGTTGTCTTTGCTAACGCTAAATAAATTGCAATTAATTGCTTTATCTTTTTTGACGCGTTATTTTTCTGTAATTAATTAATTGTAATTAACGTGTTAAACTCCCAGCCCTTATTTTGATGTTTGCAAGTTTCTATGAACCGAAGGCGCTTTTCAAAGTGTTGTTCAGTCTACGGGTCCTTTTGTAGAACACTAGGTCATTTTTATTAAAGCATAACTATCTGCTATTTAGACTATGTCTATGCCGAGTTGATCAGTGGCTCTTAATGGGCATTCACACCGGGAGCGATGGAGGCAATTTAATTGGACGAAACATGCGTATGTCGTTGCTTTGTCACGTTTTGATCATCCCTTCACAGCTTTAATTGCAGGTAGAAGCCAAAGCGGCTAGCTAACTGAGGCTAGCCCCCAGCTCCGCCTGAGCCATTGTGTTGTAGTGAGATCAGGCCGTCAGTGATTCAACCTCTGTAGCCTTACACCATGCTGCTCAGTCTTCGGTAGATAAGTCCAGAGACACGCTTCACTCTGCACTGACGGCTTTCTTCTTCTTCTACTTCTGGATTTCTGGCAGAATCGATGACTAAAGGCACTTTGCTGCATCCACGGTTCATAGTTATATCCATTATATTATATCCACAGGAACAGTCTGGTTTCCTTAATTAATGCAGTCAAGAACTGCAACAATGGCAGCTTCGGCGACCCACTGGATGTATAACAGAGATATTCGATGGCGCTTACCACAATCTCAAGGCTGATTAGCATTCGCAGCAGAGCGCCACGCGATGGCGCTTGAAAAGTTAAAATTTTTCACTGTTTGTGACACTGTATTGACTGATTTACAGAGTCTCTTTCTAATGTAATCTAATGTAATCTCTTTCTAATGTAACTGATCCTGTCTTTATTTTTTCATACCTTTATACCGTCTTGACATTTTACCGGGGTAAACCGTATATGACAGCATTTGTGTAAGTAAAAGAAATAAAAGAGAGATTTCTACCATCCCATCTCTGGGGGCTTCTGCTGTGCACTACATTGCCTCAATTTAATAGAAAAGAGCTTCTATATTCATAAGTATTGAAAATCATACTGTCGGGATTTGTAAATACTAGAGCTGGCTGCAACTAAGAATTTTCCTACTTGACCAGTAGCCTAGTCATCGTCCAGGCCCCATTAGACGACAATTCGTCCCATGTCAGGCCTAAATGTCACACTGAGCAAGACGCATGTTAATTAGGCTGTCGGTGTTCCATCGCCAATTGGCACAACCCTATTGAGTATTTATTATTAGTCAAGGCTGCTATAAATGAAAAATACACTCTTAATCAATCAATTAATCAAGCACATTGATACATTTCTGGAGTCCCTATGAGTAATGTATGTGTCCAACAACCAGCAAGGGGAAAATATAACATTTGTTGATTTTTAAAGCAATATAATATCATCTTATTAACTGGTAACACCAATACAATAACTTGAAATTAGCTTCAAAACTTACCACACGCACTTAACATGATGCCTCTTAACAACACCACTAAACAATCAAAGCAACTTATTATTGTGATTCTGAATTTGTCAGAATAAAAAGCAGACTGTCAGAACATTTAGTTAATATATTAAATAACAACACAGCAAAACTTAGCTTGCTTAACGTGTAACAATAGCCGTTTTAAGAAAAACTTTTAAAAGATATTAGTGCAGTTCTCATTTTTTTGCCACCATGCCAATGAGCCCCCATCAATCTTTTTTTGGTCCTCAAAGTATATCTTGCATATAGCCTACAGGCTACGAGACAACGCTAGGTAGGCTTCATGCAGACTAACATGGACTGCTGCTGAGTGTGCCCAGCCACTTGTGCGTGTCTGTCCTTTCAAATAAAATCCCCATATGGTTAAACCGTATAGGTTTTGATTTATTTTGAAAAGACAAAGTTTTTCTTTTTTCTTTTCGACAAAGCGACCAATGAACTTTCTGGTTGACTAACGTTTGGTGGACTATAAGGGTGCAGCCCTAGTAAATACCCTGCTATTGAATACCGTGATACCATCCAAGCCTATCTGGTAGTTGCAATTCCACCATCTGGCCACTATGTCAAATTGTCTCCAAAGCTTGGCAGGCGTGATAGAAGCAAGACCCATGGGCTGCCCTCCGAAGCACAGGGATGAAGCACTTCCCAGCACCTGCAGGCGCCTTTGTCCCAGAGAAAGATTATGGACTCAGCAATATAAGGAAATATGTATTTTCCATGAATAAGTGCCTAACTACTCATGGGATGTTGTGTGAACAAACTGTGTACACTGTGCATGCCGTACATGCCATACGCTTTCCAGCCTTTGCCACCTTGTCTCCAAAAAATCCAGTGAAAACCCTGAGTGTCCCCCCAGGTCCAGAAAACAAGGATTTCACACTTATAGAAGCATTGCTAAATAACTCATCGTTTATCAGTCATTTTGGATGCCCCACTTATTTCTCTCCAGTTTATTTTGTGGACACTTGCTGTGACATTTTGTGTGTGTGTGTGTGTGTGTGTGTGTGTGTGTGTGTGTGTGTGTGTGTGTGTGTGTGTGTGTGTGTGTGTGTGTGTGTGTGTGTGTGTGTGGTGTGTGTGTGTGTGTGTGTGTGTGTGTGTGTGTGTGTGTGTGTGTGTGTGTGTGCGCAAACAGTGGCACACCAGGCTGTTGGCCACCTCAGGGTTATTGTGTTTTGCTCTCCTGGCCACCACCTTTTTGTCCAGCTCCCCCTGCCCACATGAAAGAATCAACAGACTGTTCAGTTGTGACATGAAAGGACAGCATTTGTACAAGGCTGCAGTCTGCTTCATTTTCAGTCCATGTAAACAGCGGGCAGAGTGGTAGGAAGAAGAAGCATCAGGCAGAAACATGACACTGTATCCCAGACATACAGGAGGTCTGACTTCACTGGGTAGGTAAATATGCTCCAAATTAACTATATGATGTCCACACACAAAGATGTGGTGAAAGCCTGACATCGTAGCCTAGTATTGTAACTGATCTTTCACCAATAGGTTCACTGTGGTGGGTCTCAGGGATCAGGTCTTACTCTTTCACCATCCTCCTGGACTTGTCTGAACTACAATCTAAGCCATCCCAAAATGAACGTGGAGCCCAAATTTAAAATCTTTGTATTTCTACACTTTCAGGTCGCCAGTCTATCACATGGCACATAGAGACAAACAGAGACAGACAACCATTCACATTCACACCTACAGGCAGAACCCGGCCTTAATCCCACCCCTAAGCCTCTAGCCTGTCGCTAGCACGGCAACCTGTCAATTACAAGGTAGCTACGCCTTAAAACATCCTCGGCTTTATCGTCTATTTTTCTCTAAATAGGACCATAGGACCGTTCACCAAATGAACATCATGCTCTATTAAAGAAAATTAAACTCATTTGGATGTCTTTTTGCAACTAGTCTCCCCCTCCTGGACAAAGAAGAAAGCAGGTTTTAGGCATTTCCACAATGGCTTTACTTTTCAGACCCGGAAGCTTCTTCCATCTTTATTATACAGTTTATGAAAAAAAGTTCAGGTATAGGGTTGTACTGAAGCATGGGAAATTTGAATTTCAAATAAAAACCCACAGAATGATAAGTTCTGTGAGTAGGAGATTAGGGGAAAGCTGCTAAAATCAGGAAGACACAAAATAGTTTGTGTCAGCCTCTTGATGTGGATACATTCCAATCTTTAATGGATTCTTCCTTGGCCCATGCTACACCCTTCTACACAGTTTCATCAAAATCGTTCTTTTTCATATTCCTGCTGACGGACAGACAAACAGACAAAACTTGCCGAAAAACATTTTTCACCTCTGTAAAATCTCAGTGAGACACTGTAATAATAATACAGTGTAGCTCTTTCAACAGGCTGCATTCACTATCATCACTGCTCTTTATACATGCCCATGTATAACTGCCCAGAATTAGTAACGGCTCTTCAGTTGCAGAAGGTTGAGTCAGCCAGTTAGATAAGGTGCATCACTTGTTACAAACCAAAGGACTGAGGAAAGAACAACAGTGTTTGGTCAAAGTACCGATGGAGGCTAAATAGAGACCTCCATGCTCAGCCCAGCATGTTTGATACCTGGCCTCTTTATGTCCCAGAGCAGGAGGTGTTCAAGACAACAAGTGTGTGACAGATATGGCAGGAGCTTAGAGGTTTGAGCACAGCGATATGAATCTTTCAACCAAGTGCTGCTGGCACAACACATACGCTCAGTGCTCCATCCGACTGCTGGGATCAAATGTCAAGCTGGCTGCCACACACGTGCATTATGGAGCCATCATGTGTGGGTGGATAGATGTTGTAGGTCAACAACATTCTTCAGGATAGTCTTAGGTTCAGCACTGACCATGAAAGGAATAAGGAACAGTACAAAAAAAACACATAGCTACTGATGGACCTCACATTTTGTTTTTTACTGACTATTTTTGTTATTCTTGTTATTCGTCCTGTGAATAAATGGCCAAAATATTTCCAGAAATAGTACAAGGTGACTTCTTATTAGCGTATATTAAAGTGTCCTTGTTCAATAATCATGCTGGGAGAAAATTACAGAAGAGGTCCACATCATTTCTCCATTCACGGTAGCTTCACAGACTGGAATGCAATGCAACCACAACACATGGTGAGGTTTGAGTTTGGACAGCAGCTGCACTCAGACATACAGTACATGGACCTAAACCTACACAATCTATTTATATGCATATTTTTACAACTTGGGCGCTAACCACAAATTCACTGAAGGTTGTTAAAAAGGCAATCTGGAAAATGTCATCATTAGCTGAGGACCGGAAAAGTGAAAAGTGAGTCACCAGATGTTATGAAACTTAAAAGCTATTTTTATAGCTATCTGCTATACTGACTGCATGGGGTAGCATTCTGGGATAGGAATTTGTATTTATTTAACTCAATCACAAACATTTGAGGTGATGCCAAGCCCCGGATGCAGCGGCGGTGCACACGCACACACACACACACGCACACATACGCACACGACTTGTGAGTAGTGTTGTTTTTGGCGGCCTGTTTTACTTTTAGTCTAGTCTAGTTTCAGTCGACTAAAAGTCTGAGCATTTGAGTCTAGTTTTAGTTGACTAAAAGTCTGAGCATTTTAGTCTAGTTTTAGTTAAAGAAAATTGTATATTAGTCTCTTTTTAGTGATGCAATTATATTTAATCACTATAATAAAAGTACCTAGTAGTATTGAGGAAACCAACATTTTCTTTTAGCCAAACCCATGCAGATATCTTTAGTTTACATGCAGATATCTTTAGTTTACAGCATGTACAGGTCTAGAATAAGTTATCCAATTTATGTTGATGCTAAATTCAGTTCAGTGTTATTTGCTCTGTGAAATATAAAACTAGTGAAAGTATTTGGCCAACAAGGGGCAGTTTAGTGCAGTGAGTCAGTCAGGTAGGAACTAAAAACACACTTTACACTCTCTCACAAATAAATACACACACGCGCGTGCGCACACACACACACACACACACACACACGCTAGTCTCTCTTACACACACGCTAGTCTCTCTCACACACACGCACGTACAGTGCTAACGCCAAAGCTAGCGTTAAAACCCGACATATCGACACACTGTAGCCTCATGTCGCATGAGCTTTCTAAAACAGAAAGTATCGTTACGTTATGTCTTGACTCACCTAAATGTCATTATGGGATGCCCTGGGGTGTCTCTTAAGATCCGTGGTGTTTTTTCCTGTGATTTTGTGGCTGCATTTCTTTCTTTTTCCACAACACATTCCGTTTTCTTTTCCACGTCTGTGTAATGAAATAGTTTCTTCTTTTCCTCCCAAACACGCCCCCCGGCTGGTGCCACACTTTGTTCTCATGTTTCTTTAGTTGTCGTTAACCCTAACTCTAACTCTAACTCTAACACTAACGCTGACGCTGACCCACAGCAGCGGCATCTTCAGAATCTAAATAATGCGCGTGTGGGGATTGAGGAAGTGACGTCGCCCAGACGCGAGACTGGGAGGGGAACTTCAAAATAATAATAATAATAACGTGACTAAACGTCAACGAAAATGAAGAGACATTTCGTCTCGTTTCTATTCGTCTATGAAATTGCATTATATATTTAGTCTTAGTCAGCGTCACATGCCCATGATTTGCAAGAATCTTTTTCAAAGGGCAACAAAAATAAGGACACCATAGATACCATGGCTTCTACAGTTCTTACGGTTATAAAACCGTGACATTATGTAACCGCAGTTATGGCAAAATCAGTAAGTCCCAACATCTCTAAACCAGACTAAGAGGTACAAGACGCCGTTCATTGCTGCTACAGTTTGAAGCCCCTATTGCTGACAAACTGCATAAAAAGAAAATACACAACCCCAAAGAGATTCTGTTTACACTGAAAAAGAGAAAAGCTGCACATCCTCACGTTGGTTTAGCCAGAACCAGAGAAAGTTTGACATTGTTGACTGATAAATTACTTTAACCAATGATCTATTCATTTCTTAACCTTTACCCTAAGCCACCTAACCATCACCTATTAATACAACACTGTACACACTATCACCCAACCTTAACCGAGACATTAGCATGGTCATGTTCAGACTGACTGACATCAAAGTGCTGCTGTTATTCCTGTGGATGTCCTTTTCTCTCCCTGAGCACAATATAACCTCATGGTAAGAAGCAGGAGGTCAGATGAGTGATGTCTGCTGTCATGCTTTCCTTACTGACTGTGCAAAACACAGACTTCAATCTTTGTCACCAAATTCACAAACAAGCCACTGCTTGTCCCAGTCCTGAAATGCATTCAGGAGCCATTATCTCCACAGCAGACTCTCCAAGATGATCTATATCTGATAACAGGACAATATGGGGTTAGGAGGCTGACAAACATGCTGGATAATGCTCCGAAGCCCACAGGGCAGACCTGAAGTAGTGATTTACATGAGGCCGAATGACCCCTGCAAACACAAATTTAACAGCCATCAATTATTAACTCAGGCTTAGTTTGCTAGCTGCTGGGGAGAACTGCCATCAAGATGTGGCCCACACCCTGACTTTAAAGGCAATAAATGTAATAGAAATGTACATTATCCATGTTGTGATTTGTTCAGCCACAGAACACGGGTGAGTGATGTTCCCTCTGCTGTGAGGCCAAACTCAATTCAAATGTTGTTCTTTAGCTGAGCAGTGGTGAGTTTTCATGCCAACTATACATGGAAACTGTCCAGCATCATTACCATATGCTCTGGATTACGAGGATGATGAAAGGTTGAATATGGAGAATGATCAGAACAGCTCCATCTAGTGGCTCAAGATTGTAGTCGCAACAACAAAAAATAAGTCCAGCAGTGGGGTTGCCAGGTTGGTCAGACCCGGCCCAGTAGCTACAAGAGACCGGAGTCGGTTTGAGCCTGTGTGAACCCATCCCCTCCAGAAAATCACACCATAAAAACAAGGATTAGAGGAGTTTGACTGACAGTTAGCATTAGTCGTTAGCATTAGCCCTTCCAGCTAAGTAATAATTCAGACTAAATATATTTTTATATGAAAAAGCAATACTTTCATTCTGTACCCCTCAAAACGGCCCGTGTGTGATTTTTTTTTTAAATATAGCTTTTAATAAAGAATCTACATATTCAACCTTTAAATCAACCAAAGAATTCTTATCCCGTAACCTACAGGTTGGACTTTTGTTGATAGTTCACCTCTGGCCACCAGTGGGACAGCAGTTCAGAAAATTGACATTAGAATTAGGATTACTTTCTTTCATTGATAGATAGTGGATGGATTTCCCACGGAGGACTATGAGAAAGGCCTGTTTAACTATGTGTTACGTGAATTTAGCAGAAAGCAAGTTCTTATGGAAGTGCCACTAATTAGGGCGCACACGGTGAACCCTGGGTATTTCTCCATCAACTACAGGGTGGTGTTAGAGAGGTAACAGGATGGAGCCACCTTGTCCGTTTCCAGAGCCTCCTCTAATGGGAGGCGCCTCCATCCATCATGGAGATGAGGGATGCTGTGAGCTAGCATTCAGCTAGAAGTGCAGGTTAGCTGCATTCCAGCAAAGAGACGGCGATTCAGACCGACAGGTGCAACAGCAGCAGCAGCATCCATCCGTACACAGCCTCCACACACCGCTCCTTCCGCCTCGACATAGCCAAAGAAAAATGACCAGTCAGCCATCAACAATCCAGCAAGCGGACAGAAAAGAATCCTGGATTCATAGATATGTTTTTCATTATCAAAATAGTTGAATTGTGTGAGCGAATAAGTGGCGAGCGAGCTAGCTAACAGCCGCCTCAGCACAGCGACTGAACGCGCCGCCGTTAGCCTCGTCGCTGTGGTGGCTCTGGTGAGGCGTCACTGAAACCGCGAGGAGCGGGAGAAAAGACAGCACCTCACCTCTCTGCCATGTTCCCGACGGTTCTTAAAATCCCCTTAGAATAAATCCCAAAACGGCACCCATGTTGCCGAAATTGCGGTCGCCGCAGTCAACGAGTCATTCCTTCCAGACCACTGTCAGACTGTCCGCACTGACGAACACCACCTCCGGTCAGGACCTTCACAATAAAAGCTGCTCACCAAGGCTGTCGTTGTAGCACCTATTTTGGAAATGCAGAAGTAACAGAAAATATAAATGAGATATGGCACTTAGACATAAAAGTATAGTGTTTTAATGTCAAGCACGCATAGTCTGTATTTTCAAGACTGATAAAAATGAATCATTAAAAAATATTTTTTTGCAAAACCTATAGTCTATAACAATCTAATCGGTAGCCTTAAAAAACTCAATTTTCCACTTTGATGTAATGGTGAAACACATACAGCCATCATGCAAAAACATCTTTATACATTTGATCACCTTAATCTCATCCTTCAAAGCATCGTTTTACAAAATCACACAATGTCATGATGTCAGTCTTCTTACTTTGATATCATCTGTAACTGTTATGAAATTATTTTCAAAACATTCATGTCCATCTGGAAATAACAAGATGGCCATAATGGGTGTATTTCATTAAAACCACTCTTCATACCTGTAAGATATACCCATTTAAATGTAGTTTAATAATCCAAAGATCTATCTTGATATGTCTTTCTCCTAACAGCACCATGGATGTTTAGCTTATGTCACAGCAGAGGTTAAAGGATCAGTCAGCAGTAGTTACAACTAAAATGTTCTGCACAACAGAATCACCAAAGTTAAGACAAAAATGCAATTAACAAAATGACAAATGTTCACAGCAACTAGGCTGTTTTATTCTGAAATGAATATTCGGTCACTTCTGGTATTAGGTTTGCTAGTTTTAGCCCACTTGATGCAAAAGGGAACGGGCACTGAGTGTGTATATGGGATTTTTGTCAGTAATATGTTGCTCTCCAGAGATTTCAGGCGGTGCATGTGGATGCCTTTGACAGGGTTTAGGGGGTGCGTCCAGTCCCAGCATGCTCCGGGGCACCCTGGCTATGTCTCAGTGGATCAGGGCTACCTTAGAGACACTCCCATTCATACCCTACTAATGAACTATGTGGAGACATCCATCCATGTGACTGTGGGATGGAACTCATGAGAATGCAGGAAAAGCATGAGAACTCAAACACAAACCAGGAATCAGACAACGCCATGGATTAGCTCCAACATCACCTGCTACAGCAAATAATTATTTTCATTTAATTTCAAAGACACCAACCAAAGCCCAGCCATTTTGTGATCACAGCTCTTAAAATGCTGGAACATTAGCATCTGACAGGCACATTATTATCACCTCTATCTCTCCTTAAAACTGATCCGTTCAACAAAAAACTAGTTCTGTTTGTTAAGGCTGAGCCCGGCTTTTGTTAGCACTATTAGTTGTTTTTGATTTGAATATGGAACATGCACATCATGGTCACATTCTTATTTTTTTCCAAATTATTGTTATTATTATTATTATTATTAGTAGTAGTAGTAGTAGTAGTAGTATTATTATTATTACAAAAATCCCAATTCACTGCTTTGTCTAAACTTGCATTCTAACTCCTAGTTTACATGTATTAATACATGAAGAGAGGACCTGTAACTGATCTGTGGTACTGCAAAAAAAAAGGTGCAAATCCAATTTAGTGCGCTCATTCTGGACTTAAGCTGCAGACAAAGCGAGCAAACCCTGGGTCCCCAGACCTCCAGGGGCTCCATCTGTTTTATTATCTTAGACATCACCACACAAGAAACACAAGCTAAAACCAATTGATGTGGTCAAACAGCAGGAACACAAACAAGATTTGCAAATTAAAAATGTGTCGTCACCAAATATCAATTTAAGTAAGTCCTGCATTATTACTTCATCTGCCCTTTTCCACAGAAGGACCCTCTGGGATCATTAGGGACCTGAGAGCAGTGTTTGCCTCAGGACCAACTGAAAAAACAGAATCAAATCAGGATTCTACTAATCACTAATAAATATCAACACAATCAAGCACCTTGATACATCTATGACTGCTTAACCTTGTACTGTTAAGGCAGGGTTAAGGTCAGTTGTTCAGTCCCCCTGTCAAAACTAAAAGACATGGGGTGGGCTATGGGGCCACAACAGCAAATATACTGTTCATACTGAGATAATGTGGACTTTTGACTGTTGTACAGACAGGTTTTCCATCAGGGTCTATATGTTGTCTCATTTTGTTATTTATCCGTATGTGAGCGCATAATAAGAAAACCACTAGTGTAATGACACTCATAAGCAAGCGTCAGCATCAGTGACCAACATAACAATGGTAGGCCATGACTCATTCAGAGCAATAGCTCAGCTCTCTATCTCCCTGTATAACTGGAGGACAGTTACATTAACACAACACATACCAACTCTACCTCTCATCTGGTCAGACTGTCTGCCCATAGAGGTGTGTTGGATGTGTCCTGGGGCCCGTTTCACAAAGCAGGTTTAGTGAAAACTCTGAGTCTGTTAACCCTGAAATGAGGGAAACTCTGAGTTTTCCGTTTCACAAAGGGAGGTAACCCAAACCAGAGAAAGAGGGGTAACTCTAGCCTGTTTCACAAAGAGAGGTAACTTAACCTCTCGGTCAGTTACCATGGTAACATGCTCTCTGAAACTAACCTGGTCGGGACCAGGTTTTTCTCAGAAAACCTCAAGTTTTTCTCCGTCTCCGCCCTCTTTTAGCCACACACGGTGTTTGATTTCCTCATTCTTTCAGTCAGCGGGCGAGTTTTTGTAGTATAGTTCCGTCTGTTTTTTCAGAAAATCATTGCAAAAATCAGTCAGTAGGCCTACATTAGAAGTTATATTAGGTGGTGACTATTTCACTACCATGGCATGTCCTTTTGATAACGATCCCGTGGATGAAGCTGCAGCATTACTGCACAGAGAATTAAATATTCGTCGGGGGATGATTATCAAACTATTGATTATAGATGTTCTTGCATTTCCAGCCAATTCTCTTTTTGAGCGATACCGTTTCATATCACAGCAGATATTCTGTGTTGCGCTGTGTTTTTTTGCAAAAGGGAGTTTTTTTTATACAGCGTATAAAAATCATTCAGTAGGCCCATATAGAAGTTATATTAGGTGGTGAATATTTCCACTACCATGGCATGTCCTTTTGATAACGATCCCGTGGATAAAGGTGACGCATTACCGCAAAGAGAATTAAATATTCGTCGGGAGAGGATTATCAGACCGCGCATAGACGTCCTTAATATACTGCAGCCATAATTACAAAATGAATGTATTTGACTTAGCATTTCCTAAATATAATCCTAGCTTTTCTTGCAATTCATAGGTTCAAAAGTGTGTGCTTTTAATTGGGTTACCGGTATATAAACTACTCTTATAGATGGAAACAACAGCCTTCTGATCCAGAATATCACCTATAATGCGAGGGGTGCATTTCACAGCAGGGGTGCTGAATACGGCACAACACCGTTTCATGTCACAGTCCATCATTTACATACAGAGCCTCATCCGTCCTTACATTACCAACATTAACAACCAAAGTCATGCTCTCACATCCCAGCAGATATTGTGTGTTGCGCTGCATTTTTTTGCAAATGGGAGTTTTTTATACAACATATAAAACAGCCACAGCCACTATGTTTAAACTTACGCACTGACCCCAGCAGCAATGTTCTCCCACGCCGTCTCCCTCTCTTTAGCTGTTGCAGTGGTGTCACACTTTCGGCGAAAACATGCTCAAACTCTCCGTATGAGCTCATTAATATTTCCAATTCCAGTGGTAGCGTAGCGCTCCGCTTCCCCGTTGCTATGGTGACTCGTCAAATCAGGACTCCATTGATGCTGTCTTTCTTTACTTGTGGTGCACACGCTTAACTCCAGGTCAAACTACTCTGAGTTGATCAACCTAACGCAAATCTGCTGTTCTGGAACCGAAAACTCAGAGTTTCCTATCTCAGAGTAGATCAACTCAGAGTTCAGGGTTAGACCCAGAGTTTTATGAACCTGCTTTGTGAAACGGACCCATGGTAAAGACTGCAACGTGACGTGTTTGTTCCTTCTCTTAACTTGTGCCTAGCCACAACTTTAACCTGGAGCTCTTCTGAAAACATCTTTCCAACCATGGTGAATTCTATGTGTTACCATGCACGACTAGGAGTGGAATCCTCAAGGAACAGCGTATTTTATTCTAAAGTCAAATCAAAGGAACAGCTGATTTTATTCTGAAGTAAAATCAAAGGAACAGCTGATTTTATTCTGAAGTAAAATCAAAGGATCAGCTGATTTTATTCTGATGTAATCAAAGGAACAGCAGATTTTATTCTGAAGTAAAATCAAAGGAACAGCTGATTTTATTCTGAAGTAAAATCAAAAGAACAGCTGGTTTTATTCTGAAGTAAAATCAAAGGAACAGCTGATTTTATTCTGAAGTAAAATCAAAAGAACAGCTGGTTTTATTCTGAAGTAAAATTAAAGGAACAGCTGATTTTTATTCTGAAGGGAAATTAAAGGAACAGCTGATTTTATTCTGAAGTGAATCAAAGGAACAGCTGATTTTATTCTGAAGTGAAATCAAAGGAACAGCTGATTTTATTCTGAAGCAAAAACAAAGGGACAGCTGATTTTATTCTGAAGTAAAATCAAAGGAACAGCTGATTTTATTCTGAAGTGAAATCAAAGGAACAGCTGATTTTATTCTGAGGTAAAATCAAAGGAAGAGCTGATTTTATTCTGAAGTAAAATTAAAGGAACAGCTGATTTCATTCTGAAGTAAAATCAAAGGAACAGCTGATTTCATTCTGAAGTAAAATCAAAGGAACAGCTGATTTTATTCTGAAGAAATCAAAGGAACAGCTGATTTTATTCTGAAGAAATCAAAAGAACAGCTGATTTTATTCTGAAGTAATCAAAGGAACAGCTGATTTTATTCTGAAGTCAAATCAAAGGAACAGCTGATTTTATTCTGAAGTCAAATCAAAGAACGAGCTGATTTTATTCTGATGTCAAATCAAAGGAACAGCTGATTTAATTCTGAAGTAACATCAAAGGAACAGCTGATTTAATTCTGAAGTGAAATCAAAGGAACAGCTGATTTAATTCTGAAGTGAAATCAAAGGAGCAGCTGATTTTATTCTGAAGTAAAATCAAAGGAACAGCTGATTTTATTCTGAAGTAAAATCAAAGGAACAGCTGATTTTATTCTGAAGTAAAATCAAAGGAACAGCTAATTTTATTCTGAAGTAAAATCAAAAGAACAGCTGGTTTTATTCTGAAGTAAAATCAAAGGAACAGCTGATTTTATTCTGAAGGGAAATCAAAGGAACAGCTGATTTTATTCTGAAATAAAATCAAAGGGACAGCTGATTTTATTCTTAAGTAAAATCAATGGAACAGCTGATTTTATTCTGAAGTCAAATCAAAGGAACAGCTGATTTTATTCTGAGGTAAAATCAAAGGAACAGCTTGTTTTATTCTGAAGTAAAATTAAAGGAACAGCTGATTTTATTCTGAAGTAAAAACAAAGGAACAGCTGATTTCATTCTCAAGTAAAATCAAAGGAACAGCTGATTTCATTCTGAAGTAATCAAAGGAACAGCTGATTTTATTCTGAAGTCAAATCAAAGGAGCAGCTGATTTTATTCTGACGTAATCAAAGGGACAGCTGATTTTATTCTGAAGTCAAATCAAAGGAACAGCTGATTTTATTCTGAAGTACATAATACATTTATCCACCACTTAAGTACAATAATTTAATCTTACTGCTCATTTCTGTCATATACAGTCAAACATATTTGATCTCATACATTTCACTTATCTGATTTCAGATAAGTTTTTAGGTCTTTATGTATGTAAAGAAAAGAAGATACGTGTCCAGGTGTGTAAGACTAGATTATTAATTGAGAGTGGCTCCCACTCCTTCTCTTCTGTCCTCTTTATTTCCTCCTCCCCCCGAGTGAAGAGTTCTAGAGTGTGATGGCCTGAGGGACAAAGGAGTTCTTGAGCCTGTTGGTCCTACACTTGGGCAGGAGCAGCCTTCAACTGAACAGGCTGGGTGCTGATGACGGTGTGCAGGGGGTGGCTGGCCTTGTCCATTATGTCCAGCAGTTTGTCCAGTGTCCTCCTCTCTGCCACCGTCACCAGCGAGTCCAGTTTCCTGCCGACCACAGAGCCGGCCCGCCTGATCAGTTTATCCAGTCTGGAGGTGTCCTTCTTGGATATGCTGCCACAGTGTAGAAGAGGACACTGGTGACCACAGACTGGTAAAACATCCACAGCAGTTTGCTGCAGATGTTGAAGGACGGCAGTCTCCTCAGGAAGTACAACCTGCTTTGTGTCTTCCTGTACAGGTGGCTGGTGTGTGTTGTCCAGTCCAGTTTATTGTCCAGCCACAGCCCGAGGTATTTGTATTTGAATGCACAGCCTCCACCTCAGCTCCCTCTAGCAGGACTGGTCGCAGTCTTGGTTTGGACCTCCCAAAATCAATGACCAGCTCCTTCGTCTTGGAGGTGTTGAGCTGTAGGTGGTTAGTGTGGCACCAGAGAGCAAAGTCCCCCACCAGACTCCAATACTCCTCTCTGTCGCCCCTGATGCGTCCCAAAATGGCTGTGTCATCGGTGTACTTCTGTATGTGACACAGCTCCGAGTTGTAGCAGAAGTCCGAGGTGTACAAGGTGAAGAGAAGAGGGGCCAGCACTGTGCCCTGAGGGTCTCCAGTGCTGCTCACCACAGTGTCAGGCGTGGTGTCCTTCAGCCTGACATACTGTGGTCTGTCAGTGAGGTAGTTTCCAACCCAGTCCACCAGATAGGGGTCCACTCTCCCATCCTGTTCAGTTTGTCCTGAAGTATAGGGGGCTGGATGGTGTTACAGACACTGGAGAAGTCCAAGAAGAGAATCCTCACTGTGCCACTTTCCTTATGTGGACTGTCGTGGAAATTTTCTGCTCTTGGTGAAGAATTAAATAACGAATTCTTGCCGGCCGACAAAGTTTATTTTCTTTGCAAAGAAAAGGTCAATCGACATGCGAGCGGTTCGAATGAGGAAAGACAAGTGAGCTAAAGAAACCTTGAACATTTATACCTGAGGGAAAGCCCACCCCTTGAATGTGTATTACATCCTTTGTCTACTGTGGGGTTGATCAGCCCAGACATCCTGCCGTATAATTAGCAGGTCTGATCAACACAGTTCACACTCTTGTCCTTTCAGAGACATCCTGACGTATGATTAACAGGTCTGATCAACACAGTTCAGAATACAAAAGGGTTGAATACATCATGAGACAGTGAGCGGTTGACTGTCTCTGAAACTTGAAATGCAATTACAAGGTCTAGATATTAAAATACACAAATGGGTGAAAAAGATAAAGGGATCTGATATCTTTGGGAGAAAACCTTCTGTTCTGCCTGTTTGAAAGGCTTCTCAAGGAAAAAGGAATATTCAAATTTACCATTACAGGACATAGTAGCAGCATGTAGAGGATGGCATCCTTCACACCAACATCTTGCTAGTACACAAACCACAGGCGGTCCTGGGCGTGTTGTACCTGGGGTCTGAGGAGGCTTAGGAAGAGCCGCTCCAACGTCTTCATCAGCTGTGACGTGAGTTCCACTGGTCGGTAGTCATTCAGCTCGCTGGGCCTGTTCTTCTTAGGAACTGGAATGATGCAGGATGTCTTCCAGAGGGTAGGCACTCCGTTGTAGTGGTTCCCCCAGTTCTGCAGTGCAGGTCTTCAGTAGTCTCTCGGACACACTTTATCCGGGCCTGCTGCTTTCCTGGGCCGGAGCTTCCTCAGCTGTCCTCTCACCTGGTCTGTGAAGCGGGGATTGTGTGGAGAAGGAGGGGGGTGTTGTTGTGGTGTCGGGGGGGAGGTGTGTAGAGGGAAGAAGGAGAGATGGCTGCAGTAAGGGGGGGGGGGGGGGGGGGCAAGGGCTGGTTAAACCTGTTGAAGAAGTCTGTCAGCTAGTTTGCCCACTCCAATGTCCCCCCTGTAGCTCTGGTCTTTGTGTTGTGACCTGTGATTGTCCTCACACCTTCCCAGACCTCCCTCATGTTGTTCTACCTCAGCTTTCTCCCGTAGCTGTCCTTAGCTTCCCTCACACAGTGTTTCACCTCCTGCTGTGCTGCCTTCATGACCTCCCTGTCCCTGCTCTGAAGGCAGCCTTCTTCTTGTTGAGGACAGCCTAAACTCCCTCAGACAATGTGTCATCCCCTTTATGTCCTCACCGTCCTAGACTGTGGTGTTGTAACAGTCTCTCAGGGCACTTTCCATCTCAGGGGACCACCTCCTTATGGTGCAAGTTGTCACCGGCTGTTTTTGGACCAGTGGGGTATACAGTGGCAGTAGGTGAACCAGCTTGTGATCAGACTTCCCCAGTGGGTGGAGGGGAGTCGCTCTTTAAGCATCCCTTACATTAGCATACAGGAGATCCATTGTCCTGTTGTTTCTGGTGGGACAGTCTACAACCTGAAAAACAGCCAAAGTAGAATCCAAAGTTGCATGATTAAAGTCCCCAGAGATGATCAAAAATGCCTCAGGGTGCTGTGTCTGCAGCTTTCCAGTGACTGAGTGGATCTTGTCACAGGCAGTGGCTGCGTCCGCTCTGGGAGGGATGTAAACACAGACGGTGATCACGTGACTGAACTCCCTCTGGAGATAATATGGCCGTAGGCTAACAGCTAGGAGCTTGAGGTCCTGGCAAGATGAGACTTTCTTTACGTAGATGTGTCCTGGGTTACACCAGCGGTTGTTTACAGACATGATGAGTCCATCACCTTTGCTTTTTCCGCTTGCCTCTGTGTCTCTGTCGGCTCTCACGGCAGTGATTCCCGGCAGGTCCACATTAGCATCCGGTACGAGGTGGTGTAGCCTACTGCTCTCACAGTAGATCTGCTGGTTGAACAGCTCGTCAATCTTGTTCGGCAGCTAGTTCACATTCCCCATGATTACGGAGGGAATCGATGGCTTGTAGCCCCTCTGATTCTCTGCTCGCTCGGCCTTTAGCTTCGCCCCACCCTTGCAGCCCCTGGGTCTCCTCCTCAGCTCTACTGGAACGAGGTGTCGTATCCCAGCTTGTCCCGTTGTGCGTAGAGCCAGCAGTTCCTCTCCCTCGTAATTGAGAAAACTGGCTCTTTTTTGCATTTGAAAGTTATAGAAATATATAAATTAGAAATATCTATAGGATATATATATAAACACACAATCTCTTCACAAGAAGAGTAAAAAAAGTAGAAAGAAAGAGGTCAAAATAAGGTAAAAGAGCTAATAATGTATCAGGGTGGCTATAATGTATCAGGGTAGGAATTCTATCAACAAATATTCGACAAAATAATGATGGAATCAGAGGGAATAACAATTTTTGGAGGAGACTTTGACTTTAAACCCAAACATCGACTCCTCTGGCACAAGAATTCAGTAACCCAAAAATATTGCTAAAAAACATGCACCTTAATGACAGAATTAGATATGTTTGATGTATGGAGAGAATATATCTTGAGGACTAAGGATTATACTTACTTCTCCTCCCCACACTCAACATACTCAAGAATCGACGATTCCCTGATGTTTAAAAACAGTGGGTTGTGTTGTGGGAATTTTGGATATCTGTAATTAATAATCATAGTTTTGTCAGACGCAGTTCAGTGTCTCCTCTGTTTAACCTTATCATATGACTAGTACATAGCTCGTTTGTGCTTAATGGATAATGTAAATAACTGCCTCGTGATGGTATAATGGCATATTTGTGCATGTGGACCCTGTGTTAGAGACCTTGTGATGAGAGAAGTTCAGAATGTTCATAATTGGAATGTCTGAGGCATGTTTTGTTTGGTCTAAAGACGTCACCCAACCGAGGCTTAGCTTGTGCTATCTATTCTTTTAAAAGACGGAGCATGAGTTGGCTTGGTGTCATTCCTGCTATACTCTGGACTTTGTCTGCAGAGGAAAATACTTTGTCAAAATAAACCATGGAGAAAAAGCTGATCCTGTTTGTTGATCTTTATTGAAGAAATCCATTTCCACAACAATTTGGCGTCCCTGGGTGGGCACCCAGAGTGAGAGGCACGGGCTGGACAGGACTGACGGTGAAAGCTGTGCACAGTGGAGTGAAGCTCCTACCTCAACCTCGCCACAAATCCAGCTGAGAAGTGGGGGCCCAACGTCAAACAGCGGGCGTGTCCTCTCACTACTGGTGCCTACTGAACTCGGTGGAGGATCTCTTCAATAATCTCCGGTGAGTTTCTTTTGGTTGTTGTTGACGTCTTGAGGATGAGGATGCCAGTCCCTCTTCCGCAAATGGTTCAGTCCATTTGTTGTTTTTGACGTACAGTAGGGCCCTAGAAGACAAGGGTGTGAGACCCTCCTCTGCAGGAGGTTCAAGTCCCCTGTGGTTTGACGTACAGTGAGAGTCTGTGCAAGCAGTTTGACCAGCTGCTCTCTTTTCAGTTCGAGTCTGAAAAGTAGTAATGGTTTGTGAAAACGTCTGTTTGAGGTGAATTACAGCAACGTATCTGGTTAGCTCATGAGCAAAGTAAGAGATGATTCCGGACAGTATGTTAGAGCGTTTGTTGTAAGTCTATGTGTGTGTTGTTCCCATCTGCGTCTCCTTTTCTCTTTCCCTCTCTACCCCATCTGTGTGTGTGTGTGTGTGTGTGTGTGTGTGTGTGCGTGTTTGACAGCTGTGGAAAGAGGAGTGGGTGTAAAGGCTTTGTTTTAGTCCAAGGTCACATCAACAGTACTATCCTCCCTTTCCTTCGTGCTGAGGGAACAGGGAGCATAAGATAATAAAGGGAGAGATTGTTTTTAACAGCAATAAACAACTAGAAACAAAATAAAGTAATCCAGTCGGTAGGGGGAAAACACTGCTTGTGAAAACTCCCACAGAAATATATATATACTCATATAACCACTGCATGTACGATATGTAAAGCACCAATTAATAAGGTAAAGTTACTGTCGAAAATAAATAAATATATGGGCACTTCACTGTGCTTTACTGTCATTAGTTCTGTAGGAAATGCTGCTACATTTTTAACACTGTTATCACTTATCGCTCCTTCTCACTTATTTAGTTTGTACTTATTTTATTTCAATCTGCTACTAAACTGCACAGTGCATATTGTTGTATATTGTATATACCTACGCTTAACCACAATGTCTGTTGCACTCTGTCACACTTAGTTAATTGTTTGATTTATTTTACATGAGCTTTATTTTTATTTGATTTATGTTAGTTTATTGTCACTCTGATCCTTTCCCACCTTTGTATTGAAACTGTTGCACAATAATTTCCCTCGGGATAAATAAAGCTTCTTGAATCTTGAATCTGAATCAAGATCTATAAAAATCTATCTATAACCTATAAATATAGATCCATAAACTGGTTTCCTGAAAATCTTTGACTGAATGGGTTAATCACTGATTGACACACTTTTAACAAGGATGTTTGTAGGGGTGTGAATGTTTGAAGGCCTGAGTGTTTATGTGTGTGTGTGTGAGACATGTTTTGACAGACCAGAGGACCAATTGAGATGCCTTGGCAAACTGCTATCTGCATGTTGAGCAGCTGGCTTTCATGGTTCCGAGTAGAAAAGTTAATGTGACTCAGCTGTGATCCAAATTCAGAGGAAAAACAGCAAAATAGAATTGTGCAAATACATGCTGTGAATCAAACAAATGAAGTTTGGCAGGCGTTGTCATTTTGACAATTGAAATCCAAAAGTTGGGTGTGGCTATAAAGGCCAATCGCCATTTTGGAGCAGTGGAGCAGAAGAAGAACGGAAATAGGTGTGGTTGTGCTATCAATCACCATTGAAGTTGTTGCGCAGTTGAAATTTAGGAGTTAGGTGTGGCTTGGAGGCCCACCATTTTAAAGCCTGATCGCCATTTTGAATCAAACGTTGTGCAGTTTAAATTCTCTTCTTCGTCACTTTTGCCAGGAGTGGTTTGGCACCAGCTGAGAGAACCTAGCAGTTAGCTATAGGTCCAAGTAGCATAGCTACCAGAAAGGCTAAGCTTAGTGTTAGCATTTACGATTGATTGCAGCTATTGCCATAGCCTAGCTTAGCATAACTAGCATAGCTAATGCTAAGCTATTTAGCATTGAGCTAAAAAACTAGCATATCAAATTAGACTTTGGGTATTATCATAGCCTAGCTTAGCATAACTAGCATAGCTAATGCTAAGCTAATTAGCATTGACCAAAAAACTAGCATATGAAATTAGACTGTGGGTATGTGGACTGTGGGGACTGTGTCATAGCCTAGCTTAGCATAACCAATATAGCTAAACCTAAACTAGCTATCATTAAAGCTAAAGAATTAACGGTTCAATTGATTTCAAATATCACTAAAGACGAGCTTAGCATAACCAAGGTAAGCTAGGCCTAAACTTACTACTAGTAAAACATAGAAATAGCATCCTAAGAGAAACAATAAATCACATAATTGACACGCCAGTGCGACTCCAGACGGACCTAAACTAAGTGAGATGGGGTCAGCTCAAAGCAAATGCGACAAAGGCATAGCCCTAAGCCCAAATCTCCAGTATATGAACAAAACTATGGTGAATCTTGCGTTGACCAATTCAAATTTGGGCCACTGAGTGCGGCTTTCCCAATACAGGCAGTTTTAGTCTCAGACAATTGGAAATACTGAAAGGGAACCTCAGGCAGAAGGAGAAAGATGACAGGAAAAAGCAAAAGAGCAGGAGGGGCAGAAGAAATACACCACCCCACCAATCTCCTGTGGGCCAATGGCAGAACAACCGCCAGGGATTCTGACACAGGGGCGATCGACTGGCCGGAGGGCTGGGGAGAGGGACGGGCGCATCTGGACCGGAAGCAGGCCATCCAAACGGAACACGTGAGCACACCAACACATCCACACTCTCTCCACGACACAGTTTAAATTCCGTACTGCAGGCTATTGAATGCTTAGAAAACACACACACACATCACAAAAACTTGCAGGAATGTATGCTTCACTAAACTCTGCTGCCTATAAGAATCTACCCACACTGACACTCACTGTTGCCATGACATACCCCTCACATTCCTAGTAGATTCCGGAGCGACAGAATCTGTTATACGACACACAGATTTCAAAACAACACCCAAAATGAGCGGGAGATGTGTTAGAGATCTTATGTGTGTGTTAGGCATAAACATTATGGCACCTCTCCCACTAGAGCCTTACTGCTGCGGCAGGCACACACATTCACCCAGCCACACACACACACCCTGGTATCTTGTGTCACACTGACCTGCATTGTGCTGCGCACATCTGCTCAGGGAAAGACATGCTATTCGAACAAACATGGTTTAAATAAAGTACTGTGTGTGACAGTTTAGAATTGCAATGCCTGTATTGGGATAACACACGCTGTGCAATCTCTGTGTAATCTCTGTGTGCCTGCTTAATGTTTCTTTCCAAGTGCCGCAGTTCCCGTATGTTTCCTTGATCAAAACAAAGGAGCCGCAAAATGTGGAACCTTGGCTGACAAAATGCATCAAGGCGACTGGATGGAAACAAATGTACGACCTCGCAACTGAGTATCATGAAGGTTTAAAGGTGCATCGAGTAACAATTCAAAAGGCAGTTACTGCTCTGAGAACGGTCGAGATTAAACTTCAAAACCCAGAGGTATCCTCTACATCACACTTCACTTCCCCACATGGAAAGATAATGATCAATAATGTCACTGACATACCAGAACTGAAACGAGTGCCACCGCAAGTGTGGGCGCAACACCGGCACAATGTAGGCTTGATAAAAAACGCTGAACCTGTTGTAATCACCCCAAAATCCTCCTACAGGCCCTTCCAGCGACAGTATCCATTACGGAAAGAGGCTGTGTTGAACCAGTGTTTGAGGCCCTCCTCAGGGCAAGCAAAAAAAATCCTCCAGGTACACCAGACGAGTGGAGGTTTGTCCAGGACTTGCAGGCGGTAAATCCGGCAATCCACACACGTGCCCCTACAGTACCAAATCCTCATACAATTCTTTCACAAGTTCCACCTGAAAGTAAGTGGTTTTCTGTTATAGATTTGGCTAACGCTTTCTTCAGCGTCCCCATACACCCGACAGCCAATATTGGTTTGCATTCACATTTGAAGTTAAAGCATACACGTTTACCCGACTGTGCCAGGGGCTTTTGGAGTCTCCAACCATCTTCAACGCCGCTCTGCGTGACAGTTTACAGTCCTTAAGTCTGCCACAAAACAGCGCCTTGCTGGCATATGTGGATGATTTAATGATTTGCTCTCCTACACAGGAGGCCTGCGTCGTGGACACGCTGGCCTTGCTAACACTCGTCGACAACGGCCACAAGGTCAGTGCGCCCAAGTGGCAGTTTGTGTGTAATCAGGTCACCTTTCTGGGACACATTATATCGCAAGAGGGGAAAACACTTTCCCAAACGCGCATCTCTGCCATCCAAGAAATCCCAAAACTAATCACAAAGAAAAAGGTTATGAGTTTTCTTGGGAAGACATCATACTGTAGACAGTGGATCCCCGACTATGCAAGAATCGAGGCACCTTTGGCGGCCATTGCTCATGGTCAGGGTCTAGCGGCACGGGACAAAGTCGCTTGGACACCCGATGCAGAAAAAGCATTCCTCGATCTAAAGCTAGCTCTACAGACACCACCCACTCTGGGCCTCCCAGATTGCAGCCGGCCATTTACACAAACCGTTGATGAAAACGGACACTACATGACCTCCGTCTTACTGCAGGATTACGGGGGGCAAAAAAGACCGGTTGCATACTTCTCATCCAAAGTAGACCCTGTGGCAGCTAGTCTCCCAGCATGCCTTAGAGCTGTGGCAGCTGCGGAGAAGGCGGTCATAGCGTCTCGCGACATTGTCGGCTACTCCCCACTAACCTTGCTAGTACCACATGCGCTCTCTATGATTCTGTTAGAGAAAAAGACCTCACATCTGTCCTCCGTAAGAGGGTAAAAATACAAAACCATTCTGCTCGAACTGCCAAATATCACTGTACGGCGCTGCACTGTACTCAATCCTGCCACTTTGCTCCCTACTGCTGAGGATGGGGAGCCCCATGACTACGTGGCTAATATTAACGAAATCTGTTCCCCCAGACCTGATCTTCGCGAAACACCACTCACCAACCCCGACATGGAGCTTTTTGTGGGCGGCTCAGCATCAAGCGACCCAGGAACAGGCCTTAACCCATCAGGTTTTGCAGTCACCACATTATACGAAACACTTTTGGCAGAACTTCTCCCGTCTAACTATTCAGCACAAGCCGCTAAGCTTGTGGCCCTGACTGAGGCATGAAAATTGGCTAAAGGTAAGACTGTCACTATTTTCACAGATAGCAAATATGCATGGGGGGTTTGCCACTCGTTTGGACAAATTTGGTCAAATCGAGATTTTCTCACTGCATCTGGCAAACCCATCGCCCATCACAAATTGGTCGCTTCCCTTCCTTGATGTTTTGCTATTGCCACATCACATCGTCATATGTAAATTTGAAACACATACACATAAAACAGACTATGTCTCACTAGGGAATGCCCGTGCTGATGCTGCAGCCAAGGTCGCAGCTAAACAACCGCTGATAACACAGCTCGCTATCACTTCCAGCCCCGCTGTAACACCCTACGCAGACTTACAAGAGCTGCACAACAGAGCCACAAAAAAAGAGAAACGGGCGTGGAAGCAAGCTGGCAGTGTGGTGAAACAAAACATTTGGTATGGGCCTAATGACAAGCCCTGCCGGACTATTTGTTTCACCATTACGCTAAATTGATGCATGGTCGAGAGCTGGACACCCTGACGACCGTGGCAGAGAGGAGGATGCTGTCCAGGCTCCAGTATATCCTGGACAATGTCTCCCACCCTCTCTACGACACACTGGCACAGCAGAGGAGCACCTTCAGCAGAAGACTCCACGCACCCAGATGCACCACAGAGCGCCACAGGAAATCTTTCCTGCCTGTGGCCTCAGCATTACGCCTATCAACACATTTTCTATCTTTGAACTTCCTGCAGGACTCGAGAGTTCTGTTGTTCACCTACTGTGCTTATGGTATTTCTGTGTCAACTGAACATTTTGTGTCTGTGGCTGCTGAGGCTTCAGCTGGGTGTGTTGCTGCTGCTGGGCAGCAAAACAGAGCAAGCTTCATTTTAAGGACCAGTCACACATGTTGTGTTTACAGACACATACTCCATTTATATGTAGGTTTACATTGTGAGTGTCGTTACACTCGCCCTCCAGTAGGGGTCTCAACTGGACTGAGAATGAGGTGAGAGAAGAAGAGTGTAACAGAGTGAGGCAGAAGGAGTTGCTGCAGTTGCTGAGAGTAAAATAAAACCCTCAACAGTTTGTCGTCTCCTGTGCTTCACTCATCAACACACAGCTCTCTGTTTTTTTGCACTGGTTGGAATCGCCCAGCTTGCTGTGAGCGTTTACTCTGTCTCTCTCTCATTTGCTCTCTCTCCTTTTTACTAATCCACACATACAGTATTGTATTTACATATCTTTACACACACCCTAGAAGCACAGACGTTGTAGAAAAAGTAGCTTTTCTTCACATTATCTTGTTGCTAGAGAAGCGTAAGCTACTCCTCCATTGTGTTCCATTCCTTTCTTTAAGAGTAAATTCAACTCAACTCAACTTCTTGCAGTAGTCTTAGTCTTGAGATCCCACCACCATTTGGAACCTTTGTGTGACGTAGCCCTTCGCACGGTCACCTGTATCATACACAAATCATAGTCTATCTTGGCTGATCCAAGCCATTCACTGGGGTCAGAATTCATGCTGCTACCATCGGGGCGCAGATACAATCTGCCACAATACAGAACAAATAGATTGGGTAAAGGGTAGAGGTGATTTATTCCTTATGCTATCAGAATTTTAAATGACTGTCTTTAGGGGCACCTGGTGGCTTAGTGGTTAGAGTGGGTGCCCCATAAGCAGAGGCTAAAGTCCTCCACGCAGCAGCCCAGGTTCAATTCCCACCTGTGGCACTTTGCTGCATGTCACCCCACCTCTGTTTGCTGTCACTATCAAAGAAAGGATAAAAAGGCCAAAAAGAATTGTTGAAAAAACGACTGTCTTTAAATGTTGAAATCTATTTTGTTGTTGTTGTGTCTATTTTTTGGTTGTGTATGTTGTTTTTGTACTACTGCTGCTAAACCAAATTGCCCTTCAGGATAATACAGATACCATCCAACCGTTTGTCCCTATCGGGGTCACGGGGGACTGGAGCCGATCCCAACTGACATCGGGCGTAAGGCAGGGTCCACCCTGGACAGGACGCCAGTCTATTACAGGACACATAGAGACAAATAGAGACAGACAACCATTCACACTCACATTCACACCTACGGGCAATTTACGTGCATGTCTTTGGACTGTGGAAGAAAGCTGGAGAACCCGTAGGAAACCCACGCAGACACAGGAAGAACATGCAAACTCCACACAGTAGGGCCCAGGCTGGATTCTAACCAGGAACCCTGTTGCCTCACAGCACCCCCTTATCCTAACCCCCTATCCCTCAATAGTGGCGAAAACACACATCCCTCAATATTGGCGAGGAAGTGCCTTATTGGCTGCCCTTAACACGTACAAAAAATGATAGGGTGCACTCTAGGGTGTCCCTTTATATAATATATTATGATCATGTGCCCTCTAAAACAAGAAAATATGATAATGTGCCTTCATCAGGGCCCCTCTGCGCTTCTGCTTGTCTGAAGCCTCCATGGTTGAAAAGGCGTGCTAAAGTGCTCTCTATAGAGTGGTAAAAATGAAAGGAAGTGCTCCCCCTTTCACGTGACAAAAATGATTGAGGGCCCTCTAGGATGGCCCTTCATACAATAAATGATGTCTCCTCTAGAACAAGAGTATAGCAAACCAAAAAAACATGTCCTGCTAATGAGGTGCAGACGTTCCCAGCCCCGGTTCCAGAATCAATTGTGAGGGGGGCAGTGTTGATTTACCCTCAGATCAAGAAGATCTGAAGATCATTTATTTATTTATTTTTTTACGAAAATAACACAGCTATTGGTGAAGTATAATATAACTTTTTTGTCAGTAACAAACATACACCGTAAAATCGCGGTTTTCGACAGACTGCTCCTGCTTACTGTGTCCGAACCGCAAACATTATTTTTTTTCTGTGTCATATGTCTTTTAAAATGTGTAGATTCACCAATGTCTCCTGGCATTTCTTGTGGTAAGATATTTTTATTATATAGGCTAAGCTGCATGATATTGGCTCACATTGACGTTTCATTTTAATAACAGTGGATCAGATTAATTGTTCATAAAGCTTTCCTCTCTTTAAATTCACTGAATTCATATAGAAAATGCTGGCAAAGGTGGAATATGGAGGAGTCCAAAAATACATAAAAATTCCACAAATTGATGAACACTTTGACTTCCAAAAGTTTCTTCAAGAAGGTTTGTCTTCACACATTTTAAGCTAAAACAACCTTATAGGCCATTTTAGAGAATATTTTCATTATTGTAGGGTCTCCGTTTTGTTTTTAAGCTTTTGTGCTCTAAATATCTGAATGACATGGTTGATAATAAACTTAATGTAACTTAATTTTTTATTTTCCCCAGTAACAGACAAATTTAGTCTGCAGGCCCAACTTGTGACTGAAGGTGTGCTCAGCTTGACTGACACATCAGAGACCGAGGTTGATGCCGACACATTCGATGAGCTGGTCAAGTCAGGGGTGAGAAACTTCAAGGTAGGATATCACCAGTATCCAATAACAGGTAAGGTTATGTTGTCTTGATTATCTTTTTATCTTTCACAAATTAATACATTTAAATTGATTCCACTCTAAACTGTTTCTTTAGACGTTGCTTTTATTTTGGATGAATCAGATTCATCTGTATTACCAGAGCCATCACCAGCTCTAGCATCATTGCCAGACCCTCCAGCATCACCAGCTTCAATGCCAGACTTCACAGCATCAGCTTCTTCCATTTCATCAGATTCTACTATTATCCTCCCAACCACAAAGAACAGGAAGAGGGCCACAAAAGACCTGGATCGCTATGAAGCAAGACAGGTAAACCTTGAAACCAACTTCACATGTATTACTGTAAATCATAAAATTAGTGCTAGATAAGAGGCAGCACTTGGACTATTTATATAGGGTTAATGTAATGTGTGAAATGGATCTAAATTTAACCAAATGTAGTCAATTTATTTGAAGGATGAAGCTAATGGTTAAAAAATAATGTTGTCTTTGCACAAGGTTGAAACTGCTTTGAGCTCTAGGCCAAAGGGTGAAGAAATCTTTAAAGAGTATGACAAAACCAAAACGCTGTCAGTTGCAACACGCAAGCAGATGGTCAACATTCTTGTTGCAGAAATGATAGAAAAATACGGGTAAGAAATCATTTTTAATATAATGGCAAAGGAAAACATGACTGGACACATCTAATAAATAATTTGTTTCTAAAGGAGGATTCCACCAATGCATGTCCGGGCCAGTTATGCACTTGGAATTGTAACCCTTTTTCCATATCTCCAAGATCCTTACTCAAAACATGGATACGTAAGTTTTTTAATGTGCCTTTGAAGTCCAAAAATGTGTTGTAGAACTTATTTCATCAGGCCCTGTTTCTGCTTTATATAAGATATGCACAATATTATTGGCACAACTTTGATATCAGCTGATAATGACTTAAATTAAATACCACCATCGGCCCAAAACTATCATCTCTGCTGATATGACAAACCAATAAAATTATGCTTTATGTTATGTCTCAATGCCCCACAAAATGATTAAAGCTATAGCCTAAGATGAAGTAGTTTCCTAACATTACCCAGTGAGTGTTTTTTAAAGCCTTTCATTTATGTCTGTATCTACCAGTGCGCCATCATGGTATGAGTAGGCATAATGTATTTTTTTCATTACAAGAAAGACTCAGATAATTTTAAATTAGGGCAAAAATATCCACATTATCAGAATCATTACTACAATCACAACTACTTTATATTTGATGTGTGTGCATACAGGAACACTACTATGATCCTCAGGCCAATACTGGCTATCTTGCATGGAGACTCAAGACAGTGCAACGCAACACCTATGATGGCTTCCATGAGTGTTCCAGGCCTGATTTCCAGGACAGTCCGACAACCCAACGAGAATCTCTGTTAACTGGTGATCAACTCCTTGGTGAGGAGTGCAGGGAGGCTCTCTCCATAATGACACACTCGACGGACAAATCTGTGGTCAGAGAGAAGATGAGAGCCACCTTTGACTATAGACAGAAGCTGGTTCATGACCAGGATGCAACCGCTTTAGTGTTGGATGTCTTTTCTCGTTTTCTTGATACAGCCGGGCTGGTAAGAATAAGTAGAGATTATTATTTTTATTATAAATTGTTTGAAAACTGACTTTGCATCGGAGAGCAAAAGAAGAAAATCTTAAGGTTCTTCATTGTTGTGGACCAGAAAGCTATCCCATGCAATGCTCAGACATCGGTGGCTGCTTTTGATGTGCTGTTCAAGACTCACTACGTCTTCAGCCTCTCCTATGATGAAGCACTTTCTGCATTCTGCACTTTCATCCAAACAACGATATACAACATCGATGTTGGAACCACAAAGGAAACCCCAAGAGTCAAGGAACTGAGGGCCACACTACTGCAAGTCCATTAAAATGTCACCAGTTCACAAAGGTCAGAGCACAGTCAAAAAAACAGTCTGGGTATGTTCACATGTTTTGTTTGTAAAAAGCACCACAAAAATTGTTCAGTTCTTTGTCAACATTTAAAATTTCAGCATTAATTATATCCAGCTAAAAACCTACGTTTGAAATGTGGAGAGCAAGGATGTCCATCTTTTTGTACATACAATGGCTTCAGAAAGCACCTAAAGACTGTTCATTACAACCATGATGAACTGGTCGATACTAACCAGGAAGTGGCCACACAAAGACATTTTGAGTTTGAATCTTTAAGTGAACAGCCAACAACTTCTGCTGCATCCATGTTACAGGTTCCCCCTGTAATAACACAGAACTCACTTGAAAGAATGTGTGGTTCAGTTGTTTCACATTTACAAACCTCTGGTTGTTCACAAAGCACTATCCAAACGATAGTTGGTTCGATGGAGGAAGTTATGAGTGATGTTCAATGTCGAGCACAAGAAGCAGTTCTACAAACATTTTCGTCTGAAACTAAGGAGTCTGAAATTTATAAGAAAGTAGAGCACTGTTTTAATCAATTAGACAATCCCTTTTCAAATTTTAACACACAAATGAAGAGACAAATATTATGATGAAAAGTGGGAAATAGTTGAGCCTAAAGAATTTGTCCTTGGTGTGAGAATGGATACACGCAGAAATAGAATTACAGGTGTTTATAGTCAGATTCCTGTAACAGACAAGTACATGTATGTACCCATTTTAGGTACCCTGAAATCCATTTACAAAAACAGTGAGATAAGAGAGTGCTTCTTGCAAGACAAACACTGTAAAAAGGGGACATACAAAGACATTAATGATGGGTTTTATTTCCAACACCATCCTCTTTTTTCACAACATAGACATGCTCTACAAATTTTACTTTATTATGACGATTTTGAAACAGCTAATCCGTTGGGTTCTAAGAAGGGGATCCACAAACTAGGTTGTGTTTATTTTACTTTAAAAAACCTCCCACCCAAGGTCAACTCTGTGCTAATGAACATACATCTTGCAGCTCTTTTTTACACCCAAGATTTGAAGACCTAAGGTTTTGAAGAAATATTAAAGCCTCTAATTGACGATTTGAACATTTTAGAAACCGAAGGAATCCAACTTCCATTTATTGATGAATCAGTGTTTGGCTCTGTAATTCAAGTCGGCTTTGTTGAATCTTTCAGCGTAAGATACTTTTGTAGGTTCTGTCTGACAAATAAGGAAGAAATTCAGTCCATTTTTTCTGAGGATAATCCTGGACTTACTCTGCGCTCCAGAGAGCTTCATATTGAACATTGTAATGCACTAAGTGAAGATCCTGCTCTACCTACTGTTTATGGTGTTAAAAAAAACTTTGTGTGCTTGATTCACTACAGTATTTTCAGTGTACTGATAATTTTGCAGTTGATATAATGCATGATTTGTTCGAGGGTATCGTACAGTAAGAGCTTAAGAAGTTTTTTCAGTACCTGCTTAAAAATGGTTACATCACAATGAACACGTTGTCAGCTAGGATACAGAGTTTTAATTGACACATGGAACGGAGAAACAAACCGAGTCACTTAAAAATTGAGGACAACAGCAAGCACTTAGGTTTAAATGCAATTCAGTCATGGTGTATTCTACGTAATACTCCACTTATTTTTTGGTGATGTGGTTGAAAGGGACAATAATCACTGGAACTTATTGGTCCTCTTGATACAGATTGTTCTCCCCTGTCCTTACTGATGGGATGATTTGTTATCTAAAACATTTGATCTGTGACCACCATAACATGTTCAAAACTTTGTTCCATGATAAGAAATTGATTCCCAAACACCACTTAATGATACAGTATCCAAGGATTATGAAAAAAATTGGCCCTCTTATACATATGTGGTGTATGCGATTTGAAGCAAAACACAATTTTTTTTAAGAGGTCTGTAAAAATTTTTAAAAACCTTGCTAAATCTCTAGTAAAGCAACACCAGCGTCAACTGGCATTTTACTATGAAAATTATTATTTTAAGCGGTTTGAGATTGGTCCTTTAAAAATAAAAAAGCATTGATAGCTTGGAAGGTGGACAATTACTCTCTCATAAATTACAATTAGATCCATGTTCAGATGTTTCAACTACCCGTTGGGTCAGAAATTATGGCACAGAGTACCAGATTGACATGTTGGTATGCACTGGAACATCCCATGACCTACCTGTATTTAAAAAAATCTGTTATATCATAATACATGAACAACGTGCTTTCATAATAGGCAGTGCTGTTGACACACTGTACTTCGATGAACATTTTCATGCATACTGTATAGAAGAGAAAAATAATGAACATATATGAAAGGGCCGTTTAGGAGATAATTCATGTTTGCTCTCACATGTTACATCATACTCTCTTACATACACTACTATAGTCACACACACTTACTATCATACTCTCTTACATACACTACTATAGTCACACACACTTACTATCATACTCTCTTACATACACTACTATAGTCACACACACATACTATCATACTTTCTCACATATGCTACTATAGTCACACACACTTACTATCATACTCTCTCACAAACCCTACTATAGTCACACACACTTACTATCATACTCTCTTACATACACTACTATAGTCACACACACTTACTATCATACTCTCTTACATACACTACTATAGTCACACACACTTACTATCATACTCTCTCACATACACTACTATAGTCACACACACTTACTATCCTACTCTCTTACATACACTACTATAGTCACACACACTTACTATCATACTCTCTCACATACACTACTATAGTCACACACACTTACTATCCTACTCTCTTACTTACACTACTATAGTCACACACACTTACTATCATACTCTCTTACATACACTACTATAGTCACACACACTTACTATCATACTCTCTTACATACACTACTATAGTCACACACACTTACTATCATACTCTCTTACACCCTATTATGGATGGAACAACATAGTAGTGAATGTATGAGAGAATAATAGGTGATGTGTGTGAGTATACTAGTATGTGTGAGAGAGTTTGAATGAAACGGAAGGCAACTTGAATTTCCAGTTTCTGATTGGCTCATCGCGGGTGTAGGTACCGGATGTGTCTCTCCAGCGGCATCCCAAGAACAATGACCCGCCTCCTCCAAGAAGAACAATTTGCATGGATGTAACATGTGAAAATGGTCGACCGGGAGCGTGTCAATGAGGCCATTGGACTTTTAAATAACATTTTAACCCATTCCAATGTGAAAACCACAATGTCGGAAACCTCACGTAGCGCGGTCGATGAGGAAATGCGGCGGGTCTTCAGACCTGAGCATCAGGTGTATCAGGGCAGAGCGGATCCTCTCAAGCTAATGGCAACCAAGCTAACCAACCTCGATTTCAAACTCAACAGTACTTTGGCGGATGGGCTTCCAGCTGGTCAAGGAGGAGGTAAGGACCCTTTTAATTGAGCCTTATGGACTGCTTAGTAACATTAAGAGCACAAGCTCGGATTCACGTGGGTCTGTTTGGGTGTCTAGGTCTACTTTCACAGATCAGGAATGTTTTGCTGCCACATTTAAACTTTTAGCTAATAGCCTATAACACAAGGGTTTGCACGCCTGGTTTGCTGTTGTAAACCCCCTCCCGGCTGTGCGCAGTTTTTAAGGAAGTGGTTAAAAATCAATCAGCGTAGTGGTGGTTGTATGATTACACCCGATCCTACCAGCCCGATTGCTCAGCTACGATGTAACAAAGAAAAGGCTCAAGTGTCCCGCTTTCATTAACACAAGAATTACGTAAAAAGTACAACTATGACGGTGACCCGTGTGTTTACCATATGTGTGTGAAATTTATTCGGTCATATACATTTTTCTGCGATGATATTACACCACCACATTAAACAGGAATGTTTACAAAATCGTACAGTGTATTCCAGTCTTTAGAATTGCTCCACCTCCAGGCACTCATCTGAAATTGAAACATAAACTTACCCATATTGTGATGAAATTATTTACAAATTTCACATGTTCAAAAAACAAAAACAGTGGCTTACTGACAACATGCAATTACAATTTTTTTTTTCTTTCAGGCCTAACACCCAGCACCATCCCAGAATCCACAAAGACGTCACCCTGCTACCCCATTCTGCATGGGATGAAGTTTGTAAACACAAAACAAAGAGAAAACTTCATGAGAATGGCTTAATTCTAAGCACCTTTGAGATGTGGGACAACAGGACAGTCACTGCAGAGATTCGAGAGGCATTCCAAAACAAAATACCAGAGGATGTCAGGCATTATATTATTTGAATTTTTGATACATCATGGATTGAAACTGACCTTGCAATTGATTCCTATTTATTTTATTTTTCTTTATTCCACCAAAGCTGCGCGAAGGTTGAATGGCTTCATTATCCATAAAGTCTTTAAAGCAAAGGCGTTGTACATACGGCTAGGAAGGGACCTTCCATTTCAGGTACAGGATTTAAAATGAATGCTTATCCAGATAACATACAGTTGTCATTTTTGAGAATAGCTCCCAACATTTTGTATTTTTGTTGTTTTAGTTTGACAGCATAGATTCAGATGACTGTGTGACGGTCCAGGGGAAACCAAATTTTAACTCAGCCTCCTGCCACCCCACATGCATCCAGTGACACCACCTCAACAGCTACACTGCTCTCTGCACCACAAGTATGGAGTGACATTGTGACTGAAGCTGAACCACTTGAAAAACCCAGTCAGGGAGGACTGACCACTATGCTGCCTACCTGTCCATCATGGATTCAACCCCATACCTCTTTTCTGATTAAGAGGATCTTATTCAGGCTATAATGGCTAGTCCTGCAAGTGATGCGTATGTAGCCCATGAATCAAATATTGTTTAATTAGTTTCTTCATGAACACTTATGCTAGAAGCTAGAAGCTTCAGATGGTTATGAGATGCAAATTTGTAATTGTTATTTATGTACAGTAGATAACCGTGCCATTGACAGTGTGTTTTTGTGTGTTTTTGACGAGGGCAAGACCTGATTTTCATTCTACATAATAAATTATTTTTTATCAAACTACTTTCTGTTCTGATCAATTTTAGTTTGCTACAGTGTTACATTCTACTAACACTGAAGATCCAGTGGCTATGCTTGAAGAAACCAACTTGATTGTTTTATCACATTTTATCCAGAAAACTAGATAATTGTAGATAATTGTTGGTATTTGTTTCTTCTCTATTTCACTCAACAGTGTATCTGAACAAACAAACACAGAATCTTGCACTTCAAATTGATGCCACCCACCATTACTGCTACTAATACTGTAATAATATTACTTTTCCCCATAATACAACTAATCACTTACAGTAACTCTTTCATAAAACATTGAATTAGCCCACGTTTTCTGGTTGATTTGTTAATTTAACACTGCAATAAGGCCTACCTACATTGGGCTACTAGTTTTTGTATGCATGTTGACCTGCAATAAGCAAGCTTGAAAGAATGACACACTTTTCAAATATGACAAAGTCTATTAATACCCTCTAAGGAGTTTAAGGATTAATGGGAAACTTGTATAAATGAGCTGTGTCAGAAATTACTTTTCTCGTGAGTAAACTGGCAAATATGACTTAGTTAGAAATTAGTAACAAGTGCTGAGTAATAAATAAAATGTTTTGAGTAACAACCAAAACACTCACCACAATTGATTGGGAGTTTAGATATTATATATTCTTCGCAGAATTGCACAGTGACATCCTATAGGATCAAGTTCTTGCAGACAATGTCTTAGACACCACCGCTGTAAACAGATGTTCCTTGATCTATAGCTTTCATGTATATATCCTTCTCTAGCGTTTGGAGTTGTTTGAAGAATGTAACCGACTATATCACCCAAGACGTCAGTAGACAATTTTTGTGTATTCCAGTGATCCAAAATGAAGATTTTTCTGTGGCTGTACAATGTCCTCCTAAGGCATAAATCTATTCTTTGCCAGCATCCCCAGGTACGAACAGTAAGTTATTTGTTCAGGTAAAATATTGTATTGTGGGCTACCAGGATGGCCAGTTATTATTGTTGGTGGGCCTCTTGAAGTCAGCATTTCCCTTTGGCTCATTTGCGGTGATCTTGAGTTTTGAAATGAATTTATGATGGAACAAAAACATAAATGTAGGGCCTCCAGTGTTACAAAGCTCTGTTGAGAGACACCTCCTTCAAACTGCTGGCTAAAGAACCAAATTGTTTTATTTACTATACTGTATACTGTACTGTGTGTACTGTATTACAGATCCAAAATCATGTTGTCATATCCACCTCTGTTAGTTTCCCTTGCAATGTGCTGAACGCACCTCATTGTGTTAGTGAAAAAGAAGGTAAATTAGTGGAAAAATCACTTAATTTGCAACTGTAGCTATTCACAAAATTATAAAGTTGTACTTAAAAAGTTGCCTTCTTGATTTCAAATCTTCCACACAGCTTCCATTTAGATAGCAATAGGCTCTCAGAGCTGTGCACCAATAAAAGAATAAGGCTTTATACTATTTCCTGTCTAAACAAACTAAATTCCTGTTTTGGTAATTTTTAATAGTAGTGTATGTGAGAAAGTATGATAGTAAGTATGTGTGACTATAGTAGTGTATGTAAGAGAGTATGATAGTAAGTGTGTGTGACTATAGTAGCGTATGTAAGAGAGTATGATAGTGTGTGTGACTATAGTAGCGTATGTAAGAGAGTATGATAGTAAGTGTGTGTGACTATAGTAGTGTATGTAAGAGAGTATGATAGTAAGTGTGTGTGACTATAGTAGTGTATGTGAGAAAGTATGATAGTAAGTATGTGTGACTATAGTAGTGTATGTAAGAGAGTATGATAGTAAGTGTGTGTGACTATAGTAGCGTATGTAAGAGAGTATGATAGTAAGTATGTGTGACTATAGTAGTGTATGTGAGAAAGTATGATAGTAAGTGTGTGTGACTATAGTAGTGTATGTAAGAGAGTATGATAGTAAGTGTGTGTGACTATAGTAGTGTATGTAAGAGAGTATGATAGTGTGTGTGACTATAGTAGTGTATGTGAGAAAGTATGATAGTAAGTATGTGTGACTATAGTAGTGTATGTAAGAGAGTATGATAGTAAGTGTGTGTGACTATAGTAGCGTATGTAAGAGAGTATGATAGTAAGTATGTGTGACTATAGTAGTGTATGTGAGAAAGTATGATAGTAAGTGTGTGTGACTATAGTAGTGTATGTAAGAGAGTATGATAGTAAGTGTGTGTGACTATAGTAGTGTATGTAAGAGAGTATGATAGTAAGTGTGTGTGACTATAGTAGTGTATGTAAGAGAGTATGATAGTAAGTGTGTGTGACTATAGTAGCGTATGTAAGAGAGTATGATAGTAAGTGTGTGTGACTATAGTAGTGTATGTAAGAGAGTATGATAGTAAGTGTGTGTGACTATAGTAGTGTATGTGAGAGAGTATGATAGTAAGTGTGTGTGACTATAGTAGTGTTTGTGAGAGAGTATGATAGTAAGTGTGTGTGACTATAGTAGCATATGTAAGAGAATATGATAGTAAATGTGTGTGTGTGACTATAGTAGGGTTTGTGAGAGAGTATGATAGTGTGTGTGACTATAGTAGGGTTTGTGAGAGAGTATGATAGTAAGTGTGTGTGACTATAGTAGTGCATGTGAGAGAGTATGATAGTAAATGTGAGAGCAAATATGAATTATCTCCTAAACGGCCTCTCATAAACATATGTTGATTTTCATCGACCAGCTGACATATTTTAGACCATTTGATAAGCAATACTCTAATGAGAGTGAGAGGACATACATTGTGCCCTACTGTTGCATGTTGTAGTATTTGTGGTGCAAGTTCAAAAATAAAGTTTTTTTAAACTGCCAAACATTACTACCTTTTTTTATTTTAGCAAAGTTTATTTTCCATGTATTTTGTAGGAATATATATATGAATTATATTGACACCTTTTTGTAACAGGTTTGGTTAGGACCCAATAGCAGCACAAATACAGGCAGGTATCGTTGGTAACAAACTTTATTGGCTTTGGTGCAGGGAATAATCAGAGTCACAGCACTGCAGGTAGCCACAGAGGAGACTGGAGTTACACTCACTCTGAAGAGCTGAACCAGGTAACCACCAGTTAGCCACAGGAGCCGACAGGGAGAATCCAGAAGGGGACAGGCGAGGATCGTGGTCAGGGACGGAAGGCTGAGGTGATTTCCAGGAGATCGGTCAGGCAGGATAGTCAGAGGCAGGCTGGGTCGAAACCGGGAGATCAGGCAGAATAACGCTGGAGAGTCTGGTGCAAGCATCAAGAACAATCTGGCAATGAGTAAGTGTGGAGTTGGGGCTTAAATACAGCCAGAGCAGAGAGCACAGGTGAGTGGAGTTGGCTTGATGAGCATATTGAAGCAGGTGCAGAGTGTGATGCAGAGATGAACTGTAACACTTTTAAGTGTTATAGAGGTTATACTTGTGTAGTAAAGAAAAAGTGCTCTGAGAGAGTTAATTGCTAACACTACATAGAAGTGTTAAAAAAAAAAAAACACTGGTTGTTGTTAGGGGGTGTTAAATTTTAACTCCAAAAAGAGTCAAATTTACACTATCTTAGTGTAAAGGTATCAACACTCAAAAAACTGTTAAATTAACACTCTGAGGTGTGGACCCATATAGACACTTTAAAAGTGTTAAAATCAACTCTTACAGTGTTAATTTGGGTATGCTGATTTTACCGTGTACAGTTAACCTATTCAGAGGGAAATTCAGCTTCTCAGAAAGATTAACGCTTATAAATTAATCGACCATCGATCGATAAGAAAAAACAGCTATTGTCATGAACGGTACAGGGAATAATACCCAGGAACCGGACCCAAATGCAGACAAGGACACAGAGAACGGTATAAACGAATATTTAATAACAAGGAAAACAAGGAAATCCAATTACAGGGGAAAAAGTACAACATGGAGGATGACGGTAACAGGAATGGGTAACAGACGAACAGCCGGGGATGCGGACAAGGGAACGGGATCTCGGGAAACTACAAAGGAAAACAACAAGGAAACAATAATTAACAAACAAATCCACTTGGAGTGAAAATACAATCATACAAAGAACGGGAGCCAACCGAGGAGAAGTTACCACGTAAATGAGGAAAACGGTCTGGCGCTGAATGCGTGCCACATCCGGCTTCTTATACTCTGGGAGGTGATCAGTGGAACTGGATACAGCTGGGGTGGAACCACACCTACCAGCTCCGGACAAACAAACACTGAAAGGGGAGACACATGCAGGGAAAAACAGAGAGGGACAAACAAAGGCACAAAAGGAAGAGGGAACGGCCTGACAGGACATAGATCCTGACAGCTATCGATTAATGAATTACTCGATCATTTGCATCCCTAGCTGTTAATGCTCCAAACGTCACAGCATGTTTAAAGGCTGTCATCACAATTGGCATAGCCTCCTGTGCGCTGTGGAATGTCTTCATAATCCTTGATATTGAGCAGGTTTCGTCAGTGGTCATGTTTGTTTTGAGAAAGTGGGAAGCAACCACAAACTCTGCTACAATGATTTCAGTGCTCGATAAAGTCAGAATGGGCTTTCCATGTTTGACATCAAGGAAAGGTTCACTGTTTGGGTCCAGAGATTGTGCGAAGTGCTGTCATTAGCTCACTGTTGCGTTCACTGAAACGCTTGCTTATTTCTTCCCCCACCGCGTCCAGGGTGCTGTAGAAAACTCTCTGAAGTTCAGTGTCACCCTCGTCAGTATCACCCTGCTGCTGGCCAAGGGCTCTTCAACGGCATGTCCTTGGAGACTTTCGTTAACTGTCCTCTTCCTCTTTCTGGCCCTTCCCTCTCTTTACTCTGTCCCATTATGTCGTTAAACTCACTTTCTGAGCGCAATGCAACACATCCAGAAGCACTTTCCACTAACCACATCCCAGAGAGCAAATCAATTTGTTCTGACTGAAGCGTTTTGTTGGGCACATGAAGCAAGATCTTCTGCACAAAGCCCCCAATGAAATCAAAGCTTGGCTCTGAAACAGCCCAAATTAGACCTGTTGCCTCAATTCGTAAATCGGTTCCAAAGGCACGATTGCTGTCAATCCCTGACAACAGAGAGAAAATGTCGTCAAATGACTTGAGCACAACTGTGACAGTAGCTAGATGGCCTATCCAGCGCTGTTCAAGCAGACATTTTAGTGTGTCTCCTTCATAGTGGACTGCAACAGGGGGTTTCTTAATTAATTTGTAGAGAGACCCACAAACTCCAAAAAAGTCCTTGATTGCTCCTTCGCTTGACATTGCATTTATCACCACTAGGTGGGACTGATGATTGAAACAATGGACATAAGGTATCTCTCTGACAAGCGTGTCCTGCAGTATTTTCTGAACGCCCCAATGCTTCCCAGACTTGACAGATTCTCAGACATACACATGACTCAGAATTTCAGATGTACTTAAACCAACTCTGCACAGCTCTGTGATTATAGTGTTTGCAAGAGTTTTTGCATCCCCCACATCTGCTGTAGCAATAGTAAGTAAACGCTCCCTAACTTCCAAATCTTCTGCTACAAAGCGGATGGAAATGTTTTCACAGCCTGTGGGGTCAATCAACTTTGACCTGCCATCAACTTTAATTCAATTCAATTCAATTCAAAAAACCTTTTTTGTCCCCGGGGGGCAATTCAGGGCACACAGAGCAGCAAATAACGACAGTGCAACTATACAAAACATTTTAACCTAACAACAAGAATAAAGTGTAAGAGAAGAATAAGTGTCAGGATGTTAGTGTGTTAGTACAGGTAGAATAAGTGTCAGGATGTTAGTGTGTTAGTACAGGTTAGATACAGAGAATATCGTCCGCGTGAGATGTAGAAAGACATGCGTGTATCAGATGTAAGCAGACATGTGAACGGGTGTATATGATGTAAACAATGTAAACATGCAGTAGACTGTTGAAACAGGTATGAACAGAACTGTAGTGCAGAAAAGATATAAGTGGACAGTGATCGGATTCAGATGAGGTCAGACATGATACATGTGTGTAATGAGCAGACATAAACAGAACTATAGTGCAGTAATAGAGTATAAATATAATATATAACTATAAGCTAAATAATAAAGTGATAGTGGTGCATGGCAGGAAAACAGCAGTCTAAGTATATGCCAGCTCTGTGTAACAGATGAATACTGAAAAAAAATAAAGTGACCATAGTGCTGTGATGGATACAATATAAGACCTGATAGACAGAATAAAGTGGAGCAGTGCATTAATACCATAAATTATAATAACTAACAGAATCAAGTAGACCAGTAAGAACATAGTAACAGAATAAGTCAGGTGTGAACATAATAACAGAATAAATAAGTAAGTGGAGTAGTGCAACAGACCAGAGTAACATTTAAACAGAATAAATAAGTGGCGTAGTGCAACAGACCGGAGTAACATTATAAACAGAGTGAACAGAATAAAGTGGAATTGTGCATCAAACTAGTAGTTCACAGCTTTGAGGACAGGAGTGGAGGTAGATAGCCAGTTCACGTGTCCGGTAAGTGTCCAGGGGGGGGGGGGGGGGGGTGGTGTCCAGGGGGTGAAGGTGTCCAGGGAAGGTGTCAGGGGTGGGAAGGGGGGGTGATGGTGATGGTGTCCAGGGAGGGTGTCTGGAGAGGGGAGGAGGAGGGGTGATGGGAGGGGTGTCCGGGGTGGAGAGGGGGGTGAGGTGTTCAGGGAGGGTGTCTGGAGTGGAGGGGGGTGATGGTGTCCAGGGAGGGGGGGGGGGGTGAAGTGTCCAGGGGAGGGTGTCAAGAGTGGGGAGGGGGATGGTCAGCGGGGTCAGGAGTTGAGGAGCTGGACAGCCCTGGGGATGAAGGTTGCTCTTCTCCTCTGTGTCCTGCAGCAGGGACAGCGAAGACGGCGTCCCGAGTGGAGCCACTCAAACGCTGAGAAGAGAGCATGAGAGGGGTCCTGCATGATCTGACCAGCTAACCTGAGTGTCTGCTGCTCGTGGATGGTCGACAGAGTTCTAACAGGAAGTCCAATGATCTTAGAGCAGACCGTGGCTACGCTCTGCAGGCGGTTTCTGTTCTGGAGGCTGGTGGAGTAGAACCAGCATGTGATGGAGAACGTGATGATGCTCTCGATGAAGGAGTAGTAAAAGGTCAGGAGGATGTTCTTGCTGACTCCAAAGGAATTGAGCTTCCTAAGGAGGTATTTCCGCTGCTGACATTTCCTGAGAATCTCCTCTGTGTTGGAGGAGAATTTCAGCAGGCTGTCGAAAATGGTGCCCAGGTACCTGTACTCCTCAACTGCTTCAACAGGCTTCCCGTGGATCACGGTGTTTGCTGATGCAGCCAGTTCCCTCTGCTTGTTGGAGAAGGTCACCACCATGTCTTTGGTTTTGTTGACATTCAGCTCCAGGCAGGAGCTGTCACACCACTCCACAAACTCCTGAAGATGTGGTCCGTGGTGCAGAGATGGGCGTGACAGCAGAGACAGGAGGACGGTGTCGTCAGCGTACTTCACCAGATGACAGTTAGGCTGTATGGTTCTGCAGTCATCGATGTAGAGGATGAAGAGCAGAGGTGAGAGCACACAGCCCTGGGGGGAGCCGGTTGAGGTGTGTTGGAGGTCGGAGAAGGTGCTGTTGACCAGGACTCTCTGTGAACGGTTGGTCAGGAAGTCCAGTATCCACAGGATTAGCTGTTGGTCCAGATGAAAGAGGGCTAAGAGTTTGTCAGCCAGGATGTGGGGCTGCATGGTGTTAAATGCAGAGGAGAAGTCTGCAAACAGGAGTCTGGCTGCGGTGTTGGGGCGCTCCAGGTGTTTGTGAACAGTGTCTATTATGAATGTTTTTGCATCATCGACGCCCCTGCCAGCTCGATAAACGAATTGGAGGGGGTCCATCTGGGAGTGGGTTTCCCTGATGATGTGTTGTTTTATGATCCTCTCCATGGCCTTCATCACAAGAGAGGTGAGGGCCACCGGCCGGAGGTCATTCAGACATTTGACGGCACTCTTCTTGGGGATGGGGATAACTGTTGAGTGTTTCCATTGCTGGGGGACTATGCTGCTGTCCATGGATCTTTGAAACAGGGTCTGAAACACACACCCTAGCTGCTCAGCACAGTGCTTCAGGACGCGGCCGCTGATGTTGTCTGGGCCAGATGAGCTGTTCTCCCTTCTCTTCCTGAGGGCTTTCACCACGTCCTCTGCGCTGAAGATGAAGGCTGCTGAGTCACTGGGCTTGAGCTTGGATATCGCTTCTTCAAGCTGGGTGGTGTTGTCCTGCTCGAACCTTGTGTAGAAAGAGTTAAGGTCGTTGGGGAGAGATGAAGAGCTGCTGCCTGAAACCTGGATGGTTTTTGTGTTGCTGGCAGCAGTGTTCACAGCAGCCATGTTCTTGAGTCCCTGCCAGGCTGAGCGGAGGTTACCCTGCGTGAAGCACTCCTCCACTTTGTTCTTGTACTCCAGCTTGGCAGTTTTTATGGCATGCTTGACCTCTCTGTTGACCTCCTTTTTCTCCCTTTCAGAGCCGGTGAAGAAGACCCTTTTCTTCTTGTTGAGGATCTCCTTGAGCTCTTTGGTGATCCAGGGTTTGTTGTTGGGGTAGATAGTGACCGTTTTGGAGGGGATGATGTTGTCCACACAGAAGGAAATGTACAATGACACAGTGTCCACATGTTCATTAATGTCATCAGAGGGGGCCAGGAGGTTGTCCCAGTCAGTGGATTCAAAGCATCCTTGGAGTGTGATGATGCTTTCGTTGGTCCACTGCTTGATGTTCTTGACAACTTTCTTCACCCTTCTCATGACAGAGATATAAGCAGGAGCAAGCAGGATGGCATGGTGATCAGCAGAGCCCAGAGGGGGGAGGGCGACAGATCTGTATGCGTCGGGTACTGAACCATAGCACTTGTCCAGTGTCTTCTCCTGGCGTGTGTGGCATGTGATATACTGTTGATAACCTTTTAATGATTTGTCCAGGGAGCAGTGGTTGAAATCACCCAAGATGAATTTGGGAGAGTCCGGTGAAATGTGATCCAGTTTGTTTAAAGAGTGTTCATGTGTTCAGTGGCTGTGACTGCGTTGGATCTGGGGTGGATGTAAACCAGGATGACAAAGAGCTGAGGAAACTCTCTGGGTAGGTAGAAAGGGCGAAGGGAGACAGCCAGAAGCTCAATGTCCGGGGTGCACAGTTTCTCCCTCATGACGATCGTTGAGCACCAGAGCGTGTTTACTTACAGACACACGCCGACGCCATGTTGTTTACCGGTGAGCTCACTGTCTCGATCAAGTCTTAGAGGGGGGCCAAAGCCATCAACGTGCAGGGCATTGTCATCGTCATTCTTATTTAAGTCTCCCGTTTGAGCCTGGCCCTGATTCCGCTCTTTCTCTTCCCCCTTCTGGTTACCTTATTGTTCTTGTGTGTGGACTTGTCATGGCTGGTTGAGTTACTCCGCAGTAATTCCTTCGGTAGCGAGTCTACGGCGAAGGCGTGTGGAGGATGGAGTCCGAGCTGCAGTAGGGTCTCTCTGGAGTACGTGTTCCGATGGTCGTTGTTTCTGCTCGCCGTCACAAACTCCAGGAGAAACCACACTTGAAGAATAGCCATGAAAAACACGGGTATATCCATGCCGAGTGGAGAATTAAAGTGTCGGGTGAAATAGGAAAAGAAAAACAAGGAGAAGAACTCCCGCGTTGTCCGACAGTCACGGGGTTAACAGGAAGGTAACCAAAGAGAGCGTCACGAGGGGACGGGCAGAAAAAAAAAAGTCCGCTACGTCTATGTAACGTAGTTAAAAAGTAAGAAAACACTCTCGGCGTGTGTGGCATGCAAAAGGTAAACTAAAAAGTAACAAATGTATACATAAAACAAGTAGAAAAACGTAATAAATGCTAAATAACGCTAAAAGTTTCTCTGTGCTCTGTGCTCTGTCGGTCGACCACACAAGCAGCGACCCGGACCCGGAACCGGAAGGCTTTAATGGTAAACCATGAATCTCTTACTTCATTTACAATTTCTTCAGTTAAAATAGCGCTCATTATCCTAATTAGTTCATTTTGTATGTCATGTGATGGTTATCTGACATTTTGTGGGATTGTTTGCAGTATCTTCTCAAGCTCTGGATCTTTTCTCACAGAGTACTCAAACCCAGGTCATCGTGCAATTCACCAAATATGGATTTCGAAAGCATCTTTCAAGCACCGGGTGTGTGAGGAGCTACAGTTCCAGTTCCTGGAAGATCTGATGAGAGGGGACAAACTCGCTGGTGATGTACTGTGGCCCATCAGGCTAGGAAGGCAGGGAAGAAGGCAGGCTTCAGAGGTCCATTTGCCTTCGTTGTCGGCAAAAGAATCACCACGACCGCAGGAGAAGGATAAAAAAACAAGAGACTTTATAATGGTTTCAAATATCCTTAAACACTCAAGATTGTGTTTGCTGTTTGCAGGCTGTCAAACCAGCCTGTTAAAGCAATATAGTAAATAACACTACATTAGCTTTTTCCTATGTGAGACAAGCGTTCAAGTATAATATTCCAATTTCTTTTTTTTAATGTTTTAATTTAAAAGTCAGCTTTGTCCGTAATATCCCTGTGCAGCCATGTCTCCGTGAAACACATCAGACTGCACTCACGGTCCCCAGGGTGGCTCTGTGTGTTAGCACCGTCAGTTCATCCATTTTGTTGTACAGAGACCGTACATTTCCCATAACAACAGAGGGGAGACACGGCTTAAATCTTCTCCCTTTATAAGCCCGTTCCGTCTCGACCCTCCTCTATTCCCCCGACGTTGCTCCCCAACTCTGCATCCCCATTGTGTTTTTATCCAGAATCCGGGTGGAATATCCGCTGGTCTGGCCGCTATGCCGGCTGGCATTAGCGAGATCAGCTTTTCTCTGGAGTAAACAAAGGCAGCGTGTCCCTTTAGAAGTGGCATTGTTAAAAACAGCATGAAAAAAAAAAATGAAAACAATCAAAAGTAACCTCATTGTAGAGAGCAGAACTTCACAGAAGTTAGGGCAAAGAAAGAGAATGAACAAAAAGATAATAAAACTTAAGAAAGTTTAAAAAAGCGAACTGAAAGGCTGGAGAAGTAACAGGGAGCATGCAACTTTCGCGCATGCGCACTCAATGGAAACCAGCGATTGTTCTCAAGCCACTACACACATCCCTCATGTTGTTTTCACTGGAGTTTATTCTCTAGCTTTCTCATATATCAGACATTATATAAAACCTTAGGCACCTTTACCGCACCAAAAATATTATAATAGGAGGTGATTTTAACATTGCAACAGATGACTGGTTGGATAGATTCCTGACTAAACATCATGACAATCACTATAACATTGATCTCTTGTCATTTTGTACTGAGCTGCAATTAGAAGAAATTCAGTTTTTTTTTTAAATTGTTCATAATTTGATAGAATATCAGCTGTGACTATACAACTGCTGCACTAGCGTGTTTTTTTTAAATAACCAAGGTACTTCAACAAAGACCTTTATTTTGTGAACACTTTCAGATCCCTCCCAGTTATCTGCACCTGGTGACAATTGACTTTGATTGTTGGACACATCCTATTTATCTGCAGCTCTCCTGGTTACTTTGTAAGATGGCGAGCTGCTCTAAGGTGACTGAAACCCTGAGGCAGCAGGTTGTCCAGATGAAGGCCAAAGGGATGACCCTCTCAGCCATCAGAGAGAGGTTGGGCGTTCACAGTCTGTAATTTCAAGAATATTGAAACTTTACAAGGACACTGATTAATTTAAGTCCCTCAAAAGCGCCGGTCGTCCACTTAAAACAAGTGCACGAGAGGACAGGATTATGAGAAGACTCTCAATCAGGGAATCAGTTCAACACTGCAGCTGGAGTTGCTCTCCAGTTCAGTTCTGAATGTGATAGTATGATTTCATGTATGATTAAAATACAGAATAAATAGTATAAATACAAATAAATATGTTAGTGAAATTAGATTAAAAAGAGTAAAACAATTCATTGCAAGTATTTTAGGTGGTAAAAGATGTGTTCCAGAGTTAAAACCATTCTAATTAATTTGAGGTGATAAAAACATCTGTATAGTGACACCAAGTCATTACAGTGCGCTTTGGATCTGTGTTCTGTGATCGATTAGTTTTGCCTGCAGGCCTGAAGGGGGAGCCCTTGCCGCACGTTGCTTCACTTATAATGAAGCTGTTTTATTCATTCACATTTCCCTCTTCAGGTACGGAAAACACGGTCAATGCATAATGTGGTTGTGCTGTATTTTTGTTTACAATGCATGAATGCCCTGACGTGAAGCAGAGTCACGCAGAAAAAGTTATTTTGTTGTTTAGTTCTCGTGTAGCTCTTAGTGTAGTATGAGCTAGTTAGCTAGCAACATGTGGCTCACGGAGTACTGTTTAGGTCTGAGAAGACACGGTGTGTGCACGCGTGTAGAGAACAAGAGAGAGAGAAGCTAAGTAGCGATATGTTTATACATAATGGTTATGTTGAGTCATGTACAGTATACTCACGGGTATTATTTATTAATATTGAGTATATAGTATGTGTAAGTAAGTATATTAAGTGCAATATGTATACAGTTTTTTTGATACTTTGTATTGATGACGCCATGTTGATACATGTGAATGTAACATGGAAAAATAATATTTATGTTTTGACTTATAATGAAGCTGGCAAAAGGTTCAACACCGTGTCAGTTTTATTCATTCACATTTCCCTCTTCAGGGACATTACATGAACAAGGCAAGGATCTGTCTCTGCACACAGTGCCTCATCGTTTAAAACTTTTTGGACTGAAAGCCCACTCTGCAGTGACCAAACCTCTCATCAGCAGAAAGTATAAAAGGCTAGACTTGCCTTTGCTGAGGAGCATGTTGTGTGGACAGAGACGAACTGGTCCAGAATGACTTCAGTGATGAGAGAAGGTTCAGTTTATGTGAGTCTGGTGGAAACATTATGTTGGGCGTAGGACTGGGGAAAGACTGAACCCAAAGTGTGTAAAGAAGTCAGTTACATTTAGAGGAGGAAGTGTCATGGTTTGGGGGATGTTTTCTGCAGCAGGAGTTGGGCCTCTTGTAAAGCTACATGGCAGGGTGAATGTAAATGTTTATGTGGACCTCATTCAGCAACATGCAATACCTCCACTGCAACTGTCTACCAATCAGCTGCAATTTTCATGCAAGACAATGCCCCCTGTCACACTGCAAAACAGGTGAAGCAGTTCCTTGAAGCTAAGAATATTGCAACAATGAAATGTCCAGATCCAAACTCCATAGAGAATCTATGTGAACTGTGGAAGAGACTGAAGAAGACTGGACCAAGATCAAACCAGAGCAGTATCAAAAGTGATGTCCTGTGGGTGCAGATGTGCTGAAGTCAAAGTTGTGGCCTCTACACTTTCTATTCATTTTTGAATCCTATAGAAGAAAACATTGTTGAAATCTTCTCTATTGACACAATGGTTACTGTTCACTCATTTTGATCACTGTTTTTCACATAGTTAAGGTTTTTGTTGAAGTGCCTTGGTTATTAAAAAAACAAAAACATGCTAATACAGCAGTGGTATAGCCATTGCTGATATTATATCAAATTATGAACATTAAGAAATAACAATGTTACTACTAATATACAAATTGCAAAAAAAAAAATGCCAAGTAATAATTTTAAAATAGAAACATGTTCAAACTGACATTCAAGTATGGGGTCTCATAGTATGAACATTGTAAACCCAGCCCTAAAGTAATTCAAGATTCTGCTGGAAAATCCAGTGTATGAATTCTGGTTTAAACCAGACTTGTTATTTAAATTATTACTTTTAAAAAGCATATGTTTTTTTAAATGTTTTTCCATATAACTGCTTACATTTGTCCAGCTCTGTGGTATAAAAAATAATTTTATGTCAATAAGTTTATGTTGACTGCAAGAAATTTATAAAAATAGAAATAGTCCAATCTGACTCCATCAGATGGATTGATTGTCATAATTCTCATTGTCTCAGCAGATCCATCTGAACTCTGGTTTGGAGATTTTTTGGGAAGGGGTGAAAATATTGGTTGCTGATTGGATAAACCATCTGTCTTTTCAGGCCAAATCAACCAATCAGATCAACGAAGCGTATTACGCACTAACAGCATTGAATCAAAGCTCAGAAAGTAAACAACATGTGGGTAAAGGATATTTTCCATTTGTGTAACTTGAATTTATGGATCAAAGGGCCAATTTCAGGAGTCCGGTCCATATTCAACAGAAGGATCCAGAGAAAAAAAGAGTTAGTGAGCGGCTTGCTCCATAGCTGCTCATCTCATCCGTGCAAGCCTCCATGTTGTTTACACTGAACAGTCGCTTCTTGTTTCCTCACTTAAATCCACCTCAAAACCAACGCTGACTGGTTCGGTCGCTGGAAAACTTCTCAAAATTTTCTCTGTAACAAGTTACCAGACTGATCTGAGAGTAAAATACAATGGAGATCAGAGATCAGGATGGACTCATAATGCTAGAAATAGTCTCTTGGACAAAGGAAATAAATTAGGTCTTACAGTTTTACAAAGAACTATATACATCAGACATCAATTCCAAATAAGAAGAATTGACAGAATTTTTCTCTAATATTAATCTGCCTAGATTGGCACCCAATCAAGTGGAACTATTAGATAATTTAATAACAGAAAAGGAAATCAGGACTGCGGTTTGAGGCCTCGATGCATTCCCTGTGGAATATTACAAACAGTATATAGACACCCTGGCACCAATATTGCTAGAGGTATACAATGAAGCGTTTACATTAGGACCCTCCCCCCAACATTTAATGAGGCCTTAAATTCAGTGATACCTAAAAAAGTATCACTGATACCTAAATCTGATAAACCTGGATTATGAGATATTAACTAAAGTTACTTCCTGCTTTGCTACAGTGCGGACGCTTTTCTGCTTGCTCTCGCCTTTGCTTGCATTTTTTGCTACTATCTGCTACTATTTGCTTCTCCTCAATAAGAAACAAAGAGCAACAGCTCCTGGATACTTACAAAACCAGTGGGATTATATTTCTTTTAGATAACAGAGGCATTTTTCAATATTTTTACGACTTCCTCAACGCTAGGCAGGGAGGCCTACCATTCAAGATAAGCCTGAGCCTGTGCTACAGTGCTATAGGTAAACACCAGAAGATGCCTCCCTTCTCTATGGAAGATTACCACAAACTACTAAAGAAGATTTTGCTGTTGGAAACAAAAATTAATCGGCTAGAAGTATTTATAGAAGTGAATGGATATTGTGACAACAATACCACTCTAGCACTGACTGAAAACAGTGGACAGGGGCAGGCCAGAGCCCAGCTAACTAGCAATAATGAAGCTACGAGGAAATGGGAGGTACCTGTACAGGGTAATAAATCTACCAGTGATAATCCTCCCTGGAACACACTTGGGGCAAAGCCAAAGAGAAGACCACCTCCCTGCGACAAGGGAGAACGGATAACCGGGAGGACCCAGCGCCCCGATATCTCTGATCTGACCGGTTGGCCTGCGCTACCATCTCTATCCAGGCATAGCGCTTCATCAACTCCCCTGCCACGGAGGACACAGCAGCGGACAGCTGAGAAGAGGAAAAGTACCAAGAAACTTCCCCAGCAAGCAAGTGTTCAACTAAAGAACAGGTTTGCTCCACTGTTGCCCGACAATGGATCCCCCTCTGATTGCCTGAATAACCCACCATCACCACGCAGAAGGGTAAGACCTGCTAACTTAAAACCACAGAGAAAGCTAACAAGTGGGCCTGAAAATCTGATTGTGGGTGACTTTTCTGTAAAAGATATGAAAAGCAATAATAGCACCAAAGTACTCTGCTTTCCGAAGGATACGGTGTCTGACTTGGAAAAAAGAATCCTGGATATTGTGGCTGCACACCCAAATGTGAAAAATATCATTCTGCACATTGGTTTTAATGACATTGAAAAACAAAAATCAAGGGAGCTGAGAGAGCACTTCAATAAACTCTTTGAAACAGTCAGCGCTGTGAATGCTGAGGTGTTTATCAGTGGTCCTCTACCTCCGATCAGGAGAGGAGCTGAGAGATTCAGTCGACTTTACTCGCTGAATGAGTGGCTCTCCAGCGTTTTTCTTGCTCGTTCGATGCATTTTATTGACAATTTTAGCTTTTTCTGGGACCGCAGGCATCTTTTTAAGGCAGACGGACTTTGTCTAAATAAGCTGGGAGTAAAGCTTTTCATGACCAACATGTCTTACTTCCTGCGTCATCCATCTATCATCACTGCCAAGGACAACAGACAAGAGGAACCAACGGAAAAGACAGACACAACACAGCTTATCATGAACGTCGAAGGAGGACCGCCATTGCAAAAGGAGAGTGCTGACCATGAGAGACACCGGAGCAAAGAGGAGACGTGTCCATCCCCCTCTACCTCCCCTTTCATTTCAAATGGTCGTGAAGATCCCTCCCCCACACCCCCCAAGACTAAATCCAGGTCTCCATCCTTCTCCCTTCCTCAAGTAAGCCTTTCTCCCCCCTTATCCCCCTTGGAGTTCCGGGAGCTACCCCCACCCACTCCCCGCCCTACTCCTATTTTTACCCCCCTTGACCGACCTCAGCGATCCCCCCCTCAGCGTAATCTCAGTGGCACCTCCCTCCCACCTCCCCCCCCCCTCCACGAAGGCGTGCTTCACAAACCCTCAGCCCTACTCCGCCCCTCTTACGTAAACCCCCTCTACGCCCTCAACGTCCACCTCCAGTAGTTCATTCCAGCTCTGACGCTGCCCACTCCTCCCCCTCATCGCCACCCCCGCCCCGCCCTGACAGCAGTCCTGAATACTACTGATACAGAAAAGGGTTCAGCAGTAGACCACATTATCAGCTGGGCCCAAGGCTGCCTACGTCAAAGCTTGGCACCTTCTACATTCCTGTTGTGACTACCAAGAGAGTGAACATTGGGAAATGTAGACACCCTGCTAACCTAAACAATCTCATTCCTATCCTCTCCAAATCAAAGTCAACATCGAAGCCTGTCAATAACACCATTAGGATGGGTCTGCTCAATGTTAGGTCTCTGAATAACAAATCATTTTTAGTCAACGATTTCATTACTACTTCCAAACTTGATTTTATGTTTTTAACTGAAACATGGCTGGAGCAATATAACAGTGCAAGCATTCTGATCGAGACAGCACCCCCCAACTATAACTTTATTGATGTATGTAGATCTGGGAAAAGGGGGGGAGGGGTTGCTGCTATATTTAAAAACATATTTCAGGGGAAACAGATGTCACTTGGTGATTTTACATCATTCGAATACCTGTGTGCTGTGTTGAAATGCTCTCCCAAAATTCTTCTGTTAATTATTTACAGGCCACCTAAATACCCAGCAAATTTTTCCGAGGATTTTACAGAATTATTGTCTAGTATCTCCACTGACTTTGACTGCCTAGTTATAACTGGTGACTTTAATTTTCATATTGACGATTCGAATGACAAGGGTGCAAAGGAACTTTTTACTATTTTAGATACATTTGACCTGTCTCAACATGTGAAAGAGGCTACTCATTGTAAAGGACACACCCTGGACCTGATTATCACAAAAGGTCTCAATGTTTCTGATGTTCTTGTGACTGATTTTTCATTGTCTGATCACTTCTGTGTTTTCTTTAATATTTCTTTAATTCCGGAGACACAAACAGAATCAAAGAATGTCAAAAAGCGCTACATCAATGAACATGCTAATGTACTCTTTAAAAATGCCATCTCCTCGCTACCACCTCTAAACCCATGCCATGCTGATGATCTTGTAAACAACTTTAATTCCAAAATTGTGAATATCATAGATGTCATTGCACCGGTTACAGTTAAAACGATTTCTGGTAAGCAAAAGGCACCCTGGAGAAGAGCTGCTGTTGTAACAGCCCAGAGAAGAGAGTGCAGGAAGGCTGAACGAATCTGGCGAAATACAAAACTTCATATTCACCATGACATCTATAAAGAGAGGCTCCAGGCCTACAATTTAGTCTTAAAAAGTGCTAGAGAAACATTCTTCTCCAATATCATAAACAGCAACACTAATAAGGTCAAAACCCTATTTGCAACTGTCGACAGACTGACCAACCCCCCGACACAAATACCAGCCGAACTCCATTCAACACAGAAATGCAATGAGTTTGCATTCTTTTATACTGATAAAATTGAAGGCATCAGACGTGCCATCAATATCTCAAACAAAAAAGTTGGATCACCACCCCGTTTAGGCCAAAATAACACAGCAATGATGGCAAGCTTTAATGCCATAGACTCTAAAACTCTAGTGGAAACAGTGACCGATCTAAAGCCAACCACCTGCTGTCTCGATGCTTTACCTACCAACTTCTTGAAGAATGTTTTCGACTGCCTATCAACAGACGTATTGCAAATAGTTAATAACTCTATTCAATCGGGCAATTTCCCAAAGGCCTTCAAAACTGCAGTCATTAAACCTCTTCTAAAAAAGCGGAGCCTAGATGCCTCTATTATCAACAACTACAGACCAATTTCAAATCTTCCATTCATAAGTAAAATAATTGAGAAAGTTGTACTCCAACAACTAAATCACTTCTTGGCTTCTACTGGCTGCCACAACAACCTCCAGTCAGGATTTAGACCTTTTCATAGCACCGAGACGGCCCTTATTAAAGTTATAAATGACATCCGTCTTAACACAGACTCTGGCAAAACTTCAGTACTAATAATATTGGACCTCAGTGCTGCATTTGACACTGTCGACCACTCAATACTTTTGGACAGGTTGGAAAACTGGGTGGGGCTCTCAGGCACAGTCCTAAACTGGTTCAAGTCATATCTACAAGATAGGAACTATTTTGTTTCCATTGGCGACTTTGTATCAGAACAAACCAACGTAACGTGCGGAGTCCCCCAAGGTTCAATCTTGGGGCCCACTTTATTTAACATCTATATGCTCCCACTAGGACAAATCATGCAATAAATAACATTGACCACCATTGCTATGCCGATGACACCCAAATCTATGTAGCGCTATCACCAAATGACTATCGCCCCATAGATCTTCTGTGCCAGTGCATTGAGCAAGTCAAACACTGGATGTGCCAAAATTTCCTTCAACTAAATGAGGATAAAACTGAGATAATTGTTTTTGGTGCTAAGAAAGAAAGGTTTAAAGTCATCCAACACCTTCAATCACTGTCCCTGAAAACCTCAAATAAAGCCAGAAATCTTGGGGTTATTATGGATTCTGATTTACATTTCAACAGTCACATCAAATCAGTAACAAAATCGGCCTATTATCACCTTAAAAATGTAACAAGACTTAGAGGGCTCATGTCAGCTCAAGACTTAGAAAAACTTGTCCATGCCTTTATAACCAGTAGGCTAGACTACTGTAACGGTCTCCTTGCAGGTCTTCCCAAAAAAACTGTCAGGCAGCTACAGCTTGTTCAGAACGCTGCTGCTCGAGTTCTAACAAAGACCAAAAAATGTGAGCACATTACACCAATTCTTAAATCATTACACTGGCTTCCTGTAAGTCAGAGAATTGATTTCAAAATCCTCCTGCTCACATATAAATCACTACATGGTCTAGGGCAGAGGTATATCACTGATATGCTCCCACTACATAAGCCTTCTAGATCACTAAGATCCTCTGAGACCAATCTGTTAGTGGTTCGCAGAGTAAACTCAAATCAAGGGAAAGCATCTTTCAGTCATTATGCAACAAACAGCTGGAATAAAATTCCTGAAGATGTGAGACTTTCACCCACTCTGACCACTTTTAAAACTAGACTGAAAACTTTTATGTTCACCTTAGCTTTCTGCTAAATCTTCGCACTTTTAACGTCCGCACTGTTTTGATTATTGTCTATGTTTTTATTCTCTTTGTCTTTCTGTAATGCATTTGAATTCATGACATGTTGTGCTGTGAAGCACTTTGAGTCTGCCTTGTGTATGAAAAGTGCTATACAAATAAAGCTGCCTTGCCTTGCCTTGCCTTGCCTTGCCTAAGATCCCGGCTACACGCCTGGATAGAGCCTTTCCGAGCATTTCATTGACTAAATATGCGCTAGAAAGCCTTCGTCTTTTGTTCAGAATCAGCTCCTTATCACAGGTAACCAGAGCAACGTCCTTCTCAGTCATCCACTAGTCTCACCTCCTTTTAACCCTCACCAGAGCTACTCGACAGGGCTGCGCTCCGTCACCATTACTGTTTATTATTGTTCTAGAACCATTGGATATTGCCATCAGAGCAAATGCAGCAATTAGGGGGGTCGAAGGAGGGAAAGAGCAAGTTATTATTATACATGATCAGTATCTTGGTGCTGATAAAATATTGAATTCAATATCGCACCTGATGAATTTAAATCCATTAAAATGTTCTCTCCTACAGACAAGGGAGGTCTGGGGTTGCCAGAACCGAGATAATGCTATGTCCTCTTTGAAATGGCCAAACTAACCAAACACTGAAATAAAAATAACCGACTAGAGTAGGTTAACATTGAAAATAATCTGTCATTTCCTTTTACTCCTATCGATAGATAATCCCAGTCCTCACATAATGTAGTGAATCCTATTATGTCTCACTCCAAAGAGACCTGGATGAAAATACATAAAATGCATAAATTATCAAAATGTAAACCGATATATTCTTCTCTGTGGCATAACCCTATGATCAATATTGGAAAGATATCAGTATAGTGTAAGGGAGGGAACCTTGATGGAATACATCATGTTGCTGACTAATATGAAGGGATGTTCATGTCACTTTCTGACGTAAAAAGAAAATACAATCTTGAGGGAGAAGAACATTTTTGGAAATATCTGCAGATCAGGGACTGTACTGTATGACCTCCAAGATTCGGTACAAGGATTGTAACCACATCATGGGATATCTCACGTTACCTGCTGAGTACCACCGGGCCTCTATATTTTATAGAACAACTAAACAACTGCTCAGCGATGGCTGCCAGGGCCTGAAAACAATATGGGAGAAAGACCTGGGATGTCTGATGACTGACGAGGAATAGCTGAGAATTAAATTGAATAATGGAAATGCACTACATTAGGGAAGCTAAAGGTAAATTTACACAATACCACACAGGTACTACTGGACATAGACGTCGCATCGATCACTGCTGCCCACTAGAGCGAAGTACCTACAGGAACAGGGCCACAGATTTCAGAGTGTTCCCCTCCTAACAATAAAGGCAAACTGCAAAATACATTTTCCCAATAATTCTAAGATTATTTATTCTTTTTAGTTGCACTGAACGTGTGGAAATAAACCCTTCTGACAGACAGCAGCGGGTGCACGTGAGCCCAGTGCTGTGTCAGACAGAGAGTTACTGAGTGTGTAACGGGTGTGGAGTGAACCCAATTGCAGCACAGATGAACCAGGTATTAGTTTTAAAACAGTCTTTATTCAGCAGGTAAAAGCAGGTACACGGCTGACCAGGGGAGAGCAGAAACAGGCCAGGCGCCAACCAGACACAGGGAGACGAGGAACAGAAAACAGGCAGGAAATACTCGTGGTCAGGGACAGAAGGCTGGTGGATTTACCGGGGCTTAGACAAGAGGCGAAGGTCAGAAGCAAGTCGGGTCGATGCCAGGTAAGCAATACGGGAACAAGTGCTGGAGAATCAGGCATCTGGCAAAGAGTGAGTGGAGTGAGGCTCCATAAACACTGGCTTGATTGGAGATGGTGAGCAGGTGAGAGCAGCAGGTGAAAGCTGTAGACTGATCAGGGGTGTGGCTGAGCAGCAGCGCAGGGGAGGAGGGCATTTTAAGGGCATTTTATTAAAAGTGTTTTATTGTTCTAACATAAATGTGTTTTTTTGTGTCTTTGTTTGACAATAGCTGATGCTATATTTAGAACTGTTTCACTTTCAGAGCGCTGTGTCAGATTGATCGTCCAATCTGGGACTTGTTCTGGTCTCACATCACAGTGGCTGGTGAGCCTGTAGTGTGATTACCTTCCTCTGAATGGATCCAGCATTATAATCTGCTGTTTGAATATTCTACCTAGTTATGAAACTATCACCATGCCCTTCATATATGAGTGGTTTTATTCATTTGTACTGTATTTTTATTTTGTTTGTTTTTATGTCTGCGATGGTCCATGTAGTATGTATAACAAGACCTGTCTCACACTGTACAATCTTGTACTGTCAAACACCAAAGAGAAAATAAATAAAAACCTGAATTAGAGAAATTGTTTATGGTATCATTTCATCATTAGGTCTTAGCTCTGGATTTAGCTTTTCAGTGACCTATGGTCCGTCTGCCTCACAGATTTGTATTACCTTTCGAATTAGTATGCAAGTTTAATTATTGAAGACAATGTGTGTGATTGCCTAAAGCAGATAAATGTGTATTAGGTTTGGAGATATGTTAAAATTTTCATACCAGCCACGTCAGCTTAACAACTGGCAATTGGCGATCTGTTCATCCCGGTGTGTTTTCATTTAAGTATGTAGCCTATCTATATGTAAACGGAAAGAATGTTAAATCAGATCACAAGTGGTCACTGAAGACGTGTGTGGAGACACATTCTGCTGCAGGTGTGAACAGACTAACTAAGAACTGAACACTTGTGATCTGATCACTCAGAACAGATCTGTTTATGCCAGGTGACAACAGGCCCTGAGTATCAAAGATACTGATATCAGACTTCTTAGATTAGAACGAGTGCAACGTTTGTTTACAGTGTTGACCAAATACAGTTTACAGTGTGTGTGTGTGCATGTGCGTGTGCGTGTGCGTGTGTGTGTGTGTGTGTGTGTGTGTGTGTGTGTGTGTGTGTGTGTGTGTGTGTGTGTGTGTGTGTGTGTTCCAGTGTGTGTTGAAGGGAGTGTCACAGGGTGTGGGTGGTTTGTGTGCTGTCACCATTGTCTTGCAGGATGATCTTTGCTGATCAGACTACTGGAACTAGGATACCTAATTGATCGTAGAGTGACCCATCATCTGACAAAAGTCCCCTTCTTGTGAAAGCGCGATCTCTGACAGTGATCTTTAACCTAAATGTGTCCGACTCAACACACCAACTGAGCCCAAGGGCTCTCTCCAGAGGAAGCTTCTCCTGGTTGAGGTCCAAGTTTTTCATCTCTCCTGCCAGTTCGGACTTTGGGATAGATTCAAGATCTCTCCGGCTGTTGCTAGCCCATTTGTCGGAAGTTGGAAACTACCTTTTACATAGATGTCGATAAGGTTCTTAGACATCGATACAGCTACTTCATCTGTAGCGACAGACTTCCGACAGTCATCGACGTAAAGTTGTGTAACATTGTTTTAACTACTTCCTCTTGGAACTGCTTACTGTGGTCTTCTGCACACTTTTCTTAAGGCATAGTTGACACAGCTGGTGAGAATGTAGCTCAAAACAAATGTACCGACATCTTGGGCTCAGTCAAGTCCAGGTTGTAGTTGCGGTCCGTCAACCCACAAAAAAATCTTTCTTATGTTTTTTATGTTCTTCCAGCAGAATTCTTGCCAGGCTCTGGAGTTGGTGGTCCTGGCTTGACCCGCCCAAACAGTTCTCGAGTCATCCTCAGATATCTCCAGGCCAGACTCCCCCTCCCACTTCTGCTTAACCTGGAGAGTAGAATGGTTCTTGGAATGTTGTAGTCTTTTATAAATTTGTGATATTAAATGTTTACGGTCTTTAGCCTTATATGCATCTGTTATGTCCCAGCTCGTTTGGGAAAAAAGGGATGTACATGGAAAAAAAACAATGTGATTGGTATTTTGTCAACTGCTGTTTATTTGTACAGTTGTCGATATAAAAATTGACAAAGGCTCACACTAACTCCCTTAACCCATACCAAAAGTACAAAAGGCAATCCTCCGCTTTGCCTAGTGTTTCTCAACAATCACTGGCTGGAGTGTGTGTAAAGCTGGATCATTATTTGAAGCTGGAACCGTGGCCCAGTCTACCGAGTGCCCCTGTAAAACACAACATGCCTCGCCAGCAGTCTACCACAGACTGAGAGATCCAGGGGGAGAGGGCGTTCCAGAGACAGCCACTGGTCCACCCTAAATGTCGACTCCACCATCCCTGACCAAGATTTCAGCCTCTGCTCTCCTGGTTCCTGTTTGCCTGTTTCTGACTGCTCTCTTGGTTATATGGTTCCTGCTGCCTGCTCCTCATCGGATTGTCTGCCTGTGCTGTCATCTCCCTGGTACTGAACTTCTGCCTGCCCTGACCAAGCCCCCTGCCACTGCGTTGTTGTACTGTTTGCCTGTCTGCCTGTGCTTCAGTAAACAGTTTAACTTTCTCCATTTGTTTAGTGTCTTTTGTGCTGCAATTGGCTCCATACATCACCCATTACAGCGGAGTAGTTTGGTTACACCAGTACACTAGGGGTCTTAGCCACAGACGGATTACCGCATGGGCAAAGTGGCCGTGTGCCCAGGGCCCCAAAGCCAATAGGGGCCCTGGGCATTCAGAGTTGTTGTTTTTTTTAGTAAAATCAAAAAAAAAATTATGAATGAATGTTGTTTTGAAAATGTACTATGATAATAAAATAATTTGAAAGTTTTAGAAATTATAAGATTAAATCAGTAATGTGTGATGACTGAATGACGTACATACGTCAAACATACAGAGCGATTTAAAAATGGAGAAGCGGGAACTCAGTGGATCAGCTTAAAGAAAACAAAGGAAAGAAAAAGAAGCCAGAGTGGCCGCTTTGGTGCAGCAAATTCCATCCATCTCGACATTTTTCAGCAGAAAAGTGAGGCAAGTGTTTGAGGTTAGGTTTTCATTTGCAGCTCTTTAGACCTGCACTGCCTCCGTGTCCGTGTCTGCTGCTGCTGCTGCTGCTGCTGTGGTGGTTGCTTCCGCTGCTGCCTATTATGTGCCGACTGCCGCGGCTGCTTTCCCCGGGCTCTCCTGCTGCTGGTGCTCCTTGAATAAGATGCGGGCATTTATCCCAGCCAGGTCGAGGAGGATGTTATAAAAGACCGCCACTGGCCGGCCGGCGATATAATACAGCTATATAATAACTGACTTACTGACAAGTAAATTCACAAAGAGGCCCAACTGAAGACCGCTAACAAAGTTAGAGACAAGAGAGACAATGAAAGCAGCAAACCGCATGAAAAATGTAACAATGAAACCGAAGTGAAGTGATGTGTGGTCAGTTTGACCGTTTATGGCCGAAATATGTAAAACATATTTTCTTTTCCTTTTGTGTAATTTATATAAAAACGATTCTCAATTAAAATAGAGACACTTTTGGCTTGACTTGGACAGGAACAATCGATAGTTCTCCAGCCCCAGTGAGTTCACAACCCTCCGACTCTGCACAGAGGAGTGCACTCAGAACAGTTTTGCTTTCACAGTCGTCGGTTGTTTTATTCTGAATTTGTGTCCCTTTTCTTAATGTGTAGCAAAGTAGGATGTGTTGGAGACCACACCTGACGGCCTTACTCATGTGACCATGTCCCTTGCTTCGTTAAAAAAATCCACTTTCTCTTTATGTGGCCTGCTTTGTAGCTTACTACAAGACTTGATGGTGTGTTTACCTATGTAGAAAAGACATGTCTTTGACTCTGCTGTTGTGTTGCTCTTGTATGCCTCACACAACAGCTCTCCACCTCTCACATAGCTATTAAGGTAGCTTTGTTATAACAACTTTCAAGTTTGCTACATTACCTAGTTCCTCCATAAAACTCACACGTCATTGTGTTATAGCATGGTTTAAAAACAGTGAATAGGCATTTAATGCTTCTCCATCCTCTGGCTTGACAGGTGTCCAGCTCAGAACCTTGTTCATGTGGGCTACATCAATTTTGAAGTCATTCCCAAAATGCTCTTTAAGAAACTGTTTGGCCTTCTAATAGCCTACATCTGGTTTCATGTGAAGACAACTTTTCAACAGCTCTTTAGGTGGGCCATTGGTGTACTGCTCTAAGAAATAGAGACGTCTTTAAAGTTTTCAGTAGGGGATTCTGCTCCATGCTCAAAGGCTTTCATTAGTGGGTCATATGATCAATCACCATTGTTTTAACTCACTCTGTGATTGATAGGAACTTAAAAGACAATTAACTAAATGAAAATCTTACGTATTATATCTTTCTTTTTTTCCACATTTTTTTATTGATTTTTGCAGACCTTAACAGAGAAACAGGTAAAACACATGTTCAGTACATCTGCTTTAAGGATGAAAAAAAAGAAAACCACAGACAAAAACAGAAAAACCCTAAAATGAATACCGCTATCCCTCCCAACAACCCACATCAGACACGGTCACAATGACAAAAAACAAGTAACCAAATACCATGTAACAAAAGTAGATAACGTAGATAAAGTTAAAAAAAACAAATAATTAAATTGCTTCAGGTATCAGGCAGGATTTTCCCCAAAATGCATGTGTTTATTATTCAATTTCTCTGTCTGGTGTTAGTGTTGTCTGTGTTGTTGAGTGTGACAAATGGACTTGGTTGATTGTTTGCACAGGTTATGAGGTGAGGTGATAGGGCTAAACTAGTAGACTACTCTAGGTTAAGCTAAGAACGGCAGCAACAGACAAAGCTAAATCAAGATAGTAAGCCTATGTTCAATAACAACCAGCAGGCAGTAGGGCCTATTTCTTTGTAAGAATAATGCTTTATAGACAGACATGCAGACACAGAGGCAGACGGACCAACAGACAGACAGACAGACCCAGGGATAATTATAATGACAATAATACACTGTATTTATAAAGCGCCTTTCTGGGACACAAAGTCGTTTGCAAGCAACCACAGAATCAACATTAACTGTAATAATATCTATAGTAATGCGAATATGACTAACAAGTAATAATAGCTGTACTACTACTAGAATTATGAATAATAGTATTATTATGGTTGTAAATATTAGGACTAATAAAAGTAATGATAATATATATGAATAATGATAGTAATAGTAGCAGGAAGCGTCATGCAGGACCACAGCAGCAGGCACCACCACAATCAGCAGAGACTGTCAGACCCAGGATCAACACTGAATTTATTAACTTGACGACTGGGACGTGGCACAGGGGAAAAGCCACAAACAAAAAAATCACTCCGCACAGGAGGAAAAAAAAAACGAAAGGCAAAGTTAACAAATAATTCTCAAAATAAGAACGCTCCGTACGGGAGGAATAAACAAATAAAGTGAAAAAAATAATTAATTAAATAAAGACACTCCAACCTGGAGGAAAAAAAAGTCACAAGAGAATTCAAAAAGGGAAAACTTACTTGGACCAAAACAAGGAGTACAAAAACCTGAACAATAAATCAAAAATCTCAAGAGCATGAACAAGACTGTGGAACAAAACGCTAGATACATTCGACGTAGGGTACGAAATAATCTGACACAGAACAGGGGGAAACACACACACACACACGGACTTTATACACATGAGGGAAGGGGAGACACAGGTGGAAACAATCAGGAATGGCGACACAAGAGGAAGAGCAAGTGACCTGGAACGAGAGGAGAGTTATCTTTCAAAATAAAACAGGAAATTCACAGGACAAAAAACCCAAAGACGGGACAAACCTCACCGTGGTGTGACAGTACCCCTCCCTCTAGGGCCGACACCTGACAGCCCAGGGAGTTCAGGATGAGCTTGAAAGTCCTTGATCAAGCTAGGGCCCATGATGTGGCGAGAGGGAACCCACTGTCTTTCTTCGGGTCCATATCTCTCCCAGTCCACCAGAAACTGTCTGCCCCGGCCCGGTTGCGTACTGCCAGTGACTGCTTGACCTTGTAAACTGGGCCCCCGTCAATCACCTGCGGGGGAGGAGGGGGTGCTGCTGTTGGTACCAGGTCCGACGACTCTGGTGACTGGGAAGGGCCCGGCGAATCGTGGGGCCAGCTTTTTGGAGGGGACCTTTAGCCGTAAGTCCTTGGCCGACAACCAAACCTTCTGGCCGGGCTGATAGGTAGGTTTCGTCTCTTGCGGTCTGCCGCTCTTTTGACTCGATCCCCCTGTCAAATCAGTACTTGACGGGCGGCTGACCAGATGCGGCAACAGCGGCGGATCATGGCATGGGCTGAGGGAACTGACACCTCCCACTCATTCTCTGGGAAGAGACGTGGCTGATAACCAAAGACAACATGAAAGGGAGAAAAACCAGTAGCAGATGTGGGAAGGGCATTGTGTGCATACTCCACCCAGACCAGGTGCCTGCTCCTAGTGGAGAGATTCTGTGAAACCAGGCACCGGAGGCCGGTTTCCAGTTCTTGGTTGAGGCGTTCGGTCTGGCCGTTGGCTTCCGGGTGGTAACCAGAAGTCAGGCTGTCCTTGGCGCCGATGAGCCTGCAAAATTCCCTCCAGAACCGGGACACAAACTGGGGCCCTCGGTCAGAAACAACATCATTGGGGAACCCATGAATCCTGAAAATGCTAGTCATCATGACCTTCGCCGTTTCCTTGGCGGAGGGTAGCTTAGGCAAGGCAATGAATCTAACCATTTTGGAGAATCGATCAACTACAGTGAGGACAGTGGTGTTACCTTGGGAGACCGGGAGCCCTGTGAAGGAAGAGGTTGTTACAAGCCCATGCGGTCCGTGCGCAGTAAATTAAGATGTCGTCGAAATAGACATAGACAAAGTGGTCAAGAAAGTCCCTAAGCATGTCATTAAACATGGCCTGAAATACTGCCGGCGCATTGGTGAGACCAAAAGGAATCACGCGATACTTGTAGTGTCTACTAGGGGTGTTGAATCCCGTCTTCCACTCGTCCCCCTCCCTTATCCGTACCAGATAGTATGCGTTGCGGAGATCAAGTTTAGTGAACACTATTTGTGGGTTATGCTCTATGAGCCATGGATATCCTAAGAGCGATGAGTGCATGGGAGACGTGAATAAATAAAAACGAATGCGTTCTTCGTGACTGTCAATCCGCATTCTTACTGGTTCACTGACATGGGTTATGGAAAAAATGTCTTGGCCGTTGAGCGACCTGGTCCGGATACGTTTGGCCAGTAGCTCTGAGCGGATGCCTAGCTTTTTAGCTAACCCCAACTCATTAAGCTCTCATCAGCTCCAGAGTCGATGCAGGCGTTCTGATTGAACAAGGCATTATGCAAAATTTGAACGGTGGTTAGGGTACAGGGAGTATGGTGAGAAGACTTAACGGGACTCACCGTCTAGGGAATCTTGGCTGGGTATGAGACGACGAGGTGACCGATCTCCCCACAGTAGAAACACCTCCCCTCCAGCAGTCGCCTTCTTCGCTCCTCCGGTGTCAGACGGGCTCCTCCCAGCTGCATGGGCTCCTCGTCTTGATCGGAGCAAAAACGAGGTTGTGGCTCTGGTGGTGAAGGGTGGTAAGACTGTCCGCTATGTAGCGAAGAGCGAGAGTGTCGTTCCGTCGCCGCGAATCCTCCACCTTGCTGTCGTCTGAGCTGTGCGAGCCGATTATCTGTTCGGATGGCGATTGCGATGAGATCGTCCAGGTCGGTGGGAAGATCCAGAGGGACGAGGAGGTCCTGAATGGGAGCTGCAAGTCCTTTCAGAAACACGTTGTATAAAGCTGTGGCGTTCCATCCGCTCTCCACCGCCAAAATGCGGAAACGGATGGCATAGTCACATACAGACCCGCTACCTTGCGTGAGAACGCTGATTTCCTGCGCCCTTTCTCGGTGTGTGGTAACGGGGTCAAAAAGTCTTGAGTAGCGCGGTCTGGAAATCAGGGAGAGAGTAACAGAGAGTGGTGCCCTGGCTCCATTCCGCTGCCGCCCAGGCTTTGGCTCTGCCAGACATGTGAGAAATCATGAAGGCAATCTTGGAGCGGTCTGTGGGGAATGCATGAGGCGGAAGTTCAAAATGCAGCAAGCAGTCTATTAAAAAGACCTTGCAAGTACCGGGCTCTCTCAAATACTGTGCAGGGGAAGCCATCCTGCAACTTGATCCCCTGGCTGGCGAGGTGGGCGCTGGGGTAGTGTTCACAGCTGGAGGAGGAGCTGTGGTCGAGACAAATGCCCCAGCAGGTCCTGTAGCTGTGCGGAAAGCTGTCCCATGTGGTGAACCGTGGCCGTCTGGAACTCCTCTTGCTGGAGAAGGCGGGCCTCCTGAGTACGCAGCACCTGCGATAGACGATCTGCCTCCGCTGAGTCCATACTGGCCAGATTATACTGTCAGACCCAGGGCAGGAAAGAGGACTCAGATGCGGAGGTTTGCGGATCAATACTGAATTTATTAAATTGACGACTGGGACGTGGCACAGGAAAAAAGAAAATCACTCCGCACAGGAGGAACAAAACAAAAGTCGTCAGTAATAAACCAAAGTACCAAATAAAAGCGCTCCGCACAGGAGGAAAAAACAAAAGGCAAAGTTAACAAATAAATCTCAAAATAACAACGCTCCGTATGGGAGGAATAAACAAATACAAAGTGAACAAAATAATTAAATAAAGACGCTCCAACCTGAAGCAAAAAACAAAGTCACAAGAGAATTCAAAAAGGGAAAACTTACTTGGACCAAAACAAGGAGTACGAAAACCTGAACAATGAAACAAAGATCTCAAGAGCATGAACAAGACTGTGGAACAAACCGCTGGATACATTCGACACAAGGTACAATAATCTGGCACAGAACAGGGGGAAAGACACAGACTTTATACACATGAGGGAAGGGGAGCCACAGGTGGAAACAATCGGGAATCAGGGAATGACATCAGACTGGTGACACAAGAGGAAGGGCAAGTGACCTGGAACGAGAGGAGAGTTATCTTTAATAATAAAACAGGAAATTCACAAGACAAAAAACCCAAAGACAAGACAAACCTCATAGCGGCGTGACAGAGACCTGTGAGACGACAAAGCACAAACAACTCCGGGGAAGAGGTTGAATTACTAACACGCATTGATGAGACATGAATGATACAGACAGAGAGGAGAGAAGCTCAGAGTACCAGGAACAGGATTTATCCCCCGGCAGACTAGGCCTACAGCAGCAGAATTAAGGGCGTGTAAGCCCTAACTAAAAGCTTTATCAAAGAGGAACGTTTTGAGCGTACTCTTAAATATGGGGACGATGTCTGCCTCCTGAACAACACTTGGGAGATGGTTCCACAGGAGAGGAGCTTGGTAGCCGAAGGCTCTGCCTCCCATTCTACTTTTGGAGACTCTAGGAACGACGAGTAGCCCTGCATTCTCAGAGCGAGCTTGAGGACTCATATCTCATTATAATGGGGTCAAACCAGGTAATCAGTCAGCGTGGCAAACAAATTCATGGGAGCCGGCAAAAGGGGAAGTCAAAAGTCCGAAAGGCAAGTCGAAACATGGACAGGATCAGAAAAACGGCCCGCTGGAGAGTAAGGTGAACACACACTGGATAATCTGGCAGAGAACTGAGAGAAATGGACTGGTGTATATGCTCTGAAGGGGCGGATTATCTGCTGAGGAGCAGGTGAGTGTGGGGGAGGGGAAGGCCAGGTGAATGCAGTCAGCAGGTAGTGCAGAGCAGAGGGGAGTGGCAGAGTCTAAAATGACATGAGAGCAAAACAGGAAACAGACAGATAAAGAAACTAAGGCCTGGCTGAAGTTGTGACAGTCAGTTGACATATGGGACAAGTTAAAATGAAGAACATATTGTTTAATAAAAGAGCATTACAGTTTAGAAGCCTATGTAAATCAAAACCAAAGGTCTAAGATCGCTGTGTGCAAAGTAACGCTCTGTTGGGCGTGTGACCTGGGTGAGATTGAGAACAGATTCATTTGATGTTTTATTGCCCAGTTTCTGATTATTTGAGGAATGTATTTATAACTAAAAAGTCTTCCATTTATGCTCATTTCTTTTGGTTGGATGAATATGAAAAACTGGAGTTGTGTTTTAAAAAGGGAACTTTTGTAGCAAAGTTTCTCTGTAAGGCCTGGGAAGGAAAAAACAACATTTTGTTTAAAGATGGAACTGTATAATAATCTGTAGTTTGGATGTAATGTTTTATGTGATGGTGTCTTATAAACCCACGAGGGTTCGGCCCCTTGTGTGCAGGAAACAAAATAAAAATGAAATGAAATGTGAAAGAAACAAACAAGCCTTCAGCATGATAAGTCAAAACGTGCAGCATGCAGTTGAATTGAAACAGAGGCTCTTTATTAAAATATCAAGTGAAACATTATATTACTTGTTTCTGTTCAGATGAATAAAAATGTGAAATTTTAGTCAAACAGATGTTCATATACTGCTATAACATTTAAAGCCATTATTGCTTTTTTAAAAACTTTATTAACAAAATCATGTACAAAAACAACATGGCTTACATATTTTTTAACATTCAAAAGGAGCAGAAGCGTAGAGGAATGCAGAATAGACTCTACATGAGGACGTCAAATAGTCCTGAAATAAATATCATATAAGAAAATTAAAAAAAAAAGCTAGTTGGGGCTTTTCTTGCAGACTATATTTTTCAAACAAACTGAAAAGTTTATTTGCATATTTACTTTCCATCATGTTAAGGTGGTGAAATAGAGAAGCTCGTTATGAAACACCAAGGTTTCACTTTCATATATTTACTTATTTGTGTATGTAACCCACTGCATGACCCACTACAGTTTGCCTGACTAGGTGTGGAGGACGCTATCATCTTCCTGCTCCACCGTGCCTGTGCCCACCTGGACGGACCGGGAACCACAGTGAGAATCTTGTTCATGGACTTCTCCAGTGCGTTCAATGCCATCTGGGCTGCTCTGCCGGGAAGTAAGCTGACGGCGATGCAGGTGGACCCTCCCCTGGTTTCCTGGATTACGGATTACTTGACGGGTCGACCACAGTATGTCAGACTGCAGGACGGAGTGTCTAACACTGTGGTCAGCAGCACTGGGGCTCCACAGGGAACTGTTCTTTACCCCTTTCTGTTCACCCTGTACACCTCAGACTTTCAGCTCCTCTCTGAGTCCTGCCACCTGCAGAAGTTTGCTGACGACTCTGCAATAGTTGGCTGTGTCAGTGAGGGGAAGGAGGAGGAGTACAGGGGCGTTGTGGACTCCTTCGTAGACTGGTGTGCAGCTAATCACCTGATTCTAAACCCCATCAAGACTAAGGAGCTAGTGGTGGATTTCCGTGGGAGTAAATCTGCCCCCACACCCATCTCCATCAACGGCGTGACTGTGGATGTTGTCCAGGATTACAAATACCTTGGAGTATACCTGGATAACAAACTGGACTGGTCCAAGAACACTGAGGCTGTTTAGAAGAAGGGCCAGAGTCGTCTCTATTTCCTGAGGAGGCTCCAGTCTTTCAATGTATGTAACACCATGCTGAGGATGTTCTACCAGTCGGTGGTAGCCAGTGCCATCTTCTTTGCTGTTGTGTGCTGGGGCAGCAGACTGAGGGCAGCAGACGCCAAGAGGATCAGTAAGATCATCAGGAAGGCTGGCTCCGTCCTGGGGGTCCAACTGGACTCTTTGGTGGTGGTGTCTGAGAGGCGGATGCTCTCTAAACTGCACAGCATCCTGGACAACAACTCTCACCCTCTCCACCAGCTGCTGACCTCCAGCAGAAGCACTTTAAGCCACAGACTCATTCTCCCACGGTGTAACACTGAACGCCGGAGGAAGTCTTTTCTTCCGGTGGCAATCAAACTTTATAATTCATCTCCCCCGGTCAGGTAAGGAACAGTGGAGACACTGTGTCCTGAGAAAAATGTCACTTGTCACATTATATCATCACTACATCACTTTATTAGTTGTACTGTAACTACACTCTACTGTACACTCTACTGTACTTTACTGTAACTTAGTTCAGTAAGAAATGCTGCTACACTCTACTGTACTTTACTGTAACTTAGTTCTGTAGGAAATGCTGCTACACTTTTAACACTGTTATCACTTATCGCTCCTTATCACTTATTTAGTTTGTACTTATTTTATTTCAATAGGCTGCTGAACTGCACGGTACGTATTGTTGTATATTGTATATACCTACGTTTAACCACAATGTCCCTTGACCACTCTGTCACACTTAGTTATTGTTTGATTTATTTATTTTGATTTGATTTACGTTTTTATGCTTATTGTCACTCTGATCCTTTCCCATCTTTGTATTGAAACTGTTGCACAATAATTTCCCTCGAGATAAATAAAGCTTCTTGAATCTTGAATCTTGAATCTTAACATTTTTCGAGGATGAGTATATTGTTAACCCGAAAGTCCCATTCATATTTTCCACGACAACTCCATAAATAATGTCTTTGAGAAACGGGTTCAAGTGGGATCTTGGTGCGCAGCCAGTCGCGCATATTAGTCCGCCATTGTTACTATTTTCAAGGAAGATTCAAAACACACATTTTTTCCATTCCTTGAACACAGCGCAGCAAAGACGTTTCCCTCTCCGATCTTCGTCCGATGCGGGCCGAGCGTTTCCGAAAAGTAACTCGTGGTCTAATTTCATTGGCGAGACGCTCGTCCAATGAGCCGCGGCCATCTGTGCAGGGCTGGTGACTGTTGGAATCCTCAGGTTACATCTCCTCCAGGCTTTAAGAGCCGAGCTCAGCTCCAGCCTGTTCTCCTCACCTCCCTGGCACCAGACGAGCCGCCGAAATGAAGCTTCCCGGGGCCGTTATGGCAGTCTTCGCTTCGATAGCTGTCCTTACCGACGCGAGCGTCTACTTCAAGGAACAGTTCCTGGACGGAGGTCAGTAACTTGGAGCCCATTCTGTGTATGAGTGTGTGTGGTGCCTTTACTGCCTTTTTTTTTTTTTTTTACCTTTAATAACTTTTTTTTAAAGAAAATGCTTCTTTGAAAATAACCTTAGTGCATTAGTTAACCCATTACAGAAAGCTGGACCTCCTTATGTCTTAATAGTCAACTGACAGACCATTTGAGCTCTACTAAATAGCCTTGCTACAGTAACAATGTTGTGTTATTTCTAATATGGAACGGAAATGCCGAATAATGAAGAGTTGACATCCTACGTGAGTCCAAATCTTGTTCCGCTTCTGACCCTGCACTGAACCTTCTTCTGAGCTCCAGCCCGGTCGCAGTTTGTCTGTCTATGGCTCTCTGTCCTCCGTGTGCACACGCAGCTGCAATAACTGCACAACTTGGATGGAAAAGTCAAAGAAAAGGGAAAGAAAGTGAGGTTGCAGTCCTGATGACACTCCGGTACCGTCAGAGCGATAGAAAGTAGTCCAGTGTGGATTCAAACCAGCATGGTTTGTAGATGAGACATTTACTCTGTGGCCTGTATGATGACGTCTCTTCAGACTCAGTGCAGCAGGGGTAGGGCTGTGTGTGGCCTGTGATGGATGGATGGATGATGAAGTGTGTGAGTACTGGATCTGCTAACTGGACCGTGCAGGCTGTCTGTAACCAGCTGAGCCGGATGGTTGTGTTTCAGATGGATGGAAGAGCCGGTGGGCCGAATCCAAGCACAAATCAGACTACGGCCAGTGGAAACTGAGTGCTGGAAAGTTCTACGGGGATTCCGAAGCTGATAAAGGTAATTGTTCTGTCATACGTCGACAATTCAAATCAATGATTCGTACATGTGGTGTCTTATTATGCAAATGTAGGTGAGGTGTGTGTGTGAGCTGCTCTCTGTACAGTAAGTATGTGCTGAGAGCATCCACAACTGGAATAACCTGTCAGGGGGCCTGAGGCCAAAAATCCCCACTGGACCCTCTGAACACTCCCACATCTGCAGGTACAGGCCCTGTCCCAAGGTTTACTCCTGTAAATGTGATTAAATGGATGCATTTAAGATTAGTCAAAACTGAAAGTACAGTTTTTATGGACGGATCTGTGTCACCAGTGAAACAGTTTTGAAGCTCCAAATATAATGATGGTGTAATGTTTCGAGTTAATTTAATGGAGTTAAACTAAAGTCTAACTTCTTATCTTTGTAACCAAATGTGGTTTTAACGTCCTGATTTATCTTTGTGTTAACCAGAGTTGTCCAAAGGACGCTAACACCGCTGACCGCCGTGTGCTAACCCTTTATATCTCCTAGCCATAAACACTGGGAGCTGCTGGTCATCCACATTAACATCAATGTTGTCCAAACTTCAGTCCTTCACAATAAAAGCCCATGCTTTAACAGCTCCAAAATAAAGCGTAAAGTCTTCTTCATTTCCATTTTATGTAAACCACCACCTGAGCCGCTCAGGCTGAGTGTAGCCCAAACGTTCTGACTGCTTTCTCTCATCAAGGTCACTTTAGTCTACTAATCTGACACTGAAATGATCATGTAAAAATATGAAATTTACCTTGGAGATTCCTAGAAGTGTGGAAATATAATTCTGCTCGCACTTTGGTGGCGATCATCCAGTAAAAGCACCATGAAAAGACCAGAAACTGCGTCAGACTAGACCCGTTCGGATAGAGATGATACCAGCGAACAGCATCTGACCGGTGAGACAGTTGAGGCCAGGGGTTTCATGGTAGTTGCATGATGTGCCCAGCTGATGCAGAGTATCTGGCATACAAAAATGCATACTTCCTTTTTATTAGAATACAACCATGTTTACTAGGAAGACCTGGTCAAGAAGAAGGTGCAGCACAGTCACAAACAAAAGCCATGAATTGAAGAGCTTTGAGTGCTTGTTGCTAACAGGTCTTCACTTCTATTGTTTTCTTAACTTTACCTGCACCAGGTGTTCAGACAAGCCAGGATGCCCACTTTTACGCCCTGTCAGCCCGCTTTGAGCCCTTTAGCAATGAGGGAAAGCCCCTGGTCATCCAGTTCACCATCAAGCATGAGCAGAAGATTGACTGCGGCGGCGGCTATGTCAAGATCTTTCCCTCTGACCTCGACCAGAGCAACATGCACGGAGACTCACAGTATTACATCATGTTTGGTGAGTCATGGTTGTGTTTACAGTCTACAGAGGAATTGTTGGGTCTATGTAAATCATAAATAAGTCATTGAGTGTGGTCTTTACCTACTCTGTAAAGTGTCCTGAGATAACTTTTGTTATGATTTGACACTATAAATAAAATTGAATTGAATTGAATTGAGAGGCACTAAGGCCTGACCACAGAACACTACTGTCTGAGGAGAGGGCGTTTGAAAGGATGCTTAATGCATTTTCTTATAAGATATTTTTTACATTCGGCTGTTTTAAATGTAGTTGTTACTGGGCTTCCTGTGCAGTGTTAAATAATATAACATGACCTGTCTGTCCAGGGCCTGACATCTGTGGATACAGCACAAAGAAAGTTCATGTGATCTTCAACTACAAGGGCCAGAACCACCTCATCAAGAAAGACGTCAAATGCAAGGTAGCTTCTGCATAAACCCTGTTGATTTTTTTCTTTCTATGAACATGGATTTAAAGATTCTTGCTCAGTCTAAATTTCCTTTACCCCCTCTCTCTAGGATGACGAGCTTACCCACCTGTACACACTGATCCTGAATCCAGACCAGACGTATGAGGTGAGGATCGACAGCGAGAAGGTGGAGTCCGGCTCCCTGGAGGACGACTGGGACATGCTGCCCTCAAAGAAGATCAAGGACCCAGAGGCCAAGAAACCCAGCGACTGGGACGACAGGGCCAAGATCGACGACCCCAGTGACACCAAGCCTGAGGTAGGAAACCAGGGCTCCGTTCTTAGTAGGTAGATAGCTGGAAGCTGGTTTAGAATTACACCAGAGAATTTGAGTATCAATTGAAGCTGCAAGCAGCGATGAACGCGCCCTTGCACCTCCCTGCGTGTTAAAGAGTGCTGGACGTCGGTAGAAGCAGCTGTGCATTTCCGTCACCAAAGTACACTGCGGGGCAAAATGTAGAGTGTGTGACTGTAGGCCTCTCAGATTATATACCACTAACTGTGTCCATTGTGTGGCACTAGAGAACTCATGTGTACGTTTTATGACGTGTTCAGTACGTGCACTACATAGTGTGTACAGCATTTTGTAGTGGTGGTCAAATTCTCTGTGGTTAATTTCATTCACTGTATAGTCCACTATAAAATACCCACAATGCACAGCTAGTTTGAGTGTATAATCGATGTACACTACATTGCTCTCCCGCATACCACAATGCAATGTGGTCGTGTTTTACCGGAGGAGGAGAAGAAGAAGAAGCAGAAGAGGTGCTAACTGCAGTTACCAACAACTGTTACTCACAGGCTTACTGCTGTTACTTGCTCGTGAAATAAATCTGGTTTTGTCATTCCCTATATAGTGCACTATTTAATAAGCACTATATAGGGAATAATGAGTGAGTGTAATTACACTAGGACTTAAGTGGTGAATCCAATTCTGCTGTCTCACAGGAATGGGACAAGCCAGAGACCATCCCTGACCCTGATGCCAAGAAGCCTTCCGACTGGGACGAGGACATGGACGGAGAGTGGGAGCCTCCCATGATCACCAACCCAGAGTACAAGGTGGAGCTTCACAAAAAAATGACCATTTTAAATCCTTTTACTGGTGTTTGTGAAAAGAAATTAATGTACTCTGGGTTAGGTTAGGGGGTAATGTTCTGAAGGAATTACTTCTACCTGTAGACTGTATAAAAACTGTACGTAGCCTCTCCGTCGAGGACCGTTCTCTTGATCCAATCGTACTCACCTCTGGGAGTCTTCATCTTGTCAGACTTTGACTCCTCCTCATTTCCTCTTACCAAAAAAGGGCATGTATGTGACGTTGGGGGGAGGGAGAAACGCCCATCTGGCTGACGTTTACTGGATTAGCCAATGGATTGAGAAGTGAGGGTCAGAGGCTAACTGTCACTCAAGAGGCCCCGCCCCTAATTATTCATAAACTTTAACCTCCAATAAAATAAAAACTAGCCCGTTAGAAAGAAAAATTCTGCCCCCCTCAGTGTTGTCATGGAGATATTACCTAAACATACGGACTAGAATGTTCTTTTGTCCCAGGCCTTAAACAGGTTTTTTGATGCTGTGAAAACGGCCTGTTTAACATTGGGGTCAATGAGAAACTGCTCTGTTATGAAACCTGCCCCTAGTGGACAGTCAGAGAACTGACACTTTTGGAGCCTCCTGATTGGATCAAGCAGGAAGTGGCTGTGGTGGGGGCTTGGTTCTACCATGTATGTTGTCCAATATTCAGTCCTGTCACCTGCCTCCTAACCCCTCTTGTGTTGCCTCTGCAGGGTGAATGGAAACCCAAGCAGATTGATAACCCTGATTACAAAGGATCCTGGGTCCACCCTGAGATTGACAACCCCGAGTACACTCATGACACCACTATGTACAAGTTTGATAACATTGGTGTACTGGGCCTGGATCTGTGGCAGGTAATGAATATTGCTCACGCATTGAGAGTTGTACTAACTGAATACCCAGGCCTAGCATACAAACACACACAGACTATGTTTCATGCTGTGCGGTAAACATGGATGAGAAGGTTGAGTTAAAACGAGAACATGTGGCCTCATTCACCAACCGTTCTCAAGAAGACATTTCTTCTTAACTCTCACTTAAGCACTTTTCATTAAGATTCTGACATTCACCAATGTTTTCTTATTTGGGATTAGTTCTCAGGTAAGAACTAAGTCTACACACACTCAAGAGCACTCTTACACACATTTGAGTACTGAAATCTTTGTGCATAACAGATGCTTATTGCATTTTATTTAATTTGTATAATATTCAATGATTTTAACTGCGATAATTACATTAAAGCACTCATATGTTTTTACAAAGCACTTCGGCCTTTTCAATGAAATAAACAGGTGTGTTTTTAAAGATGATTTTAGTCTTTATGAATAGTCCAAGTGAAGAGTAACAGGGAAGACGGGGGGGGGGGGGGGGGAGAGGACAGCATGCAGCAAAGAGCTGGACTCAAACCCCCGACGCAGCAGTAACAATCTATTTACTGGAGCACACGTCACTCCACATGACAGCTGTTTGAGTGTTCACTTCCTGCTAAAGTTCCTCCATTTCTCAACTGTTTCACTTGGATTTATTCTCCATTTGGAGTCCAGTGCTCCACTCTCTGCAGTCTTTCTTCGGATATTCTTGACTTGATTCTTTCAACTTTTCTTTTCCATTTCTGTTTGTGGCTGTTTGCACACAGCCCTGCTGTCTGATGCCCTTTTATGGGGTTGGCAGGGTGTTTACCTGCTGATTAGGATTAAGTAGCACAGGCTTTCAACTTACCAGGAAATGTGAGGTACAAAAAATTCAGTGATTTAAAAACACGTCATGAATTGTAGACTTTTCTTATGAACCAATTAAAGCAAAAACGTCGGGAGATACTGGTGAATGAGTCCTAATAATCATTTTTTTTCGGGATTCCTTAAGTAAATAATGTTGATGTATTTGGTGTCTTTGTTCAGGTTAAATCTGGCACCATCTTTGACAACTTCCTGATCACTGACGATGTCAAAGAAGCCGAGGAGTTTGGGAAGGAAACCTGGGGAGCTACAAAGGTAGGACTGTACTTAAATACAGTATGTAGAGCCTACTATACATTATACTGTGTATTCTAAAAAAGACAATATTTTAATTTATAATTATCCGTTGATTTGTGTTTAAGTATTGGTAATCACTGTATGTGCTTTGTTTTATATGCAGATGTATTAAAAAACTAACACTCTTATAAATAAATATAATAAACTTTTGTTTTAATGTTGAAAATACAGGGGGCCATTGCCATGAACCACCCTACCTTTAGTAAAGTAAGCCATTTTTAGAGTGGTGAAACAAATGGCAACATTAAAAAATGAGTGTAGGGTGTATGTGCGAGTGTAGTTACAAATCCAACTTAAACAAGATCAGTAAATGACTAAGAAAACAAAAACTAACAAAGTAAGTGTGTGCTTGTGCTGTATGTTATGGCATGCCGTTCAGGAAATTAATATGTGAATATATTGAATGTAACTTGAATATATGGAATGAACCTTGAATATATAGAATGAACCTTAACTGACGTCATCAAGGCACGGTCACCATCTTGTATTGTGACCCATGCAGATGCGGTCAGCGCGTGCTTTGGTTGCAGCAATTTTAAATAATGACCTGTGCGCACTTCAATTCTCCAGGCAAAAAATTTCGGACACTTTTTAATGGGGGCAGAGCTGCTGCAACAGGGCAGGCAGCTGCTCATAATGCAAACCTCAGCATGGCTTTAAACACGGCCCGGTGTACAATCTCTGGATACAAGACATGTAAGACAGGGCTCAAGACAGAGGAGGGAATGGTCCGCTTAGGTGATTTAATAAAGGTTCTCCTTGGGGCAGCGCAAGTAGCTTTACCCCGGGAGCAGGTCCATCTGGCGGGGCCGTCTGGTGAGCTTCCCCCAGAGCGACGTCCTCGCTATCGCGACTGCTGCTGCTGCTGCTGTGGAGCCGAGCTAGACCTGGCCCGGAGCTCCAGTCGGTCCGTGACATTTCTCTACAGACGAACATGACCCGGGCGTATTATTGCCGGTGGGCGGGGGGGTGAGAGATGCTCTGAGCCGCCTGCTCAGCGGGGCGGAGGAGCAGCTTGACAGCGGGACTCTTGTGACAAGAGCCGCCTGGGCGTCTTTTGACTAAATCACTACGTGTCTGTTGTCAAAGCCGTTACCATGGTATTATGAAGTGATACTCGTGAAACGTGTGCTTTATGCGATTTTCAATGGAACTCTATGGATAAATGTTTGTCCCTGTCAGGAGATGAGGTCCCAATGGGATAAACAGAGGATTATAAGGTGCAGACAGGGGACCTTTTTAGGAGCATGATGTACCTTACAAAAGCCACCTCTGCAACCTATGAACATTATTACGTGATCACAGCCAAAATAAATCACCTAAGCTGACCAATCTTCCCTCCTCTTCCTTGAGCCCTGTCTTATATTCGGATGGAGATTGTACACGTGTTTGACGCCATGCTGAGGTTTGCATTATGAGCAGCCTGCCCCAATTTAAAAAGTGTCCGGACTTTTTCGCTTGGAGAATTGAAGTGCGCACAGGTTTCAGGTCTGGCATTTTGGCCTGCACAAGCACTTGCAAGTGTGTTTATGACCTCTTCATTATTTAAAATTGCTGCAACCAAAGCATGTGCTTACCGAATCTGCATGGGTCAAAATACAAGATGGTGACAGTGCCTTGATGACGTCAGTCAAGATTCATTTTATATATTCAAGGTTGATTCCATATGCATTAAGCCCATCTCTGATCCAGCTAATGAGTTAATATCAGGGCTTATATCTAATCCGGGGATCGGTGCATCTCTACTAACAATACTGCCGGCAGGGGACAAATTTATATTTTGAAGTGGAAATGCATTATGTTGAACATGAAGAAAATATTTTTCAGTGTAAAATAAGTATTCATAATTATCAACTTAAATACCAACACCTGTTTGAAACATCCAAATAACTTGTCTTGTTTGCCCATCAGGGACCAGAGAAGAAGATGAAAGATGAGCAGGAGGACATGGAGAGGAAACTTAGGGAGGAGGAGGAGAAGCTCAAGAAGGAAACTGAAGGTGATGATGATGATGATGAGGAGGAGGAGGAGGATGTAGATGGCGAGGAGGATGATGAGCAAGATGAGGAGATGGACGAGGACGCTGGGACAGAAGACGAGCACAGTGATCCAAAAGAGAAGGACGAGTTGTAGAGGAAAGGAGCAGGTTGGCGGACTGCTGTCACTTCTTTCTGCAGGTTCAAACTAAAAACAGGAAATCAGCGCAAAGCCCTTTGGACTCTAGCCTTTCGTACAGCAACCTTTTATTCAGGTGTGGGGGTTGGGATGGGGGAGGGGTGGAAGGTGGGGTCAGGTCAGATTAAATTTTTTATTGATTTCCCTGTTGCTTTCTTTTTTTAAGCCTTCTAGTTAGAGAAGGGAGAAGGGTTTACATGTTTTCGTTTGTGTGTCTACTTCGGTTGAGAATGTTCTGATTGATTTTGTGCATCCTGCAGTTACTCAGAGCCATTCATTTTTATTATTGACTTTGTTGGGATGTGCAGTAAATGGAAGGTCTGTTGTCTGGTTCATGCACTATTCTTTCTCCTTTGTGACGTTGTACTCTTTGTTCTTTAATCGACCCCATCATAATTTATTCAATCATTACATTGATTCCCTGAAAAAGGACATGTCGGTGCCCAAAGCTCTGATTTTTGGAGTACGGCCTTCCTTCAACTGTGTGCACTTTCATAGTGTGTGTGCTTGAGAGTGACACTGCACTAGACAAACTGTGATTTTTTTATTTTTTACAATCACCGCTTTCTCATTATTGTGAATGAGTGACTATTCTGTGGGTGCACACTGTTCAGTTTCAGTGAATAAATGGAAGCCTCTCCATGATGACAGCTGTTTCAGTGGCAGTGCTCAGTCTTCTTTTGGTTCAGTGTGGTGTAAAGATTTATTTTATAGGTGATAGAATGGTGGCCAAAACAAACAGGCAGTGTGATATTTTCAGTATCTGTACCAAAGTGATACCAGTGTTTTGGTACAAATAACCTGAACAATACTTAAATATAACTGCGTTTCTACAAAAAGTTGTGTTTTTGTGTAAGATACAAACAGAACCAGACTGTGATGATTAGAAAATCATTGAGACCCCAAGTGTAATTGAAAATGGCCTAAGGCCTAGTAGGCAGGAAACCTAGAAAAAAGAGGATTGTTGAGTCTACACGGGTCTCATCTGATGAACTGTCTGCATACACACCCAGCAGTCCCTGCTCGAGGCAATCGCACACTTGCCAAAACTTCTTTTCTTTTTTACCTTATCCTCCATAATGTCCGAGTCACAGGTAAGAAAATCCTTTTTTGAACACATGAGCGATAGTAATTAGTATTTATATTTAGTGTAAAATAATAGAAAAGATGGAGGACTACAAAGGCTAAAATAACGTAAGCGAGTTCTTCACTTCTGGAGGCAATAGTGAACAGTGCTGAATGAGTTCATTAGACAGCCAGGATGACATTTATGGAGAACTAACTTTACCCATCACTTGTATCAGTCTGCTTACGCCTCACTCATTTCCATCGTTACCATCAAGATTGGGATTGTTAAAATTATAGAGGGGAATTTTCTGTCACTCTTGGCAAACTTGTAGGAATGTGATGACGTTTCAATTCAATTTTATTTACAGTGTCAAATCATAGCAAAAGTTATCTCAGGACACTTGAGGTAAAGACCACACTCTATGACTTATTTATGATTTATAGAGACTCAACAATTCCCCCGTAGAGTACGGTGGCGTTGAAAACCTTCCCTTTAACAGGCAGGAATGTGGAACAGACCCAGCTCTATGGAGGACGGACATCTGTCTGCACCGGTTGGGGAGGAAGAAAAGGAGAGAGAAAAGACAGACAGATGGACAGAGAGAGACAAAGACAGACACGAAGAAAGAGAGAAGGACACACTTCCAGAGATGCAAGCAACCAAAGAGTAACAATAACTCTAATAATATCCATAGTAATGTGAATATGACTTATATGTTACCAACGTTTGAGGTGTAATAGTTTGATTCAGGACTCTGACGTAGCAACATCAACCTGAGCTTGTATTAGCAGCAGCCATATGCCTTTGGCTACAGTTAGCAGGAGGCTAACGTATTAGAAACCTCCGACAGTGCGTCCAATCAGTCCAATCAGTCCAATCAGTCCAATCAGTCTTCCTCTTCTTAGATTGTTTTGCCCTGAACGTGACTGTTTCCAACCGTGGAATCACAATCTTTGCTGTCCGGTCATCCGCCATTGCTGCAGATTGGGTTTCCACCAAAGAGACGTGAACATTTGCTTTAGTAGAACAGCCAATCACAGGGCTGGCTCTCTCAGCTGCTCTGTGATTGATCAAAGTCTTCCGTCACGGTGTAGCAGAAGCAGCCTAGGAGAGAGGCAGAGGTGTGATCTTCTCTTACTCACTTCATTTACATTATCCCCAAGGTTATTAAGGAAGGTTTTCCCTAATGCTGCCAAACAGAGATACTTACTAAAAACATGGATAATGTGATACAAAATATTTTCTTTTAAAAGAAAGCCAGGACTTTGTTAGAGACAGATGACATTACATTAAACGGACTTCTTGACTTCTTAATTAACAAACTAAGCAATGGTGGATTCAATGTTTTTCAATGAATTTTATTTCAACATGTAAATTTGAAATTTTAGGAGGATTTAAGTTTTTTATTAAAATGTAATTATAAGATAGAAAAGCTTCCCATAAAAGTTTCTGATTCCCATAAAGTTACTTATAAACCGGTCCCTAAAGTATAAACATAATTTTTTCCCTCACAAATGTTACATTTGAAATAACCAAGATAAATGTTTTCTGTATGTTTCTGTCAACCGCTTAACAAGGCGGGTCATTTCTTGACATATAATTCATTTTGATCAGAGAATAACATTCCTGTTGTTTCTTTACTTGTCTTTGATGAAGTTCCTTTACGTATTAAAATTCTACTTTCATCTGCGATCAGAGAAACTGTCCAGAAAAAATCTCTCCCAGAGCTTTATATGGAAACTCAGATAATTTTTCACTATAAAACCAATTAGAGATGTATACTGCAATTAATGCAAAGATGCACAATTTGTAAACTTGCTTCTATATTTAGTAAGGATTTTAGTAAAGAGTAATCAGTATTTTGATATAGAATGTGAAAAAACCTGGTTATTACCCAGGAATTCTTTTCTCAAATATGGTGCCAGAGGTGTTTCTAAAATGATTGCACAGATGTTATCCTGTTAATTCTGTTATTGTAAGATTTATGTTAAATATTGATGCTCTGTGCTCCTTTTGTCACATCACAGATACAAACACAACATATTTTTAGGGAATGCTCTTAGTCAGACTGTGGCATGAAATTAAGCTCTTTTTAAACAGAAAGTTAGGTATACCACTCAAACTTGATTTGATTTATTTTTTGGTATTTTTGAAAATATATTTCCTGTAAAAAAAGTTGTATGTTTTTAATATTTTCTTATTATCGGGTAAATTCTATATACACACCACCAAATTTGCAAACCAGAAACTGTTTTTATTGTTTTCATTTCTTACTTTAACTCCTACCTGGACACACTAAAGTACTGCACCAACTGTAAAGCTGTGAAAACCAAAGACATTTGTAATGAATATGATCTGTAATGATTTATGTACTTCAATGTTTTCTTTTATTTATGATAGATGCACTACCTCGAGCGATATTGTTATTTTTTACTGTTGTTATATTGTTTGAAGGTTTAACAGAAATCACTGTTGTAAAGTTACGAAACCAAAAAAAACAACTTTGCTTTTTTCATTGGTTGTTGGGTCAAATCTTACCCAGATACAATAGTGCTATCTTCTGATTGGCCATTGTGAGGCCCTCGTCTTTTGTTTGATTGGCTAGTAAGTGGCAGCTCGACTGAGCTCCAGAGGAGACGAGCCTGATTCCTGCGGTTTCTTAGTCAGAGCAGCTACAGTGCTGCAGCTTATTATAAAACGTTTTTCTGCGTGAGAAATAGAATGTGTGGCAAAAGTGCGTAATAAAAGACCGAAATGCGTGACAGAGAAACACATTTTTCCAACTGGAAGGCGCCAGCGGGTTGTGGTTGTGCCTCGCCTCCGGCAGTAGATGGCGTCCGCGCTCAGCCTGCTGCGCGGCACTAAGACAGCTGAGTCACACTCACTAGACCCAGATAAATAGACAAGTTACTGTGTGAGAAACCGCGACGGTCGAGAAATCCCTGAGTCCACCTACTTTGACCCCAGCGGCCCCTGACACCGCGTCCAAAGATGCTGACGATAACACTGAAGACCCTCCAGCAACAGACGTTCCAAATAGAAATAGATCCAGAACTGACGGTGAGAAACGTTAGAAGTTACCGGGGCTGAAGTAAACACGCTCAGGCCGGAGAGGCTGGCACACATAGCATACGGTAGTGTTAGCTGGTGTTGGGGTTTAGCTGCGGTTAATGCTGCAGTACTCTTTCAAGGAGACAGGCGAGTTATTCTGTTTACTCACTAGTATGTGACACAAGAGTGACACGTTAGCAGAACTGGACCTTTCAGTGACTCAGTTGATGGGAGGTAAGGGAGCTAGCCTGCTTTCCTTTCAAAGTAAAAGCTGAATATCTGTAGTTAAATTACAAACAAGTATTTGAAAGCACACAATGCAGCCTCCAGAAAGAACGATATAACCAAATGTATGAGTTCACTTTCTAAACAATACAGTAAAAAATGTAACGTTTTTATTCCACTTGCTGTTTAGATTTTGCTTCCTATTCCTCGGGGGGTCCTTCCACTGTGGCATGGAGGGCTTTTATTGAAAACACCGCCCAGAAATGTTATTTGGACTTTCTTTAAGCTTGATAGTTTGAATTGTTTCACTGTCACACCACGAATGACGATGCAATATTTGAAACCCCTCATATGTAGTCATCTGGCAATGGGAAGGCTGATTACTTAGAAGAAAAAACAAAGTGAGTACTTTATATTAGGTGTATTGAACTAATAAATGTTTCCTGTGAAGTGTTATCACGTGAATTATAATTACCATAACATTCATTGGCACTACACACTATAGTATGAGGTAAACAAAATAAAATGATAAAAATGGAGGTGATAAAAATGCATGTGAATTGAAAAATAGAGGGGTATAAATGGATATGAAATGAAGAATAGAGTGATGAATTATCAAGTCGGTTTGATTAAAACAGTGGTAATATAATGAGAACAGCCATGTTTCATCATTTTCACCATCTTACATTTTTCATTCACAACACATAATTGCCATTTATCATTTATGAAAAGGGTCCTCAATGTAAAAATATGGAAGTGATTTAAATGCTCTTTGGAACATTCCACAGGTGAACAGGTTCATTGGAAACAGGTGAGTGTCATGATTGGGTAGAAAAGGAGCATCACTTAAAGGCTCTGTCGTTCACAAGCAAGAATGGGGTGAGGGTCACAACTTTGCGAACAAATAGTCCAACAGTTTAAGAACAATGTTTCTCAACGTACAACTGCAAGGAATTGATGGATTTCATCATCTACAGTCCATAATATCATAAAAAGATTCAGAAAATCTGGAAAAATCTCTGCACGTAAGCAGCAAGGCTGAAAACTAACACTGAATGACTGTGACCTTTGATCCCTCAGAAGGCACTGCATTAAAGAGAGAGTGGGTCCTCCTACATTCGAGAGATTGGCGGTTCGATTCCAACCTCCCCCGGTCCACATGTCAAAGTGTCCTTGAGCAAGACACTGAACCCCGAATTGCTCCCCGTGCTGCGCATGGGTGTGTGAATGTGGTGTGAGTGATTAGATTAGATGGTATGTAGAGGACCACCGCCATCAGTGTGAATGTCTGTGTGAATGGGTGAATGTGACAAACACTGTGAAAAGCGCCTTGAGTAGTCAGAAGACTATAAAGGCGCTATATAAGTACAAGTCCATTTAAAAACTGACATCATTCTGTAAAGGTTATTACCACATGGGCTCAGAAACACTTTAGCATGCGTGCATCAAATTCAAAATGAGTGCAAAATAGTTTATCAGTTTGAACATTAAATATCTTGTCTTTGTAGTGTATTCACTTTAATATAGGTTGAGAAGTGATTTGCAAATCATTGTATTCTGTTTTTATTTACGTTTTACACAATATCTCAACTGTATGTGAATTCGGGTTGTAGCATTAAACTGCCCAAAAATATTAGTATTATGTTTTTGGCTTAAAAAAGTGTTATGCAGCTGACCAAAAACTGCTGTGCAAACATCCATGTACAGTTAGTTGCTTCTTTGGTCTGTTGTTTATTTCGTACATTAGTTCTGTTGGAACTCTCTCTTTAGATTATGACTAATAAATATGATAGTTTTTAGAAATTAATTCAATTAAATTTGACTGCCAGTGGTGTCCGATCCTGCTCCTGGAGAGCTACTGTCCTGCATCTTTTAGGTTTCTCCCTGCTCTAACACACCTGAGTTTAATGCTCTGCTTGTTATCAAGCAGCTGGAGCCCAGCACAATATTAAGAATCAGGTTTGTTAGAGCAGAGAGAAACCTAAAACATGTAGGACAGGATTGGACAACTAACAGGTATCCATATTAAGAATCAAATAAATAACAAAGCAAACTATACAAGCATGTTCCTAACAAAAAACACTCAGGCGCTCTGTACACAAACAGCTAACATTTTTTTTTCTTGTCTTGCAGACTTCTCTCTTCAATTTACTAGACTAGACAACAATGTCACTAATATCAATGTTTCTTCTGTTGATGTCTGTCAGGTGGAAGCCCTCAAGGAGAAAATAGAGAAGAACAGAGGAAAAGATGCATTTCCTGTGGCAGGACAAAAACTCATCTATGCTGGTGAGCCAGAGGATGACTGAAAAAATACAACTGTATTGCCAAAGAAGTTGAGACGTTATTTAAAATTTAAATGAAACAGAATGAGATGACTTGCAAGACCACAAACTTAATTGAAAATAGCACAAAGACAACAAATCACATATTGAAACTGAGAAATCGGGTTTCATATTTCACATAATTATGATTAAATTCAATCCAACTTTATTTATAGTACAAGATCATATCAAAAGTTGTCTCAAGACACTTTACATATAGAGTAGGCCAATACCACAATATGACTTATTTATGATTAAGAGAGACCCAACACTTCTCCCATCTTTAATAATAATAATAATATTTACACACAGTATTAATCCAGCAATCTTGATCACAGATCAGTGGCAACGAAAACCTAGCACCAACATAATAGAAATATGAGAGAGAGAGAGAGAGAGAGAGAGAGAGAGAGAGAGAGAGAGAGAGAGAGAGAGAGAGAGAGAGAGAGAGAGAGAGAGAGAGAGAGAGAGAGAGAGAGAGAGAGAGAGAGAGAGAGAGAGAGAGAGAGAGAGAGAGAGAGAGAGAGAGAGAGAGAGAGAGAGAGAGAGAGAGAGAGAGAGAGAGAGATGAGAGAGAGAGAGAGAGAGGAGAGAGAGAGAGAGAGAGAGAGAGAGAGAGAGAGAGAGAGAGAGAGAGAGAGAGAATCACAATCACAATCACAATCACTGGAAGTCCCCCTGTAGACTAGGCCTATAGCAGCAGAATTAAGGGCTAATAAGCCATAACTATAATCTTTATCAAAGAGGAAAGTTTTAAGTATACTCTTAAATATGGGGACAGTGTCTGCCTCCCCAACAACACTTGGGAGTTGGTTCCACAGGAGAGGAGCTTGGTAGCTGAAGGCTCTGCCTCCCATTCTACTTTTGGAGACTCTAGGAATGACAAGTAGCCCTGCATTCTCAGAGCGCAGCGATCTAGTTACGTAATGCGGTACTATGAGCTCTTTAAGATACGACAGGGCCTGACCAATCAAAGGACATATCCTGATCAAAAATAACACCCAGATTTCTTACTGTGGTGCTGGAGGACAACACAACATCATCCAGAGTAACAATATCTTTAAATGCTGAGTTATGGAGGCATTCAGGGCAATAACGTTAAGCCAGTGCCTCGTAATCATTTTATGGGCCATTAACACCAGAGCCCTGACCATATACTTATACTTTATTTTTTCCCAAACCTCTTAATTTTGTGTTCCCTAAAAGGATTCTCCATTCGAATGTTCTCTCATTACTGAAGGGCACTCTGGACCAGTTCTCCTCTGTCCACACAACCTGCTCCTCAGCAAAGGCAAGTCTAGCCTTTTTCTTATTTCTGCTGATGAGAGGTTTGGTCACTGCAGAGTGAGCTTTCAGTCCAAAAAGTCTTAAACGATGAGACACTGTGCAGAGACAGATCCTTGCCCTGTTCAGTAGTGGTTCAACAGATCATCATTGATCCGTGATCCATTCGGATCAATATCTTCGGTGTGCACACGTGATCCGCTGATTGATTTATGAAAAAAAAAAAGCTGCACATGTTCAGTCCACACAATTGTTAAGAGCAGCATGGTCATAGCGAGCAGAGGAACGGAGGAGCTGGAACGCCCCGCGTCATTTAAATCCCCTGAATGGAAGCATTTTTGCTTCCCTGCCAAGTATGTAATTGTGTGTAGGCACTGTGGCACAAGAAAGCCATATGACAGTGGAAACACACCAAGCATGGCCACGCGTCCAGGGGAACTCAGAGCTCAGATAACTGCTCATTTCATCACAGTAGACTGGGAAATGAGAAGTCCAGTGCTCCAGACATGCCCCGTCTACGAGAATCACACAGGCACTCATCTTGCGCAGGTACTGACTGGAAAAATAATAAAAATAATAATTAAAGCTGCAAGCAGCATCGAACGGAACCTCGCACCCTGACGGGGGGGTTGGCGGCACACTGACAGAAAAGTAAAAACACCGTAAAACACAAATGCAAAAATTTGGCATCGTGGAGGTCTCTTAATTCAGCTGACCACATTTAAGATTGATCTGTTGAATTCTCTAGAAGTTATGAAACACACTACATACTGAGCTACTCCTGAAAGGATCTACACGACAACATCCTTCACACTGGTGCTATGCCTGTCACTGCATAGGAAAAGTAGATCAGTGGATGAAGATTCAACTCTTTTATTTCTGAATAATAACTGTTCCGAATGTACAGTATAAAATATCCTTAAAAGATTCAATATTGAAAGATATTAAACCAATATTGGATGTTGGTGATCTCTGGTGAACTGCATTAAATTCAGGACAGGATTGAGTTGTTCTAGGTGATACAACAGAGTGGTAAACAGGACCCTGTCCCAACTGTTTGAAATGTGTTTCTGCCATCAAATTCTAAGTGAGGAGATCATTTCAACATTTTATATGTAAAAATGATTTTCAATTACATTTTGGGTTTCAATGATTTGCAAATCACTGCATTCTGTTTTTATTTATATTTAAACAGCGTCCCAACTTTATTGAAAATGTGGTTGAAGAACAACACCCTGTGTGGTTACTTATTACATGGCCTTACTGAATACTAGAGGACCACCTCTGTCAAGAAGTCTGGTAAATTTAACGATACCTAAAATAGAATCTAGCTTTCTGTTAAAATTAAAATTTTGGATCACATTATTAGTTTCCTTAATAAGTAGCCATGTAATAAGTGGGATAATGCAGAATATCCCTTAAGAACATTAAGAATACTCACTAAAGCATCAGTGAGAATACTTTATAATTGCAGATGTGTATTAAAGATGATTATTGGGCCACGTTTTGATATTAGGTAATGTTATATAAATATTAAATAAATATTCTTCAAAACAGCACTCATCCTAGTCATGACACTACTTACAATGAACATCTGCAGAGATAAAATATATATAAAATGTCAAACAAAATAGTGCTTCAACTGTTCCAGCACTAGGAACTGCTGGATAGGATAATAGCTTATCCACTCTGTACCTCTTATATGTCCTAACCTAACAAGTTCCTGCCTAATGGTTGATTCTGTTCCATATTTTTCCATACTGATACTATCCTAGCTTCTTATTTAAAATTGGCTCATAATGGGCGGTTGGTGGCTGAGTGGTTAGAGCAGTCACCCCACGTAAAGGAGCTGAAGGTCCTCAAGGCAGCGACCACGGGTTTGACTCCGACCTGTGGCCCTTTGCTGCATGCCCCCCCCTCTCTCTGTCCTATATAATAAAGGCTTGAAAACGTCCTAAAAAAAGAATAAAAAAAAAGAAAAGAAAATTGTGTCATAAGTCTTATCTCAGTTGTGATTTCTGCTTGAATGTTGCAGGCAAAATTTTAAATGATGACACACCCCTGAAAGAGTACAAAATCGATGAGAAAAACTTTGTGGTGGTCATGGTTACCAAGGTTAGTGTCTCTTTGGATTGTTTTTTTTATACAGTCATGTCATATTCCACTCTGCTCCTCTGAATTGTCTTTGTATTCACCAATTACACTGTACTGAAATCAAAGATCTAAGACTTTTGTACACAAAGAGCCTTTTTCTCTCAAATTCTGTTCACAAATGTTTTTAAATCTGTGTAAGTGAGCACTCTCCTTCGCTGAGATTCATCCACCTGACAGGTGAGGCATATCAACATGCTGATTAGACAGCATGATTATTGTACAGGTGTGCATGGTCATTATAAAAGGCCACTCAAAATGTGCAGTTTAATCACAGCACAATGCCACAGATGTCACAAGTTTTGAGGAAGCATTACATTGGCTTGCTGACTGCAGGGATGTCCAGCAGAGCTGTTGCCTGTGAACTGAATGTTAATTTCTCGACCATAAGCCGTCTCCAAAGTTGTTTCAGAGAATTTGGCATCCATCCAACCGGCCTCACAACTGCAGACCACATGTAACCACGCCAGCCCAGGACCTCAACATCCGGCATCTTCACCTGCAAGATTGTCTGAGACCAGCCATCCGGGCAGCTGATGCAACAATTGGTTTACATAACCAAAGAATTTCTGAATCAACTGTCACAAAGCGTCTCAGGGAAGCCCATCTGCATGCTCGTCATCCTCACTGGGGTCTTGACCTGACTGCAGTTTGTCTTCATAACTGACTTGAGTGGACGAATGCTCACCTTTGATGGCGTTGGACACTTTTTTAGAAGTTTATTAGGGGTGGGCAATATGTCAAAAATATCATATCATGATTATTTACAGTAAAATCATGATTTATCAAATTTTTTTACATTGATTTTTAATTATTTACAAGTTACTGAACAGTGCAACAAGTATTTCCCTACGTAAAACTAACCCCTAAAAAACACATATCCCCATATCTATCTATATATCTATATATAGATAGATATATAGATATTTATATATATACCTCTCCAGGAACCATCACCTTATCGTGGTGGAGAGGTTTGTGTGTCCCTGTGAACCTCAGGGCTGTCTTTTCTGGAGCCTGGTGCTCCTGGTAGGGTCTCCCATAGTGGTCTCAGGCGAGGGGCTGGACTAAGAATAGTTCACAAAGACTCTATGGAAGGAAGAGGAAGAGAGACCCTGCCCGGAGATAGCCGGGGGCACGGCACGAAAAAGTGACGTGGCACCTCCCCCCTCTCCATCCTGTGGGCCCACCACTTGCAGGACGAACCGCTGGGGTCGGGTGCGCTGCTGCACGGGTGGAAGTGAAGGTGAGGGGCCTTGAAGGACCAGACATGGGCAGAAGAGGCTCCGAGCACATTCTCGGTTCAGGAACCGTACTCCTGGATAGGGGTGGAACTCTATTCCTCTCAGGGTGTGAGGTGCCGGGCAGGTGAGGGGATACTCACAAACCCCCGGCTGAGCGCTGCTGTGTTGGAGTTTACCCCGGTGGACGAGAGGGTCGCCTTCTTACGCCTGCGGGTGTTAGGGGAGAAAACTCTGACTGTTGTTTGTGCATATGCATCGAACAGCAGTCCAGAGTATTTGGCCCTTGTTGGAGACCCAGTAGGGGTCTCCATAGTTCTGCTGGGAGACTTAAACGCCCACGTCGGCAATGATGAAGACACCGGGAGAGGCGTGATTGGGAGGAATGGCCTTCCTGATCTAAATCCAGGATTGTCTATAACAAAAACAATGTTCGAACATAAGGATGTTCATAAGTGTATGTGGCACCAGAGTACCCTAGGCCAAAGATCGATGACCGATTTTGTGATCGTATCATCTGATCTGAGGCCGTATGTTTTGAAAACTTGAGTGAAGAGAGGGGCAGAGAGGTCAACTGATCACCATCTGGTGATGAGTTGGGTCAGAGCATGGGGGAAGATTCTGGACAGACCAAACGAGCAGTGCGGGTGAACTGGGAACGTCTGGAGGAGGCCCCTGTCCGAGAGATCTTCAACTTACACCTCCGGCGGAGCTTTTCTGGCATCCCTGTGGAGGTTGGGGGCATTGAACCGGAGTGGGCAATGTTTAAAGCTTCCATCGCTGAGCTGTGGCCTCAAGGTCTTAGGTGCCTCAAGGGGCGGTAACCCTCGAACACCGTGGTAGACACCGGTGGTCAGGGAAGCTGTCCGACTGAAGAAGGAGGCCTTCCGGGATATGTTATTGCAGTTGCAAGGTACCGACGGGCCAGAAGGGCTGCAGCCTCTGCTGTTTCAGAGGCAAAGCAGCGGGTTTGGGAGAAGTTAGGAGAAGTCATGGAGAAGGACTTTTGGGCGGCACCAAGGTGCGTCTGGAAAACCATTTCGACACCTCAGGAGGGAGAAATGGGGAACTGTCAAAGCTGTCTACAGTAATGATGGGACGCTGGTGACCTCAGCTGATGAGGTAACCAGGAGGTGGAAGGAGCACTTTGAGGAACTCCTTAATCCGACTTACACGCCCTCTTTTGTAGAGGCAGAGCTGGAGTCTGATGGGGAATCCTTGTCAATATCTCTGGCGAAGTTCACTGAGGTAGTCAAACAACTCTACAGAGATTTGTCCTGAAATGCTGAAAGCTTTGGGTTTGGAGGGGCTGTCTTGGTTGACACGTCTCTTCAACATTGCGTGGAAGTCTGGGACAGTGCCAAGGGAGTGGTAGAACGGGGTGGTTCCCCTATTTAAAAAGGGGGACCAGAGGGTGTGTGCCAATTTCAGGGGTATCACACTACTCAGCCTCCCTGCTAAAGTGTACTCCAAGGTGCTGGAAAGGAGGGTTCGTCCTATAGTCGAACCTCAGATTGAAGACGAGCAATGCGGATTCCGTCCTGGACTTGGAACAACGGACCAGCTCTTCACTCTTGCAAGGATCCTGGAGGGGGCCTGGGCGTGTGCCCATCCAGTCTACATGTGCTTTGTGGATTTGGAGAAGGCATATGACTGGGTCCCCTTGGAGATACTGTGGGAGGTGCCGCAGGAGTATGTCAGATTCATTCCCGGTGGGGGTTGGCCTCCGCCAGAGGTGCGCTTTGTCACCAATCCTATTCGTGATTTTAATGGACAGGATAGCGGGGCATAGTCGTGGTGGGGAGGGGTTGCAGTTCGGTGGGCGGAGGATCTCGTCTCTGATTTTTACGGATGATGTGGTCCTGATGGCATCATCGGTCAGTGACCTGAGACCTGACCTGGGGGTCTATGGGACAGTGGGCTGGCCCGGAGGCTCGGCTTCTGCATGATGATTGGATGAGCAGTCTGAGGCGGAATCGTTATTTGATTGAAAGCTAAATGAGCGAATCAGCGATCTTGAATAATAAACCTCCAGCGGAGAATTTTCCAAGTTTTTCCTTGTTTTTTTTAATTGATCCGAAGACTTTACCAATCCCCAGCGACTTTGTCTTTGTTAAAAACGACTAGCGTTGTGTTTGGCAACTCTGTTCTGTCACTCTGCGGTTTCTTTCCCCAACGAGCAGCGGCAGCTGTGGAGCTTCTTCCCCCCTCACCATCACTTACAGGCGGTCGCACTTTGCTACTAGTAGGAGCCCCACACTGTGCCCAGTGCTCACTTGCTGTTTTAGGGGGCACTCACACTTGGCCCACTTGAAAATTGCTTGAAATGATCCGAGCATTGGCTCGACTGCTTCTTGATGTCACATCATCACCCCTCGGATATTTAGTTTTGTCTGATTTTGAACATTACATCTAACCAAATCTGCAGTAAACACTCCACCTCAGAACACTGCAAACCGGTTGGCTGCAATTTTTTAAATGTGCGTCGCGGGGAACAGTTGTATGAAAAGACATCATGATCACAGTCAATGTAGCGCTCGTACATGTGCGAACGCTCATGCCTGTGAAAACCCACAGAGACACGGGGAAAACATGCAAACTCCACACAGAAGGGCTCCAGCTGGGATTCAAACCAGTAACCCTCACAGCAAGAGGGTTACTGGCTGTGAGGCGTCAGTGCTAACCACCACCCCACCGTGCCACATAAACAATGTCGCAGTGTGAATTAATAAGGACCTGAATTAGTAGTAGTAGTAGACTAGCGAGACACTGTTTAGGCATGTTAAGGCCTACTGTATTAATTGCCTGCCTGTCCCGATATAGCCTTAGGCCAAGCCTAAATTATTCATTTTCTTTATAACTGTACATGAGATGTTCTGAATACATTTTGGAAAAAGATGTATGTTCTGTAATGTCTGTATTGGTTAGCGCTGGAGGAAATAAGCCCTTTGATTTTAATGAACCTACAGTTGCTTAACAGACATGAACAAATATTGACACAAATGAATATGGACACTAATTAGACAGCACTCCTATAAAATTAATTTCGATATAATATACATGGTTTCATATAAAGCAAACGTAAATGTAATACAGGCACATAGACTTAGCCATCCAGTCAAGGAATGTCGGACTCTGCAGGGGGCCCCCCGGATAATTGAGCTACGCCACTGTTGATCTGCATTGCCATACTGATTTGGAAATATAGCTGTTGAATTAAAAAACAGGCAGCTTGAGTTGAGTGAAATGAAAAATGTAGTGCTGCTACCATTGGTCATCATATCCACAATACTATGATCGTTTTTCAAATCCCTTTCCTTTTAGCCTAAACCAGCCCTATCTCCACTAGCAGCCCTTCAGCCCACTCCCCAACCAGCGGCAGCTCCAGCACCACCCTCAGTCTCTGGCCCAACACAAGTGCCTTCCACATCGACACATCCAGTGTCTGCACCCACAGCTGATCCACAGTCAGTGCCTCCCTCCCCATCCTTAGTCCCAGAAAACACCCCCTTGGCTTCTGTTGAAACAACAGCAGCTCTGGACTCAAACACAGCCCCCGACTTAGCTCCAGCCTTGCCCTCTGCCCAAACTCTCGAAGCTGCCCAGACGGCCCCGGCCTTGGCCCCGGCCTTGGCCCCTGCAGACAGCCCCACTCCTACTACCCAGTCAGAAGAAAAGCCAAGGGAAGACCCTGAGAATGAACCATCCGCCACTGCGCAAGTCCAATCAACTGCTTCCAGGTTGGAGGAAACCTGTTTATGTACATTGTGTTTAATTCATTATGTGGTTGTCCAAGAAACCTGTTTAAAATATCATAACTGAGTCAGAAATCCTAGCATAGCTCATATTGTGATCATGGATACCTGGTTTAAATAGTTTCTTCTGAATAACTTATAATGGCATGAAAACACTTACAGTAACTGCTGCTCTCTGGCTTTCTTTTGTTTATTCTCACCTACAGAGAGTAAGGATAATTGTGTGACTTTAGAAGAAAGCATGTTTCTGAGAATTCTAAGAATGCTTCTGTAGCCCTGTCATAAATGAGTGTCACTTACACTAGACTAATAATAAGACTTTTTCAAAAGTCCTGTTCACTCATAGTAGGACATATGGATTAGTTTTCAGTGTAACATTTGTATCCATACTAGTGACATGTCTATATTGATGGTAATGTTGGTCTAACAGTCGTCAGTCAGAATTGCAATCACATTTTGTACAAAAAATGATTTTCTGCTCAGAGTAAATTGTAATAACCTTTCCTCTTGCTCCATCATCAGATCAAACATTTAATTACTTTCATACTTAGTTAATGACCAAATTCCTGCAAAACAAATGTATTTTCCATCAGCCTCAGCTGTACTTGTTTTTAATTCTAATTTGCCAATGTCAGCATGCTTACATACTGAATTAAGGTGGTGAACATTATATCTGCTAAACATGTGTAGCAGCATTGTCACTGTTAGCATTTAGCAGCATCAGAGCTAGGTCAACTGTTTGTCTTGTTTTTCTGATCAAACATGCTTATTGTAATTGTTTGGACTATGTGATGTTGATTTTTATTTGTATTTATTCTCTTTCAAAGCCTTATTGATGAACTGGGTATCCTTGAAGAAGCAGCTTCAATACTGGGTAATTCACTTTTGATTTTTCTTCCTTCTCTCATAAGTGGACAAAATACCAGTGTTTATATTTTTCTTTTTGCTTAAGTCCTTAGTGCCTGTTTGACAGAATTTAAACGAAGCTGGCTAGTATGACGTGTTGTTCAACCACATCGAAAGACAGTGTTTCTACCTCCTTGCTGCGTTCCACTAACCTGACTCTCGCCAGATTAATTTTGTTCTGCCTTACTTCCTCCTTGACTCCGCCTAGCTCCACTCAACCATCTGGGATCGCTCCATAGGAAAGTGATTTCAGATGGTCAAGCCAATCAGGACCGCCGGCTGCGGAGAAGCAACTGTTGTGATTCTGACAACAATGGCGGCTCACATCGAGGAAGCAGGCGTCAACATTGATGCTGTTATTTCATCCATGTTGTCCAATCAAGCAAATGTTTTTTCTTTAGAGAACGGTTCTGAAGACTTTTGTTGGTGGAAAACCATGTTTTGCCCTTCTCCCGACCGGGTTTAGCTTTTCCCTGCGTCGCTCTCATCAGCGTCAAAGGTTGGTTTTGATGTGAGTGGTTGAAGTAGCACGTCAATAAAGATGATGGACAAGTGGTTTATCCAATCATTTTTGATAAGGCCCAGCCTCCTGAAATCACTTTCCTATGAAGCGATCCCAAATGTATGAGTGAAGCAAGGAGGAACGAAATTCATCTGCCGAGAGTCAGGTTAGCGTCCCACTGTCTCCCTGATCTTCTTGACACAACGCTGATCCTTTTGTGTGTCTTTTTAGTCTCAACACAAATCATTGTCCAAATGGGTATAGCAGAGCAGATTTAGACATTCTGTCCTTATAGACACAAGTTGAAACACGTATGTCTTACGTACAAAAGTTGTTCTATTATACTAAAAGTGTTGCTGGAGTTTTGACTCCCTCATGGTACAAATCAAAGGCTACCGTTGGTCCTGAAAGTCTTTCTTAACGCTAGCAGGAGAGGACGCCATCTGTTATGATATGAGAAAATAACCCTACTTCTCACCAGTGACAATACATTAGAACTAACATGAAAATAAGCAGTGAAAAATGTATCTAACTTAAAAGCAAGGAGGTTTTCACTTTTCATTTTTTTTAGCCTTTTAAATATTTTTTTCCATTTTCAGATTGTACTTTTTCAGTTTCACACTTTTGGCATTGTAGCATGGCTCGCCTGGGTTTAGACCCCACATTCGTCTGGCATCTTGACATGAAACTGGTTTCTTTGTTAAAACACAGACGACCCAATGAGCGTCGTTGGGGGATTGATGATTAGCTAATCAGATGGGACCAACACTGTTGTAAAGCTGTATATTTTCATAGACAGCACTCACTGGCCAATCACAACCAAGTTAGTTTAACATACGTACTTAATGAGCCATGTTGTAGCCTACTCCGTTGTACCATAGAGAGTCTATAGTCACTAGTGTTGCAGCTGTAAAATGATGGATTAATTGTTTATAGCATCACTAACTGAAATGACTGGTTTAACTACCAGAATCAGATGGATTGGGTCTGATAACATATGGAATGTCTGTAAGAGTAACACGATTTAATTATTTTACTCCCATCCAAGTCAGCATAGTGCTATACTGGGAGTTAGCTGGCTCGGGCTCTCTTGTGATTGGTTATGGAAAATAGAGACCCCTCCCCATGTAAATCAGTAAGCGTGCAGGCAATGTCAGACTGAAGATGGAAATAGGGTGACACCAGTTGGTAATTTTGTTTGATACCAGACTAGGGTGTGGCATCAACTGAGAAGGGTGTGGAATCATGAGTGACAGCTAAACAAAGAAGGCTGAGGACCATCCTCAATCACGTTGCCTTCAGGGAATGTAGGTACTGCCAGAAGTCTTAACTTTCTATGCACTATTTTGATATGATTAGCAGTAAAAAAACTGATGCCAGTGACAAAGTTCTGTTTAGCAAGTTATTTTAAACCACACTTGGTACCAATTGTATAAATTATGCCAGATTGTGCAGTTACAGTGACACTTTAAGAATTGATGTTTCTCACTTCCACATACCACTGTGACTGTGAGCGTAATGTCCGCAAGCAATGGTGTCCACTTCCCCGGTTGTCGCTGTTGGAGCGGACACTATCGCACATGGTCTACATCCGTGTGTAGTAATGCTGGGAGCAGGCTGGCTGACTCCTCCAGATTCAGCCGACAGCTCACTTCACTACCGGCGTTAATCTCATGTCAAACAAATCAGTGCCATGAAGGGGAATTTGGGTTAGCGTGATAGTTCTTTGACAGCCCTAGTAATTATTATTCCATTAGAGAATGAAAATAACTTCCTCATTTCATCCAGCTCCAATGACCCCCTTTGTTCCACCTCTCCTGGTGTTTCCACAGTGACAGGTCCAGCCTATGAGAACCTGGTGTCAGAAATTATGTCTATGGGTTATGAGCGGGAGCCGGTCGTAGCTGCACTCAGAGCCAGTTACAACAACCCAGACCGTGCAGTGGAGTATCTACTCATGGTAAATATTTAAACTGCCTGTGTTTTTTGTTTCCAGCCTACCAGCCACTGTATTATAGCAAAGTAAATGTTTATGACCTGCAGGGTATTCCAGCAGAGGCCAGTGAACTGCCACCTCAGGAGCCAGTTAGACACAGTGCACCATCCAACCCCCCCACCCCTGCTACACAAGAACCACGGCAGTCCCCAGCAGTCTCAAACCGTAAGAGCACATATTTATCACCTTTATTTATGCAGACTATATTACATATATGTACAGATGGTTGAAAAAATAAAGCATTGATTCTACAAGTTTCTGGAACGGACGGATGGAACCTGTGGTGTAGTGGCAGTTGATGAGGCGGGTGTACTATTTGGTAGATGAGTAGGTAACAGAGCAGAAAAGAGGGTATCTACTATCTATATATTCCAATGGCTTTTTGGCTGATAGGTGGAAGGGTGTTGGAGAGTTCTGTCAAACACATCGTTCAAAATCTTGTGTGAGACTGGGTTGAGATTTAGTAACTGTGAAGGCCATATCATTTAATACCCACCAAACCATTCAGTGAAAGACACCACTCTCGTTAGGGGGCACCCAATTTTTGTCAAAATAATTTGTACCAGGCTAGTTTTTATTTTATTGGAGGATTAGGTTTATGAATCATTAGGGGCGTGGCCTCTTGAGTGACAGCTAGCCTCTGGCCCTCACTTCTCCTGGGAGGTATACGTCAGCCAGGACGGGGTGAGGGGGGGAGGACGATTAGATCAAGTTGAGAGAACGGATCCTGAGGCTATGTCTATTTTTTTATACAATCTATGGACAAAACCCAACTGCTCAGACTTCAAGTCCCAACCAGAGAGGTCCGTAGCTGGACCATTCCCCATTGTGGGAAATTTTTCAAAATCAATGTGCAGGAGTGCTTTATGGCAACAGTGTTTTTTCCTTTGATTTGAGCATCAATGTAATTTAAGTACCGTGAACCCCCAACAGCAGGGCCAGTGTCTGGCAGCCAGCCTTCCTCTGCTGGTGGAGGCTCTGCCTCTACAGGGAACCCTCTGGAGTTCCTGAGGAACCAGCCTCAGTTCCAGCAGATGAGACAGATCATACAGCAGAACCCGGCCCTCCTTCCAGCCCTTCTGCAGCAGCTAGGCAGAGACAACCCACAGCTGCTGCAGGTACCAGACCAGCACACTCCCCATGCTACCATGGGTTTCTGGTTGGGATTAAAGTCAGTCTGTTTTTCTATTTTTACGATAGTCCAAAAAAGGTAAACAGAGCATTAAAAGAAGTAAGTCTGTGAGCCCAGGAACAGAAATGTATTTCTTATACCTGTCTGCGATTTAAAAAAAACAAAAACATTGAAAGACTGAGAGGGCTGTTTGATAATTTGTGCTGTATTCTTCTTGCTGTACTTGAATGACAAAACTATGGCATATGTAACCCACCTGCCACACAACCTTCTATTTTAATTACTTTTAACACAATGTAAAAAATGATGGCTGTATTTCATTAAAGCCACCATTTTGTACTGTACCATATTCTTTACAAGAAGAATGTCTTATCCCTCAAGTTGTATTTAAACTGAATTCCTTACTACAAAAGAGGCAGAAATTTGAAACCAATGAAAAATGTTGTTGAAAGCAGCAACACTAAGAAAGTGACATTTTACATGATAAACCTATGTAATTCAAATCGGAACACATAAATGTCTATTTAAATGTTATTTTGCAGTTTTGAATGATCTAGTTATGTTACAAAAGTCTGACAAAATCATGAAAGTCAGTTTATCATGTCTGCTGTATACTGTTTGAATGGCGAGTTGATTGTATTTGTTATGTCATTTGTGCTAAGGACTAGGAACCTGTGAAGTGAGCTGTATTGTTGAATTGATGTTGTTTGTATGTATCCTTTGCAGCAAATCACGCAGCACCAGGAGCGTTTTGTGCAGATGTTGAATGAGCCACGCGTTGGAGACACAGGAGGGGAGGGGGCCGAGGCCCAAGCGTCATCACCCACCAACTATATCCAAGTCACCCCACAGGAGAAGGAAGCCATCGATAGGGTCAGTTAGCTACATTAGGTCCTATTGAACTGTTTTGTTGTCTGGAAAATTGCACAACTTTTGCAATGATCAAAATAGGGTAACATTTGACTTACTAATGGTTTGCTAAAGTACACAAATCTATGATACTTTTGTGTGTGTGTGTGTGTGTGTGTGTGTGTGTGTGTGTGTGTGTGTGTGTGTGTGTGTGTGTGTGTGTGTGTGTGTGTGTGTGTGTGTGTGTGTGTGTGTGTGTGTGTGTGTGTGTGTGTGTGTGTGTGTGTGTGTGTGTGTGTGTGTGTGTGTGTGTGTGTGTGTGTGTGTGTGTGTGTGTGTGTGTGTGTGTAACATCTGTCTTGTGTTCCAGTTAAAAGCGCTGGGTTTTCCTGAAGGCTTAGTCATCCAGGCTTACTTCGCCTGTGAGAAGAATGAGAATCTAGCTGCCAACTTCTTGCTCCAGCAAACATGGGATGATGAGTAACCAAACCTCACCGGACACATCACCGTTCAACAGACTGACGCAGCCCTACACAAGGTGGACCAGGAGAGGAAGAAGACTTATTTTTTTCACACCGAGTGACTGTGATCTGACGGAGGGGGTGATTTGATGATGACAACATGCTGTTCAAAGTTAGCTGCCTCGACTCTATTCAGCTGTGATGATTATCACCGCAGCTCAAACTGAGCTGTGTCTCACTGCTGCTAACATTATCTGCCGCTTGTGCTGAGTGATCACACTGAGAGAAGTGTGCCAGGAAACATGGCAGTAGTCTGCATCACCTTCACAGGTCAACAGGCTTTCCTTTGCAGTCAGCTCACATACAGTCTGTAAGACATGTGTTCAACTTGGACTAATGTACACAATGTACACTGTATACAGTGTATACAGTACAGAATATCTGTTGTGAATATATACATGACAAAAACAAAATGTCTGTTTGCGAACCCTCCCTGTTGGATTTACCTGAAAATGTGATGCAAACTCTTGACTTTACTGTTGAGCTAGCATTGCTGTGTATTAAAGTGTAATTCCGGTGTAAAATCATTCCATGGCCTTTTTCCACTCTTGCACACATTAAATAAGCCTTTGAGACCTTTTCTTTTCTTCATGTAACAACTATGAACAGAGAAATCCGCTAGAGTTGCTAACAGCCGAATGTGGCTAACACTGATTAGCTCGGGGCATGAAAACGTCTTTTTTAACCACTAACACTGCTGAAAATAATAAAACTCTGGAGCAGCATGAGAAAAGTCCCTACACAGAAAACAAAGCACCAATGGGCTTCTTCCTTTTGGATTGACTTCGGTAATCCACTTGAATGGACTTTACTATGAGAGGAGCTGGTACAGGGGCCAGTAGGTAAGTCTTTAAAACACTCTTGTAATAAACTCTGGCTTCACTAACTACCTTGTTGGTTCTTTGTTTTATGTGTAGGGACTCTTCTCATGCTACTGCAGAGGTTTGGTGTTATTTTCAGCAGTATTAGTGGTTAAAAAAGACCTTTGAATGCCTTCCCTATACTGCCCCGAGCTTATCACTGTTAGCCACGTCTGGCTGTGCGGGACTCTCCTGGATATCCCCGTTAATTGTTTATACACTAAGAAAAACTGTCTCTATGGCTTATTTGATATGTGCAAGTGATCATGGGATGATTTTACGCTGGAATTACACTTTAAAGTTCAGGTCTGATCATTTAATTTCTTCTTCTTTTATCCTTGGTAAAAAAAAAGACAAACTCCAAACCCTCCAAATATCCTGTGATTACACTTGTCTTTTCAATGAGACTTTTGTCATCTGGTCATGCCAGGACCCGTTAAATGTCAAGTGTGTACGCTCCAAGGTAGGAACTTGCTTGCAGTGGGAGCCGGTTGAGTTATGGGCACAATCCAGACAATTGATCAAATGCAGTTCTCGCATTTTCCTCCTGCCACACGTGAGTTACTCTCCGGAGCAATGGCAAAGGAAAGAGATTCAAAGACTGTGGAAAAAACGGGGTTGGAGCACAGCTGATACCTGCTGTCTTCCGTCCACTGTGGTCACTGTGACAGCTGCATTAATCATTTGTCTCCTCTGCTCTCTCAACAAAGCGTGTCTTGTAAAGGCCCCGCCACTGTTACAAAATAAGCAAAATATAAAGAAAAGAAGAAGGCTCTCTCTGCCATTTTGGATGCACCTATTATATCTGATCATTACCTTATCAGGCAGGTTGCATTGAAGTATCAAGTATGGACACATGCTGAGTTCTGATCTGGCGCCTCCGATCCCAACAGTAACATTGGTGTTTGGACCTTTCATTAACCATGCAGAGGGGGAAAATGACATCTGCAAGGTGATTGAAACAGTGTTTTAAACTTTTCCGCCAATTTTTGCCAGAAAAATTCAATGAAATGTTAGAAATGGAAAGTAGAAATGTTAAGATAACTCAAAATTTAAATCAGCTATTTGACTTTCTAACTAAATGTTGTTTTAGTGTCATTATTTCGACTCCAAAAAAATTCTGTTGACTTTGTTTTAATAGAAACCCTTTCCTGCCAATTATTAAAACAATCCCATAATATTGTAATAAGAAACAAAATAATGACTCAGTATCCCAAACTAATGACTTTATCTCTCAAAATAATGTCTTTCTAATCAAGATACGAAGTCCTGATTTGAAAGTTCCTCATTATTTTGAGATGGTAAGTTTCTCATGATAATGACTTGCAGAATAGGTTCCATATGTTTGGACTTACCATGAGTAATCCAAATCAAACATTTGATATAGTATTTAACCATTTTGACCTGGTATTGAATCGTTTTTACCAGTGATAGACCGATACATCTACAACATATTTGTGCATTTTAGGTGCATCGTGTGGCCGATGCGGGATGCTGCGTTCTCTGATAGTTTATTCCTGACATTAATTACAGACAGGCGTCCACGGGCAGCTCCTTGTTGCTGGAGACAAATTTTTTAAGTTCGATAAATGTACCTTTTAAAAAAAAAAAAAGAGAGACATTATCATCATTGTGTCATATTTATGATTTAAATTGAGGGAGCAAAAGTAGTATCGCCTCCGAATATTGGCCCAAGAAAATCGGCGGTCCGTATCGTTCGTCAGCTAAGGCCGAGGAAAAAAATAATTTAATTTTAATACCCCCCCCCCATGAGTATATTTTTATATTATTTGTATTATTCTGAACTATTTTGTTGATCTTTAAATCATTGATATTTTTGGCAGAAATGGGCTTCCAAAAATGAAGACTTCAAAGTTAGGTAAAAATCTGACCATCCAATGAAATAGTTGTGCAGTCACAGTACATTATGATTACTTGTCAGGATTATGTGTGCTGTGGTATTCTATTTTGTGGGAGAAGAGTTTAACCCCAGATGCAGCACTCACACACAATTGTCATAGTCTTTCACTAGAGGCTTTGTGCTTTTGGTTATGTTGCAGACGGGGGGGATTTGAGGGTTGATTATGACACATAGCATGCTTTGTTAGCTAAATATTTGAATTTGACATATTCTATGCATCTTAAAGCTGTAAGCCTTTGAGCCATTGCTCCTTCATGCCTTATGGTTATTAGTGATGACTTGAATACATTTTATGTTACAAATGGGGTTAGAGTTGACAAAAGGTGCTTGGGATAGTTCAGTGAGTGGGCTGGCATTGGTGATCATCATCACAGTGTATTACTAAGTTATTGTTTCAAAAGTGGACTAAAGGGAATTAGAATAAGTACTCAAATACATTTCCCCCAGCTTTCAGCATGTGCTGTATCTCCTTTTACTGCACCTCGTTGTGTTTGACCTGGAAATGACTGGAAGTTTTGTATCATACTGTAAAAGGAGAGGCACTTTACCGTGACACATGCTGGTCTTTAGCTGTGAGGGGTTGTTGTTGGTTGCATGAGATTGTTAGTTATTTATAGCATGGCAGTGGGTTGAAATGATGAAACCACAAGTGTGCTCAGTTTTTCTCTTGTTTTACACAATTTGTCTTTTTTGGGGGGTTATAAACAACACAATTTTAGATAAACCAGTTGAGGTGTTTCTGAATAGTTGTGAAAAGCTTTTGTTAATGCATTGTGTAAAATAAATGGCTTTTACAAAGTGGGTGAGACTAGATGATGTTTTTATCATGAATGAGCTCTGCGCACGCTTTAATACAAGCCCCACACACTGTCTGTCAGTGGGTTATCAGGTTCGTTTTAGTAGGGTATAGGCTAGTCAAACTTTGTTCATGGCGTCCCACCTCAGAAAATATCAGGAGGAGAGAGAGGAGGAGAGAGAGGGGGAGGAGGAGGAGGAGGAGAGGGAGGGTGCGTTCCCGCAGCAACAGGGAAGATGGCAGCTCTCACATCTCTCACCCAGGTAAAGATGCAGCATTTTTCAAGCATGTGCTTCATGTCGAGGCTAAGATCCTAAATATGATGACACAGTGTGACTCAGGACACTGCTTTTTATTGTGTGTACGTTAGAACACAACCTGAGCTCGCTGTCAGCTGCTCCATTAAGGCCTATAGCTGTACCGTTAGGTAGCGGGCTTGTTAGCCTCAGCTGATACTACCTAGCCGTGCAGCTATTATCACGATATAACATAGTAATTACACATTTAAAGGTGATAAGCATCGTGTACACTGTTAACACTTAGGGACAGGCTGGTGTGTACAACGAAGCATCAGCAACTATAAACTACGTTCAGTGCTTAAGCTAGCAAGCCGAGCTAGCCTAGCTTCGATGCCCAGTGAGGATGGGGATAAACATGCTCGTGAGGCTCGAAGGCAGGCTTACTTCAGCTAGCCGGGGTTAGCTTTGATTAATGATGCTGATGCGAGCTGGTTCTCTACTCTCTACTGTTTATGTTCCCCGGTGACAAGTGCATGTTAAGGCTGACGAGCAGCACGCACTGTATGCTGGACGCGGTTGGGTTGTGAGACATTTGTGAGTGAGCAGCAGAACTACACTTAGGACAGTGTCTCAGCCACAGGCGGAGGTTCTGCTTCAACATCGGGGTCAATGTCACGGGTGGCGACGACGACAATATAGCGATTTTGTATGTATCAATTTATAGTGCAATTATTCAAAACATCACACGTGTTTCAGGATGATTTTTTCTCAACAACATATCTATTAAAGAATGAGACCTTGACCCAAAACAATCATCCTGAAACACTTCAAACATAGCCCAATTCGGTGTTGCAACCGCGGACCTGGCAACTCAGCAGAAGAAGGGGGGTAAATCCTGAAAATCTAAGGCTATGCTCTCAGTTGTTCATGCTGAAGACACCTCACTTTTAAAGAGATGTGGATTGGGTTGATTTTTAGTGCAATAACATTCTCTCTCTGCCACAGTTGTCAAGTGGGAACCCTGTGTATGAGAACTTTTACAGACAGGTAAGATGATGAGCCAAAGTATGTTACCACACATCAAAGGCAGTTCACATGTTTGAGCAAGAGTTAATTATGACATGGAAACAAAATGGAGATGCAAATATGATCTAATGATAATACAATGCAGACTCAGACTGTGTGTGTTTGCTCCAAGGTGGACCCCGGGAATACAGGGAGAGTGGGACCAACAGAGGCTGCCTTGTTCTTAAAAAAGTCTGGACTCCCTGACATTACATTGGGAAAGGTAGGTAGTGGCAAAAGTTGCAGTGTTTTCTGTACACTAGCGGATGTTGTCAATGTTACTTCAAACAAAGCTGGAGAGGTGTGTTTGGTTCATACAGCAGTTGGTTGCAGTTTGTGGATCTTAATTGGTCCTATTTGTGGATTGCCAGTGGACTGAAGGTCAACCTCTTGTCTGTGCCTGCTGTCAACACTGTTCTGCATATAACACTGAGCTAGTGATCTGTATTCAGCCCACCCTGGATGAGATATGAGGTAGCACCACTTGGTTTATTAGGTAGACGACACACTGATTTACCAGAGACATTAATGTTCCCTTTTGTAGCATTTAATTCAACGTTTGTGTCGGAGTTTGTGTTACTATTTTTTACTCCAAATGTATAAAAATAAATGTATAATGATTGCAAATATCAGTTATCAGCTTCCTAGATTACTAAAAATTGGTGTCTGCATTGGCCCTGAAAAAACATTGGTGATTCCTTACTTTATGTAGGGATGCAAATTATCGAGTAATTCATTAATCAATAGCTGTTTCTTTTTATTGATCAATAATCGATTAAGTGATAAGCGTCCATTCTTCTGAGAAGCTGATTTTCCCTCTGAATAGGTTAACTGTATAGACCTTTTTAATGGAATTCCATTACTAGGCAACAGCCTTGGTCCTTGTTAACTTCCTGTCAGCTGATGTTGTTTACATTCACAGCAACAGGAATCAAACTTGGACACATTTAGAATGTTTCTGTTTACAACTTTGAAAAGGTCTATATGTTACATCCTTAATCACTCACTTGAGGGCAGGGAATAACATTTTGGTAGCATATCAAACATATTCTGAATAGAAAATATCACAATATTACACAGGCTACTTAACATGAAAATAAATTGGGCATTCTCTCATCTGCAACATTGGAAACATTAATAGCAGCAGTATAAAAAAAAATCATTCCTGAATAGAAGAATACAATCAGGGCTCCAGACTAACTTTTTTCGCATATGGCACTGCTCCACAGAGAGTGAGATAAGAAGGCTCATCTCACAGAACGGATATGTTTACAATTTATTAAGTAGATCAACTCACACCTTTTTTTCTACAGTTGTTTACAGTTTTCTCTGTATATATTTCATATGAATCATATCTACATTGATCAGATCAGTCTGTATATGTGTTTTAAACATATGAACTGTATCTACACTGACTGATCAGATCAGTCTGTATATGTGTTTTAAACATATGAACCGTATCTGCACTGACTGATCAGATCAGTTTGTTTATGTGTCTTAAACATATGAACCGTATCTTTGTTTTAAACATATTAACCGTATCTACACTGTCTGATCAGATCAGTCTGTTTATGTGTTTTAAACTAGAAGAAAATTATTTCGTCATGGTACAAGGCAACCTGACCCTGACGCAAATAATCTTAATTCATTAATTAATATATCTATTGTTTTCCTTCTGTAGCCCTCTGCATTGTTTCCCTAACTGTGTGGCTTGATTGGCCTAATTGCAAGTTGCTGTCATAGTCCCTCTGCATCCCACTGCCTCCCTGATGGCTCACTAAAATTATTGACTTGAAGCATGGTCTGGCCACACCGGCTTATCATTCTGGGAAATGGGATAAAATGCTCTGGCTTGTTTGTATTTATTTAAACTAATCACAGTCATCTTGGGTGGTGCTAAGCCAATAGTAGAGAGTGAAAGAGGTGGAGATAGCCTGATGTCTGCTGCCACTCCACATACATTTGGGTGAATATAATCCAAGCCATGACACTTCCTCCTCCAAATGTAACTGACTTCTTCCCACACTTTTTCGTTTCACGTTTCAGTCTTTCCCCAGTCCTACTCCATCTGCAGTGTTGAACTAATTCCCCGTTGAGAGTCATGTAATCCTGTCCTCTGGTGCACTTGTTTTACGTGGACGTCCGGCCTTTTTGAGGGACTTAAATTGTCCTTGTAAAGTTTCAATATTCTTGAAATAACAGACTGTGAACGTCCAACCTCTCTCTGATGGTTGAGAGGGTCATCCCTTTGGTCTTCATCTGAATGACCTGCTGTCTCAGGGTCTCAGTCTCCTTAGAGCAGCTTCCATCTTGCAAATTAACCAGGAGAGCTGCAGATAAATAGGGTGTGTCCAACAATGAAGTCAGTTGTCACCAGGTGCAGATTAACACCAATAACTTAGAGGGAACGTGTTCTCTAATTTTGATCACTGCTTTTTAAAATTTTTTTGAAGTGCCTTGGTTATTAAAAAACATGCCAGGACAGCAGTGGTATAGCCACAGCTGATATTCTATCAAATTATGAATTTAAAAAATAATAGTATTTAAGAATAAATCAGGTGTTAATGATTTGTTTTCTTTGATCTCCATTATAAATCTGATATACGACAAAATCTGTGATCTAGATCTCACTTCCTTTTCATCTCTGTTGTCAGACTCAAGTATGCTTTTATATGACTGGTTGAGTTCGTCACTCTTAATCACATTTGATTGTAAACAATTATGAGACCACCCCCGAGTTCAAATTGAGTCATCAAAAAATATTTTGATGTTTTACAGAAAGAGAAAAGATTGAAAGTTTGGTGTAAAACTGCTCTAAAAAATATTTGTAATACATATTTAGAATCGAAAAAAGATCTAAATTAACTATTAACACAGGGAAACAAGATTGGATCTGATTTTGTTTTTAATGCTGTGTATTTGTGTCTTGTGTTACAGATCTGGGATTTGGCCGATCCTGATGGAAAAGGCTATCTGGACAAACAAGTAGGAACAGACGACTTCTCTTCCAGTGTTTCATGTCTTTCATGTACTGAATGCACTTCACAAAGAAAATGAAAATCATAGTGGATGCAAACAAACAAAATGACTTAATGACTAAAAATGGCAAACTGAAACTATATCTCTACACCAGGGGTGTCCAACCCTGCTCCTGGAGAGCCACTGTCCTGCATGTTTAATGTTTCTACCTGCTCTAACACACCTGAATCTAAACATGCAGGACAGTGGCCTTCCAGGATTGGACACCCCTGATCTGCACGCTCGTTTAATAAAATGCTCCAAAATTGGCTCATGCTATCCAGTCCAAATAAGTACAAGTGGAAGCTCATATTTACTTGTGCTACAGATTCCTTTTTCATTTGACCTAAGCTCTGCATGAATGCCGTATCGAACTAAGGGGGTCAAACATGATTTATTCAGGTGTTAATTTCAGTGGCTGCAGTAGCTGCAGTGCACACCAGGTGAGCAGTCCAGATGAGTACAGACAGACAATGGCCTCTCACCCACAGACTAAAGTATGCCGGCCGACCCGAGAAGCTGGCAGATAGACGGTGTTGACCCATACGAGCTGGCTGACATGTTTTGCAGCTTGTAATGCTTATTAATGTAAAGTTGTAATTTGTTTTTAGCCCAGTGGGAGTCTGTTGTGGACTTTGAAGTGGAAAAATCAGTTCTGGTTAGGCTAGGGCCATGAACAGTGTGAGCAGGGGTGAAAGGAGTTTTGATTTCTATCTTATTGACCAATAGTGCGCATAGCGCACCGAAAAATACACTTCATTATTTATTATAGTCTACTTATCAAGCATTCACTAGGACTTCTTATCACTCTAGTATTTTTTAATCACACTGCATGTGTGAAAGTCTCAGACTTTCTAACAAAGGTGCACGTTAGCACAAGATCTGGTTAAGCAGTACGTGCGCCGTTCGCTGTCTGTCCAGGGAAACACTGCACATATAAAAACAGAAGATTGAAACATCAACATATTTTTCTGTACATGTTGTTTTTATTTGGGAGACTTTGCAACAAACGTCTGTTTACTAAAACACTTTGGAAACCAGCTGCACATGTTGGTACAGGATGGTTAAGCTGTACGCACGCTGACTAGCTGTCTGTCGAGTGAAACGATGTACGGAAGGTTCAGACAAAATTTAGAAACAGTTCAGAAAAAGTTACATGCAGTGTATACTAAGGAAAACGTGTTGCGTCTGGTAATTTGACGTTAACAGGTGTGTTGTCATGCTGGAAGTGCTTTTTTTTTCAGCCATAGTATAGAAATCTTTTAGCGGTACGCAGGAGTTTGACGGGACCCTGACAAAATGGCGAATACCATGATATCGGGGGCAGGACGCTGTGTCGTGATATGTCATTCTCATTCTCTGTACATGGAGCCCGCTTTAACCACTGGACCACCGTTACTGTAGCACGGCCGTCTGCTCTGGGACTAATTCATGAGGTTGTTACACTTATGAACGCTTGGAGGTTTTTGTGAAATGCTTTATTTTTGTTTGATAATAAACACTTTACCTTTATTGCTGATAAAAATAATAAAAGTACATGCTTTACTGCATATCTGACTCTCACAAATACAAATGGTAGCAAAGGGTCTGAATATCTATGGCCATGTGATATTTCACTGTTTGTTTATTAATACATTTGCGTTGTGCTGTGTGTACATTAAAAATCTACTTAAATGATTTTACAAAATGGCTACAAATTAACGAAGAGTGAAAAATGTAAGGGGGTCTGAATACTTTCCTTACCCACTGTATCTATCCATCTCTAACCTGCAGCTCTCTGAACTCTTTGAACAAGCCGTCATGTCTTTCATCTAGATGTTTCTCCAAGTTGGTTGTATTTGCTCCCTTGGTCTGTATCGATTTAAAGAATCGTTTACAGACGGACTGTGTTGTGTCTGTGGGCTTGACACTGTCGGCTACGTTTTTGCTCCTGGCGTCTGCTTATAAAAAAGTCTAGGACAGTCGGCATGTCTGTCTCTGCGACTGTCACTATGAAACCACGCCCACTCTGACGGCAGGCAGTGATGAAGCAGATAGAAGCTGCACACAAAGTTCCTAAAGTACAGATACTAATAAAACCTGATATAATATTGTTTTTAACAGCTGGGTACTGTGGCACCTTTCTAGTATCGGTTTATCGAGCTACAGCAGGTAATACTGTGTGTTTTCTCTCTCAGGGGTTTTACGTAGCTCTGAGGCTAGTGGCCTGTGCTCAGAGTGGTCAAGAGGTCTGTGTTTCCAGCCTCAACCTCACAGTCCCTCCCCCCAAGTTTGTGAGTATGACTTCATCATTAATGATCAAATCCACATATTCTATACAGAACAACAAGCTACAACCGTTTTTTTCAGAATATTGACATTCATATAATATCAATTTACAATACTTTATATTCATTATTCTCCTCATTCATTATGTAAATACATTTAAAGACACATTTATGTGATGTTGTCATGTTATTAAACCTTGTGTCAAAAGCTCAGTATGAGAGAATAAGGCGTGTTTAATCCAGTGACTAGATCATGTGACAGTGCCATGGCAGCCATCTTTGTTTGTTTGTTTGTCTGATTTCAGAAGGACAGCAGCAGTCCGTCTTTAAGCAGCACAGCTTCTGCCTCCTGTGAATTACACTGGGCTGTCAGGGTGTGTTGAAACACGCGCACGCACGCACGCACGCACGCACGCACGCACGCACGCACGCACGCACGCACGCACACAGTTTGTTTACACTGTAATATGTCCTCGCTACATGAAATGTCCCCCCCCCCCCCCCCCCCCCTTTATTTATTGATTTCCACAGTTGAAAATGTGACAGCATATATACACAAGAACAAACTTTCCAGCCCTGGGGAAAAAAAGAGGAAACAAATAGACCTTGTATCACTGACAAAAGTAATAAAAGCAAAGAAAAAAAAATTACATTCAAGTTCTTTAACTGTAAAGTATCGATTTTGGCATCGGCCTAAAAAATATGTAATTGATTGGTTGAACACAAAAATGATAATGGGCATAAACAACGGAACAATGGACAACGGAATACATAGGCCTGATAATAGAAGATAGTCGCTATTAAGACATGGTGTAATTATAGCAATAAATAATAACACCGTGTCCTAACAGAATGCAACCGTCCCACTATCGTGGCAGAGAGGCTGCCGTCTCCCCAAAGCTGCCATACACACTTACACACACTACGCGTATTTTGAAAACACATTCCTACTTGTACAGTATATTCTTGTAGGCTTTTGATAGTTGTTATTTATTTGCTTACTTAAATACACCGGGGAAGCCCGCTATGTCCATGAATGTTCTTTTGTGAGTTTGGAAGGTGTGAACATCCAGTAGAAATCAGGGTTCAAAGAAAAAACAAAAACATACGATGCTTTGTGAATAACTTTTATCTTTACTAGAATCTAATCTTAACTATTAGGGGAATTTCTTAGAAAATATCATGATTCTAAGAATTGTCTTTTTAGATTCTGTTTGTGTTTTCCTTTGTAGCCAGAAGAGAAGAGTAAATTTGATGGGATATTTGAGAGTTTGGCTCCAGTCAATGGCTTGCTGTCGGGAGACAAGGTCAAACCAGTCCTGATCAACTCCAAACTACCTCTGGATGTGCTTGGGAAGGTATTGACTTACATTTTGGTCTCTAATAGGTCTTCCATTGGATCAATATGAATGCAATCTGTTTCCACACAAATATGAAGTAGCATTAATGTCAGGGCGGCTGCTAGAACCGTTATATTTAGCAATGAATTATCAATGAACATGCCTTTTTCCAAGGGGGATTTATAGTAATGAAATAATCTGTAATAGTTTAAGTAGTTACTTAATTACGCTGAATGGCCTCATTATGTTTATTTTTTACTGTTAGGTTTGGGACCTGAGTGACATTGATAAAGATGGCCACCTGGACAAAGATGAGTTTGCAGTGGTGAGTGTTCTCTTCTTCATTGTTACCATGTGTAGTTTTCATTCTTTATATCCTGATATAGTTGTGGATAAATGTACACTATGACAACATTCAAATAATTGGTAGCAACCCCCTTTGCCCCCAGAACAGCCTGAATTGTTCGTGGCATAGATTAAGCTCTAGAGAGGTGGAGACATGCAGCAATGGGCTGCAGGTCAGAGTCGAACCTGCGGCCTCTTTACATGGGGCGACTGCTCTAACCACTCAGCCACTGGCCACCTCATAAAATACATTTTTCATTATATTTTATATACTCATAATAACCTTATTTACGGTTATGCCACAGTAGTCTATAGGAAGTTTTGACGGTCATACCGCAGTTTTGCCGTTTTTAAATTAAATTGAACCGGTACAAAAGGGAGGCATACTGGGTGTCCCTGGGGGCCTTGAACACAGATGTGGTGACCCAGCTTATCAGGGAGGTAAGAGAAGGCAAAAGTTACCTGGCTGTACTGTGGCTCTATATCCCACCAACATCTGCTCTGGAGACACACCAAGACCCGAAACACCCGATGACTTCAGGATATAGCATCAGAGGATGTATTTAAGAACAGGAAACAAAAAACAGAAGTATAAATGAAATAAATATTAGAACTTATGTCTGAACTGGGGGTAAATTGCAGGTTTGGGGCATAATTAGTTCTCTAACTAATATATATTCAGCAGGTAAGATGCATTGACCACACAATGTGCTTCCCTAGGCCATGCACCTGGTGTACAGGGCCCTGGAGAAGGAGCCTGTTCCTGCACTCCTCCCCTCTGCCCTCATCCCTCCGTCTAAGAGAAAGAAGAGTCTGGGTTCAGTGGCCAGCTCTGTACCTGGACTACCCGCAAGCCCACCACCACCAAAAGACTCGCTCCACTCCACACCCTCCCATGGCAGCATGAACTCACTCAACAGCACTGGCAGCCTGTCGCCCAAACACACACTCAAGTCTGGACAGGTAATACACACTTTATACACTACAACAGTGGCTCTCAAACTTTGTTCATGACGTACCACCAAAATATCAGGCTCTCTCCAGTCCCACCACTAAGACCAGTGTTCAAATACAGCAGTGTAGGCCGACACTATTCAGCTGCGGACAGGAAGGTTTATTCCTAATCAGAAGATGATTTATTGTTGACTGACATGTCAGTGTTTTCAAACCAATCATTATACCTCTGCTGACTCTCTGCCATCACAGTTTAGCTTGTGATTTATGAACGAGACTGATATTGAAACAAAATGACATAAAATGTTTAACTTATTTTAAATTACATTTCACGAAGTTCAAGTATTTTCTTAGTAATAATAATAATAATGTAGCAATGAATGTTTCCGTTTTTTTAATTTTGTAGATTCCTTTGCTCACCACCATAGAGAGCTAGAAATATGTTCTCTTCGATTTGTTTTAGTTGGTACACGAGCTGCAGCATTTTGGACCAACTTGAGACTCAGACAGACTTATTGGAGCAGCCTGATAATAAGGAGTTGCAGGAGTCTAGCCTAGAAGTAACAAATGCATGGACTAGTTTTTCTGCATCTTTCTGAGACACAATGTTCCTAATTTTCGCAATATTACGCAGGTGAAAATATGCATTCCTTGTCGTTAGTTTTATGTGAGAATCGAAGGACATTTCCTGATCAAAAATAACACCCAGATTCCTTACTGTGGTGCTGGAGGACAACACTACATCATCTGGAGTAACAATATCTTTAGCTATTGAGTTTCAGAGGCCTTTGGGGCCAGGTACAATGACCTCAGTTTTATCTGAGTTTAACATCAGAAAATTGCAAGTCATCCAGCTTTTTATTTCCTTAATACACATTTGAAGTTTATCTAACTGATCGGTTTCGTCTGGTTTGATCGACAAATATAATTGTGTATCCTCAGCATGACAATGAAAGTTTATGGAGCGCTTCCTTATAATATTTCCTAAGGGAAGCATATATAAGGTGAATAGAATCGGTCCAAGGACAGAACCCTGTGGGACTCCGTGACTAACTTTAGTGTGAATGGAGGATTTGTCATTAACATGTACAAACTGAGATCTATCTGATAATTATGACTTAAACCAGCTCAGTTTCGGTTGCTTTAATGCCAATTAGATGCTCCAGTCTCTGTAGCAGGATGCGATGGTCAATAGTGTCGAAGGCAGCACTAAGATCTAGCACAACAAGTACAGAGACAAGTCCTTTGTCTGAAGCTATTAGAAGGTCATTAGTCTTTTTTTACCAGTGCTGTCTCAGTGCTACGATTCATTCTAAATCCTGACTGGAAGTCCTCAAATAACTCATTATTATGTAAAAAGTCACACAGCTGATTGGCGACTAATTTCTCGAGGATCTTAGGGCGCACTCACACTTTCCTTCTGTACCGGGCCAAAACCGTTTTTTCAGCTAAAGCCTAGTATGTTTAAGCAGTGTGAGTGCACCCGTTCCGCGCATAACTGCGGACAGCGGGCCATCCATGGCCCGCTTGAAAGAGGTGGGCTTTTGTAGAGCCGTTTGCACATGTACGAGCACGAGCGTGCGCACGTGTAGGAGCACGAGCACGAGCACGAGCCCTACGGCGGTAGCGGTATGTGCGCCTGTTCGGTCATAGAAAATAGAACGACGGACCATGTGCGGACATTTAACAACAACAACAATGGCGGTGAAAGGTTCACGTTGGTGTGATGCGGAGGTGGAGTGTTTACTGCAGATTTTGGTCGGATGAAAATATTAAAAAACAGTCGACAAGACGCACAAAAACTCCGAGGTCTGTGGAAAGATTTGTAAACAAAGCCACACACACGCGATCAATGCGTGTGACATGTTACGGCATGATGACGTATGGACAGCAAGAAGCATTTGCGCAAGGCCCTGGCAGTGTGAGTACAAACGCGGCTGGGGCGCGGGGGGAGAGGGAGGGGGGACAAGTACCCTAAAGCACGGGGCGCGGTGCGGAAGGACAGTGTGAGTGCGCCCTTAGAGAGAAAAGGAAGGTTAGATATAGGTCTATAGTTGGCTAGTACCTCAGGATCAAGACTGGGCTTTTTAAGAAGAGGTTTAATTACAGCTACTTTAAAAGACTGTGGTACATAACCTGCTGATAAAGACATGTTTATCATATCTAATACAGGAGTGCTAACTATAGGTAACACTTCTTTAAGTAACCTAGTTGGAATAGAGTCTAGGAGACAAGTAGAGGGCTTTGATGCTGAAATAGTACATGTTAATTTGTTAAGGTCAACTGTAGAAAAGCAGTCCAAGAACATATCAGGTTGGTTCCTGGGTTCCTGGGTTTGAAGAAAAATTGGTGCCAAGCGAGTTGATTTTGTCTCTAATAGTTAAAATTTTGTCATTAAAGAGGGTCATGAAGTCATTACTACTGAGGGTTATAGGAATACATGGCTCAATAGAGCTGTGGCCCTCTGTCAGCCTGGCTACAGTGCTGAAAAGAAATCCAGGATTGTTCTTATTCTCCTCTATTAAAGATGAAAAATAGGCTGCTCTGGCATTACGGAGGGCCTTCCTATATATTTTTAGACTTTCATGCCAAACTAAGCGAGATCCCTCCAATTTAGTAGAGCGCCATTTACTTTCTAATTTTTGCGATACCTGTTTTAATTCACGGGTTTGTGAGTTATACCACGGAGCTAACTTCCTCTGTTTCATTATCTTTTTTTTTAACGGAGCAACAGAGTCAAGTGTTGTTTGTAGTGAGCCTGCAACTGATAAATTTCCGAGAAACTAGTGCAGGAATCTTGAATATTAGAATAAGGCATTAAAGTAAATGCAGATGGAATCGATTCCTTAAATGTAGTTATAGCACTATCAGATAAACATCTAGTGTAGAAACTTTTGCCCAGAGGTGATTAGTCCTGTAATACGAATTCAAAAGTTATTAAATAATGGTCTGATAAAATAGGATTCTGTGGAAAGCCTATTAAGTCATTGATTTCCACACCATAAGCCAAAACAAGAACGAGGGTGTGATTAAAACAATGAGCAGGTTTATGTACACACTGACTAAAACCAATCGAATCTAATAGAGAGATAAATGCAGTACTAAGGCTATTATTATCAATGTCCACATGAATATTAAAATCTCCTACAATAATTACTTTATCATATTTAATGAATAAATTTGACAGAAACTCTGAGAATTCAGACAGAAATTCAGAGTACGGACCAGGAGCACGGTACACTATAACAAGTATAATTGGATGCACAGTTTTCCAGGTTGAATGTGAAAGATAAAGAACAAGACTTTCAAATGAATTATAATTTAGTTTAGGTTTAGGGTTTATTAATAGGCCTGAGTCATAAATAGCTGCAACGCCTTCTCCTCCTCAACCACTGCCTCGAGGAATATAAGTATTAATATGACTGGGAGGAATGGATTCATTTAGGCTAACATATTCTTCAGGACACAGCTATGTTTCAGTCAGACAGAGTAAATCTATATGGTTATCTGATATCAGATCGTTTACTACTACAGCTTTAGATGACAGAGATCTGATGTTTAAAAGTCCACATTTTATTTTCTGATTTTGTTGCATTATCGCAGATTTGGTGTTGATTTGTATCAAGTTTTTCTGTATAGCGCCTCTTCTGTTCATTTTTGATCTGGTTAATTTAGATGATCGTGGGGCACACAGCGTTTGTATACTATACTGAGCTGGAAAATGCTCCACAGGGAGCGCAGAGAGGTGTATAAGACTGCCACTCTGCTTCCTGGGCACCTGCGACAAGGGCAGCGCAGAGTGGTGTATTAAACTGACTCTGCTTCCTGATCCCAACACTGGGTTGCCATGGGTTTAGACCGCTAACAACTGCGCCCAGGATCTTAGATATGAGAGCAGCACCCTCCAAAGTAGGATGAATACCATCTCTCCTAATAAGACCAGGTTTTCCCTAGAAAGACTGCCAATTATCTACAAAGCCCACATTATTTACCGGGCACCATCCAGACAGCCAGAGACGGAATGATGACATGCTGCTATACATGTCATCACAAGTCAAGTTGGGCAGGGGACCAGAGAAAATTACGGAGTCCGACATAGTTTTTGCATATGCACACACCGACTCCACATTAATTTTAGTGACCTCCGATGGACGTAATAGGGTGTCATTACCGCCGACATGAATACCAATCTTATCATATTTACATTTATCCTTACCCAGCAGTTTCAAATAGGCCTCAATGTCGCCCGCTCTGGCCCCTGGGACGCATTTGACTATGGTCCCTGGTGTCACTAAGTTCACGTTTCTCAGAATGGAGCTGCCAATAACCAGTGTTGATTCCTCAGCATGTGTATCACTGAGTGGAGAAAACTTGTTTGAAACGTGAACAGGCGGATGGTTAACCATAGGCTTCGATTTAGAACTATGCTTTCCTCTCACAGTCAACCAGGAGGCCCCTGGCTGCTCAGGGATTGCCGGGGGAGGGTTAGCAGAAGCTAACGCTACACTATGTGGCTTTGCACCGGCTAAAGTTATAGGTGGCCGGCTAGCTACCGTAGCCCAAGACTGAGCTTCCATGGTGCTGAGCGGTGCCTCTAACTCACTGAGCCTCGCCTCCAGCGCTACAAATACACTACACTTATTACATCTACCATTATCACTAAAGGAGGCAGAGGAGTAGCTAAACATACGACACTCCGAGCAAGAGAGAGCAGGAGAGAGAGCAGGGGAAGCCATCACCAGCCGAGAAGCTAACTGCTAAGCTAAAGTGGCTAACAGTGTGTAACGTTTAATTAGCAAGAAAGCGGCTGAAAGAAAGAGAGCTGTGAGTGCTTGAGTAGAACCAGTGGATGTTTAAATGTTAAGCGGTTACTCTCTCTCTTCTTGTTTCCATAACAACAAGCAACAAACAGAACGCGACTGACACATTTACTCAAACAAAACTATAAAGACTGATCAGATAGGTCATAAGAAGCAGATTTAGTACATTGACCAAACTAATTTAAAAATAAACACACAATAAGCAGATTTAGTACATTGACTAAATTGAATTAAAAATAAATAAGAAGCAGATTTAGTACACTGACTAAATTAATTAAAAAGTACATTAATAAAAAAAGATAATGATAAAGTAATCCTGTGTCTCCACTGCAGCACACACTTACCAGCATCCGCTCCTTACTCCTTCACGTGACGGAAAATGTAAACCGAGATTAGGTTTGGCACACAGTTTAATGAAAGCTTGGGATGTCCCAAAGGTTTTTTGGCCCCGATCCAAATCATCTAAAACTATTATCAAATGGTTTCATCTACACTAGATACAAATATGAAAAATACAGAAAGTTACATCATATGCATCTCTGTCATATCCATCTTTTCTCTCTCTGTCTTAGCATTCAGTGAATTGGGTGGTCCCAGTTTCAGACCGTGGTCGCTATGACGACATCTTTCTGAAGACTGACGCTGATCTGGATGGTTTTGTCAGTGGACATGAAGTAAAGGACATCTTCATGCAGTCTGGACTCTCTCAGAGTGTCCTAGCCCTTATATGGTAGGGACTCAGATAAGTTCACACTTACTTTTAAATTTGACAATGATCATGTTTTATTTCTCAGCTGGGCTTATTATTGGCTTGGTACTGCTTTGTAATATGTCAGCCTTTATTTCTGGCCAAGAATAGCTTTGTTGATGGGTTATAAATCACAGATACATTATTAAACAATAAGAACACAGTCATTTGTTCCAGATTAATGGCTTAAAATGTATCATTAAAACTCAGCAAATAAACAATGATCATTGATAAAACTGTTGGTTATAAAGGGTGCCACCTTACAAAGTAGTACCACTGTCTGAAAAGTGCTTTACAAAAGAAGTTCAAGTATTTACAGTTATACAAAAAAATCACCTGTGCAAAATGTATGATTATCAACAAGTCAGAGGTCAAATTTAACACCCTCTCATTTTATGACAGATGTCACTCATCCTAAGCACAGCTATCAGCTTTTCAAGTGTCTAATGGAAATGTATTTGGACCATAGACTGTATAAAAAATGGACGTAGCCTCTCCGCCGGGGTCTGTTCTCTCATCTTGATCCAATCATATTAATCTCTTGGAGCCGCCATCTTGTTAGACTGTGACTCCTTTTCATTTCCTCTTACCAAAAAAAGGCATTGATGTGACGTTGGGGGGAGGGAGATACGTCCGTCTGGGTGACGTTTACAGAATTAGCCACATTAGCTCACATTAGTTCCAACCCCGGAGCTAGACTAACAGAACATGTCACTAGATAAACAGGAGTGGGACTAAATGTCGAGATTTTCTTCTGGGGCTGGGAGGAAACGGGAGTCATTTTTTAAAATTTTGTAGCTGGAACAGGATTTTTTAGAGGGTAGAGACTGACACAGGAGGTCAGTCTCTAGCAGAGTCAAGAACAGGAGCTCCTGTGTCAGTTTCTAGTGGAAAACACACCGGCTCCAGGAGTGAAGTGCAGCCAGCATTTATGATCTATGATTTAACCTGATATTTAACACAGTCCCATGCGCATAGACTGTAAAATACCGACCCTCACGGCCCGAATCCCCCCACTGCTCCAGATTAGCATCTAGTGTATGTGTCATCGATAGCAGGCTGTACTGCAAGTCATGGTGCAAGTGTGGCTATTTAATTAGCATAACAAAGCTAACGTTAGAACGGTGTGTTCGTAAACAATCTGTTTGTACAGTTGATGGAAGAACAAAGCATCTTGTCACTTATGATAAAACCACGACACAAATGACCACAGTCCAGGTCGAGATGACAGAGTTAGCATGCTAATGATGCTAATCCTGACAACTAGCCTCCGAGAAGTGAGGGCCAGAGGCTAGCTGTCACTCAAGAGGCCACACCCCTAATTATTCATAAACTTTAAGCTCCAATAAAATAAGAACTAGCCTGTTTTACCCCTCTCAGTGTTGTCATGGAGATATGACCTAAACATACAGACTAGAATGTTTTTTTGTCCCAGGCCTTAAACAAGTTTAATGATGCTTCCATCTCAGTTCTCATGTTAGCCTTAGTTCACATTCTTTATGTTGGCTTGTGGAGGTTTTTCTATTTCTCTTCTATAGCTCAGGAGAACTCTCTGTCTTGGGTGTGGTGTTTTGTTTAAGGATTAAGCAACTATCCGTTTTTAGGGATGTAACTGGGAGCAAATCAGTGAAATACATCAAAAAATCAGACCAAAAATGATGTAGAGGGGTCTCAATGGGTTTGAATGCTTTCATACAGGATATATTCATTTGAATAAAAACAGTTCACTCTCACATTTTTGAGATTTCAGCCACAAATGTCCACATGTATTCTGAATTTCTTGCATTGTGGAAATTTCAAATTATTTCTTGAGCTGAATGGACACGTCCTGGCTTGCTACTTGCTGGATTTAGCAGTTTCTTTTTCCTATCCTATTGATTTTTGTTAGTTTGTTCTGCTCAACAGTGTCGTCACTCTGCTCAGTATAATTGAGTCAAACGAATGTATCTCTATTGAATGTCTGCTGTTCCTTGCAGGGCTCTGGCAGACACAAGGCAGATAGGCAGGCTGACCAGGGAGCAGTTTGCCCTCGCCATGTATTTCATACAGCAGAAAGTCAGCAAGGGCATCGACCCACCACAGGCCCTGACTGCTGACATGATCCCACCCTCTGAGAGAGGCACACCTGTACCAGTAGGTCCCACACAGACAAGACACACTTCATATTTACTAGAGCTGAGAGAGATATCTCTATATCCATGTATTTCATGGGGCTCAGGATGTAGAGCAGATTGTCCCATAATCTTGGGGATGGTGGTTTGATCCCTGACTTTGAACCCCAATTCTCTCCTAATGGTCTTGCCAGCACCTTGAAAAAACATTCTTTTACAAATTTGGGACTGGTCTTTGAGAGCGACGTGGAGGCAATTCCAGTCAAACTTTTCCCCAGTATTTCCTGAGTACAGCTCCTTTAAAGGCAGAAACACAGAAAACGTATCAGTCTAAGCATGTGGAGTGATATGAGAGATAAATGCAGCTTCCTGTCAGAAGAAAACACACTGCCATCAGAGCTGTCAGCCACTGACAGTTACAAGCTAAGAAGCTAACAAACAACAGAAACCAAGAAAAAATACTGAGTGACTGATGCTGGGTTTAGGATGCTGAAACTATAACCTAGTGTCAGAGCACTAATGTTAGCTCCATGGGCAGGCAGCTTGGGCTCCATGTCTGTCCATCCACCTGTGGGGCTCCAGGAGTTGCACCTGCCATAGTGTGAGTCAGCATTCCATCCAAGAGGCTCCACTGCCCCAAAGCCTCCTCTCTGAAGCTGAAACATGCAGGCCGATGACTGATTCTCCCTGATGTGTTTAGTCATCTTGATGAGCCGTTCATGCGCTTCTCTTTAAATCGTTGGGCCTCTTCGTAAACTTCCGATAGAAGCTACAAGTATTTACAGAAGAGTCTCAAGCTAATGGGAAATGCACGGGCATGAGCAACAGAGGGCGGGGTCAGGCCAGATCCAGAATTCCTCACTGAGGGAGATGAGATGTTTTTCTCTTTCTATGTGGGGATTCCATGTTTAACAAAATATTAATCATATTAGAGTAGTTTTAAAATACTTAAACATGTGTCAGGAGTGGTACTTTAAATATCCTCTGGAACTATAGTTATTGTCAAAATGTTGTTGCATCACATCAGTATCAAAGTATCGATTCTAAAATGACACAGTATTTGATCCTTGTAAATATTACTATCTCTTTGTGATTACTTATGATGATGACTTAAACAAAGCCACGCTCATGGAATATACACTGGAGAACAAAATTAGAGAACAAAGAATTAATACTTGATTTATTCTGAAATATTCTCATTTTTTATTGTGCAGAACGGCCCGCTTGAAAGAGGTGGGCTTTAGCAGAGCCGTTTGCACATGTACGAGCACGAGCGTGCGCACGTGTACGAGCACGAGCACGAGCCCTACGGCGGTAGCAATATGTGCGCCTGTTCGGACATAGAAAAAAGAAGGAGGGACCATGCGCGGACATTTAACAACAACAACAATGGCGGTGAAAGGTTCACGTTGGTGTGATGCGGAGGTGGAGTGTTTACTGCAGATTTGGTCGGATGAAAATATTCAAAAACAGTCGACAAGACGCATAAAAACTCAGAGGTCTGTGGAAAGATTTGTAAACAAAGCCACACACACGCGATCAATGCGTGTGACGTGTTACGGCATGATGTCGTATGGACAGCAAGAAGCATTGGCTGAGGCCCAGGCAGTGTGAGTACAAACGGGGCTGGGGCGCGGGGGGAGAGGGAGGGGGGACAAGTACCCTAAAGCCCGGCGCGCGGTGCGGAAGGACAGTGTGAGTGCGCCCTGAGAGCAGCTGTACATCTCAAAAGAGCAACGGCCAGTGGCGAAATGGCATCTCTCACTAGGCTATACCCGTAAAACCTGTTTGGGCATGGTACGGATGGACAGTGTGAGTGCGACCTCACTCACTCTCTGTGTCTCTGTGACCCTGCATGAAGACAGCCAGATGCTACATTTCTTCAGTTACCCTCTCATCATCCAGGGCTCCATAGAAATATTCAATTGTCTTTTTCCGTGATGTCAGTATGATTGCATGATTATTGTTAATCTTTTGTCACAGCACCGAATAATAACACTGATGACTTTTTTTAAAGTGGTGTCTCTTTTGACATGAGTATGATGAGTTATAACTGTAGCTGTTTTAATCATCATTGTCAGAAACTAAGTCTTTCTCTATGGCTGCAGAGTATGTCAGGATACATGACCCCAGTGGGATCAGAGATGGCAGCTCTGTCTGAGATGAGACGGGTGAGTCAATACCGTCTCTTCTATTCTCTCTTCTCTTCTCTTCTCGTCTCTCATATTTCAAGGTGTACAGATCTCTATGCTAGACATCATGTTTCAATTTGCCAATCTGATAAATCAGCTTGTTTGGTACCACAACAAAAATGTAAGCTATTTAGACTTGTATGTATATGGACAATTTGAGGAAAGGTAAATGAAAGATATTTAATGCCCACTGTTCTTCTCTTATCCTAACTCTTTTACTACTGATATGTTCACTTTCCCCTCTTCTTCCTCTCCCAGGCTATAATGTTGAAGTTGTGGGTAGGTAACATGGACCTACAGTGTATTAACCTATAAATGCTTTCAGTGGCTTGCCATTCATACTGACTACTGAAAAGTATTTACAAAACGTTTCTCCACTCCAGTACAGTGCAGTGACATCTCCCCCTATCTGCTGATCAAGGGAAGATTTGAGATTGCTTTTAGAAGGCAATCAGGATTCTTTTAAACTTATGATAGCAGTTGTTTCGGCCCTGATACTAACAAGTTAAATCAATCAAATTAAAGAGCATCCCGTAATCTTCTGTTTAATAGAGCTGCCCCCTATAGTCGACCAAACTTTAGTCCACCAGAAAGGTAATTTGTCGGAAAAAACGTAGGAACTGCACCTTGTCAAAATAAATCAAAACATTTACAGTTAAACCACTTGGGAATTTGCTTTCTGTTGCTTTTGTTTGTCAGTGAGAGTGGCTGTAGCCTTGGCACTTTATTTGAAATGTCCTACAAGACTCCTGACAGCAGTAATGGCACCGCAGAGTGGATCTTTTTTGAGAGCCGTGTTTATGCACAACTGCAAAGTGTGCCTGGCACAATGAGCTCCCCGCACGTTGCTCCAGGAGTCAGTCACTACTTATGGCAGAGCTGACATGTAGCATCGCTACAGGCTATCCTCCTTGGTTTAACAAAGAACAACTCAAGGGCCCTGTTGAAATTAAACTCTTTCACAGGTGGACCATTTCTTCTGATTCATATGCATGCTGTATAAAAGTCATTTGAGTGTACATACGATGTACTCTTCATTGTACTCCCGTACACCACAATGCAATGCAGTGTTTTACCGGATGAGAAGAAGAAGCAGAAGAGGTGCTAACCTCACGGTAGCCAGGTTTCTGAGAGCTAACTGCAGTTACCAACAACTGTTACTCTAACTAGTTCTAACTAATGTTACTGGCTCATGAAATAAATTAACCGTGGTCAATTACTGCCTGCTACTGGGACAAAACCACACTTTAACACCATCACAATTTCAACAATTTATTTGAGATTTACCTTTGAACTTATCAACATCAATACAACCTTTTACCGTCCTCCTGAGTGCAGGTTTGGGTCATAAACAGACTGTAAAACGGGTTCACTGCTCTGTTTATATGATGAAACGCACCCACTTCAAAGAGAGGGCGATCACTCCTTGTTAAACACATTAGGAGTCCGCTGGTGCTCGGGACATTTATCTGTTTTTAGGGACGTATTTGACAGCTTGTTCCACAAAGTCTATGAATAAGTTTGGACAGACAACGTTGATGTGAAGCGACAGTGTGATGCTCGCGTGCTGTTAGGACATGGTGTGACGCGCTGTGACACGGAGGGACACGGTGTGACAGGGTGGGACACGCTGTGACAGGGTGCGACACGCTGTGACAGGGTGCGACACGGTGTGACAGGGTGCGACATGGTGTGACATGGTGGGACACGGTGGGACAAGGTGTGACACGCCGAATATCGCTCATTTAATTATTTTTAATATATACTCATATTTTGGAAGACGTTGGTTAAGGCGGCAGGCCTTGTTGTTAAGGCAGCCACCTAAGCAGTAAAGTGCTGCGGGAAACCCTTTTCTCATAATATGAGAAGACAGAGTTGGGACAACTGACTCAGTCCAGTAGGCTACTGTTAGTTGTTGATAAACGTGTCTGGTTTTTTCGTTTGCTTCTGACTTTGCTTCCGTGTGTTGGGGCTATTTTGCCGTGCTATTTAATATATTAACTAAATGTTTTGACAGTCTGCTTTTTTTCTGACAAATTCAGAATCACAATAAGTTGCTTTGATTGTTTAGGCCTCTGTTGTTAAGAGGCCTCATGTTAAGTGCGTGTGGTAAGTTTTGAAGCTAATTTCAAGTTATTGTGTTGGTGTTAGCAGTTAATAAGATATTATATTGCTTTAAAAATCAACAAATGTTATATTTTTCCCCTACTGGTTGTTCGACACATTCATTACTCATAGGGACTGTTGACTGTGCCAATTGGCGATGGAATGCTGACAGCCTAATTAACATGCGTCTTGTGTGGGACATGCACTTGTAAAGAAACATTTAGGCCTTACATGGATTGGTCGACTAATGGACCTGAAGACTGCTGGTCTCCAGGAACATTCTTATTTGGGAGCAGCCCAACTGTTTCATGAAGGAATACTTGTAAGGGCTTTGTTTTGTTTTTCAAGAAATGTCTCCACACTCTAATAACATCAGCAATTATCTTGATGATCACTTTTTTAATGCTCTCAAAGGGCTGACTTTTCTCCATAAAATTACAAAATCCTGAATCTTTCCTCTCCTTGGCAGTTTGTCAGTGGTGGTGACAATCCCTATCATGATAGTGATGGTGATTGACCCAACCCTCACCGACTGATTCAACCTCTGTGCTGCTCCTCTTATTCAGCACGGGTTTCTCTCCTATCCTTTTCCTCCTTCTCCTTCCTTTGCCTTGGTGTTCCACGGCTCGGTACTATTTCATTATCCCACTTCACCTACCCAACAAATAGGGTTTACTTAGCCAACATCATCTTTTTTTGTCCCCTCCTTTTCTCTCGGTCTGCCTGTCTCTCTCTCCCCACAGGACAGCTCTAGTTCAGTCGGTTCAGGGGAGTTCACTGGTATCAAGGAGTTGGATGACATCAGCCAAGAGATAGCCCAGTTGCAGAGGTAACATCACTGGCACCGCCTCAATAACATGACACCATTGACAGTGTAAACTGCTTTTACTTGAACAGATTTTTAAAGCTGCATTGAAAAAGAATGGATAGTTACATCACAACTACTTTATTTTAAGCATCAGAGTAACACTTGGACCAGTACATGCTTCAATATAGTTTTTATTTTGAAGCACATCTTATTGAGCCAAACCATAATGCAGTAACAGCAACAGTGTAGACATTTAAAAATGTTTTCCTTTAGTAGTGATTGTCTCGACATTTTCAGTTCACTGTTTTCAGAAAAATTGATTCACAGGACTATTTTTATTTACATGGGGGTAATGTACATTTTAAGTGGCTTGTTATGCAAACACAAGAATCCAGCTAAGGTTGACTACGGGCCTCCATGTTTGTTACATCTATTGGTGTTCATCTCATGAACACATTCACAAAATCATTCATTTTTCTATCCTTTTTAAGTGTCCTGTCATTATATTTTATCAAATATGGGCTTTTACATTTCCAAAATCAAGCCCCGAAAGGTATTTACTAGTTACTACTCCTTAACTTAGTCTTTACATAACAAAAAACAATCATCATTATTACCCTTTTTCTTTATCAAAAACAGCACAACTATGTGTCTTTGAAAATTTTTTCTTTTAAAATCTCATAATCTTTAAGATGAACTTAACCTAATACCACTTCAAAGCAGTATTCAGAATCTAGTAAATCCCACAGTTCTGAATTCTCTGTTATGCCACACCAGTCCAGATGTTGGTGGTATTGCATCTGTAGGCTGGTTATATGACTGATAAAATATACACAGAGAAGACATTAAGGGATAATTCAGATCTTTGAATGTTTGGTTGTATGAGGCACTTATCTACCGTCTGTGTATTACCTACTGTAGATAGCGTTCATCCCCAGTTCAAGAAGGAGACAGCAGGGGACAGCAGCAACATTTATTAAGTTTAAGTGTACGCTATTCACCCCTTTCTGAACACTTTGTGGGCGTTGCCATGACACACGACACTTCCTGTTTATGGTACCACAGTAGTGAAACCAGTAGTTTAGCAGATAGGTAGGCAGTAGGTCTTCGTGTTAATGTAAATATGCAAAATTGTTTGTCTAAACATAGCTGACCTGTTGCCACTGATGAGCAGCTGACGATGGTGGTTCATGTAAAGCTATATTATATATATTTATATATAATATGTTGCACATTTTAAGTGCATTCAAGTTTTATTATGGTGAAGTGTTTACTTATGTCACAATACTAGCAGTGCATCGTGGCTTTGTTGTTCAAATGAAACGAATATATTACCTATGTTTAAGTCCTTGAATGTGTAAATTCTCATATTTTTCCCTGACAGAAAGGTCTTATCCTTAACAGAGGGTGGAAATCTGTAGTTTGATACGATTGGAGCATTGTTGGAGACCGCCTGCCAACCAAAATGCCTTCGGAACTGATACCAAACATGCAAAGACTGTCAAAAGACTATAGGATGTGTAGAAGTGTCTGTATGGTCATAGTGATCTCTGAATAGTAGTGCAGAGAAGAATGTCGGTCTCCAGGAGTAAGCCCCCATCATGACCCAAGCGGGGATACTGTCAGGGGTGCTTCCCTCAACCCAATGTGTCAGTGCTCTCAGGGTTTAGCGCCCCTCACAGTCTGGACACTCGAAGGATTTCTCTTCTCTATCTGAGTAAAGGTGCAGCTGCCCTATAAACGTCTGAGGGTGCTGCACAGATTTAGCTTCGGGAGCGAGTGATCTGTGCACCTATCAAGCACCAAACTGGTTTGGAATATCACTGCCCAAGACCTCAGAGAAGAAGTTTGCCATGAATGCAGTCGGTTGTAAGTTTTCAGTACATTTAGTTATGACAATACTCCCAATTTCCAAGTTCCGATTTTCTTGGTCCTCCTGGCATTCTTGGATTTTGCTCATTTCTTAACTTGGATATTGTTCCCTGCATCCCTGAAAGGGCATTGTCATGTCTGTTGAGGGCAATATCCATCGCCTTCATACCAGCATCCACTTTCAGCTGTCTTGTATGTAGAGTGGCAATCTCAGCTCTAAATTCAATCTTGAAAATTGAAAAAAAAATTTCCCTTGCGGGATAAATAAGAGGAATTCTTCTTCTTCTTGAGGGATGCAATGTCAGCCATAGTCTCCTTCTGGATACCTTCTAGATCTTGTTTAAGTTCACTCTAAAGAGTAGTCATCTCTCTTTAATTGTGTTGCTCAGCGGCGTGTTCAAAGACACCTACTTCTTAATTAACTAATGCAGTGCACCCTCTTTTACGAATGAATCATCTTCTGTTTGTTTGAAATAATATGGTAGAGATGTCCGCTGATAGAGAAGTGCACTTTCAAGAATGATATTGAAAGAATAACTAAAACCTTGTACTGTAAATTAAGTTAAAATAAGACAGAGCAGGTGGACTGTCAGCTACTACATGTTTGAGGCAACCAAGAAGCCCACACCTGGCTTTTAAAGGGAATGGCAGATGACATACTGATTGGTTTCATTCATAGTATGGCCAAAACACACCCATGGTTAATGAAGAGACAAAATATAACCCTTTTGCCACTTGCACTTGTGTCATTAACTTTAGACCATAAAAGCTTCAGTTCCCCATTGTAAAGGGCTGTTTGACGACAAGATGAAGTGGTGAAAATATTCTTAGTATACCATACACTTAAACTCATATTGGTCATATTGATGTTTTCAGTGGTCCTATCTTTTGCCGTGGGCCCCCCATCCACAGCAGTACATTGCTTAGCTTCTGTGTCAGGACTGCTGTCTGCTTCTCCAAACTGGGGGTGTTCAGACTGCCATCTACCTTAGGTAATACACTGACTTCATTGTTTTCAGCATAAGCTGCATAGAGATGCACCATCTCATTTTCAAGATTATGATGCCCAAACACAGATCATCATTTAATATCAAAAATGTGTACTACTTAAAGAGATGGATGAACAATTACAGCATTGTCAAAATAGAATATGTTTTTTTTTTTATCAGTGATTTTGAGGAATATGTTTCTTTCCTAAAATGTTATCAGACAGAAACAGTTTAATATAATACAACCACAATATACATGTGTTTTGGACATTGTGGAAATGTAGATAAAAACAGAATACAATCCTTTTCAACCTATATTCAACAGAACTGAACATGCAAAGATTTTGGAACTGAGGACACTAATTGTTGAAGCTTTGTAGGTGGAATTCTTACCATTCTTGCTTTATGTTCAACTTACTTACGTACAACAGTCCATTGTCATATTTTTCTCTATATAATGCTCCACACATTTTCAGTGGAAACAGGTGTGGACTGCAGCAGGCCAGTCTAGTACCTGCACTCTTTTACTACCAAGCCACTCTGTTGTAAGAAAAACTTCTTGAACTATTGAATTATTTGTTCACAGAGTGGTGAACCTCACCCCATCCTTGCTTGTGAATGACTGAGCCTTTCAGGGATGCTCCTTTTATACCCAATCATGACACTCACCTGTTTCCAATGAACCTGTTCACCTGTGGAATGTTCCAAACAGGTGTTTTTTTCCCAGTCTTTTGTTCACCTTGTCCCAGCTTTTTTGGAACGTGTCATCGTGGCAGGCATGAATTTCGAAATTAGTGAATATAAAAAACAATAAAGTTGATCAGTTTGAACATTAAGTATCTTGTCTTTTTAGTGTATTCAACTGAATAAACAGTGGGTAAGGAAAGTAATCAGACCCCCTTGAATTTCTCACTCTGTTAATCTGCAGCCATTTGATAAAATTATTTATTTATTTTCTTCATTAATGTACACAGCACCCAATTTTGTCAGAAAAACATAGAATTGTAGATTTTTTTGCAAATTTATTAAAGCACAAAAAGTGAAATAGTGAAATATGACATGTCCATAAGTATCAGACCCTTTGCTGTGACACTCTTCTATTTAACTCAGGTGCTGTCCATTTCTTCTAATCATCGTTGAGATGGTTCTACACCTTTATTGGAGTCCAGCTGTGTTTAATTAAACTGATTGGACTTGATTAGGAAAGGCATACACCTGTCTATATAAGACCTTACAGCTCACAGTGCATGTCAGAGCAAATCATGAGGTCGAAGGAACTGCCCCAAGAGCTCAGAGACAGAATCATGCCAAGGCCAAAGATCGACAACCAGGGACTGTATTCACAATACATCTTAAGGCTAAGAGTAGGTCCTAACTTGCTGATTTCGGAGTAACTCTTAAAAATAAGGGGCGTTTATCAAGCCTTTAATATATAGAACAGACAGGAAATGGGTTGAGAGAGAGAGGGGGAGACATGCAGCAAAGGGCCACAGGTCAGAGTCGAACCATCACATCACCAACCAATCAAAACCAACAATATCACCGCAGATTAAAGTTGGTACAACTCTCCGTTGTTTGACCATGGGAAAAGGCAGCAATGCAGCTCAGACGCTCTTGGCATCTCTCAGCTGTCGGTCAGGAGGATTTTGCTCCAGACGATAAATGTCCTATCCAGACCACACAAAGTGCTGCAGTTCATTCACTTCCCCACTGAAGTGTTTCTATCATAAACTCACTCTTAGGGACTCATTCCCTCTCAGCCAATCACTGTGGGCATAGAAGGGATGAACATGATGTCATCAACAAGGTCAACCCTCTAGTCCCAGGAGTTCCTCCCACTCCTTGGGAAAGTTGGTTTCTGAGGCTTTGGGAATAGGCTTGAAGAAATGACTCTGAACTAAGAACTTTTAATGCTCTTTAGGAGAACTCTTAGTGCTGAGATCAAATGTTTTGGGAATACAGCCCCAGGACTCTGGACATAGCTGGAATCCAATAAAGGTGTCACAGCAAAGGGTCTGAATATTTATGGCCATGTGATATTTCAGTTTTGTTTTTTTAATAAATGTGCTAAATATTCTACAATTCTGTGTTTTTGTGTCAAAATTGGGTGCTGTGTGTACATTAATGAAGATAAGATTTAAAGGGGTCTGATTACTTTCCATACCCACTGTAGGTTGAAAAGGATTGTGATCTGTTTTTCTTCACATTTTACACAACTTCCCAACTTCATGTGAATTGTAGTTGCGTCACACCATGTGTCTTTTAAGCACAGTAGGCCTACCTGCTTATGGACAACATGATCGAATTGCTTCAATAATTCAGTAAATCAATTAATCACTTATTCAGCCCCTAAATTACTACTTTTTAGTTTTGCAATTTTCATGGGATGGATTCATCTACCAAACATGCCCCAGTGTGTCAAGTAGGCACTTGACACCTGCATGTGTGACAGACCCTCAGTGTCTAGTGTATGTGTTTAAGTGTGAGTGTCCCTTACAAAAGGATGTTGACATGCAAATGGACACAACTCCAGAGGTTTGGTAAGCAGCAGAAGTTCCCTGCAGCACCACAACACCCTCAGCTCTGTATATACTATACACCTTTCTCTGATAAAATGCACACTAGGAAACATGCACTATCAAACAAGGATGAGCTTAACTACTCATCTTGGCTTTGACTCATCCTAATGCTTTCTTCCTCCTCTCATTCTATCCATCCATCCAGACACAGCCTGTCAATAAACGCTTCTTTTGATGTGTGTATTTTATCAATTTTTTGTTTGTTCATCACTTATTCTCCATGCTGCGTCAGCACTCTTGCCTTTACCCAGTGGAATACTCTCAGGTAAACACACCAGCTACTGTACATCTATGGAATGGCATTCTGTCTGGATATATTTTTTAGTACAAATTCCCTCTTTTGTTGCTAACTCTCCACTGCAGGGGGATATTTGTACTAGAAACACTACCTTTGTAAGATATTTGATATTTATGAATAAAGACAACATAGTCCAACAATTGCATAGCAGTCAGTGCAAAAAAAGACTTTTGTGACTTGTTCATATGATTATTTAGAGGCAATGTTTCCATTTATTTCACACTGGTCTCAGTGTCACACTCTTTCTTGTGTTTCATCCTTCTGCCGTCGGTGTCTCCGTTTCTCATTTTTCCCTCTTTGTTTTCGTACGCCTGTTGTCAGAGTGTCCGTGTAGGATCGCACATTCTCCCGTCAAGTTTGCTTTTCATAAAAGTTTTCTTAGAAACTGGCATGCACCATCTTCTGTACGTACAGCAACTTTATGAATGTGTCCTGCGATCTCACTCCAATAGAGCACCTTTGGGATGTGGTGAAACAGAAGATTCATATTCACTCGACAAATTTGCAGCAACTGCAGAATTTTATCATGTCAGTTTGGACCAAAATCTCTGAGAAATGTTTCCAGCACCTTGTTGAATATAGTTTATGCCTCAAAGAATTAAGAGAGTTCTGAAGGCAAAAGGGAGTAACCTGGTGCTAGCAAGGTGTATAGTGGCTCGTGAGTGGCTATGCTTTTGTCGTGATTTTGACCGCAACCTACTCACAAATCTTAAAAATTGTGGAAATACGTGTGCTTGTTAAAAAATTAAATACACATCATATTTAATTAAAGACTTTTTCTACTATATACATTAAAATATAGCTGCACGTGATTATTCCAGGGTTCAAGCCAACTCAGACCATCAGAAGTTGAACGCTTCAAATTATTAAGACCTTTGACAGTGTCCAACAGCTGCATTAAAGATAACAGGTTTTATGCTGATTGGATAGATGGAGGAACCGATGAAATTTAAACAATGTAATATATTCTTGAAAACATTACATGCATTCATTGTCTTGGCTGCCTGGGGATTTGAACCATAGACCCTTGTGTCCCCAGAGCAGTTGACTTGCGCCACTAGGGAGACATGGGTTCACTCACAAGTAGAGGCAATGACATCACATGTAAGTGTTTGAAGTTTAAACAGACAAAAATACTTGAGTTCTGCACAACACTCTAAATGCTGGTTCTAAAATTCTATAACAAACTTGCTGGTTGCAGGTTTATTGTCAAACACGTTGGTGACGTTTGATCGAACATTTGGTTAAATAGCCGCTCTGATCACCACCTGAAAAGTGATATTTAGCAGATCCAGAAACCTCCACCAGCAAATTTCCGTTTGCTCTGCTGTGGCTCTGGGCACTCTCAATTGGAGCACAATTACTATTTTAGAATATTCCGAATCACCAATCAAATCGTACTATCTGGGCAGGTGTATCCGATGACGACAGTGATGCGCCGTTGTAGTCTTGATAGTAAACAACAAAGATGGGTGTGGAAGATGAAACAGCTTTGACCTCTACTATAAACGCACTCAAATCTTTAGTTTGCAAGAAAGATGTATTTGCTTTTTAATTTACCAGTTAGCCCCGCTGTTTGATTAACGAATAGGGCTTATCCCCAAAGCAATTTCAGTCAAAAGCAACTGGACTTGGTGTTTTGTCTAGGAAGACGTTTCACCTCTCATCCAAGAGTCTTCATCAGTTCATGTACGCATCTGACCAGGCTGGGACTGGTCCAACTAAGTGGTGTGGAGATCCAGGTATTTAATCTCTCACAAGGCAGATGATGTCACTGGAACCATTTGTGCTCCAAGTGCCAACGACTGTCGTTGGAGGGACAGTTTCTGGTGGGAAGTTGGTTTCGACTTCTTTAGTGTTCTATTGGGTCTTAACGGCAGTTGTTGGAGTCACAGGAGGCCATTTGTGAATAGTTGTTCTTTGAGGTTAGATTGTTGAATCTCCCGGGAAGGGATGAAAGGGCAGCATTGTAAATTGGAGATAAGTGGTGTCTCAGACCTCCTCCCCTGTTTAGTGATGGTTTCTGATGGAAGAGGTGAAACGTCTTCCTAGACAAATAACCAAGTCCAGTTGCTTTTGACTGAAATTGCTTTGGGGATAACGATAGCCTGGACAAATGAGAACATTCACAGGCAAATAGGGCTTAGCGAAAACTAGATCATCAAATTTGTACATTGCTCTGATTGGTCGTACTCAGTCATAATGAAATCCAATTGCGTGCAGTGGTATTTTGAACTGCATGTGTTGATGCCGCACCTTGAGTTTGGAAAGACTATTGATCATACACGGACCCTATGTCTGGACAGATGTGGGTCTGAATTTCCAGGCTTGGGCTGGAAATAGGGGGATAGAAAGTATGTAAGGGGCCAAGTGGCTCCACCACTTTATGCCCCTGGCCCAATGGTCCCATGGCAAGATTGTCTCTAGTTTCCTCAGTTCCTTCAATCTGTGACATTGTGGATTTGATAGAATCCCAGTCCAGTGTCTTGTTACTCTGACATGTTGTTGTAAGTAGACAGCGGGGGGTTGTAGTTATTTGATTCTATGTCTAGATACAATATAGTTATGCTAGTTGTGTCTGTGTGTGTGTGTGTGTGTGTGTGTGTGTGTGTGTGTGTGTGTGTGTGTGTGTGTGTGTGTGTGTGTGTGTGTGTGTGTGTGTGTGTGTGTGTGTGTGTGTGTGTGTGTGTGTGTGTGTGTGTGTGTGTGTGTGTGTGTGTGTGTGTGTGTGTGTGTGTGTGTGTCAGGGAGAAGTACACTCTGGAGCAGGACATCAGGGAGACAGAGGAGGCCATCAGACACAAGAGTGCAGAGGTGCAGGTGAGGGCAACTTGTTCACTTCAGTCAGTCAGCTGCAGTATGAACTTATACTGTTGGTTAATGGTTAATGTGGACTGCTTTCATTTGAATTTAATCATTAAACGTTGGTTGATTCTATTTTTAAAGAGATATTAATTGAATAATAGTCTCTTTTTGCCCTGCATATTCAAGTAAAATCATATAAAATACAAATATTATTCTTAGCTGGTGTAAATATCCTTTAGGCAGGTTAGTTTCTATATAGGGCTCATGGGTGCAGTGTGTATTTTTTTATGTGATGGACACCAACAATAACACCTAAGTAGCCAATCAAGCACATGGTACTTGATCGGCACTCATAGGTTGTTTTGCTGTATGCTCCCTCAGGAGATGCAGAATGACCTCGACAGAGAGACAGCCAGCCTGCAAGAGCTGGAGGCTCAGAAACAGGATGCCCAGGACCGCCTGGAGGAGATGGACCAGCAGAAACATAAATTAGAGGACATGCTTAATGAAGTCCGGATGAAGTGCCAGGAAGAGTCTCAGATGGTGAGAAAGAGAGGAAGAACTGGGGGATGTGGAAGAAACTGAAAACAAGGCTAAAGTTTCCATCCCTGTGATGCATTGCACTAGCTTTGCCATGGAGGCTACAGAATCATAAGTAATAAAAAGTAATTTATTACATTTATGGTGTTATTTTTTAATGTTGATCATTTTTAAATAGGTTTGTGTTACTGTTCAGCTAAATGTCATAATTGCCAAGAGCCAAGTGAGAAGGTGCCTAAGGGAAGAAAGTAAAATTAATTAATTAATGATGTGGTGGAGCATATGGTTCATCAGTCACCAGATGCAAAATGGATTGGCATTGTTGCCTGGCAGGTGTTCATTTCATTTTTGTCTGCTTTCAGATCTCGACCCTCCAGAGTCAGATCCACTCCCAGGAGTCAGATTTGCAGAGCCAGGAGGAAGAGCTGAGTCGAGCGAAGGCAGACCTGGGTCGACTGCAGCAGGAGGAGAACCAGCTGGAGCAGAGCCTGGCAGCTGGAAAGATCCAACTGGAGACCATCATCAAGTCGCTGAAGGCCACACAGGATGAGATCAACCAGGTAGGAAACAGGGCGTGTGTGTGTGTGTCACACAGCTTAACTTTAGACACACACACAACGTGTGGTTGGTGCATGATGTAGTCTCCATTCTTTCTTTCTACATCCTTTATGAGAAAATGATAGTTTCCAGAATGTAATAACCACCTCCTACCTTACTTCTGAAGTTGCTGCAAATTTTATTGAAATTTTACACAAACGCACTGCTGACATTTTACCTGCACCCTGCGGTTTTATTGTTAACAATTTTAACAGTAAACTCAGGTCAGCCCTAGATTCAGTGGCTCCACTTTGCACCAAAGCAATATCAACCAAACCTACACCACCTTGGATGAAGACTGAAACAAAACTGGAAAGAAATTGCAGGAGTGCAGAGAGAAAATTGAGGCATATGACATATTCCGGGACAAACTCAAAATCTACAATAAAGCACAACTCATCTCAGATAAAAAGAACAACCACTAATTCCTCTTCTCCAAAATTGCTTGTTTAACTAATGGTGATTTTAAGAACCATAGTTCCAACAAACCATCTATGTGAGGACTTTGCAGACCACTTCCGAGGTAAAATCGTTGGTGTTAGATCCACTCTTTTAGAACAAAACAATGTTGCTTTTACTTAGCATGAACCATAACTTTTATCTGAGGAGACATTGGAGCATTTCGTCCTGGTTGATGCAGTAACACACGGTAGAGTTTTCACCCGAGTTAACCCAACAACCTGTCTTTTAGACCCAATTCCCACATCACTCTTAAACAACTTTATGCCTTATCCCGAAAGCAATTTCAGTCAAAAGCAACTGGACTTGGTTGTTTGTCCAGGAAGAGGTTTCACCTCTCATCCAAGAGGCTTCATCAGTTTGTGTACGCATCTGACCAGGCTAGGACTGGTCCAACTGACTGGTGTGGAGATCCAGGTATTTAACCTCTCACAAGGCCGGTGATGTCACTGGAACCCTTTGTGCTCCAAGTGCCAATGACTGTCGTTAGAGTGACAGTCGTTGGTCGGAAGTTGGTTTGGACTTCGTAAGTGCTCTATTGGGTCTTAACGACAGTTTTGCATAGACGGCTTCTTTTACTTTATTTACTATTACTGAGGAAGTCTTTATTTGCTGGTTTGAGGGCCTTTGTGTAAAGGACAGGAATTGTAATAGTTGACCAAAACGACCACGTTCTCTCCTTGGAATTCAGATTAATGGCGCTCTGTAGCACCACGCAGCAAAACAAACTGCTACCCAAAGTCTTTCATTCCGTCTGCTATCAGGCTTTTAAACCCCGACAGTAGTCTTTGGAAATGGAAATAGTGGAAACACTTGATACAAGTTAGTTATATATGAGTTTATATTGCTTATGTATTATTGCATCAACCTAACTTATTTATTTAGACATTTCCCTTTTTCTTTTCTTTTCCTTTTTTGGTTTATTTATTTGTTTGTTTTTCTCATTTTGAACTTTACACTTGATGCCCATTAAATTAAATTAAATTTTATATACAGTGCCAAATCATAACAAAAGTTATCTCAGGACACTTTACAGAGTAGGTATAGACCAGACTCTATGACTTATTTATGATTTACGTAGACCCAACAATTCCCCCCTGGAGTACAGTGGCAACGAAAACCTTCCCTATAACGGACAGGAACATGGAACAGACCCAGCTCTGTGGAGGACGGACATCTGTCTGCACCGTTTGGGGAGGAAGAAAATGAGAGAGAAAGAGATAAAAGACGGACAGATGGACAGAGAGAGACAAAGACAGACACAAAGACAGACAGAGACACACTTCTGGAGATCAAAGCAACCACAAAAGTAACAATAACTATAATGATATCTATAGTACGGAAGCCCTAAAAGGTCATACGTTACATACATTTTATTTCCTCGGTTTTCTTGTGACAACAAGATAATTTTGATCCGTTTTCCCATGATAACAAGATAATTAATTTGATAGATAATGAATGAAACGTGATAGGCCTGAGATTTCCATCACAACTGACGCCTCTGATAAAGCTGAGGCCTTAATAACTATTTTCTTCGATGACTCACACTAATTTGAACATTATCTGTAATAGAATAAAGTTGTTTCAACCTGTCAGGCCTTGATTGAAGAGTATGTGATGGTGATCCATATTCTCCTGCTCCTCTGACATTGCTACAATGATTCTCCAGATCTCAAATTAACTTTCTCATTATCAAGAGAAAATCGGGGAAATTATCTTGTTATCACGAGAAAACTGAGGAAAATGATCTTGTTATCACGGAAAAACAGAGGAAATAAAATGTATGTAATGTATGAACTTTTATGGCTTCCGTACTAAAGTAATGTGAATATGACTTGTATGTTATGTTGGTTAATATAGTAGAATAGTAGAAACAAGTATAGCTAAGGTACGACGGTGTATAAGGGCCAAGTATAAAAAGAATAAATACGGACCTGGAGGAGGGGGGTAAAATTAGGGATTAAAAACTAGCCAATCCACGAGAAAACAACTTGCAGATTCACAGGTTTAAAAACTTGATTTATGCTTCTTATTTGATATTTTAACTTGTGACAACACATCGTTAAGGTCCTGAGGGGTTTGACTGTTGGTAGTTATAATTGTTTTTGTTCAAAAGTGCCAAATCCTAACTGTATTGTTGTTGATATGCTAGCCTGCTGTTGTTGCCATAGCTACGGTAAACATTCAGGTAACGTTGTACAATTATTACTATTATATGGATAAAATACAGAACTTCACTTCACTTCATCTTTAACCTCTTATCCGGGGTCGGGTCGCGGGGGCAGCAGCTCTAGCAGAGGACCCCAAACTTCCCTTTCCCGGGCCACATTAACCAGCTCTAACTGGGTGATCCCGAGGCGTTCCCAGGCCAGTGTGGAGATATAATCTCTCCACCTAGTCCTGGGTCTTCCCCAAGGCCTCCTCCCGGCTGGATGTGTCTGGAACACCTCCATTGGGAGGTGCCCAGGGGGCATCCTTACTAGATGCACAAACCACCTCAAGTGGCTCCTTTCAATGCAAAGGAGCTGCGGCTCTACTCCGAGTTCCGCACGGATGGCTGAACTTCTCATCCTATCTCTAAGGGAGATTCCAGCCACCCTCCTAAAAAAAAAAACATTTCGGCCGCTTGTACCCGCGACCTTGTTCTTTTGGTCATGACCCAGCTTTCATGACCATAGGTGAGGGTAGGAACGAAGATTGACCAGGAGATCAAGAGCTTTGCCTGACGACTACCACCAACTTCTACAGAAGATTGCAGTACTGGAAACCAAAATCAACAGGTTAGAAGTGAATGTGGAAGTGAATGGACTATGTGAAATCAGACATGACTGATTTCAAAGTGATTCACATAAAACAATAAAAGCATTGGAAGAAATAACACATAAAACATATAAAAGATTTAAAACGCATAAAATGTCATTTTCAGAGGATGGGGGAAGATTCTGGACAGAACAGGTAAACCCAAAGGAGTAGTGCGGGTGAACTGGGAACGTCTGGAGGAGGCCCCTGTCCGAGAGATCTTCAACTCACACCTCCGGCGGAGCTTTTCTGGCATCCCTGTGGAGGTTGGGGGCATTCAACCGGAGTGGGCAATGTTTAAAGCTTCCATCCCAGAAGACTCCGGAGGCAGTTGCAAGGTACCAACAGGCCAGAAGGGCCTGTTAGAGGCAGAGCTGGAGGATGATGGGGAATCATTGTCAATATCTCTGGCGGAAGTCACTGAGGTAGTCAAACAACTCCACAGTGGCAAAGCCCCAGGGGTTGATGAGATTCGTCCAGAAATGTTGAAAGCTTTGGGTTTGGAGGGGCTGTCTTGGTTGACACGCCTCTTCAACATTGCGTGGAAGTCTGGGACAGTGCCAAGGGAGTGGCAGACCGGGTTGGTGGTTCCTCTTTTTAAAAAGGGGGACCAGAGGGTGTGTGCCATTACAGGGGTATCACACTACTCAGCCTCCCTGGTAAAGTCTACTCCAAGGTGCTGGAAAGGAGGGTTCGTCCTATAGTTGAACCTCAGATTGAAGAGGAACAATGTGGATTCCGTCCTGGACGTGGAACAACGGACCAGCTCTTCATTCTCGCAAGGATCCTGAAGGGGGCCTGGGAGTATGCTCATCCAGTCTACATGTGTTTTGTAGATCTGTAGAAGGCATATGACCGGGTTCCTCGGGAGATACTGTGGGCGGTGCTGCGGGAGTATGGGGTGAGGGGGTCACTTCTGTGGGCCATCCAATCTCTGTACACCCAAAGCGAGAGCTGTGTCCGGATCCTCGGCAGTAAGTCGGATTCGTTTCCGAATGGTGGTTGGCCTCCGCCAGTGGTGCGCTTTGTCACCAATCCTGTTCGTGATTTTCATGGACAGGATCTCGAGGCGTAGTTTTGGTGGGGAGGGGTTGCAGTTCGGTGGGCTGAGGATCTCGTCTCTGCTTTTCGCAGATGATGTGGTCCTGATGGCATCGTCGGTCAGTGACCTTCAGCACTCACTGGATCGGTTCGCAGCCGAGTGTGAAACGGCCGGGATGAGGATCAGCACCTCTAAATCTGAGGCCATGGCTCTTAGCAGGAAACCGGTGGATCGCTTACTCCAGGTAGGGAATGAGTCCTTACCCCAAGTGAAGGAGTTCAAGTACCTCGGGATCATGTTCACAAGTGAGGGGGCGATGGAGCGTGAGTTTGGCGGGAGAATCGGAGCAGCGGGGGCGGTGTTGCAGTTGCTCTGCCGCACCGTTGTGACGAAAAGAGAGCTGAGCCGGAAGGCAAAGCTCTCAATCTACCGGTCAATCTTCGTTCCTACCCTCACCTATGGTCATGAAAGCTGGGTCATGACCGAAAGAACAAGGTCGCGGGTACAAGCGGCCGAAATGGGTTTTCTCAGGAGGGTCTCCCTTAGAGATAGGGTGAGAAGTTCAGCCATCCGTGAGGAACTCCGAGTAGAGCCGCTGCTCCTTAGCGTTGAAAGGAGCCAGTTGAGGTGTTTAGGGCATCTAGTAAGGATGCCCCCTGGGCGCCTCCCTAGGGAGGTGTTCCAGGCACGTCCAGCTGGGCGGAGACCTCGGGGAAGACCCAGAACTAGGTGGAGAGATTATATCTCCACACTGGCCTGGGAACGCCTCGGGATCCCCCAGTTAGAGCTGGTCTTTGTGTCTGTCTTTCTCTCTCCTTATCTTCCTTCCCAACCGATCAAGACAAAAAGTCTTATATATATGTAAAGTTAAAGTGTCTTGAGATAAATTTTGGTATGATTTGGCACTATAAATACAATTGAATTGAACTGAATGTATTTGTTCAACTCCAGCAGGTGTACAGAAATAAGCTGCCCACATCAAATACATCCACTAAGAGCTTTTTTTTTTATACATGTATTGGCTGTCACTGAACTGTTTGTGTGTGTGTGTATCCTGCAGGCTCGCAGTAAGTTGTCCCAGATTCAGGACAGCCAACAGGAAGTGTCTAAAAGCATTGAGCAGTACAACAGCACCTTGAACGGAACCCATGGAGGCAGTATGACCAACCTGGCCGATATGAGTGAGGGCTTCAGTGACAGAGAGAACGGAGGATTCCCAGCCATGGTGAGAGCAGCAAGGGTCAGGATCTCCATTGGAACTCTGGTTTTACATGCCAATGTGGCTGATAACTAGAGGTCGACCGATAGTGGATTTTTAAAGGCAGATAAAATAATAGATAGTTCGGAGCAGGAAAAAGCCTTTAGCCGATTATACATTATATACATTTTGTGAGTGATGGATGTGAAAGGAACTGTGATTTTCTCATCCTCCCATAGGAGGAACCACCACTAACCAGCTAGGGATGGTATGTTAGGATTTAATCTTCATCTGATCCATACTCTTAACAGTTCTGTTCTTTATAACCACTAAATAATGTTTTTTTTTTATTATCTTATTTTTAAAGAATAAATTCAAAAAAGGAATTCATTGATGCTGAAATATGATACACATTTATTCTTGTTGAACAAGTGGTACTTATTGCCACAAAGGAGATTACGTTTGTTGACTCTGGGTTTGGGTCACTTCTCTCCTCTCTCTACTGCTGCTGCACACGCCCTGTCTCTTCCATGCACTCTGTGTGTGTGTTTGTGTGTGTGTCATCGACCACTATCGGAGTCAAGTTCCGCCAATTCCGGCGCAGATTCATCGGCCAAAACGATTACTCGCTCTACCTTTACTGATAACACGTTTGAAATGGTCAAGATCGAATGCAGTTTAATTAAAAAGTATAAACAGTGTGCTCAAACTTGTGTTTATCCTCAATGGAAAACAGTTTTCTCTCTTCAGGCTTGTAATCTTGTAAACAATAGTAATAAGCGGTGGCCCATACATCAAATAAAGTCGATGCATTGCAGCTTGTTCTGTGCTGGATATCACATGACTATATTGCGAACAATGAGTATGTATTTTCATTATGAGGTGTGTTTGTCTCTGGAGGGGGGCAGCACCAGAGACTAAACACTGGCGAGGAAAAAGCTGGCTAGTGATGGCCGATGAGGAGTCATCTTCAACCTAGCCCTTAGCCCTCCTCTCTTCCCCATCTTTGTTTATAGTCTCAACCTGTCCTGTAGAAAGTTCCAGACGGCACAGCTTGAATTGGAAGCCCCCATTGTCTTGGAGAAAATTATGTCCAACATTTCTTGGTGGGGTGCCCGACTCAGTGGTTAAAGCAGGTGTCCTACATACAGGGTTCGACTCCGACTTAGGCTGCAACCAACGACTACTCTGAGCAGCAGCATGAACCGGGGAAGAACCTGCCAGCTCCATGCAGAATGCCATTACACACGGCAGTAAACTTTGTTTCCTGAAAACCACACAGACCTCCACAAACATGTGTGTGTGAGTGTTCAGATATAACTCGCCTCTTCCAGACAGGACTCTTTTCCCCGTTGAGATGGACGGCACAGCGCTGCAGTGTTTCACTGGAATTGATAAGTAAGCGTCCAGATGTACAGTAATTGCTCCGTACACCAGGGTGAATTTCAGCCTGCATGCACATTTTTTTCAGCCTAACAGAGCAGCTAATATTGGTAGATCGGGCAACAAGTTAGTGAATGCTCTCAAGCTACTGTCTGCTGTGCAACCAGTCCCAGCGTGAAGAGAGGGAAGAGGAGAGGAGAGAAAAGTGACCATAAATGACAGCAAAACGTAAGACTCTCACACTGAGTTGGAAACACTGTGGTGTCTAACGGTTTAATAAAAGGCATAATTTATAGTTATATTAAGAAAAAAAATAATTGATATTTGGGTCCAGTCCTTATAATAATGTAATTATTCTTACTTTAAACTGTATGAATGTCAAAGTTAATTTAATACTTCAAATTCATTTAAAATCTTATAAAAAAAAAGTGAAACAGTCAACATACTTGCAGCAGCTATATTTGAACCTGTAAACATTTGTTTACATTTTGCTGTTGTATAATGATATACAGATTGTCAAAATAAATGGAAAAGTAAATGGAAAGTTCCAGAAATAGTCGGACACAGCCCCCCCAAATCTGATGTTTGATAATGCACGCTGGCATTTTTTGATAATTCTGGAATTATTTATACATTAAACTGTGCATTGTTCAAAGTCCATTTATTATCATTATGCACTATGAAATGTATGAACAGAATCTAACATTATGTTCATGTCGCACTCATGCTCCTTAATACATTTTACAGTTTGCACACATCTATTTTTAGCCGCAGATGTGAGTGAAACGCAGGCACTGTGGCCCCCTGCTTCTCCTTCACCTCTGCGCTCTGGTCTACTGTCGTCCAGACAAGTCATTCTCAACCTTGGGGTCCCGACCCCAATTGGAGATGATTTCTGGGTGTTGCCAAATCATTTTGGAGAAATATATATATATTTATTTATTATTATTATTATTATTATTATCATTTAAAAAAAATCATAATTCATGTAGCGTCCGACCGGACGTTAGAAGGATGACGAACGGTTGGACTCAAACCGGCATTTTATTACTCAAAACCAGTTACTGTCGGCTGTAACTCCACCAAAACAACAACGAACCTGTCCGCGTCTCCCATGTCTGCCCTTCTCATTCACACATGCAGACAGAGCTCTCTCTCTCTCTCTCTCCCGCCCCTCACCTCATCACCGCAGAAGGCCACACGCGTTCACAGACAGTCTGAAATCGCAGAACTGAAAACATTATGCTGCTTAAACATTAGAACAGTAGCCGAAGGGTCGTCTCATTATTATTAAATCACATCATTTCAAACAGAGAGTTGTTTTAGTTGTTTTCTGCTTTATTGTTTGTCCAAAATTCATTGGGGTTAGGGAGAAACAAAGAAAAAGAGAGAAAAAATAAAGGCGCGATGTTGTTTTAGCCACAGCTACAGCAAGTTTGCTAGAAGGAAAAATGGATCGATGGCATAAAAGAAAGTGTTCCAGCACACGACAGTCAGCAGCAGCAGCAGGGGTCCCAAGATCAGCCAGCAGAACCACCTAAGAAACGTATGGCACTGGGGCCGACACCGGCGGCTGATAAAGGGTCAAGGCTCCGTAAATATCAGACCGACTTTTTAAAATATGGCTTTTCCTGCACAACAAAAAACAGCATTGACTACCCACATCGTGTCACTTGCTCTGAGATGCTGGAACAAGAGAGCTTGAAGCCAGTCAAACTTAAAAGACATTTAGAGACAAAACACAGCAGCTTAATTGATAAGCCAATTAAATGTTTTCAGCGCAGGGAGCAAGAACTAAAACGGCAAAAGAACAGTGGTGAGTGCATATGCTACAGTCCCTGCTAAGGACCTGGCAGCTTCAGATGAGGTCGCATATATGGTTGCTCAATCGAAAAAGCCTCACACGATCGCGAAGAGTCGCATCCGTCCCGCAGCTGTAGCAATGACAAGAGCAATGTATGGATAGAAAATATCTAACACTCTTTTAACCATTCCCCTGTCAAATGACACCGTGGGGCGCCGTATTCAGGACATAGCAAATGACATTGAAGATCAACTCATTGACAGACTGAGGAAGAGTGGAAGATTTTCCCTGCAAATTGATGAGTGCACAGATGTGCCAGGAGATGCGCAGCTGCTGGTCTTTGTGAGGTACAGCTATGAAGGGAAAATGCACGAGGATATGTTGTTTTGCTCATCAATGGAGGGAAGATGCACTGGATGGGACATTTTCAACAAGATCAGCAGTAACATACAAAAAGAGGGACTGTGATGGGAGAGCTGTGTATCTGTGTGCACAGATGGAGCTGGAGCTATGCAGGGGGCAAGAAAAGGTTTGAGGGCCTGCGTGTTGGAGGTAGCCCCCCATGTGAAATTTCTGCACTGTATGATCCACAGGGAAGCACTTGCTGGCAGGTGTCTGGAGCCAGAGCTCCGTGATGTTCTCCAAACATCAGTTAAAATTGTTACTTTCATTAAATCACGGCCACTGCAAAGCAGACTCTATGCCACACTCTGTCATGAAATGGGATCAGACCACGAAGCACTTCACTTTCACACAGAGGTCAGGTGGCTTTCTCATGGCAAAGTTTTAACGAGGCTCTTTGAACTGCGTGAGGAGGTCCGCATATTTTTGACAAACTAAACAGCTTAAACTTGTCCCTTCAAGGTCCAAACACAAATGTCCTAACTCTCTCTGATAAAGTCACAGCATTTAAGAGAAAGCTGGAGCGGTCCACTGTGTGAGTGGAATGGGGAAGTGTTGAAATGTTCCCTGAGCTCGATGGCTTTATGGAGAGTTACGACATAACCATTCAAACTATGAAACAAATTATAGCCTCTCACCTCAGGAGCCTGCTTGAAAGTAAGTAAAGTACTTACCAAATGATGACGCGCCGTAAAAGTACGACTGGATACGCCAGCCTTTCACCACCTCCACCGCGCATCACCTGTCATCAGAGCTGCAGGACGCCCTGCTAGATCTCTCCTCTTACCGCACAATTAGGACCGCTTTCTCGGCATGCGCACTGGAGGAGTTCTGGTTGTCAGTAGCAACAGAGTACGCAGCACTGTCAAAAGCTGCAACCGATGTACTGTTTCCATTTGCATCCACATATCTGTATGAAAAGAGCTTTTCTGCGCTGACATACATTAAAAACAAATACAGATCACGGCTCCTCAGAGTTGAGAGTGATCTTCGCGTGGCCGTGTTGAACATAAAGCCAAGAATGCAGCAGCTGTGTTCAAACAAGCAGGCCCAGCCATCACATTAAACAGTGGCTGCAGCTAGTTGGCTTTGTGAAGAGAAAAAAAGATGTTTATAGAGTAAGGAGTTTTTGTTAACAAAATATCTCTGCTTTGACAAGGAAAGGGGCCGAATGAGAAAATGAGCAACAGTCTTAATTCGTTGTTATGACAGAATGTTTGGATGTTCTTTTTCATGTTTAAGTTCTCAGCAACATAGATGTTTCAAATGAAACATAGGCTGTTTTTCTCCCCACTGTGTTTTGTTAGTTACGGCTTCCGCTGCAAGCGCTGGTTATCGTTTTATTTCATTACAAAGAAAAATAAAGTTTGCGCTATTTGTTTACAGCGGACAGCAGTGCATGTTAAATTGGGGGTCGCGACCCAAAAAGGTTGAGAAACACTGGTCTAGACAACATTTCACTCTGTTGCTGAAACCTTTTTTTTCTCCCTGACCCTCCATTGTGTGTTCCCTTGAGATTGCACTGATCTAATCCCACAATTTAGCCTGCATTTACATTAATCATAAAAACATAATTACCCTGGCTCACTCCCTTTCCCCCCTGGCTAACTGCTCCGAGCATCAACAGTGGGATCAGACTTGGGTTTCCAATGAAACACAATACAAATCTTCTAATTAATCAGAACAATGTAGAGACACGTCTCTATGCCTTTAAGCAAACACCACACACACACACACACACACACACACACACACACACACACACACAAACTCACACATGAATGTTGCAGTCCAGACATGGTCTTCCTCTTCACAAAGCTTTTAGAGTATCAGAGTGCATACAAAGAAAGGCAATCTACAAAAAGAGAGGGAAAGTGAAATTTAATGTGTGTGTGTGTGTGTGTGTGTGTGTGTGTGTGTGTGTGTGTGTGTGTGTGTGTGTGTGTGTGTGTGTGTGTGTGTGTGTGTGTGTGTGTGTGTGTGTGTGTGTGTGTGTGTGTGTGTGTGTGTGTGTGTGTGTGTGTGTGTGTGTGTGTGTGTGTGTGTGTGTGTGTGTGTGTGTTAAGGGTAGGTTTTGCTCTTCCTAGACATTCTTATAAAAGAGCTCCTGAGGTTGATTGGCTTTCTTCTAGCCAAGTGAAAAATGATTGGGATTGGGTCGACCTGTGCTTCTGTCCATCCTTTCTACCAGTTATGATAACACCTTGTGTTTGCCAAATTTGGCAGTGGTCCACATGAGAAATGAATGTTACTCATTGGTTCCAATATTGCAACCGCTTTATCCATCCATTATCTGCAACTGCCTATCCCTGAGGGGATCATGGGGGGGCTCGAGCTGATCCCAGCTGACATTGGGCATGAGGCGGGGTACACCCTGGGCAGAGCTTCCAGTTCAAATTCAATAAACACCCCCATTGTTCATTTTATAGTGTTATTATGGGTGTTGCAATTATTGCTGAATCTTTCTTTTTAAAATCTGTTATAGACATACACCCAGTTCACAGTTTAATAGGTGCGTTTCCATTAGGGTTGAATACCCGCAATGAGGCGGGTCTATTTCGCCGAAACGCCCCTAATTTGCATGTGAGTCGCTTGTGCTGCTCCTTTTTAGCTGTCGTTTGTTGGACCTGTGGGAGAACAGGGCCAAAAAATGGCAGCTCAAACCCCTAAAAGAAGCCTGCTTGCTGATTGGATGTAGATCTCAGCGGGACGTGACGTGAGGTAGTACAGGCGCCACAACAACACGGTGAAGTAGGGTAGACAATTTCTTTTTTTGGAAACACGGGGAGTGAACTGCCATTTGAGAGGGCGTGCCCTGAAACTTTATGAGCGGCCACATTTTACCCTAATGGAAATGGAAACCCTAATTCCTATTATGTTCATACTACTGGCTAAAACAAATGCCATCTAATACAAAACATAAGTTATAAATCCAAACTAACCTTCATGAATATTATAGTGTTCAATCTTTGTTTAAACTGTTTAAGAGAGCTGTTGATTCCATTGTTACATGTTGTATGTATTATAAATTGACAGGCAAACTGCAGTTCCAGGTGCACCAATTTGAAAAGCACAGATTTCCTGAAATCACAGACGCCTTAGGGAATCTGGCCATGTGTGTATGCAATGTGAATATTACTGACATGCCTCTTGGGCACCTCCCTAGGGAGGTGTTCCAGGCACGTCCAGCTGGGAGGAGGCCTCGGGGAAGACCCAGGACTAGGTGGAGAGATTATATCTCCACACTGGCCTGGGAACGCCTCAGGATCCCCCAGTTAGAGCTGGTTAACGTGGCCCGGGAAAGGGAAGTTTGGGGTCCCCTGCTAGAGCTGCTGCCCCCGCGAACCGACCCCGGATAAGAGGTTGAAGATGAGTGAGTGAGTGAGTGAGTGAGTGAGTGATGTTTTGTGAATGCATGTGCTTGCTAAGACTGAATAAAATAATAAAAAGGTCCTCTGTCTGTTTCTTTCCCTGCTTGTGTCCTTACAGCAGGAGGATCCATTCAAAGTGAAGCCATCTGTGTTCAACAGCCAGCCTCAGGAGCTTCACACTGACCCCTTCCACTCAGAAGACCCCTTCAAAACGGACCCATTCAAAGGTTATCATCACCCTTTACTTTGACTTTCCCCATCTGTTTATCACTGTTCATGTTTGTCTTCTCCTCAGGATATTTATTATTCTCTTCCTTGTCATTTGTCATGTATTCTGCTTTCCTTTTTTCCTCATACCCTCTTTTTCTTTCTTTTTTTTTACACATTCTGACCCTGCCTCTCTTCACTGACTGTGTTTACTGATCTGTTTATCTTAAGTTTACTTGCCTCCAGACAGCTTATATTGTTTTAAGCTTAAGTTGCTCTGACTGTCTTCTCTTTCTTCCTCTTCGTTTTCCACCCGCGTTATCCTTTCTGCTGGATTCCTGTCCTGTAGGTGACCCATTCCAAAACGACCCTTTTGCAAAGCAGCCGTCAACATCCACAGGTATTTTCCCAGTCACACCAATATTTAATATAGGAAAACCTGTAATTTCAGTGTTTCGAGTCGTTTTCACTGGTTTCACATAGATGCTAATTTTCTTGAGTTGAGGCCGTGTGGATGGAAAACCTTTTAAGATTGACGGAGAAAAAAAAGGTTGTTTTTCAATCGTGTGGACGTACCCGAAGAAAATCAACACACTAGGGCTGTCAACTGATATTATAAATTTGATTATGTAATCGATTCGCAAAACCAAACAAGCATTTGATTGTGAAAACCAACATTTGATTGTCACCATAGAGCAGCACTACTGCAGCTGTCTGCCTCGTGTTGTTGTTCTGTGTGGCTTTTCCCTTCCATTGTAACACTTGAGCACATCCTCCATCACCCTATAGAGCAGAGATGCTGCGGTGCGGACAGGGAAACAGATGTAGTAAAGGTAAGGTTATACTTGAATTGACGACAACTCAAAAAAAAAAATTAGAAATTTTATATTTCCTACCACTTTCTCTCCGGTTGTAGTTTTACACAACCACACCACCTAAGCCCCTCAGAAACCTAGAAGAGTAGGTTATATAGGGAAAACCCTGCTAAAATGTATTATGGTATGGGACATTATTAGGGCCCGAATGAGGAATCTTGTTTTTGAAGAGATTATTATTTAAACTGTTTAAGAGAGCTGTTGATTCCATTGTTACATGTTGTATGTATTATAAATTGACAGGCAAACTGCAGTTCCAGGTGCACCAATTTGAAAAGCACAGATTTCCTGAAATCACAGACGCCTTAGGGAATCTGGCCATGTGTGTATGCAATGTGAATATTACTGACATGCCTCTTATTATTATTATTCTACTGCAGCATTTTTTAGGTGTGTGAAAACTAGTGGTGGGACATGATTAAAGAAATTAATCTAATTAATTAAAGGGTTTGTAATTAATTAATCATGATTAATCACATTTCAATATTTGACACAAGTAGCGACATTTTTTAGTTTCATCTTGATACATGACTTAATACTGTATATTATAAAAAATAAAACAGTGCTTAGTATGGTATATTTAAGAAAAGTGGAAACCTAACATTGCAAAAACATTTAGAATAATATCCTTGGCATAAAATAAACAGTTAAAGATAGAGTGCTTTTTCTTCATGTTTTCAAAAACACAGAAGCACAAATGATCCATCAACTAATGACAGCCCCTCAGGAGCGTTGTCTGTGCTAATGTTAGCTGCAGCATGTTCAGCATTGTCTGTGCTAACGTTAGCTGCAGCATGTTCAGCGTTGTCTGTGCTAATGTTAAAGAATTTCCATTTTACTAACACATGTTGGAGGCCTTTAGGATGCACAAAAATTCACAAAACTGTGGACGCATGTTGAGACATAATTTTTTTTGATTGGATGTTATAATTCGGCTTGATCTAAACCCCGTAGAGAATCTCTGGAAAATCCTTGTCAACAGAGTAATGTCTAAGAAACCCACTCCAGTTAGTGAACTGTGGAAAAGACTGAGTCAGAATTGACCAAGATCAAACCAGAGCAGTTTGAGAAACTAGAGATGTCCTGTGGGTGCAGATGTGCTGAAGTCATTCAAAGCTGTGGCCTCTACACTTCCTATTCATTTTTGAATCCTATAGAAGAAAACATTGTTTCAAATCTTCTCTTCTGACACACAGTTAATGTTCTCTAATTTAGAACACTGTTTTTTTCACTAAATAAAGGTTTTTGTTGAAGTGCCTTGGTTATTTAAAAAGACAAAAACATGCTACATGTGTTTTGTGGATCTGGAGAAGGCATATGACCGGGTCTCTCGGGAGATACTGTGGGAGGTGCTGCGGGACTATGGGGTGAGGGGGTCACTTCTGTGGGCCATCCAATCTCTGTACACCCAAAGCAAGAGCTGTGTCCGGATCCTCGGCAGTAAGTCGGATTCGTTCCCGGTGGGGGTTGGCCTCCGCCAGGGGTGTGCTTTGTCACCAATCCTGTTCGTGATTTTCATGGACATGATATCGAGGTGTAGTCGTGTTGGGGAGGGGTTGCAGTTCGGTGGGCTGAGGATCTCATCTCTGCTTTTTGCAGACGATGTGGTCCTGATGGCATCTTCGGTCAGTGACCTTCAACACTCACTAGATCGATTCGCAGCGTGAAACGGCTGGGATGAGGATCAGCACCTCTAAATCTGAGGCCATGGCTCTCAGCAGGAAACCGGTGGATTGCTTACTCCGGGTAGGGAATGAGTCCTTACCCCAAGTGAAGGAGTTCAAGTACCTCGGGATCTTGTTCACGAGTGAGGGGAGGATGGAGCGTGAGTTTGGCCGGAGAATCGGAGCAGCGGGGGCGGTGTTGCAGTCGCTCTACCGCACCGTTGTTATGAAAAGAGAGCTGAGCTGGAAGGCAAAGCTCTCGATCTACCGGTCAATCTTCGTTCCTACCCTCACCTATGGTCATGAAAGCTGGGTCATGACCGAAAGAACGAGGTCGCGGGTACCAGCGGCCGAAATGGGTTTTCTCAGGAGGGTGGCTGGAGTCTCCCTTAGAGATAGGGTGAGAAGTTCAGCCATCAGTGAGGAACTCGTGGAGCTGCTGCTCCTTTGCGTTGAAAGGAGCCAGTTGAGGTGGTTTGTGCATCTAGTAAGGATGCCCCCTGGGCGCCTCCCTAGGGAGGTGTTCCAGGCACGTCCAGCTAGGAGGAGGCCTCGGGGAAGACCCAGGACTAGGTGGAGAGATTATATCTCCACACTGGCCTGGGAACGCCTCGGGATCCCCCAGTTAGAGCTGGTTAATGTGGCCCGGGAAAGGGAAGTGTGGGGTCCCCGGCTAAAGCTGCTGCCCCCGCGACCCCTTTCTCAGTACTCAAGGCGCTTAACAGAGTCCAGGTTCCATTCATTCACACAGACATACATGGTGGTGGTCACAGCTGCCCTGGGGCAGACTGACGGAAGCGTGGCTGCTATCCAGTGCCTATGGCCCCTCCGACCACCTCCTCAAACATACAGCAGTCATACACATTCACACGAGGCAAGGTGTGAGTCAAAAAAAGTAGTCTGAGCAGACTGTTTGGAGTGTCTTTTAGTACAACTGGTTAAACTTCACCTTAAGCTGAAAACAAACTGCGAACAGGATGTGGGGGCTGTTGTTGAGACCTGTCAATCACAAGGTAAACCTTACCCCAATGCATCCCCTGCTATGTCATCTATTTGACTCGAACTGGGACCGAATTGGAAAAAATTAACACCAGTGGATATTGTGGAAAGCATCAAACTAATGATAGAGACAATTAAAAACCTTTGCAACCAGCTTATTGTAGCGACAGACCAAGTGAGAAGTAGGTCTTTTCCTGTTGAATTGCATACAACCTGAAGTCTTTTTGCAGCAACAAGTGTCGCCCACAGCGGGCCACTCGCTAGAATACAGGCTTAAGGTACTTCCGCATTTTTTATACAGTCTATGGTTGAAACAAGGTCACTCCGACATGGACAAAATTTGGTACCCTCATAACTGTCATCCTTTTGGACATAATTCTCATTGGCTCACATTTGGTCCATCCCGGAAGTCTGCCATTTTGAATTTTGTGCGTTATGCATGTATTCATGCAAACTCTTTAGATCAAAGTAGAAATTGTGGATACCTCCAACGGTCATGTGACAACATGCCATTTTAAGCACTTTAGAGGTATGGAGCTTTTTGAAACTTCTCCTAGGGGATTCAATTGATCCGATGCACGAGTGAGAAATAGTCTCATTAAGGGCTGATAAAACAGATGAAGCCAAAGAGGAGAGAGAGAGCGGCTGAATGTTGCAACAGACAGTTACAGTATCTGTTGATGAGATAGGGTTGTCTCGTATTTCTACAATGCCGCACTGCCATGTTCCTCTTTGTTTAAATATATCAAATTTTAAACGTTATTGTCATTTTGCCTCTTCCCTTTTGATGCAAAGTTGTCTCACTAAAGAAAGAAGTTGTCAAAATTGTTCACGTGTTCGGCCGTTGTTGTCTGTTTGTGTCAACGGAGCGTTTGGACTTGGAAATCGTATTTTGAAAGGGTGTTACGTCAGACAGCCGAATAGAGTCGATAGGGGTGTGTTCAGATCGATCCACTCTGGGACCCAGTTTCAAAAGATACCGTTTTCAGGCTCACAAAAGGCCACCGCATGGATGGTTGGCCAAAACTATACAAAAATGTTGTGGTTACAGGATAACGCGTCTCCATGGATGGGCTATGGGTACGTCCACACGATCGAAAACAACATTTCTTTTACTCTGTTGTTCTTAAAAAGTATTCTGTCCACACGGACTCAATTCAAGAAATATTTGTGTCAACAGGAAACCAGGTGCATGCCAGGTCACATGCCAGGCCTGGATGTGGTGCTTTAACTGCCACAGAAATATATCAACAACAGAGAAGAAGAGATGGGGAGACGCTGCGGAGAATACAAGCTTCTCTCCAAATCTGGAGACTGCCCAAATCCTCCTCCATCCTAGAGAGAAATGTGTCACTGTTTCTGGTGTTAGTGGAGACTTTTGTGGTGTTTTGGACTCTGATGCACCAATCACTCTGCAGTTAGTGTCCTCAACGAACAGAGGGTGCTCCTGTGAGCCCCTTCCCCGTCCCAAAGCACTCACAGGCGCCACTTTCTCACTAGATTTAGAGACTTTTCACACCTTCTTAGAACTTGATTTAGAAAAAGAGACGAGAGCAGTTTAGCTCCTTATTCAGAGCATCAGGGATAAGGGAGAAATCTGTGCTGGGCCTAATTCATTCCCATGCATGTGGCTCAGAGTCCAGTTCAGTAAACAGTCTCTGGGTCCGTCTCTTTCCTCACACAGCAGCACTGTTGTTGTTATGTGACGCCGCAGGCTCAGAGCTCGGAGGTGGGGCCATGACGCCATCCTTTAAGTATGAGCTTTCACCGTCCAGACCACAACGCCATGGCGTGCGTTTTCAAAATCTTCCCACTCTGGGACCCGGTTTCAAAAGATCCTATTTTCAGGCTCCGATAACGTCGGCTGCTGTGGATGGTCAGCCAAAACGATGCTAAAGCTGTGTGGTAAAAACGCATCTTCGTAGATGGGCTAAGATATGAAGAAGTGGTCGGAGACGGGAAGTGTAGTTACAGTGATTAGAGCAGTTTCTGGTAATTATGAGATCAAGGTGATTACCAGCTTTGTGAGTAGGTGGAGAGGGAGTGAGAGCAATGAAAGAAGGTAAAATAGGTGCCTGGATGTTGTTGTCTGATGTCTGCCCTGTCAGTTCCTTTTACATTACATTTAGCTGACGCTTTTATCCAAAGTGACTTCCAATAAGTACATTCAGCAATTAGGCAATAAACCGGAAGAGCTAGCATTGAGTAAGTGTGTTAGCTTGAAATAAGCCAAACTACAGAGTGCTACATATGAGTGCAATTCTTGTTTTTGGTTCAAATAAATCATCTTCTTAGCCAAGGTGCAGTGGAAAGAGATGCGTTTTTAGCCTGCAGCGGAAGATGTGTAGACTTTCTGCTGTCTGAATGTTAATGGGGAGCTCGTTCCACAATTTGGGAGCCAGGACAGCAGTCATGAGTGGTGTGGAGTAGGTGGGCTGGGCTGTAGGGTTTAACCATGCCCTGGATGTAAGCTAGGCCTGATCCATTAGTAGCATGATACAAAAGTTCTAGCTTCTTGAAGCAGATGTGACCAGCTAAAGGAAGCCAGTGAAGGGAGCAGAGGAGCAGTGTAATGTGAGAGAACTTAGGTAGTTTGAAGAACAGTTGAGCTGCTGCATTCTGGACCAGAACCTGTGCTGCCTTCCGGGTCAGAAGATGGCGTATCCTCCTGATGTTGTGCAACTTACTGTATATCTGCGAGATTGGGTTATTGCAGCAAAATTGCCGGTCCTTCAATGCATGCATTACCCAGAGTGCAGAGGCAAAGAAAAATTTTCATTTTACGTTGCATCACAGACAGCTGTCCTCTCATTGGTTGCACATTGAGATGCCACAGCAAACAAAGTCAAAGTTTCAGGGTAAAAGTCCAGTGCTCACTGCAGAGCTAACATGAGAAAACAATAGCTCACACCATAACCAAAAAATACTGCTGCTGATCATGTGTAAAGGTTATTGGAACATGTTTGAAAAACGGACATCTGTATTTTGAAATTGCTGAGCTACGTATGTCTCGTGCTGTTGTCTCTGTAATGAAACGTTTAAGAAACACTGCAGTGAAAATTTCAATAGATAAAACTGTCCATCATTTCTGCTTCAGATCCTTTTGGAGGTGACCCGTTCAAAGAGACAGATCCATTCAAGAGTTCTTCAGAAGATTTCTTCAAGAAGACCACAAAGATGGATCCTTTCTCCACACCAGACCCCTTCAGTAAAAGTGCCACATTACCTTCCAAGGTACATGTTCAAGATTGAAGGCCAAAACATGAAATTTAAATTTGAAGTTGTACTTTCCTTTCCTTGTTTCTAGCGGCCTCTGTGGCAGTAAGATGTAACTGCAGATGAGCCTATTCTTTCAGAGCCTCCTTCACGGTCACTGTGTGTTGACTTTTGTATTTTATTTATTTTTTTGCTCTTTTGTAAACTTTATTGAAACACATTCACCTCTCTACTTCCGGTCCGTCCGCTATATGTTCTTAAATCCACACATACACACACACACACACACACACACACACACACACACACACACACACACACACACACACACACACACACACACACACACACACACACACACACACACACACACACACACTAACATGTTCCTATTACACTTCTGCCTGACAATCTGGGCAGACAGACCAGCAGCTGTCAGTAGCGTCACTAACAGCTTATTTACAACTTGGCAAAAAAGGCAACAAGTGCTTTCATTAGTGGGTCACATGATCAGTCACCATTGTTTTAACTCACTGAGTGAAATCTTACAAAGTAGAACTTTAAATTATTATATAAGTGGGTAGTGGGTAGATTAACATATGGTTGCTTACTATTAGATTATTTTAAACACTAATACAGGGGTGCTGTAAGAATCTCTTGATATCTCAGATAGCACCTGTAGGTGAAAACCCGATTTTATATAGATAGTAAAAAACAGACCTCATGACATGACATATCATTATGTATATGAGTTTGGTTGTGACTTGAGTGAATTTACCATTAATGTATTACCTTTTCGTATGCTTCCTACAGCAAACCAGTCACTTCACAAGCAATGACCCATTCTCCTCAAAACCCAAAGGACCAGGTATGGTTTCATTCCTTATTTCCCAACGTCTACAGTGTCTGTGGACATCAGTCTTTGTGCTCTCCGATATCCAATATTGCCATAAAACAACTTTGCTCGTTGATGTACAACATTGCCTAATAACAGCCTAATAAGAGTTAAGAAAGTGGACAAATTAGTAGACAGATTTCCCAACCTTATTTCCAGGTTAAATTGCAGTCAGTTCTGTGATGTCTTTTAGTCCAGTGGTTTAGTTGTTTTTGGGGAAGCATAACTCACTTGTTTGCTCACTTGAGCAGAAGAATGGGTCTTTAATTTCCTTCAAGATATTAATGTAGTCCATACAAGCACATACACAATGTGGGTAAGCTTGAATACTTCTGGAGGAACTTGAGCCTATCACCACACTGGGAACACTGTTTGCTCAGACAATTTCCATGCCATAAGCCAAAACAAGGTTGAGGGTGTGATTAAGACAGTGAGTAGGTTTATGTACACTCTGACTAAAACCAATTGAATCTAATAGAGAGATAAACGCAATACTAAGGCTATTATTATCAACGTCCACGTGAATATTAAAATCTCCTACAATGATTACTTTATCAGAGTATCCAATTGACGTAACCGGGACGTTACCGCCAACGTGAATAACAATCTTTACCATATTTAGATTTATCCTTAGTCAGCAGTTTCAAATAGGACTCAGTGTCGCCTGCTCTGGCCCCTGGGACGCATTTGACTATGGTCCCTGGTGTCGATAAGTTCACATTTCTCAGAATGTAGCTGCCAATAACCAGTGTTGCTTCCTCAGCATGTGTGTCACTGAGTGGAGAAAACCTGTTTGTAATGTGAACGGGCGGATGGATAACCATGGGCTTCGGCTGTATACAACAGCAGTGGCCAGCCACAAAAATCTGAGATACTGGTCATTGGCCAATCGCCAGTGATGTTGAATGCTTGTGCGTGTGTGTATGTGTGTTGGGTACACTGCAGGTGGGTTGGCGTGGAGAGCGAATTGGCGTGGAGAGAGAATTGTTCAGATTTTCTGACATTGTCTTCTTTATTGTAAATAGTAGGTAATACTGTCCACTCACCAAGCCTGTTTTTCCCCGCACAATGTGACTCACACCAGCCCAATCCGGCAACACTGTCAGTGTGCTGTCATCTATACATTTTGCAAATCAGGACAGCTCGGAAAAACGTGTTCCAACATGTAACAATTGGATTGAGTGGTTGTTAACATTCCGGGGACACGCACCACGCATCTGCTATGCTCCTGACTGTAGATATCCTGCTCTCTGTGTGTTTGAGCTGCTCCACACACTCATTAACATCCTTTTTCACGTTCTCCACTGCTAATAAAATACCAACCAACTTGGAAGAAAAATCTGATTTCAGGTCTCTGATAGCAGTCACCAATACTGTTATGAGCTTCTCAAGAACAGTCCGATCTACTTTGTGGGTATTGCTAGAGACACAAAGGAGTGCATTGTTGAATGTAATGCAATTTGACCGGGTGGTGGTGCTTTAACAGTGAACTTTACATCTTGGCCTGTAACTTTTGATAAATTAGTCTCAAAGACAACACAGTTTTCCCCCTCATCCTTCATATAAGCCCTGCCCATTTGTGCCTAGTTGATTTTGAATCGTGTCCAAATCTGTGTTTTTGCTACTTCCCCATACAAAATCTGAGAAATCCTTACCAAATTTGGTAAAGAACATTTCTGGATCAAGCCAGAAAAGGTTACTTTTTTGGATTTTTGACGTTCCATACCTATATGGACGGCCAGTTATAGCACAATTTGCATTATACTACTATAACAATTCACGCCCTGTGTGTACACGAAAAAACAGATAACCTCAATTTCTCAGATGATTCTCACAGCTGTTTGGGAATATCTACCAAATTGGTTAATGGCGATGTCCACAGTGAAGCATCATGATAAAGATGACATTTTAGTTAGTTTACAATTGGAGCTTCTCAAAATTGTCGCAAATGCAAAGTAACTGGAACCAGACTACGTTGACTTTGTGAGTGCACAAAATCTGCAATATGTAAAGAAGTAAATGTTAAATGTCAATGTTGGGGTGGATCATATTTTTGTAAGAAAGTGGGAGAAAACTCTAGGAATTAAGTGCAGTTTGAGCTTGCCATGAAAACAACGAGACGTTGTTTACAACACTATTGTTTACAGTACGGTACTGAGTTGTTATTTTTATTTTATTTTTGAATCAATTCTGTTAGTCAGGTAAACAAGTGCTGGCTCTGTGGAATACGATTTTTGGAACCCAGTTTCATTATTAGATCATTTTTAGAAAGTATTAAGAATATTGTGGTAATTTAAATCAGCACCAAGCTGATATTTTTGATTTGCTTCCTCCCTAGCTTTTATGGAACCTAGCTTTTTGATGAATTTGCAAAAAGGGTAAAATTAGAAATAGAATGGGTCATATTGGTCTTATTTGCTTATTGGATTTCATTGCATTTGTAATGTGTATCCGATGCTTTCGCTCCTCCATGTATGTTTTGCATGTACTGTATGTCTGAAGTAGAGTGGTCTCAACATTACTGAACATAAGTTAACTAGTAATTATGTTCACTAATTATAAATGTGCTTGTTTATACAGTATACAGTACATTGATTGTGACGTTTTTGTTTTTGTTTGGTTTTGTTTTTTTCAGACCTGTTTGGCACGCTGGACCCGTTTGGCAGCAGTTCGTTCAATAGCAGCAGTAACAGCTCTGCTGGATTTGCAGACTTCAGCCTCATGTCAAAGCCCAGGGACCCTTTTGAAGGCAGGGCCAGCTGGCTGCCAGACTACCAGAAGGTACCAGAGGCCAAAACTCATCCCGAAAACACTTCTAGGGTAGACATACAGCACTGTGCAAGAGTTTTAGGCAGGTGTGAAAAAATGGTATAAACTAAGAATGCTTTCAAAAATATAAATAATAATGCTTGCTTATTTTTATCAATTTACAAAATGCAAAATGAGCGAACAAAAGAAAAATCGAAATCAAATGAATATTTAGGGTTAATGCCCCTTGCCTTCAAATCATCATCAATTCTTCTAGGTACACTTGCACAAATTCAGGGATTTTGTAGGATTATAGTCAGGTGTATGATCAACCAGTTATACCAAACAGCAGCTAACTGTCATCAATTCCACATGGAGGTTGAAACAGTCATTAAATGAAACAGAAACAGCTGTGTAGCAGGCTTAAAACTGGCTGAGGAACAGCCAAACTCTGCTACCAAGGTGAGGTTGTGGAATGTGGCAAGACTGGGGTTTCAAGATGTGCTGCTCAAACCTTTTTGAAGAAGAACAAAGAAACGTTGAGGATAGTAGTGGTCGGCCAAGGAAACTTAGAATAGATAGAATAGAATAGAATTACTTTTATGATCCCAGACTGAGAAATGATTTATTAGTGCAGCAGATGAAAGACACATCAAGCTTATATCCCTTCAAAATGGGAAGATGTCCAGCAGTGCCATCAGCTCAGAACTGTCAGAAACCAGTGGGACCCAGGTCCACTCATCTACTGTCCTGAGGGGTCTGGAGAGAAACTAGTGGGACCCAGGTCCACCCATCTACTGTCCTGAGGAGTCTGGACAGAAGTGGTCTTCATGGAAGAGTTGCAGCCAAAAAGCTAAAGATCTGACATGGAAACAAGGTCAAGAGACTCAACTATGCACGAAAAACATAGGAACTGGGGTACAGAAAAATGGCAGCAGGGTCTCTGGACTGATAAGTTGTTAATTTTGAAACATTTGGCTGTAGCAGAAGGCATTTTTTTGTCGAAGGGCTGGAGAGCGGTACAATAATGAGTGTCTGCAGGAAACAATGAAGCATGGTGGAGGTTAATGCAAGTTTGGGGCTGCATTTCTGCAAATGGAGTTGGACATTTGGTCAGGATTAATGGTGTCCTCAATGCTGAGAAATACAGGCAGATACTTATCCATCATGCAGTACCATCAGGGAGGCGTGTGATTGGACCCAAATGTATTCTGCAGTAGGACAATGGGCCCAAACACACAGCCACTGTCATTAAAAACTATCTTCAGCATAAATAAGAAGAAGAAGTCCTGATGAAGTGATGGTATGGCCCCACAGAACCCTGATCTCAACATCATCCAGTCTGTCTGGGATAAAATTAAGAGACAGAAGGATTTGAGGAAGCCTATATCCACAAAAGATCTGGGGTTAGTTCTCTAAGATGTTTGGAACAACCTACGAGCCGAGTTCCTTCAAAAACTGTGTTCAAGTGGACCTGGAAGAATTGATGCGGTTTTGAAGACAAAGGGTTGTCACACCACATATTGATTTGATTTACATTTATCTTCTTTTTAAGCCACTGCGTTTTGATAATTGATGAAAATATACTATGTATCCATTTTTGAATGCATTCTTAGTTTACAGCATTTTTTCCACACCTGCCTGAAATTTTTGAACAGTACTGTATATTGCACAAAAGTCTCCCATTGCAGACACTGTACACATGTTTTTTGAAATAACCAAGGCACTTCAACAAAAACCTTTATTTAGTGAAAAAAACAGTGATCAAAATTAGAGAACAGTAACCACTGTGTCAGAAGAGAAGTTCTAAACCTCATAGAGAATCTCTGGAAAATCCTTGGTGACAAAGTAATATGTAAGAAACCCAGTCCAGTTAGTGAACTGGGGAAGAGACTGAGTCAGAATGGACCAAGATCAAACCAGAGCAGTGTGAGAAACTAGTGATGTCCTGTGGGCGTAGATGTGCTGAAGTCATTCAAAGCTGTGGCCTCTACACTTCCTATTCATTTTTGAATCCTATAGAAGAAAACATTGTTGAAATGAAAGACACAGTGGTTACTGTTCTCTATTTTTGATCACTGTTTTTTTCACTAAATAAAGGTTTTTGTTGAAGTGCCTTGGTTATTAAAACAACATGCCAGTGCAGCAGTGGTATAGCCACAGTGGATATTCTATTAAATTCTTAACAATAAAAAATAACAGTATAACAGAATAAATCAAGTATTTATATTTTGTGTATGTTTTCTTTAAACAAAACTGAACTTTCCTTGTGCCATCATTTCCTCGGTTTTTAGAACTCTTATATCCTGTGTTGCGTCACTGCCTGTCTGATTGTAGGATATTGAAATTATAGCTGAACCCTAAAAGAACCACATATTTTCCCTCTCACTCTTTATTTCCAGTCAGTGTTTGTAGACGACCCATTCAGCAGGAAGAATGACACGCCAGCTCTGCCACCGAAGAAAAGTGTTCCCCCAAGGCCCAAACCACCCAGTGGTGAGTGTCACACTATAAAGGTGTTATTTCAACAAAATAAGTGTTGAATCTTTGGGTATATTGTGTAGTATTATCCTAAAAAACAATGTATAAACTAATACAAAAGCAATCCCTCTCAATCACTTACCCACTAGAAGTGTGCGGTGGTGTCTCTATCTGAAGATACCCTTCCTGGATTTTCTCTTTCCTTGTTGTTTGGAGATGGACAGGGACGTTTCTGTGTGAAGACATGGCCCACGTGGTAATTTAACCCCCAGTCAAAAACAGCATGCAGGGTGAGCAGCCCTTCAGATACTGAAGCAAAGAGCACAAGGCAGACACAAACTGAGGGCCCATCCACACAGAGACGTGTTTCCCTGTAAGCGTTTTGTTTTGGCCGACCATCCAGATGGAAGCGGCCTTTTGTTAGCCTGAAAATGGTATCTTCTGAAATCATGTCCCAGAGTGGATAAATCTGAAAACGCTCCCCTTGCCTTGTCGTATGGACGGTGAATTAGGGGTCGGCGATATGACGATGTCAGATGGTGAAGGATCAGAACGTGTTTGTCGATCTGCAAAAGCAGAGAGGTCGTAGTATCGTCTGTAGGGAACATTCTATCCACTGCTGTTCTATGTTCTGCACAGACGCATCAGGGTTTTTTTTTTCCTCAGCCAAATCACACTATTGGCTAGTCCGTCTCATGCACTGCCCTAAAGACACGCCGATCAACAAATCATAGAGAGCTATAGGCAGTGACGAGGATTTCTCATCCCTAAAAACAGGTAAATGTCCTGTGCAGCCGCAGACTCTGTTTTTTAAAAAACACATCAGATGGAAACACAAAAAAACCTTTTCAACCATCTAAAGAGACAGCATCCTAAACAGTCTGCTGAGAGTGAGATGGTGAGAAGACCAGTCACACCACAGCCAGCAGAGAAGACAGGTTCTTTAGGCAGGGTTTTGTTAAATGTCCACTTTATTTGACACGCAAGTTGTAAAAATTGCACAAACTGATTCAAATGTGTTCAGAAAGGTTCTTTGTGCTCCGTTATATTTTTTCTCTTAAGAGCTATATTTTTACATAGGGAAATACTTTGGTTGAACTGTTCAGTCATTGCATGGTAATTCAAAATTAATGTAAAAAAACGTGATAAAATCATGATCGAGATTTAACCGTACAAAAAAATCATGACATGATATTTTTGCCATATTGCCCACCCGTACGGCGAAGCCACATACTTTGTTGAACGATGCCATCAACTCCTCACCTAACTGCCTTGACCTCTAACCCACCGGCGTCACATAACAACGACAACAGTGTCTGTGTTGTGCTGCTGCATAGAGGAAATAGGCCTTAGAGTTGGATACGGAACAGATCGTTTTCGTGTGAATGAGGCCTGAGACAATGAAGCTCTGCATTCACTCAAAATCCAATAGCGCAGCAGCTTCTAGCAGGACTCTGTGGAGGTACTGTATGTGTGTATTAGGCCTGCAGCTATTGATTATTTTCATAATCGAGTATTTATCGATTATTCCATCAATTGATTGAGTAATCGGATAAGAAATGGTTATTATAGTACAATACTATGTACAACAGAGGAAATAAGACAGGTCTTTTAAATGAACAAATGATGAATGAATTAACAGATTTTCTTTAAAAATGTATTACCAGGCCTAAATATCATAACTTTAAGTTCATAAGACACTAATGTGCATCTACCTACTATGCTGAAGGTTGCCCTATATCCATTACTGCAATTACCTTGAAATGAATAAACCTGTTGTATTGCACTGTTGTATTGAGGCTGCATTGCTACTAAAGTAACACCACCTGATATTTTGGTTTCTTTGGTTTGGCCTCCACACCATTCTGTTGAAAGCGTCTGAAGCGACAGCAGGAGGAATGTCAAAGTTATGGTTTCCTAATAGCGCAAGCAGCTAATATTTACAAAGGACTTAGTCTTGCATAGTCAGAATTAACTTGAATTTGAGACCCGGACTCGCACTTGCTCGAGATTTGGGAGTTGTGCACAATATTTTTATTTATGTGCTTTTTAGAGCATTAACATCACAAGCAGAATGTCATTCTCTACCACAGAGATGTGTGAGCGGCCACATTCCACAGATGACACGGAGCACTTCACCTGCTGCTGCTGACCAGAGTGAAGTTAGTTCTAAGTTGGATATTCAACAGATATTCACTTATGTCCCAGCCAAGCCCCCACCACAGCGACATTCTGGTTGATCCAAACAGGAAGTGCCAAAAACTGCAGTTCTCTGAGTGAGGTCATAATAGAGAAGGTTCTCATTGACCCCCATGTTAAACAGGCCGTTTTCACAACATCATTAAACCTGTTTAAGGCCTGGGACAAAACAACATTCTAGTCTGTATTTTTAGGTCATATCTCCATGACAATACTGAGGGGACTGAATTTTTTTGTACCTGGCTAGTTTTATTTTACACTGAAAAAATAAAATGTTCTGCCAAAGTCTGTTAATGCTTTAAAAGCTCATCGTCCCACAGAATTCCCATGTCTCCACTTAGCAGCTGAGCATCACAAAAGAGTGTTCACTTGTTGGCTTGCTTCCTACATGTTAGACAAAGGTGAAGTTGTAAAACAAAAGGTGTTGAACGAATGCTTCCTTGATTGGATCAAGTTGAGAAAACGGACCATGTCAGAGAGGCTACGTCCATTTTTTATATAGTCTATGGTCCCAGCTTATCAGAGTATCCAACTTCAAACTAACTTCACCCCTGTCTTCTGATGCAGTTTCATTACCGTTACCGTTATATTTATGTCATATTGTCTGGCTTAAATTACTTCACAGTCAAAGAAATGTGTTAAACTCAGCTGCAGAAGCTATCAACATTAGCTTGTTACTAATGTTAGCTTTATAAGGGATTCATTTTTAGATTGGTGTTTGTTAAATTACATATTTTTCAAAAGTGCTTTCTTGCCGGTTCTGCCTCATCTGCTGGCTAACGCTGTTAATCCAGGAGAAAAACACATGAATTATTAATGTCAGCTAAAGGCAAGTTTACGTTACATGTTTATTGTTGAACACGTTACGTTGTTATGAATCATGAATATATCATTATTTATTATTGAGTTATTTCAAACTTCTTTAAAATCCTCCAATGAGAGCAGGACTTGAAGTTTCAGGTGTGTCTGTGATTAGTTCAGGTGAAGAGAGCAGCAAACGTTGTTTACAGTAGATTTGAAGGTTTCATTGGTTGGGACCTTGTGTTATTCTGTGGGCTTTAAAAAGCACACATTCTGTTATTGCTCGGGCTTATTAGTGGGAATGCTTATTCAGCATTTCCAACCTACAGTATGTTATCCTAAAGTTTAGTCCTCATACTTCTACTGTACGTTTTTCAGTCGTCTCTAGCTTCGGCATACTTTCAGCTACAAAAACCATTCAACTATCAAATGTTCAGCTTTTTCAGCTCTTGAGCTCACCTCTGATTGGCTCTCACAGAGGTGGCCTCTGATAGGCTCTCCAGAGCTGGCCTCTGATTGGCACTCACAGAGCTTGCCTTTTGCACAATATCAGCTTTTTTAATATTCTTTTTTAAATGATTGGCTCTCACAGAGGTGGCCTCTGATAGGCTCTCCAGAGCTGGCCTCTGATTGGCACTCACAGAGCTTGCCTTTTGCACAAGTTCAGCTTTTTTTAATATCCTTTTTTAAATTTTAAGCTTTTTCATACTTTTGCACATATTCAGCTTTTTTACCTTCCCTCAAAATATTCAGTCTTTTCTAGGGGTGCCCCCGACTAAAATGTTCATAGTTGAATCTGATTGGTCAAGTCTTACCTTTAGTCAGTTTGGTTTTTTTTGCTCATGAAAAACCCTCTGTGGAGAGCCATAGACATGAAGCAGACAGCAGCAGTTGCACGTGAGCCCAGCGCTGCGCGGTCACGCGTGTCAGGCAGAGGATTACTGAGAGATGTGATTTCTGATAGGAGCATCTTATTAAAAGTATTTGTTGTTAGAACATAAATGTGTTTTGTTTGTATCTTTCTTTGACAATAGCTGACAGTATATTTAGAACTGTAGTTTCACTTTCCCGGTGCTGCGTCAGACTGTCGGATTGAACGTCTATAATGAAAAACAACAAATGGACAAATATTCAAAGTAAATGATGATGCTGATGATTAAACAGCAGCATAGTGTTGTATTTCTGACGCCAAGATAGATTTAAAGTCCAGCCAAGATGGTCTCTGACCAGAGGGGGAGGGGGTTAACCCTACACACTAAGGAGATAGATTAAAAGCACATGAGTTATTTTCACATTTTTAGCAACAGCAATTATGAACAGGCTTATATTTATACCCAAATAGGCTATTTATCATGGTTTATTGGGAGAAACCAAGCATCGTTACGCCAAATCAGACCTTCAGCACCCCCAGAGCCAGAATGGAATAATCCATTGTTTCAGAACCACATTTTGGGACTATCAGTCGAATAGTTGACTATTCGGGGGTCATATTTCATATTTCTGCACATATTCAGCCTTTTCATACTTTTGCACATATTCAGCTTTTTTTAATATTCTCTTCAAATATTCAGCTTTTCCCCAAAAAAATTTTTATTGAATTTATTCAGCTTTTTTATATTTTTGTAAAAATTAAGCTTTTTCACTGTAACTTCAGCATTAAAGCATTTCCACGCATTTTCTTCCGCCAAAAACTTTGATTTGATTCAAGTCTGAAAGCATTGCCAAAACAAACACCAAAACGTGCGGAATGATCCAGAATGGTGTGCTATAATTTTTGTCAAAGATTTGCCAAGCTGTTTTCACAAAAATTGCAAAACTTGGCGCGAAATACACAACAATGGGAAATCGTCGTGGACCAAGCTCAAAACCACCTCTCTTTGGGGCCATACCGATTTGCCATAGTTTAACGCAGAAAATCTATTAAATGTTTAAACGGGTCAGGAGATTGGGCATTGATATAAAACATGATTTTCACAAAATCAGAGTTTTGGTTTTGTTAAATTTTCAGGCCGTTTAAGATATTATAATGTTTGTGTATGTGGTGGAACTGTCAGACATTCAGACAGACTGCATGACATCACAGCTAGAGTGTGGAGGAGCTGTAAAATATTCTAAAATCAATCTCTACAACTTGCTCTACCCACCACAATGTTCACTCTTACATCAATTTAAGTCAAAACAGAGGAAAATGTCTGACCCTAAGAGCCTCTAAGTGACAGGAGTGCCAACCAGTTGCCCAATGTGCTCAAATACAAACTGAGACAAGAAACTGTCGGATTACAGCAGACAGCCAGGTTTTTAACCTGCTCTGGTCCTCACATATTAGACCCCCCAAACATAAAAAAAAGGTATCAACGTGTTCAGCAGAGTCTCTTTGCAATGTCCAAAATATAATTTTCACCAGAGAGAAGAGACTCTTCTCACGTTTTTTAAACTAAAAGATGTTGTTTGAGAGGTGTAATCTCCATTAAATTAACTTTCTGACCTGTCTACATAATGGCTGTCTACCTGTCACCATGGAAACCAGGGCTGCGACAGGTGACTTTGATTGATGGAGACAGTGACCCAGTGACTTAACAGTTGCTGGGGAAACAGAAGACATGACAAATCTAATTTGCCATTTCCAATAGATCTCTGATTGGCCCTTTATATTTTTGCTTAGACTTATATTGTATCAGGCTGATGTAAACATTAAAGTCATCATCTTCACTAAAGCCTCCTGAAAAGGTTTTTAGATCCAACTTTTGGATTTTGAGAGAGTATTGTTGATGTTGAAGTGCCACAAATGCAACCACATCAGATTTCTTAACTGTTAGTCTGTTACAGGGGCTGTCCAATCCTGCTCCTGCATGTTTTAGGGGTCTCCCTTTTCTATCACACCTGAGTCAAGCTTCAGCTGCTTGATAACGAGCAGAGCATTACATTGGTGGTAGTTGAGATCATAGAGGTGTGCACAACATTGATATATTCATTACTGGAAGATATATCTAAACATGGTAGCTTTTTCATCACAAAAAAAACATTCCAACAATGGGCCTTATGTATGAAATGTTCATATGGACAGATTTGTGCATTCAAACAATTTTAATTTGTGGCAATGGTTGTAATTCACACCTCTTAATGCTACTTAGACACATCATCAGTGATATAACCTGGGGTCATTGGGTGTTTCCCGTCTTTCATATATACACACTTATATACATTTTCTTGGTGGTAGTGAAAAGCAGTATCTCAGCTCAAAAATCAAGTGTGCACACTGCAGACTAACATCCAGCCTAAAATTAGATTGTAGTAATATAGAATATGTTATGTCTCACTTCCCACTTTAGTGCCCATAACATGAGCTTTACTGTCTGTTTATGGCTCCAACTGCTGTCCCTCATTGATGACATAAACGTATTAATGAGAATAGATAAGTAAAAGATATGTGGAAAATGTGAGATGAATGCTTCGAATTGTGGCGATTCCAAAAGATCTTCATGAATAGATGTGATGACCAGAAAGCATGTGTTTGTCAAAAACACGCGATTCTATTATATTTCAAAACAGCTCGGCTCCAGCCCCCCGCGACCCCGACATTGAATTAATGAATGAATGTGTGAATGAATGAACTTTGGCTCTGCAGCAAGACGCACTGCAGAGCCAAAGTCATCTCCTCGGTAAGTGGCTACCCTCGATAAATTGCATTAAATCAAACAAGGTATCAGATGATTAACATCTTGGTATGGTTCTTCTAGGTGACAAAGGTATCCTCTTACACATACATGGGCGTTGTACGGCCCGCGGGCCACATCCGGCCCTTTGGTGGACTTTGACCGGCCCGTGTAAGGTTAATTGGAAATTACAAAATAAACATATTGTCTTATTTTACCTCATGCATGGACTGAAGCTGCGTTGCTTTTATTTTGAAGTTGTTTTTTATTCACGTACATGATGACGCAATATGTATATCAAGACGTGCACGTGCGCATGATTGGATCATTGTCGCTAGCAAGTCACAAGACGACTTTAGCCCTCAGAAATGTCCGCTGCTAAAAAAGAAAGGTAGATGCCGAATGCAGGGTTTTTCAACAAAAACTGGACTGCTAAGTATTTATTTACTGAAGTCGGAGGTAAAGCCGTGTGTTTAGTTTGCGGGAGCAGATCGCCGTGTTTAAGGACTACAATTTGAGTCGGCATTACGAGACGAAACACTTGGAGAAATACAAGAACGTGACCGATGCTGAGAGGGCGCGGACATCGGAAGCTTTGCTAGCTAAACTGCAAAAGCAGCAAGGCATTTTTACCAAGCTTCACACATCCAGGGATGCTGCAACCAAGACCAGCTTTGTGATATCGCACAAAATCGCTAAAAACAGTAAGCCGTTCTCGGAGGGGGAGTTTGTCAAAGAGTGCTTGGTGGACTCTGCAGCACTAATATGCCCTGAATAAAAAGCAGCATTTGAGAAAGTCCCGCTGTCCAGGCGAACCGTGACGAGAAGGGTCGAGGACATTGCGGGGAATCTGGAGCTTCAGCTGCAACATGAAGTGGCAAGTTTTGACTTTTTCTCCTTGGCTTTGGACGAAAGCTGTGATGTCCATGACACAGCCCAGCTACTGGTATTTGTCCGCAGGATAACGCCGGACTTCAAGATTACGGAGGAGCTGGCGGCAATGCGGCCGATGAAAGGGACGACTACAGGGAGCGATCTCTTCAAGGAGGTAGATGCGTGCATGGACACACTTGGACTGAAATAGGACAGACTGGCAGGTGTCACAACGGACGGTTGTCCGAATCTCACAGGGAAAAATGTCGGACTTTTAAAACGTATGCAAGATAAAGTGACTGAAATCGACGCTGATCAGAAATTGGTGTTTTTGCATTGTATTATTCAGCAACATGTGTTGTGCAAGTCAGTGCTAAAAATTAACCATGTCGTTGATGTTACTAAAATAGTAAACTTCATCAGGTCACAGGCATTGAATCACAGACAGTTTGTCGCACTTCTGGAGGACCATGAGTCTGAGCATAGTGACATAGGCTACCACACAGCTGTCAGATGGCTCAGCCTGGGCAAAGTGCTAAAAAGAGTTTGGGACCTGAAAGGCAAAGACATCCCAGAGCTCTCAGATGAGAACTGGATGGCAGATTTTGCATTTGCTGTTGATGTGACTGCACTGATGAATGACCTGAACACCAAACTGCAAGGCAGGGGCCTTTTTGTCCATGAAATGCACACCCTGGTGAAGGCTTTCATGAGAAAGATTAGGTTTCTTTCGAGCCAACTGGAGAGCATCCATGTTAGGAGCATTGCATTGTGAGTTTTCAAGGAGATTTGAAGATCTCAGAACAATCGAGGATGAAATGTACATGTTTTCCTCTCCATTTACCTGCAATGTGGTTGATGCACCCACTGATGTGCAGCTGGAACTCATTGACCTGCAGTCTGATGCAGTACTGGCAGAGCACTTTAAATCAGGATCTCTGCTGGATTTCTACTCTTCTCTCAAGGAGGAGAACTTTTCAAACATGAAGAGACATGCTCAGAATATGTTGGTTCTCTTTGGCTCCACCTACATATGTGAACAAACGTTTTCAATGATGAAGTTTACAAAATGCAGGCATAGATCCTCTCTCACTGACGATCATCTGTCAGCTGTGCTTCGCATCTCCACCTCAGACATTCAACCTGACTTTGATGCACTCGTTACAGCCCAGCAGAGACTAGATTTCTCTCACTGAACAAGAAAAAATAATTTAAAAATGTAAGAAGGTGGAAGTTTTAAAGCATGTTTTTATGGTTGAGTTGTGCATGATTTTAATTGTAGTGTGGTTATTTTTATTTGCATGTTTAGTGTGTTTTTATGATGTTGTTTTAGTGATTTATTTATTTCATTACATGCTTTTCTTCAGAGATATTGATTACCTGATTGCCTGCATCAAAGTTTATTGGATAAATGTCACAGATGGTAAAAAAAACGTTCACATTTTGTTAACCATTGTTTTGGGAAAATTTGATTGAATAAATGACATTTTTTGCAAGGCAAACTCACTTTTTCATTGCTTAATTATTATATATACTCTTACCAGCTTGTCAAAACAATGCTATTTACTGCTTTATATAAAGAAATACAATTAATAATATGAAGAATTGAGTTCAGCCTTTTGGCCGGCCCTCCACAATATTTTCAGTTTCTCATGTGGCCCCATCGAAAAAATAATTGCCCACCCCTGCTCTAACAGAATACCTAATAACCCCGCTGGCAAACCCCGCTACAGAGCAAGAGCACCGGTGTTGTGCCGTATTCAGCACCCCTGCCGTGAAATGCACCCCCTGGCATTATAGGTGATATTCTGGATCAGAAGGCGGTTGTTTCGACCTATAGGAGTAGTTTATATACAGGTAACCCACAACGGTCAGAACATTGGTTACTTACAGTCTTTAAACTATTTTAAAGAGTTTAAAGTCACAAACTTGGATAATAGCGAACACAAAACAGCACCTTTTTGTATGTTCTGTGGAAATATACTGCAGCCATAATTACAAAATGAATGAAATGGATCTTTTGAGCAAGTTGAATGTATTTGACTTAGTGTTTCCTAAATATAATCCCAGTTTTTCTTGCAATTAATAGGTTCAAAAGTGTGTGCTTTTAATGTGGTTACCTGTATATAAGCTACTCCTATAGGTGGAAACAACAGCCTTCTGATCCAGAATATCACCTATAATGCGAGGGGTTGCATTTCACGCCAGGGGTGCTGAATACGGCACAACTGTCTCAGTGGAGCGCTGCTTCGGGTTGACTGCCTCCGTTATTCTTTTCCATACAGCGTTTTGATGGGCCCCTTTTATTCCACTCTTCAGACTGCCAAAAAGCACGTCTTTATTTTGCTCCATCTCGGATGTCAGGATGCCGATCTCTGTGTCGGAAAAGTTTCTTTTCCAACAAGTGTTTCGTCTCTCCGTGTTTGACCTCAGTGGGCGAGGCCTCCGAAACAGGAATATTTAAGGGCGTTACATGTTAATGACGATCGAATTCAGCCGCCGCATTTATCAAGGCCCGCTCATTCGTACGCTCAGATTGGTCAGATAGGAATGTTTCATAAATCACACGTGGGTCCTTTCCTACGACCAATTCTGCGCTCAGATCTGCGCCCGTTTTCACGCAAGATTGATAAATGAGGCCCAGTGTCTTGAGAGTTGGTGCTCATAGTGTGAACCACAATCACCAGAATCCCCTATTACACTATCCCACATACTTGAAATGGAACAGAGCAGTCTGTTTTCAGCTTTGATACCAGTCTGTTCATGTATTCAAAGTCCAGCAGCTGTCAGTCAGGCTCACTCTGCAGCAACGGATGCTTTAAAAAACTATATTGAGTTGAGTTATTAATAGATTTTGTATTATGATTATAATTATTATGATTGTTCACTAACTGCTGCTCGATGTTTGTGTGTAGATACATGTGAAAGGGATGTAGTAAGAGCAATGGTGTGTGGTTTGCTTGGTCTGTTGTTTGCAGACACACCCTAGCTTGCTTCCTCTCTCTTCCGTGTGTGTGTGTGTGTGTGTGTGTGTGTGTGTGTGTGTGTGTGTGTGTGTGTGTGTGTGTGTGTGTGTGTGTGTGTGTGTGTGTGTGTGTGTGTGTGTGTGTGTGTGTGTGTGTGTGTGTGTGTGTGTGTGTGTGTGTGTGTGTGTGTGTGTGTGTGTGTGTGTGTGTGTGCAGAAAAGCGCCGTCTGTGAAATGACAGCGGTGCAGGGCACAAGTAGTTTACTGAAAGTAGAAAAAACTGATTGCCAGGCATGCTGTTTTGCTCAGTGTGAAATTAACTGCTCACCCCTATCAGCCGAGTTATCTGGGTAGTAGAAATATGCGTTGTTTATGTTGACAACGGTTTGACTGGTCCTGTGGTTTAACACATTTACAAGCAACATGGTGTCCTCTTTACCGTTCCCACGATCCTCTGCCAGTCTGAGCTTCAACTCCCCGTTTATAACAGAAACTGCCAGTACTATGATTACTGCAGGGTTCATTTTGCTCATGTGTAGATTGTCAGTACAGAGAGAAAACAATTCAATTCAATTCAATTCAATTCAATTTTATTTATAGTGTCAAATCATAACAAAAGTTATCTCAGGACACTTTACAGAGTAGGTAAAGACCACACTCAATGACTTATTTATGATTTACATAGACCCAACAATTCCTCTGTAGAGTACAGTGGCAACGAAAACCTTCCCTATAACAGGCAGGAACGTCAGACAGACCCACACTGTCATCATAGCTCAGTCACTGACAGTTACAATGCTAACAGACCATTTTAGTGCCAACAGACTTCTCATCTGAGTCTGACTGATGCTGGGTTCAGGATGCTGAAACTATAACTTAGGGTACGTCCACACCATCGAAAACTTTTTTTTTTTTCTCTGTCGTTCTTAAAAAGTTTTCCGTCCACACAGCCTCGGCTCATAAATCTCTGCGTCCACAGGAAACCAGTGAAACCGACCCTAAACGCTGTAGTACACATGCCAGGCCTGGATGTGAAGATGTAACTGCCACAGAAATACACCAACAACAGAGAAGAAGAGACGGTGAGACGCTGTTTCTGGTGTTAGTGGAGACTTTTGGACTCTGATGCACCAATCACTCTGCAGTTAGTGTCCTCAACGAGCAGAGGGTGCTGCTGGGTGCCCCTTCCCCGTCCCAAAGCACTCACAGGCGCCACTTTCTCACTACATTTAGAGAATTTTCACACCTTCTTAGAACTTGATTTAGAAAAAGAGACTAGAGCTCCTTATTCAGAGCATCAGGGAAAAGGGAGAAATCTGTGGTCGGCCTAATTCGTTCCCATGCATGTGGCTCAGAGTCCAGTTCAGTAAACAGTCTCTGGGTCTGTCTCTCTCCTCTCACGCAGCAGCACTGTTGTTGTTATGTGACGCCGCAGGGTTAGAGGTCGAAGTTGGGGCCATGACGCCATCCTTTAACAAAGTATGAGGTTTCACCATCCAGACCACAACGCCATGGGTGGTTGTTTTCAAATCTTCCCACTCTGGGACCCGCTTCTAAAAGATCCTGTTTTCAGGCTCCGATAACGCGGGCTGAGTGTGGATGGTCGACCAAAACGATACTAAAGTTGTGTGGTTACTGGAAAAAGCTTCTTCATGTGGACGGGCCCTAAGTTGCAGAGCACTACTGTTAGCTCCATGGGCAGGCAGCTTGGGCTTCGTGTCTGTCCATCCACCTGTGGGGCTCACGGAGTTGCACCTGCCATACTGTGAGTCAGCTTTCCGTCCAAGAGGCTCCACTGCCCCACAGCCTCCTGTCTGAAGCTCAGACATGCAGGCCGATTCTCCCTGATGTGTTTAGTCATCTTGATGAGCAGTTTGTGCGCGTCTGTTTAAACCTCAGGCCTGCTTTACTTTCTATTTAGGAAATCCATGTCAAACAAAATACTAATCATATCAGAGTTTTTTTTTTCTCTCTCATTTTTTTGGCCTCTCTCTTTTGCCTTTATTTAGAAAGAACAGCTGAATGTTAACAGGAAATGGCAGAGAGAGAGGGGGCGACATGCAAAAGAGCCGCAGGTCAGAGTCAAACCTGGGCTGCTGCAGCGAGGACTCAGTGGGGTGCATGTTCTAACCACTTTTAAAGTATCTGGAGAGAGACTTTAAAATAACTTTATTTTTAAATTTATTTTCTTTCTTTTACACAGAAATTATCCAAAAACATTTTTATATAGAGCTAAAACAAGGTTGTTGTCTCGGGTTCCAGGCGATCCACTGAGAAGACTTTCTTCTTTTATATAATTGTACTCTGAATATCTTTGGGGATCTTAAGTGTTTTTCAAGAAACATACTTTGAAGTATGGGGTTGATGGTCATTTCTCACTACGTTTTGATATTTTATTTACCAAATGAATTGATAATTTATTGACTGTATGAACTGTTACCATGAATGTGAAGTTGTGTGGTCTATGAACATGAACAATTTAACTATTGGTCTAGTTGGTAAATTGGTAAACCAACAGTTGGTAATGTGGGCAGAAACCCAACCAAGTGTTTTAGCAGGAAACCGTTGAGAATGCTGTTGTCTTTGGCTGTGTGTTTTTTCATATACCAGTGGAGGATGAAGCACTTCATGTGATAACTGACAGAAAGATTTGTGTTGTCACTCAATATGAAGTGCACTGGAGGTTAAACTTGTGTGGCTTTCAAAAGCCGGAAGCTATCTTTGAGGTGAAGCAGGGCGTGGGCAGAAGTGTGAGAACTAGAAAATGTAGTGTTTGTATGTTTTAATCCAGGAGAGATCAAATCAGATCCTGTGTTATCAACATATTTCAATTAAGTGAGAATTTGCCATGGAAGCTGCAGTGATGAGTCATAGTATCTCTCAGCTGTCAGTGAACACATGTACTTTACATATTTACATCCTTCTTTTGAGACACAGGAGACCTGAAGCTTGAAGTGATATGTTTTTTCTTCTGTTTTTCTTTTTCCTTTGCTTCTCTCAGCATGTCTTCCTTGGCACAAAACAGATTACGTGTGTCTTTATTCCCTTTACTGTTCTTTTTATGCTTCTGCACCAGCAACAGCCGTGGTTGGAGGCATTAGGTTTTTGGGTTGTCCATCCATCCCATTCTTATGAAAAAGACTCTCTTCAAATTTGACACAAACTTTCAATTGAACTCAGGGATAAACTAATTTTATTTTGGAGGTCAAAGGTAAACTTCACTTTGACCTCACAAAACACATGTTTGGCCATAACTCATAATTCCTACACTAATTATGACACATTCTTTCCCTCTGGGTGTGAGCTGCTGCCGCTGATAGTTCACACTGTTGTACCGTTGCTCAGTGGTTCAGGTCTGCAAAACAGAATTGGGATGCCAACAACAACAAAAATAAATATTTTTCCTAAAACATGAAAAGTGATGGATCGGGAGACACCCACATTTGTTAAAAAAAAAGAAAAAGGATTCTCTTGGTGGTGACGCACTGCTCCATATGGTTGCAACCTAGGCAACCTCTGATATGGCATACAGGGTCTATAGAAAGTCATGATACCCCCAAAGCAATTTCAGTCAAAAGCAACTTGGACCAGTCCCAGCCTGGTCAGATGAACTGATGAAACCTCTTGGATGAGAGGTGAAACCTCTTCCTAGACAAATAACCAAGTCCAGCTGCTTTTGACTGAAACTGCTTTGGGGATAACGATGACCTGGACAAAAGAGAACATTCACAGGCTTAAGTCATGATGCCCTTTTGAAATAGTCACTCTTTTGTTTTACAGCCTGAAATGATGATACATGAAAAAATATATTTTTCCAGCGGGGTTGCCTTACAACATTCAAGTGACTGCAGTGGGCTGCAGGTTTTCCTAGATTTTGGTGTACTCGGGTGTTCATTTTCCCTTCAGTCCTGACCAACTGCCCAGTCATAATAAACAAGCCCACAACATAATGCTGCCACCACCATGCTTCACTGTAGGCATAGTGTGTTTTGGGTGGTGTGCTGTGTTTGGTTTCTGACAAACATAGAGCTTAGAGTCCAGCCCAAAAAGTTCATTTTTGGTCTCATCTGACCATATAACCTTTTGCCACACGGCATCAGAATCTTCAATGTTGTTTTTTTTTGGCATACTGTAAATGAGACTCAGTGTGACATTTTTTCAGAAGAGCCATCTTTCTTGTGAAATTGTTGTCACATGCACGGATCGACCAGCCTCTTCCATTAAGACTTGTAACTCCTTTAAGGTCACCGTTGGCCTCTTGGTAGCTTCCCTGATCAATCTTTTCTTGGCTTGGTCATCCAGTTTGGAGGGGCGGCCCGATCTAGGCCAGGTCTGGGTGAATCCAAATGCCTTCCACTTCTGGACAATACTCTGAACGGTACTCAGAGGGATAGTTAAAGCCTTTGAAATCTTTTTAGATCCTTCTCCTAACTTGTGTCTATGCACAACTTTATCCTGGAGCTCTTCTGAAAGCATCTTTCCAACCATGGTGAATTCTTTGTCTTACCAATGCTCGACTAGGAGTGGACTCCTCAAGGAACAGCTGATTTTATTCTGAAGTAAAATCAAAGGAACAGCTGATTTTATTCTGAAGTCAAATCAAAACCACCACAGTTAACTTAGTGTTTGATCTGGAAGGAGATTGGTTAAACCTGAGAATGTTTATGATGGTTATTCTAAAGGGACTCATCACTTATCCAACACTGCTATTCTAGTTTTTAGTTTTTTATTTAATTTTCAGAAATTTTGCAAAAAAAATTCTCTTGTAGAAAGGGAAAATATGTAAATCACGCTGGAAAAATATATATATATATATATATTTGTATTATGATTTCAGGCTGTATAACAAAAAGAGTGACTATTTCAAAAGGGGTTCATGACTTTCTACATGCACTGTATGTGAAGATCCGGCCCCCAAACAAAGACAACTGCCTACTATTGAGTTTAATACAAAACACAAAATTTCTTTCAAAGTGGAAGTTTTTGCATTGCTGAGATCAATAATTTAAGTGTTACAGGTTTTAAGGTTAGCAGGCAGGAAGCTTCACGCCCAAGTCTGCCCAAATCCTGTTTCCTTGCGAGGCAGCTGGATTGACGAGGCGCTGCAAGAATCACAAAATTGCATGACTGCACTGAATAGCTGACACTCTGGAGACGATTTAACCAAATCTCTACAGGTGGACACATTTCTGCCATTGCAGTATATTTACCATTATATCGCCCAACCCTAGTGACGATGGTTACCTCTGTCTTTTATGTCTCCAGGTAAGAGTACACCAGTGAGCATGTCTGGCACAGCTGACCCTTCCAAACCATCTGACCCCTTCCAGCCATTTGGTGGTGACAACATCGACCCATTTCAGAGTAAAAAGGGCCCGGGAGACCCGTTCAGCGGCAAAGACCCTTTCGCCCCATCCTCTGCATCAAGTAAAGCCCCTAAAGACTCTGCCTCAGGTTTTGCAGACTTCAGTTCTGAAGTTGAGATGGGTGATACTGTTGAACTGTCAGTGTCAAGACCAGGCCACACAGCTCTGCACGGACACCAGCACATTCAGTCCATTTAAGTTATAGAGCCTTTAGCATGTTACAAGGTCACTCCTCAAGGCAGATAAGTGCTAAAAGGAGACAGGTCAGATTGCAGCCGTGGCAGGGCATACTTGTAGTGCCCACTGCTAATTTGAAGAAATGTATTGTTTATCAGACCACAAGTAAGACAAGAATTAGGCCCTGTTAACACGACAACGCTTGTGGGTGAATACAACAAAATATTTAATCAGATGACAGCGTTTTTGGGGCTTAAAAACACAAAAAAGGTAAACCCCCGTCCAGAGTGTAAAGCTCCAGCCTTGTGCTTGCGTGTAAAGGGGTAAAAACACTAAAGTGTGCTCTGATCTGCTCACGCTGCCTCACATGGCGTATCTGTTTCCGTAACATCCATGTGTAGAGTTTAAGTAAACAACAACAAACATGTGGGACTGTTTCCATCAGTGGGACATTCAAGTGTCCTGGGTGGAGCCGAGGCGGTTGGAGGCTGCAGACCATGCTGCAGATCCCTTTCACACTGTATGGCGTCCTGCTTCTCCGCTGTTAGGGAGAGAAGGAGAAGGAAGTTTCTACGCATGCACCAGCTCTGGGTGCTGTTGTGTGGCGGTGCTTCACAGCTCCACCTACACACCTGACGTGCATTTCACATATTTTTGCGTCACCGTATGCACGCAGATTTCAAACCCCTCTAAACGCAGAGTAAAAAGTGAGAACACAACGCCAATTTAGCGTTTCCTTTTTAGATCGCCTTCGTCTAAACAGGGCCTTAGCTAGAAGCCCCACTCCCTGCTGCTAGTAGAATACTTTACTTTGAATATAATAATATTTGAAGGACATTTATCAACAAATCAGTGAAGATTCCAGAAATAAAAAAATAGTCCCATTCACCACTGTGACACATTTGAACCTACTTTTGATATTGCCGTTTGGTTTTAGAGCCGTGTAGGCAGCAGAGCATAAATATTTAGTTTTAGCAGGAAAAATAAAATAACGTCGTCAGGGTTCCCCAGACTTTCAGAATGGCTGAGGGCTAACATCAGAAGAGTCTTGGCATAACGGTCACAGTCTGGACTAGTAAAGTCTCGTGAGCGTCTACTCATGGAAGCAAACACAAACCTATCACACACCAAACCATTAGGAAACAACTACGGTAACTCACACTAATCCCTCAGGAATGACAAGATACACATTTCAGTCAGGCAGATTTACTTCTTGGGACATAATCACTGTTTTCTAAGCAGGGAATACTGCTTCTGGCTGACTGGTACTATAGTTCAACTATTAGTCAGATTTATGGCTCTAACATGAGACACAGCAGTATCACTACTCAACTCTGCATGGCCTTGCTGTGTGTGCTTCTATGGTCACCATCTGATGTAGGTAGTTGTTTTGTGCTTTACCTCTGCTGTCTGTTCTCATTATGCATGTGTCATTATGTAACTGTACTGTTGCCCTTTCTCACCACTCTCAAGCATCCTTCAACATCTTTATTCTGCAACTTCTGCAATCAGTGCAGGACTTCACTGTCTATTTTTAATGGCATCTTTGATACAAACTGAAATGAAATTATTTGTGAAAAATAATAAGCACATCATTTAGAATACAATGTTTCCTTTACCAACAGCCATTCAAATACTTCCTTTGAAGCATGAAACATTTTTCATTACCAGTATAAAGTTCTGGCAGCTTTAACTTTTATTATTAAATAATAATCAATCCCATCAAAGCATCTAATTCCTTCTCCACAAACATACTTTAATTATTTCAGACTCACCCTTTCCAAACGTTCCATGGGAATTAAAGTGAATATATGGAAATGTATGGAAATTAACAGGGACATTTGTAAACTGTATTGCCCAGGCCATATACAGACTTTTTTGAAAATGTAATGTATTCTTTCATTGAAGAATAATTATGATTTAGTACTTGCTATAGTTAACCTAAATATGATTGATCAAATGTAATTAGCCCAGTTATATCATCCAAACCTACCTGACTGGATGTAGTCCTTGGGGTCAAATACAGTAATGTGGCCTCAAAAGCCCTGCTTTAGTGTGAATGATTCTAGCATGTGATGAAAGGCATAATGGAATATGAATATGTTTATATACATAATATACATCTTAGGTTATAACATGAGATGATAGTCCTGAGAATAACACAGAAAATGAATGGGCATGTCAAAGCTATGATATGGAAATCCAATTTTGACTAGGGACTTTCTGATGAAACCTGCTTGACACAGCTGTGCAAAGATTGTCCCAGTTGTTTTTGACCTCATCCCAGTATGACGGCTGATTTTGTTCAGACTTTTACAAATGCACCTTTCAATCTGCTGCTAGCACTACTTCAGTTCAACACGTCCAACATCACACTAGAGTTACATACGTATATTTGAGGAAACAGTCATTTAATCTAGGTTATAGTCATGTGATATGAGCATAATCAATTGTCCTAATGACATAAATCAGGAAAGAGAGGCCTAGGTTATCATTTCTAAGACTTATCCTTTAATGGGCAGAATTCCTAGGATTCCTCATTCGTGCAAAAACTTTTGATTAGTTCTACGGTTTGATGATGTCATCACTTAGACACAATGGAGTTGTTTGTTTTTTCTCTTACTCTGCATGTGACATCTCCTCTAGTTGAAATCATGTTATACTGCTCCTTTTTTTTTAAGCTCTCAGTGTTGTTTGTCACTTAGTGAAGGGATTCACTGACAGCTCCGTTTCACCACAGTCCATTTGTCTCATCGGTGACACAATCAAGAATTCATAATAATACTTCAATCAACACTAACTCTCCTGTAGTTTGAATACTGCAGAGTCAATTGCTCTTAATGATAAACAAGTAGCTAAACACAAAGGACTGAAGAGAAACCCCGCAGGTCTCCCTTCACAGTGTCTATGTGCTGTGCTGTGATATCCTATAAACTAGCCAAGTCAGTAATATCTCTGTTCTGTAATCCACCTCTCTGACAGGACCTGACAAAGTCAAGGTAAGAGACCAAACACACAATGAAGTTCACATAATACAACATTCTGGAAATATTATCAAAATGATGTTAATTAATGCTCATAAAGGCAGTGAATTTCAGATGTCAGATGTTAAAGCATTCCTTATGTGTTTAATAGATCTTACCTTTTGTATTATGAAAATGTCATCCTTATGACCAAGTTCAATTTCTATAACAATATTGTTTTTCACATACCTGCCTTTTTCAGGTGAAAATTGCAGTTATTGCTTTTTAACAACTGACCATAAGGTATTTTACAGCTCAACTGTTGTAATTTTGACTCTTAGAAAAAAAATGTCTTCAATTCCTTCAAATCTCTTTTTACGGCTTATCCTTCTTAACAGTAATCAAAATCAAATAGGAAAACCATATACAGTATATATGATATAACTCCTGTATTCCCACCTCTGTCCGTAATATACTCTGTGTCTAGCCCCTTTCATACATGCATCTCATTACTCATTATGTTCTGGCAATTTTACGTGAATAAGCCCCCAAATCATTTCATAAATGTCACTGCAGCAGTCTGGTCTAAAGTTGTGAGGGTGATTCTTTTAATGTCAGAATAGAGAATAGTCTTAAAAAATATATATCTTTTCATTTATTTTTTCCACTGGCATGGCAGAGTAAAACTCAGTAATAATCAGGCCAGATTTTCAACTGCAATCCTTGCCAACTACACAAGCACACAATTAAGTGCAACATGCTTTACATACAGGGTGTGTGACAAGTTAAGTGATTGTCATAAATGAAGCCATGGAAATAGAATAGCCCCATCCATATTGGAATTTTAAGGAGAATCATTCATTCATTCATTCATCTTCAACTGCTTGTCCCTTTCGGGGTCGCGGGGGGCTGGAGCCGATCCCAGCTGACATCGGGCGTGAGGCGGGGAACACCCTGGACAGGACGCCAGTCTATCACAGGACACATAGAGACAAACAGAGACAGACAACCATTCACACCTACGGGCAATTTTAGAGTCATCAATGAACCTAACACGTGCATGTCTTTGGATTGTGGGAGGAAACCGGAGAAAACCCACGCAGATAATAATAATAATAATAATAAAGGCTCAGTAGGCAGCTTCTTTTTATCAGTATTAGGCAAAAGCTTCCATAATAACCTTCGGGATAATGTAAGTGATGTGAGAGAAGATGACACCTCTGCCTCTCTCCTAGGCTGTTTTCAGTCTGAAAATAATCTACAACGTGACGGAAGACTTTGATCAATCACAGAGCAGCTGAGAGAGCGAGCCCTGTGATTGGCTGTTCTACTAAAGCAGATGTTCACGTCTCTTTGGTGGAAACCCAGTCTGCAGCAATGGCGGATGACCAGACAGCAAAGATTGTGATTCCACGATTGGAAACAGTCGCATTCAGGGCAAAACAATCTAAGAAGAGGAAGACTGATTGGTCAACAAGAGGCTAAAAGAGAGTCCGACAACAAACGCATGTATAAATAAAACACGTGTAAATATGGGCGCTGCATTTCAAAGATGGAGAGAAGTTGGGGATAACATTGGTTTGAACTTGGACAGGTAAACTGATAAATGATTTTTCCTCTAACAACTCCAGCTGCTGTGATGGGGTTAGGTTGTGTGGACTGAGTTACCATAGAAACAGCCTGGCGGCTACTTATAACGCATTGTCAGAGGTTTCTAAAACGTTAGCCTCCTGCTAACCATAGCCAAAGGCATACGGCTGCTGCTAATACAAGCTCAGGTTGATGTTGCTACGTCAGAGTCCTGAATCAAACTATTCCACCTCAAACGTCTTCACATTCCTACAAGTTTGACAAGAGTGACAGAAAATTCCCCTCTATCATTTTAACAATCCCAATACTGATGGGGCATAAGCAGACTGATACAGGTGAACATATGAGTAAAGTTAGTTCTCCATCTCAGTCATCCTGGCCGTCTAATGAACTCATTCGGCACTGTTTCTATTGCCTCTATAAGTGAAGAACTCCTGATGTCAGACCTGTCGGCTTACGTTACTTTAGCCTTTGTAGTCCTCCGTCTTTCCTATTATTTTACACTAAATATAAATACTATTTACTATCGCTCATGTGTTCAAAAAAGGATTTTCTTACCTGTGACTCGGACATTATGGAGGATAAGGTAAAAAAGTGTGCGATTGCCTCGAGCAGGGACTGTTGGGTGTGTGTATGCAGTCCGTGCATCAGATGAGACGCGTGTAGACTCAACAATCATCTTTTTTCTAGGTTTCCTGCCTACTGAGCCTTTAACATGTAATATAAACAAACATTTAAAATATGATTTAATATTGATGTGTGTTTCAGGGGTAAAAGTAGGCTGCTACGGTCCAACACTAAAAGATTCAGTGGCGGTACGCAGTGCTGGGAGGAGGGGACAGCAGCTGCCTGCCAAAACGCACAACAACCGTCACGATCAGATGTTCAGGGTGTTCACTTTTATTCCAATAACACAAGCAGCAGGTCAAGCTTTGCAACCTTTGTATCTCTGGCATAATAACGGTGTGCCTGCACTTCTTTAATTCCTGAACACACAGTGTTTGAATGGATGCCTTTGATTGACTTTTCCAGTAGTTTTGATTTTTTTTCACAAACAAACTCATTACACTTACTTATTAAACTTATACATTTAACTTGTTTTTTTTAAATTTTTGATTAGTTTACATACCTTGTTTCAGAAGAATTTCTTTTTAAAAAGGCAGAAACAAAAGACCTAAGTATAGATCATACAGTAGATTGTACAAAAAATGGACGTATCATACCCACCGGGATCCGTTCTCTCAACTTGATCCAAGCGTCCTCACCTACAGGAGTCTCCATCTTGTGAGACTTTGACTTCGCCTCATTTCCTCTTACCAAAAAAGGGCATGTATGTGACGTTGGGGGGAGGGCGATACGTCCAGTCTCCGTCCCCTCAGTGTTGTCATGAAGATATGACCTAAATATACAGACTAGAATGTTTTTTTTGTAAACAAGACCTAAACAGGTTTAATTATGCTGTGAAAATGGCCTGTTTAACATGGGGGTCAATGAGAAACTGTTCTATTGTGCAAACTACTCCTACTGGACACTCTGAGAACTGACGTTTTTGGCACTTCCTGATTGGATCAACCAGGAAGTAGCTGTGGTGGGGGCTTGGTTTAGATAGATAAAGCCACCAATGTTTTTATCTCTCTCTCTCTCTCTCTCTCTGTAGTTTGGGAATGAGGCTCAGCAGTTGGAGTGGGCGAAACGGGAGAGTGAGCGAGCAGAGCGCGAGCGGCTGAAGAGGCTCAGACAGCAGGAGCAGGAAGACTTGGAGCTGGCCATCGCCCTCAGCAAGGCCGAGATGTCCAACGCATGACCTGGAACCCCTACCACTCGCAAATACACACGCAGCGCGTAGACAGGCTAACATGCACAAGAACATGATTGACATCTAAATATTCAGACACAAAGCACATCACTGGATTAACTCAAGTCTTCATACAGACTCTGGTATACACACACACACACACACACACACACACACACACACACACAGGACCTGCATCTCGACTATTTACATTCCCCCGTGCGCACTGGCTCAATGAATGGAACAGAAAGAACATCAGTTAAGTCCAGCCGTTGACCCTGCATTTAAAAAACAAGACAACAAAACTATGGGCCGAGAACTCTAAAAGGCAAAACTCTCCTGTTGGCATGAAGAACGGTGAAGAAGAGAGGAGGAGGAAGGAACAGATGCACTGTGTATATGCACTGTAGTGGCTGGACAGTAATGTGATGGATCAATTCACTGGACTGAGCTGACTTGTTGACTGTTGTCGACAGAACAACTTGTCAGCTTGAATTTCAGTGTGTTGTTGGTTACTACTGGCATGTTAACAAAACAACTGCTATCAGCAGCAACAATCATCTGTGAAGAAAATAACACTACAATTCAAACTGCCAAGGTATTTCTTAAAAGGGATCTTTGCTGATACATCGGGGGTGACAGGGATAGATAACTCGCTACTGATGCTATCAGCTGCGTCTGTAAGGGTCAAGTGTTGAGTTGTTCTGCAAGTGAGAAAATACAGAGTGAGGTGTTAGATAAGTATATATATACAGGTATATGTATATTATAGATGTGCATAGAGGAGCCTGGATTTGATGCTCTTCAGGTTTGAGAATTTTCAATTTACTATTTTCTCTCTTCTCAATTTCTTTTTCTCAGGAAGTTCTGTACTAACCCAGACTCTTTTAGGAAGTTAAGAGGCTGATATTAGTTGAGTTTTTCTCAAATCTGCTGGAAGCTTAATGTATAAAATGCAAAATATGAGTAACTGTATTCTGTTTCAGTTCCAATTGTATTGGTGGCATCCTGAATGCAGTTACTGTCTTTATATTTAACTTACTTGAAGAGATTATTTTATCCACCAAGGAGATCTTGTTTTCAGTTTGATTGGTTTATCTGTCAGCAGGATTACCGGAAAACTGCTAGCCCGATTTTCACGAAACTAGTTGGAAGGGTGCAGCATGGGCCAAGGAAGAATCCTTTACATTTTGGAGCAGAACTGACTCAAAGCGAACACATTTTTAACATTTGGAGATAGGGCATAGCCTTGGTGGAGGTCTGTACTCTTGGAGTGCCCTTCTAGTTGTTTTTGTTTTATTTGTTCTAAAACTCATGTGAGACATGCATTTCCCATAAATGCGTTATTTTTGAAAATGCAACAGTTGCAGTGCACCTGCCACACGACGATGGCAGATGTGACCCGGACAAAAAAACTCAGCAAGACGCTTTTGAAGAATTCCAAAAGTAATCCAAAGTGTTAGGAATACATTTCTTAAAGGTATACTATATAGTATTATCCTTGAGAACGATGTATAAACAAATACAAAAGTAATCCCTCTCAATCGTCACTAGAAGTGTGTGGTGGTCTGTCTGTCTGCAGATGCCCTGCCCTCCGCCTAGATATTCTCTTTTCTTGTTGTGTGACAGAGTGACAGGAATGGGTGTGGCTTGGCTTGGCCCATGTGGAGGTTTTATTCACAGCCAATAACAGCATGCAGGGCGAGCAGCCCTCTGATTCCCAAATGGCATTTTGTGTCGCCCCTCCCCCTCAGTGTCAAATAATGAAAAAATAAACACAATGCAGACACAAACTGAGACAATGAAGCTCTGCATTCACTCATTATCTGACAGTGCAGCAGCTTCTAGCAGGACTCTGTTGAGGTGATATACCAAATACCATTTCAACCCTCTAGGGCACTGTTTTTTTCTAACGGAGCTACTCTCTTTACTCAGTCTGTCACTCTCTATCTCTATCTCTATCTCTATCTATCTATAGGTGTTTTACACTGGACAGCAAGCCGGCAATTCGGCTGCCTTTTTGCCGGCCTGATATAGCCCCCCTTATGTGCCAGCTCGGACCCTACACATATTGGCAGCTTTTTTGCTGCTTGCCAGCACATTGGGCGGAGGTGTCGATGAATGAACTATTGTGCGACCCACAGAAGAGAGTTTTAAAAGCAGGAAACAGCTGATCATGTGATTCACATAGACAGGACATGAAATTGCTGCCTTTGCATGGCCACCAATATGATGGCTTTTCTGTATAAAAACAACTTATCTCTCTCTCTATCAATCGCTATATATCTCAATTCTTCTCTCCCTCTATCACTATCCATCTATCTATTTCTATCACTCTCTATGTCTCTGTCTCATTTGACTGGTGGAGTTTAAGTATATTTCTCAGAATATCAGTTTTTTATTTTATACCACACCAGGGTCTACCATGAGAGAAGAGACTTTATCTGTGGGGGTGAGTAGGGGCCTGTTTTTTGCCTTGAGGTCCCCTAGCGGGTTAATCTGGCCCTGAGTCCAGTGCATGTGTTTTTCTAATTCAGGTTTGAAATAGTAACCCTTCTCTAGCTCAGCGGCTCCTCCTGTGTAAAAGAGAATGCTTTTTACTAACAATGCGTAAAAGATAAAATATCCATTACACTGTTTCCATCTAATGTGACAAATACCTGACACATGAAAATAACAGCTTCAAATGTCAACATATCTTTTGAGTGACAGCAACAAATTGTACAGATATATTTTCTTTGTTTCATAAGATCTTAGTGGCGCTTGCTGTGCTGACCTGCAGTCCTCTCTCTGTCCAGTGTATATAGATAAACAGAGCTAACGATGCCTCTTCTTGATTCGATGCTGTGATGTCACACCACATTGAACAAATGAAAGGCAAGATGAGAGGATTCATGTTCCCTATCAACCTTGTTTTCTTTTTAGAGAACGAGGATTTTAACAGTTTTCATGACATTTTCCATGTTCGTGTTTTAAAGGAACATCATTATTAATATACAGTAGTTGTTTTGTGCTATAATTTATAGTCGAGGTATAGTCCCTCCAGTGCTCAACAGACAAGCAAGCAAAGCTGCAGAGTTTGGAAGGGTTTGGGACTGGCTGAAATCAGGTCTATTAGGCAGGGAATTGGTGATATTTGAAAAAGTGATAAACCTAATGCGTTATAGTTTGATTTTTCAACATGGAATTAACCACTCAGCTTGTTTTTCTATGAGCTGTCCTTTTTACTTGAAGTGGTGACTGATGTTTTGAGTAAGACAGACTGAAGTCGACTCTGGGGCTTGATTTCATCTGGACTTTAAAGCTGAACTGATTCTGCTGAAGTTACTTTCTGTTTCACTCGCAGCCCCTCTGTTGTAGTTTCAAATATCATGCTGTGTTTTATATATGCAAGTCTGTATTCAGTGTGTAATTGACAAGTTGTGCATCAGCCAGTGTTTTGACACAAATTAACAGTAAAACACATCATCTGTTTCAACAGCCAATCAAGTCTGACCAAAGTCTGCTGGGCAAATCACTGACAAACCGTCAGCTGGATGAAAAGGCCGTTATGGACGGAGGCTCAATGAGCGCGAGAGAGAGAGAGAGACAGAGAGGGTCGAGCGAGCAATACAATGACCAAGGTAACCACTAGCAGTCCTTTGGTCTCAGGACTGTCGTACGTAATATAGGTTGTCTTCTAATGAAACTCAAACATTTCAATCATTCTGACATTTATTAATTTTTTTAAGAGAAAAGAAAGAGTTTGGAAATACAAATTCCCCATAATGACTTCTAATCTGGAAAGGAACAAAGTATGGCTGTATTAATAGAAGTTCAACTGCTGCGTCTAAAAGTACCCAGATGATCTTCACTGCTGCGGCGATACTTCCACAGAGCAGGCAAGAGACTTCTGCCGGCTGAGCTGGCTAGTTCCAGTTGAGCGCTCCGGCTAACTGAAATGGGAATTCAATTATTTAATGGTGCGGCTTTTCTAGACTTTTAAATGTTATTGGACCAAATTAATGAAATTCTGATGAGAAATGATTTGTTTTGCAGGGTTTGTGACACTCAAAACAATGTATCTACTGATTTACACATGTAAGTCAATGGGGAAATGTGTTATTGGATTAACATTATTCCGAAATCACTCACAACTCAATATATAGTCTACTGTATAGTGAGTTTACCATTTTGTATGGGGCTCTCTTTCAAATGCTAACAAGCTGTACTTTGGACAGAACGTCAGGACACAATCATTTGTATTCCAATCACTGGGTAAGCCTATTGTGATGAAAAATGATTCGTAACTAAGATAGGGTGTACATTTTTTCATGATGAAGAAAGTACGACGAGATGGCCTTATGTTATCTCGTGTTACATTTGCCTCTCAGGACAAGATGATGGTATGGAGGAGGTCAATAGCATGACTCAAATATCAAAACATTCCCCCCCCCCAGATATTATACATACGTGGAACTACATTTCTGGAAAAAATGCTAATAATGTGAATCCACCTATAAATTGGGCTGAAATGCTCGTAAAAGTTCTGCCAGATAGAAATTTGAACTGCCTCTCCCTGCCATGTTTTGTTGTTTACATATGAGTGTTTTCTTTGCGCTATCTGTTACAAACTGTTTACCTGTAGGGGACCAGTGCCCATCCATATAATGCATCTCTAAGCTCTACATGGCTCACACGTCCTCACAAGCTTCCATTTACTTCTGAGCCATAAAACTTATATTGGCATTTGAGCGTTTGCCTTGCCTCCTGTCACACTGTAGTGAAAATGTTTCTATATAAAAAACATTACCTCTGCTTTCATTCCTCATTGAAACCGTATATAAAGATGGACAACACAGCTCAGCTTCCTCCCACTTTACAAAAGTGACTGGGGAACATAGCGCTTCACCTCGTTTTTATAGCATCACATTACTAATTAAAACCAGACTTATCAGAAACACTAATAACTACCTAAAATGACAGAAACCATCGTAGTAAAAAATGTACTTGAGGTGTACTTCGACATGTCCCATCCACTAACAAGGAGAGTGTGGGGTCTATGAGCTATACTGCAGCCAGCCACCAGGGGGCGATCCAGATACTTTGGCTTCACTTTTAGGCAGCTGTCAAGCCATCCTTCTTCATATACAGTCTAACAAGGTATTTTATCTTATATTAAGTACCACCATATGTAGCCTGTAAGACTGAGGCTCCAACTTCCAAACAATGCCATTAAAAGACCTAATTCAAATAGGCTAACTTATACCCTAAAACAGCCAGGCACTGTAACATTGAAAGTGTATCATTACATTAAGTATTGTGTTGTTACCTACCAGCTAACAAGTAAGCTTGTCCTCAACTGTTACCCAAAAGTCTATTATGGAATGTCATTTCTAACAGTTTCAGTTATGTGAAGCACCACTAACTTGTGACACATGCACCTTGCACAGCAAAAAGATGACAACTTGGCCACGTGGCCCCTTGCATTTTATCAGTCACAGCTGCATTTAGAGAGCAACCCCTTTTTAAAACATGTGAAGAGAAAACTACAATGTGAAGAAGAGTGTCACAAGATGCCCTGTTGAGTTAATTACTGTGTCATAAAAGATATGTCCTCCAGAATACAACTCTGACATTCTGTGGTCATAGTTGTGATATTTTCACAAAGTATAAATGGGAACATCCAGCAAGCAGAGAGTGTCGTGAAATGCCAAATGCTGTCTAGTGTAGGGCTTTTCCCAAGAAGTTTTTTTTTTCAAACTACTGTTTCCAAAATCAAAAATGATCTTTACGCTCAAACAAAAAAACAAAAAACAAAAAAACTGTGCTCATGCGCACTCACTGTGAACTAGCTTGAAATAATTTGGATACAATACCTCGGTCTCAGGAAAGATACCAGAACAATACTTAAAGGTTGAATATGTAGAATCTTTATTAAAAGCTATATCTATATATGTTTTATCTTAAAAGCGTTTTGAAGGGTACAGAATAAAAATACTGCTTTTCCATAAAAAAAAGATTTAAAATTTTTTTGAGGGGTTTGACAATTACTTTTTGTCCCGTTCTGTTTCCATGGTAGCAGCCAATAGCGTTGGGCGTTGCTGGTTGCCAGGGTTGTCTGTTGTTGGGTGCAGCTACTGTAGGCTGGCACTGGGTGAAATGGAGTTTTCCAATCCTGCAGCTGCTTCGGAGCCTCAGTGAAGGGGGCGTTATTTGCCCCAGCAGCTGAGTGAGCGGAGACGCGCAAAAACCAGAGTCAATATAGGCCGAGCATTCACTCTATGGACTGAGAGAAAGGAGAGAAACGCCATTCAAACGCACACCCAAATGGCTACGTTTCTCCTTGATCGCTAACATCACTTTCATCTTTACTTAGCCGGAACGCTAATGGCTAACTCTAACTCCTCTAATCCTTGTTTTTATGGTGTGCTTTGCTGGAGGGGACGGGTTCAAATAGGCTCAAACAGACTCCGGTCTCCTGTATCTACTGGGCCTGGTCTGACCAACCTGGCAACCCGACTGGTGGAATTATTTTTTGTTGTTGCGACTTACGATCTTGACACACTAGATGGCGGTGTTCTGCTCATTATCCATATTCAACCTTTAAGACAAAAGAAAACGTTTAATGTAAATTCGGCTTAAATTTGCGGAATGAAATTGGTTACTTTTTGATCAAAGACTAAGTTACAATATTACAAATCTGACCAGATTTTGATGCCACCTAATAGTTCTTGATAGTCTTCAAACTTTGCTGATATAGACACATTTCAGTCAGTACCAAGATGTATTGATACTTGATATCCAGCCAACTGAACTGTGACCCTCCATCTGTTCGTCATGTGTTTCGGTCCACCTCCCTCTGACTTCAGCCCGTCTCTAGTTTACTGCTGAGAGTGGGAAATTCCACACCGGTACTATCATTTATACTGTCATCTCATACCTCCATTGTGCAATAGATGTTTTTTTTGTTGTTGTTATTGTTTGTGTATCCTGTGAAACCAGTCTGTATGTTTTTAGTATGAATATTGCACCAGCAACCACCCGCTCCTCATACTTTGATTGTGTTCCACTATAACTGCCGGTCTACAAACATTTAATTCCAAAATGCTGTATATCTATTTTTTGGGAAAGAAAATGGTTACACATTGTTCATTACCTAATATGTTTTAAACATCAGCCATGCTAGCAGTGTAAAAAAGAAATATTTAATGAATGAAAGTGTAAAAATGAAAAAAAAACTTAATAATGTCTTAGTTTCAATTAATTTTATTTCTCTCTCAAAACGGTGGCTATTAAATGTTGGCATGAAGCCTTTGAATCCTGTCTGACATACTGATGCTTAACAGTAAGCAGCCAAAACTGATTGGGGCGCTTTGTTTCATTCTCCATTCACTTTATTTTTTTCTTCTTTGAAGCTTGTTGGATTTTTTTTCTTCCTTCAACTGCCCTTCCTCCAATGTGTGCGAAATACTCTGAGCTGTCTTTATTAAGACGATGTGTGTACAGTCTGTATAGTGTCACGTCTGTTATATTTGTTCTATAAAAAGTGATGAAGAAGAAAAAGTAAACTTGATAAGGAACCATCTGCGGATTGCTTGCAGTTACACTAATGGCTGAGGAGAAAACAGATGTTGGTTTATTTTGAACACTGATCCTCTCTACATGGTATGGGGAATAAACATTTCAGTTCAATGAGAAGTGTGTGCTGCTTGATTTGCAGTTGAAGACAATTAGTTGAGTCGTGCTTAAATAAAATATTGCATTTCCATAAAATCTCCAAATCTAGGTTCATTTCTCAGACTTGACAGAGCTCCTCCAGAGCCACAGAAGAAAGTCACCCTTCCAGCAGTCCAACAGGCCTTTCTAACTGTGATAGTACTGATATGTCATAGGTGTAACTAATGGAATGGTTAATAGCTGTATTGCATTTAGGGCCCGTCCACACAGAGATGCGTTTTCCTGTAACCGCACAGCTTTTGTATCATTTTAGTCGACCATCCACAGCAGCCCGCGTTATTGGAGCCTGAAAACAGGATCTTTTGAAACCGGGTCCCAGAGTGGGAAGATTTGAAAACACCCTCCATGGCTTTGTGGTCTGGACGGTGAAACCTCATACTTTGTTTAAGGATGGCGTCATGGCCCCAACTTCGACCTCTAACCCTGCGGCGTCACATAACAACAACAGTGCTGCTGCGTGAGAGGAGAGAGACGGACCAGATTTCTCCCTTTTCCCTGATGCTCTGAATAAGGAGCTAAACTGCTCTCTAGCTCTGTTTCTAAATCAAGTTCTAAGAAGGTGTGAAAAGTCTCTAAATGTAGTGAGAAAGTGGTGCCTGTGAGTGCTTTGGGACGGGGAAGGGGCTCACAGCAGCACCCTCTGCTCGTTGAGGAATCTAACTGCAGAGTGATTGGTGCAAAAACACCACAAAAGTCTCCACTAACACCAGAAACAGTGACACATTTCTCTCTAGGATGGAGGAGGATTTGGGAAATCTCCAGATTTGGAGAGAAACTCTCCGGTATTTGGATTCTCCACAGCGTCTCCCCGTCTCTTCTTCTCCGTTGTTGGTGTATTTCTGTGGCAGTTCCAGCTCCACATCCAGGCCTGGCATGTGAACTACAGTGTTTGGAGTTGCTGCACCTGGTTTTCTGTGGACGCAGAGATTTAGGAGTCCAGGCCGTGTGGACGGAAACCTTTAAGAATGACTTGGTTTTTGACTGTGTGGACGTACCCTTGCATCTGTTTCACATTTCAAATTTTCCCTGCTTCCTGTTTTGTGGCACCAATCAATCCACCAAGTTTCCCTTCTTAGAATTATTATTATTCACAGTTTTGTATAGCATTGTTAACGTTTTTACCCATATATGAAAAGGCAGAGTCCTTCCTGCAGTGGCCTGGGTTTTGAATCCAACCTGTGGCCCTTTAGTGCATTTCACCCCCCCCCCCCCCCCCCCCCATTCATGTCATCTTAATCTCTATCTAATAATACATTAAAGGCATAATGCCTAAAAACTTATCTTTGATAAAAAGGCTGGTCAAGAATCATGAAACAAGTCGGACACAAACTTCACATTTTACAGACTGCTTCAGCTTTGACTAATCGAAAGGCCTGGATTACTGATAGGGCAAAGGTGGCAAGCCCTGAAAGCTAAGCTTGTTTACATGAAAATTTGTTTGGGAAAATGTTTCACTAAAAAATAGTATTAACTGATGTTCATGTGGATCGTACTTTATTACCCGATCTTTGGCTCTTAGGTCTTAGGTAAATAATGTGTCGCTTATATAAAAAGTGTCTTTTCCGAATGAATCAACTTCTTAAAAAGGGAATTTACTCCTACTTCATTAGAAATTTCTGAATCTATTAATATGCAAATGTTTTCATTTCTAAAGTTTGCCTGCTGGACACAAGATGTCTCCTATTTCACTGCACGCCCATTTTCAGTGTATTTGCACTTTACAGCTTTAAGTTTCTACACCACATTAATACGAATTCAATATTGGATCAGGATTGTCTTTCAAACTAGTTGTGATGTCACAAATCACTTAAAACTGGATTTTGAATGAGCCCAGAGACACTTTCAGCAGGTGAGTTTAAAAACAGCCTTCTCATGTCAGACTGCACATACATCCTCCGGCACTCCCCAGCTCACTGCTCAGTCATTCCCTGACTAAATCAATGGACAACCTAAGTGCGCACTGTACCCACCGAAGGTGTGGGACCACTTCAGGAGGACATTTAGCTGCAGATACGTCTCCCTTCTTGAGTCCTATTGCTTTCCATCCCATCTCTACACAACTTGACTTTTAAGCTCTGGCACAAAAAGTGCATCAGATGGTTTAAACACATGTTCAAAGATAATTGTTTTCTTTTTCAATCAATTATCAGAAAAATACAACTTTCCAAAACACAGGTCACACACTATGTGCGTTCTATCTTACATGACACTAACCCTGTTGACAAATTTCTTTTGACCCATAATCTGAAGGTGTATTGTACAGAAATGTTTAATGTTGACATGACGGTGTTAATCCTGCACACGTATGGACAGGATTGAAACAGCTCGCAAACATGATTTAAGGCACACACTACCTGCTGACCAATGAGATTCCTTTTTCACATCAATACAAAAATCCTCTGGTCAAGACTCTGCCTTGTGCAATGTAAGGTTCATGGGACCCACATGTCTAAGGTTAAGATGTCTGGCTTGTACTCTAATATCACCTCCACCTTTGACAAATGCAAAAGCAATGATGCTAATGATGCTTATTGGCTTAAGGCCTTTGTACACCAAGTCCATATTTTTTGTCCGAAATTGTCATGTTTAAAAAAAAGGGTGCCTGGTGGCTCAGTGGTTCCCCATATATAGACACTTAGTCCTCGCCGTAGCGGCCTGGGTTTGATTCTGACCTGGACGCGTGGCGCTTCCTCTCTCTCTGTTTCCTGTTAACAACAAAAGACCCAAAAAATCTTAATAATTAAATAAATATGACTTTACCTTGTGTCATTATGTTTAAACACTGACTGACAAACTTGTCACTGAAGTTTCAATTTCCTGTCTTTTTCAGATCTGTCAAAAGCTGTTTGACCAACAACAGCACTTGCAAACGTCATCATCTTCATTGTCTTCCGGCACAATCTGTGACAAAGGTTGGCTTCATGAGAATAAGATGCAGAATTAAAAGTATAATTTCATAACTCAGATGATAATCTACTTTCAACAGGTCAGATTATATTCAGGAGGATGATGATGACGAGGCGGAGGATAGAACAGAGGATGAGGACAGCACACATGCAGTGTATGGATGGAGACGGGGAGAGAGAACCGCTCAGCATCTTCAGGTAGCTGCGGTGCCAAATGCAAATGTACCTCCAGTGGAGAGAGGAACTAAGAAACGAGCGAGAGACAAAGCAACAGCATTTTGTCTCATATTGTGAAATTTCAATTGTAACAAATATAATAATAAAACACTTCAGACTCAGTGTGCAAGGGTTCTTTGTGTAACAATTTTTTTTAGAAGACGCACTCTGAAAATACACTCAATGTGAAAATACATTTAGTTGTGTGTTCCCAGTTCTCAGCCATTCCTTTGCACAGTGTTACCATAACCGCCAGATACTATTGACAAAACAACAAGAATAACCCACTTTGTAATAAACCAGAATTATTCTTTAAATGAGCAAATATCCTCTTACTTTAAATGTAATAAGACAAGCTGTATAGACCTCTTGTCCTCTGACAGACTTGTGTAATGTGAATGTGTTTGCACAGCATCCATTTCTGGTAATATTAGCTGAAACCCAAGCTGTCTGCTCTGTTAGCAAATGTTAACTGTGTCCGTATTGAATAACAGGAAATTGCTTGCTAGGTTTGTGTTTATCTTATGGTAACGGAGAGGAGGAAATGAAAAGCCTATCGGCTTTTAACTGAGAATGTGGGTTCTAGAGAATTGGAGCATAAATGTTGGTTTGCCCTCACAGTAGTTCTGTAGCTTTCTTCTGGTTCTAGCCCCTAATGAGTGTGCTTTCACTCTCAGCCTCATCAGCACTAGCACGATATCTTACTCCACTATTTTCATCCTGAAAACACACATACTTTGCAGAGGTCGAATTCCTGGAAACAGTGGGATATCCCTAACTGCCTGAGGACCATGAATATACACACTGGGGTTGTGTGTTAGTTTAGTCTCTGTTTGTCATGTCTGTTCGGGTCAGCCTCTAACATTTGTGTGAGCTCAGCTAAACTTTCAGGTGTTGCAATGCTGGTGTCAAAAAAGGGGTCAGGGATAAAGGGCGTCCTGGCGTCCAAAGTGAACTAGGGGCTAGTCTAGTCTGAATGACTTTCAGTAGAGCAGAGAATATTATGCTGAAGTGATGGCAATTCAATTCAATTTTATTTATAGTGCCAATTCATAACAAAAGTTATCTCAGGACACTTTACAATTCCCCCATGAGCAACAACAGCAATCTTGTGCACACAGTGGCATTGAAACCCTTCCCTTTAACAGGCAGGAATGTGGAACAGACCCAGCTCTATGGAGGACGGACATCTGTCTGCACCGGTTGGGGAGGAAGAAAAGAAGAGCGAAAGAGAGAAAAGACAGACAGATGGACAGAGAGAGACAAAGACAGACAGATGGACAGAGAGACACAAAGACAGACAGTCCCAGAGATGCAAGCAACCACAAAAGTAACAGTAACTATAATAATATCTATAGTAATGTGAATATGACTTATATGTTATGGCAGTTAATATAGGAGAATAGTAGAAACAAGCACAGCTAAGGTGATAGAATATGACAATGATAATAATTATGGTGGTAAATATGATCAATGATGAGTAGCGGTAATAACAGCTGTGATACAGTGAGACATACCACTGATGGTGTGTTATAGTTGATAAAACTAATGATAGTATATATGACTAATAGTTGTAAAAAAATCGCAGGAAGTGCCTTGCAGGACCACGTCAGCAGGCACCACCACGATCAGCAGAGACCTGCGAGACGACAAAACACAAACAACTCCGGGGAAGAAGTTGAATTAATGACATGCATTGATGACAGAATTCTAGTTCCAGCTTCTCAAACCTCTGGATTTGCTAGGCACGTGTGTGTGTGTGTGTGTGTGTGTGTGTGTGTGTGTGTGTGTGTGTGTGTGTGTGTGCGTGCGCGTGTGTGCGTGTGTGTGTGTGTGTGTGTGTGATGCCTGGTTTCCCCTGATTCTCAGTCAAAATTCTGATTAAGGTCAAAAACATTTATTACAGTAAAGGTATTAGGTGTCACTCCTCCAGAATGATATTGCTCCCATTGTGGGTCAGGCTTTGAAACGGTATTAGACAACCATGCAGAGAGATAAATAACATGTTAACTGTGAAATATCAAAAATGTTTTCCAGGCTTTTTGCTGGCTCGTCAAGGTAAATTCTTACGAGTATCTTGACATCATTGAAAATTAGGGAAACCTCAGTGATTTTTGAGGCTTAAAGCTGAAGAGGCTTTTTTCATATTTGCTGTAACTGTCAGTATGGCCCAACAGCACAATGAGACAGATCTGTGAAATAGACATGTCTCTCTACCTCTCTGCTCCCAATGGCATCTGCTAGATTGTGCCCAACCAACAACCACAGCCGAAGAGTCTAGTGAAACTAGGCAGCGCTGATCAAATATGAATCAAGATTCTGTTTTGCCTGTTTCTCACATTAAGTATTTTCAGAAACATATTGTAGTGCACTGAAGCTGTCAAAGTAGAAGGTTTGTCCGAACGCTCTCATTTGACAGCTAAACATCTGTGTTTCAGGACTGGAACATGCCTTTCTGACTGTATGTAAGCAGAAGTGCATGAATGTTCTTTAGAAAAAGAAACCTAGTGGCTGGTTTCTTTTATTTGTGCGCAGATTTTGGGCATAACCTTTGAAGGGAACCAAATATATGAGTTTTTATTTACTTTACTTTACTTTAATGGAAACTCATAGGAAAGGTCCCATTCCAACTGAACTAACTTCCTAACTGAGAACCTGCTGTATCAGTAAAAGTGTGAGGAGGCGTTCAGGGACCAGATTCCAGCAGGTGTTTCCTGCTGTTCACAGTGGTGCTGTTGCCACGGTAGATGGCATCCTCTTCCCATAAATAGAATTCATGCTTTTCTCCAGACAGTGCTGATACATCTTTTTTCAGTGAAAGCTGATGTTCCCCAACAGCTGATAAAGTTTCCTGCTTCACTGAAAAATGTTTTTACTACATAAAAAAAACAATAAATATTACCTCAAGTCACCATGTTTACTCTCCTGGTAAAGAATCAGCACCCATAATGCAGTATCACTAAACTCTATTTTATTCACATTTATCATTCACATACTAAAAAGAGCACCGTAAGGAGCGTGTCCATTATGGTATAATACCCGGAAGGAGGCAGGTCTATCTCACTGAACCGCCCCTAATTTGCATGTGAGTCACTCAAGCGGCCGTTTGTTGGCCCTGTGGGAGAGCAGGGACGTTTTTCTCATCTGAGAGAAGCCTGGCTGCTGATGGGATGTAGCTCTCAGCAGGATGTGACGTGTGGAAGAACAGACGCCACAACAACATTGTTAAGTGGAGTAGACACTTTTATCCAGTGGTGTAGAAGAACACAGCACAGGAAATGATCTGTGCCCGAGCATCTTTGCACGGGCATGTTAAAATGAGTGCTGCAGCAGCCTGTGGTCCTTTGCTGTGGTCTCTCTCTTTTCTCACACACACACACACACACACACACACACACACACACACACACACACACACACACACACACACACACACACACACACACACACACACACACACACACACACACACACACACACTCTACTGCAAGCACGGTGACAGTCTGTCTGTCAACCAACACTTAACAGGGCCTAGAATTTTTAGGGTGGAGTGTTTTCTTGTTTTCTTTCATGTTACTTGTACATAAGTTGACTGTGTGAATCATACGGGCCACCTTAAATCAAACTGCAACTATTCTGTGTTTCACACTTGGAGAAAGAACGGAGCTCCGCTGTATCACTGATCAGCTGACAATCCAAACCCATTCAGAGTGATACGTCTCCTCCAGAGTCTCCTAAATCCCTCTGGGGCCTTTTTTGTGATGGAAACACGGCGACTGAACGGCCATTTGAGAGGGTGTGCCATGAAACTTTCCGAGTGGCCACAATTTACCCTAATGCGTTTCAATTAGGGTAAATTGTGGCCACTACCAAGTATCACTAAACTCTGTTTTATCATTTACATTCTTAAAAGAGAATCATAGGATAACATTTAATGTGATTAACCAAAGGAAGATCAGGCTGGGCCTTAAAAAGTATCAGAGTTGGTTTCAAATGCTAATTTTGGAGTGCCTAAATCCTTAGTGGCCTGGTGACCCCACTGACAGGAACACTCTCAGGAGAAACACTGTTTTTCACCCCTCTGATGACAGTTTTTTCTACACACTTATGGTTTTATGAGTGTGTTATGTTGGAGTTGGACAGAAAATGCTGTTCAACACTCTGGAGGGGGGTTACTCTGAGAGGATCTGTTGCAAAAGCTTGTGAGCATGTTTACAGCATCTTGTTACCTGAAAATGTTTGTCTTGGATAGTGAGGTAACAGAGAGAAGTAGTGAGTGTATCAGCAAAGGGAAGAATGCTTCATTGTCGGGATGTCACATGTTTGAGTTTTTAGGTTTGTATGTTTGAAGTGAGCTTTGGTGAGTGGAAATGTTCTAGAATCCTTGTGCTAAATTTGATTCACATCCACTCCAAATTCAGTCTGACATATTTGGTATTTTCAGTACCTTTGGGGTGCATAGGTGTCTTTAGAACAGCTGTCACAGTTATTTCATACACTCCAAGCTACATATCCTAGAGAACACAGAAACCAACATGTAAACCATCTGACCCCTCAGATGAGAGCTTCCCACGCTCTGCAGTGGCAGCATCCTCCTGTACCCAGCTGAAAAAGTGAAATGAAAATGTTTGATTTTTCACTTGAGTAAATGTACTAATGATAGAGGCGGGGGTTCCTCTTTTCTCAGCTCTGGCACAAGGCCATCCCAGAGATGACACCAAGATGTGTGGCCTTTCACACCCAAAAATAGACACAGGGCCTCTGACTGCTGCTCCAGTGCAAGTGTGAAATAAGATAATCAACAACCATTATCTTTGTGTTTGTAAGTAAACACAAATAAACAACTTGGTGTACCAGCAAGATACTTGGAGAAGGTCATGTGGTGATGTGACAGATTGTGGGTGGCTGTGGAGCGGGTCATCCACTAATGGAAAGATCATCAGGTGATTCCTGATGAGCAGGTGGTACCTTGCATGGCAGCTTCTGCCATCAGTGTGTAAATGTGTGTTTGTGAACGGATAAATGTTTTAAGCGCCTTGAGTGGTCAGAAGACTAGAAAGGCACTATAAATTCAATTCAATAAATTTAATCTCATCTCATCTCATCTTCAACCGCTTATCCGGGGTCGGGTCGCGGGGGCAGCAGCTTTGGAAGGGGACCCCAAACTCCCCTTTCCCGGGCCACATTAACCAGCTCTAACTGGGGATCCCGAGGCGTTCCCAGGCCAGTGTGGAGATATAATCTCTTCACCTAGTCCTGGATCTTCCCCGAGGCCTCCTCCCAGCTGGACGTGCCTGAAACACCTCCCTAGGGAGGCGCCCAGGGGGCATCCTTACTAGATGCCCGAACAACCTCAACTGGCTCCTTTCAACGCAAAGGAGCAGCGGCTCTTCTCCGAGTTCCTTGTGGATGTCTCTCTAAGGGAGACTTCAGCCACCCTCCTGAGAAAACCCATTTCGGCCGCTTGTACTCACGACCTCGTTCTTTCGGTCATGACCCAGCTTTCATGACCATAGGTGAGGGTAGGAACGAAGATTAACCGGTAGATCGAGAGATTTGCCGTTTCACACAATTCATTTCAATTCAATTTTATTTATAGTGCCAAATCATAACAAAAGTTATCTCAGGACACTTTACAGAGTAGGTATAGACCACACTCTATGACTAATTTATGATTTACATAGACCAAACAATTCCCCTGCAACGAAAACCTTCCCTATAACAGGCAGGAACGTCAGACAGACCCAGCTCTGTGGAGGACGGACATCTGTCTGCACCGGTTGGGGAGTAAGAAAAAGGAGAGAGAAAGAGAGAAAAGACCGACAGAGAGAGACAAATGCAGGTTCATTTACCATTACAGTTTCATACACTCACAGCTATTTTTTTGGACCAGGCTAGTTTTTATTTTATTGGTGGATAAAGTTTATAAATAATTAGGGGCGGGGCCTCTTGAGTGACAGCTAGCCTCTGTCCCTTACTTCTCCTCGGAGGCTAGTTGTCAGGATTAGCATAATTAGCATGCTAACTCCATCATCTTGACCTGGACTGCGGTCATTCGTGTGGTGGTGTATTTAAATAGCCACACTTTCACCATGACTTGCAGTACATCTTACTATCTATGACACATACACAAGATGCTAATTTGGAGCAGTGGGAGGATTCGGGCCATGAGGGTCCTAGTTTTACAGTCTATGAGCATGGGACTGTGTTGAATATCAGTTTAAATCATAGATCATAAATGCTGGCTGCACTTCACTTCACTGGAGCCGGTGTGTGGTGCTAATGCGGCTAATCCAGTAAACATCAGCAAGATGGACATATCTCCCTCCCCCCAACATCACATCAATGCCCTTTTTTGGTAAGAGGAAATGAGGAGGAGTCAAAGTCTGACAAGATGGCGGCTCCCAGAGGCGAATATGATTGGATCAAGTTGAGAGAATGGGTCCCGACGGAGAGGCTACATCCATTTTTCATACATTTTTTCATACATGGTTTGATTAAACGGCTTGCTTTCATCGTGTGAGATCGAGTCATATTTCTTGCCCTAGCTGACTTTATTTAGTGATGTCATTGTTGTTATCACCAATAGGAGTAACAGCCAAAACTATGTATCCACCTGTCCTGAGTGGCCACATTTGAAGTGCAGGGGAAAGGTCTGCTTTGATCAAACTCTTTCTATCTTCCCCTCGAGCACCTCTGTCAAGCTCTAATGGACACAACAATTATTTTCATATAGATCATTTCCATATTGCGGTTCTCTATCACTGACTCCTGATGTAACACAATAGTGATTCAACCCACAGCCCTGACGTCATCTTTGTCATCTGAACACCTGTTTTCTAGGACGGTGAAAAACTGGTGGCTCACAGGAATCAGTGTGCTTTATGTCATTGGAATAAAAAGATTGCATGTGAAAAAAATGATGACGGTGTGTCACCTGAAACTATGTGACAGTTCATAAAGAAATAGGATACAAAATATATTTTAAAAATATCTAAAATAATATTTTCCCCACCGTTAATCCCCACGGGAATGCATCCCAAAAACACCCTGTCCTTTCAAGCAGAATTTCCTCTTCGTCCCTGCTGATACCCTTTCAGTTTATTTGAAAACTATTCCTAAACTAATCCTGTTCCTGATACACTGAGTTTATCTCCTCTCTGTCTGTATCATCCGTTTCTCACCAATGCATGTTACTAATTCACTTCTTGTTTGTGTCGTCTCGCAGGTCTCTGCTGATCGTGGTGGTGCCTGCTGCCGTGGTCCTGCATGATGCTTCCTGCTGCTATTATTACTTTTACCCATATATACTGTCATTAGTCTTGTAAACTATAAAAAGATCATCAGTATCTCACTGTAGCTGTTATTACCGCTACTCATCATTGATCATATTTACGACCATAATTATTATTACCATTGTCATTTTCTATCACCTTAGCCCTGCTTGTTTCTACTATTCTGCTGTATTAACTGCCATAACATATAAGTCATATTCACATTACTATAGATATTATTATAGTTACTGTTACTTTTGTGGTTGCTTGTATCTCTGGGACTGTCTGTCTGTCTGTCTTTGTGTCTGTCTTTGTCTCTCTCTGTCCATCCGTCTGTCTTTTCTCTCTTTTTTCTTCCTCCCCAACCAGAGCAGACAGATGTCCGTCCTCCATAGAGCTGGGCCTGTTCCACGTTCCTGCCTGTTAAAGGGAAGGTTTTCAACGCCACCATACTCAATGGGAGAATTGTTGGGTCTGTGTAAATCATAAATAAGACATAGAGTGTGGTCTATACCTAGTCTGTAAAGTGTCCTGAGATAACTTTTGTTATGATTTGGCTCTGTAAATAAAATTGAATTGAATTGAAAAAGTAAATATATGGGACCTGACAACAGTTTGAGAAAGCTTTGTCTTAAAACAGTGGTGCCGAACTTTCTTGCTTTTTTTTACAGCAAAGCAATACCTACTACACACAGCGCCAAACAGTTTAGCCAGTATTATGTTCTCTTTTTCAGATTGTTTCATATTAATAGTTTTCAGTTTTTAAAAAAGTAAAGCAGAGTCACTCTTCTTGTGACTCCACAGATTTAAAATCTGTACCAGATTTCAAGGTTGGGATCTTTAAGTTTTAGAGGGTCACAGTACAGATCGGTCCTTAAAATCGGAACTTGTTTGTGTATATTTACATCAAACCATGTTTTATATAATCTTTGACAATCACAATCAGGACTCAGACATCAAATTTGTTTTGTTTATTATTTACATTAAAATAAACTATTTACATTATATAAAAACAAATCCAATTTACAAGGCACTACATCCTTCAGTACAAACTAAAAATATTTTTGCCAAAGACTGTGTAGCCCTTTGTCAATCAGGTGGCGTTAAGATGGCATGCACGTCCGTGAGACCTCCTACTATAAATTCCTGACTTCAAATGCTAGTAGACAACAGACTCACAGACATGACATTCTCTTCAAGCCTTCAGGGAGGACAGAATGAAAGGCAGTTTTAGAACAAAACATTGTCTCAACGCTTATTTCACATGCAATTACTATATAACACACAATAAAACTTTGATTATCTTTTAGCCAGTGGAGAATATGGCATCTGTAAGATGTGTAATATTGTGTTATAAAAGGCACTGATGGTGAAAAATACAAAAATATCATCACTCTTCAAAGGATTGTCTGCTTCCAGTTGCTTCACTGGCATGTGCCTGACATGTTGAGTGGAATGTTCCTTGAATTTGTTGTCTATATAAAGAGCATTCCATTAAAAAAGTAGTACCAGCTACATAGTTAAATAAAATGTTTTAGTCTGAACAGAATTCATCTGTTTCTGTCATATCTGGCTGTATTTCCTCATTGTGGTTTGTTTGTTGTTTCTCTTAAAAATAATATTAAATACGTTTTTCACAAAATATCATTTGAGGACATTTCAGCTTGATGCTCCTTTTACCCCAATGAAAAATCACTATAATATTCCTTATAGACGAATCTGGTGAGCTGTTTGTGTGTTTTGCCATCTAGCGGTGCCACCATTCCTGCGGCGTTTCCCTCCAGTATGCACAGACTTGAATGGGAGCTGTCATTAAAAGTGAACCTCTTCTACTTTTACCTGTTCTTTTCATGCAGTATTACTTTTGACAACAATGTCTAGGAATTTGGGAAGAACCTGTGCAAATCTCTGCTGCTCCAACAGCAGCGGGAAACTTTAACTTTGGAAATAAACTGAATAAACGACACAAACCTTTACCTCATGAAGAGCGCCTCTGTCTGAGGCCGTACGGTCTACATGGATTCAAACCTTTACCTCATGAAGAGCCCCCCTGTCTGAGGCCGTACGGTCTACATGGATTCAAACCTTTACCTCATGAAGAGCCCCCCTGTCTGAGGCCGTACGGTCTACATGGATTCAAACCTTTACCTCATGAAGAGCGCCTCTGTCTGAGGCCGTACGGTCTACATGGATTCAAACCTTTACCTCATGAAGAGCCCCCCTGTCTGAGTCCGTACGGTCTACATGGATTCAAACCTTTACCTCATGAAGAGCCCCTCTGTCTAAGGCCGTACGGTCTACATGGATTCAAACCTTTACCTCATGAAGTGCCCCCCTGTCTGAGGCCATACGGTCTACATGGATTCAAACCTTTACCTCGGTCTTCATCGATTCCCTGGGCGTGCAGATGTTCTCCAGAAGTGGATCAAGAATATTATCAGAGGGGAATTTGTTCCCAACAGCAACAGACACTCAGTTTTGGTTCACACTCGTCAATCTAGTTGTGAACAGCATGAGGCTGCCTAGCTTTAAAAAAGTAATGTCATACAATCGAATCTACTCTATTATGAAATCATTGGTGTCCAAGGGTATACAATGAACCATGCAATGAACCCATGTACAAACTTACAAACTAAATGTCAATGGGAACGTGGCATGGGTTTGCCTATCTCCGAATCACAATGGAATGCAGCACTTAGAAATAGTACAACCATCTCAAAATGTGTCAGATATAAAATGATCCAGTTTAAAATAATTCATAGGGCTTACATGACCCCTGAAATAATGAGCAAAATTGATCCTTGGTGTCAAATATGTGCTGGCATAGTTGTGGTTCAGTGGGAACACTAATGCATATGCTATGGAATTGTCCTGATGTTAAACAATTCTGGCAAGATATTGTCAATGAAAAAACATCTATACTCAATACTGAGATTACACTCTGTCCAATTGTGTGTCTATCTGGAGTCGATATTGATGGTATACAGTCCAGAAATACACAGAATATTTTTGCACTTGCATTCTTGGTGGCAAAAGGACTATCCTTCTTAATTAGAAGGAACGCAAAAACAACTGCACCAGTATAGAACTCTGGCGAAATGACTTTATGGACATCCTTGCTATGGAACAGGCTGCCTTGACTCTCAATCCATTGGAGAGGCCTTAATGTATACTTAATGTGTATTTAACTGCAGCTAACCTTCCCTCCCCTTGTCTTTGTTTTGTATTTTGGCTTTGTCTATGTCTTGTATTTTCATTGTGTCATGATGTGAAAAAGCAATAAAACTTAAATATAAAAAAAAAAAAGTGATGTCAGCTAAGGGAACACTGCTTAGCTAGCTCATGTCAGACGCCTCTATCAAGGCTGCCGTGGTCACACACAGTAGATAAACTCAATGTGGTGTTATTGTGAAACATAATGTAAGTTGCTCCAACGATACCACAATGTAAACTAAAAGCAGCTGATTTAATCAGTGATGGAGGTAACTAATCACAGCTCTCTTCATGAGGTAAGGTTGGTGAAGGATGGAGAAAAGGTTCACTTCTAATGACAGCTCCCATTCAATCATGCACACACTGGAGGGAGAAGTCAGCGCAGCAATGGCGGCTTGTTCACTTCCAGTACTTCCCCGGATTCTTCTATACCTAGGCATTACAGTGTAGTCAATAGTGGCCTCATCATATGGCAGTTTATGCATGACATCACTATAGCTGTAGCCTACTCCTATAGGAACATGCAGCTATATTTGCACAGCATCTGATCCTTGTATAGCTGACCACAGGACTTTGGGACTTATTTACATATAGTTATTTTTTAGTTATATTTTTATATTTCTTGTATCGTCTTTTTCATCTTGGCCTTTCCTCACATGTGCCTCTTCATGTGTAGGGCGAGGTGGTCGGAACGGGAGAAGGCCCGTTCACACAGGTGACACTGGAATGGCCGGTGTCCTGTGTGCTTCCGGAAGTGACGTGTGAGCTCGTCAGACCGAGCGAACTTCCAGCCGCAACCCTCCCAGCTGCAGTGGTATGGTTTCTCTCCTATGAACACAAAAACAGCTGTGATTGACATCATAGTTTAAAGGCGGGTCATGAGGGGCCGGGGACATGTCCACCACATTCAGCCTGCAGCTCTTACCTGTGTGTGTCCTGAGGTGCGCCTTCAGGTGGGAACTCTTGGTGTAGGTCTTCCCACAGCCAGTGAAAGTGCAGGTGTGTGTCGCGGTCCGTTTCCTGGGCCAGGACCGACGACCCCTCTTTGGCTTGTTGTCCATCATTTCAAGCGGGGAGGACGGTGGGGTGAGCAGGACCCGCTGTCCGACAGCCAGCTGCTGCATGCCCGTGGCTGCTGCGTCCTCCTCGAACACGCTGGAGAACTGGTGACGGTGCGTCACGAGGAAAGGGAGCTGCATCTGCAGCTGAGTGAATCCCCCGGACGCGCATTGGTGGTGGGGGTGGAAACTCTGCGTGAACGTCAGCGAGGTGGAGTGGCACATTTGAGGCTGGTGGCACTCGGAGCTCATCAGACCGTTCGGGCTAAGAGGTGGCGTCATGCTGCCTACCGCGGCCCGCGGGGAGTTGGCCAGCCGCGGTTGCTGCTCGTATGACATCATGCAGGAAACATTCCCCTCGTGCTTGACTTTGTTGCAGCTCTGAGGCACCAGACCCGTGACAGGTCCGTAGGTGTCCATAGAGCCGGGCTCCACTTTAATGTTCGGATGCTCAGAGAATAAATCCTGAATGATGTGGAAAGGCGCAGAGCTGATTAGGAATTTACCCTGGATGGAGGGGCTGTTCCCGGGGAGGACGCTGGGATCCGGCTCGGAGCGAAGGAGTTCCGCCACCAGGCTGCTGTAGGGCGGCGGAGGATTGTTCATGTCTGAGACAGAGATGTAACTGGCCGGCGGCTGAGGTACCGCGGTGTGCTGCTGCTGCTGCTGATATAGGGACACCCCGGAGTCCTGGATCCGATAGGACTCTGCTCCAGTCTCTGCTGATGGCGCACTATCAGAGACGGGGGTGTTTCCAAGAATAAACTCAAGGTCCAAGAACTTATCCAGGTCCTCTTCGTCCTTTCTGCTGAGGAAGCCGCTGTCCGTGTTGAGCGCAGCGCCGCTAATATCTCCCTTCCACCTCTGGATCGGGGGCGAGAGATAGCTGATTTAGTTTTTTTCAAAATGTACAGCTTCTTCAGATACCTCTTGGAATTGAAGATGAAATAAATAAAATAAAAATGGATCAAATAAAATACTTTAGTATAGTATTAGTATATAAGTGTATAAGTATAAAAACAACATAAATACGTAATTCTAATAATAATTCTAGAAGCCAAGTTAAAACGTTCTGCTATGACATACCGAAACCAGCACAGGGGCACTGGGTTATGATTAAGTAAAAAAACGCACTTTATCTGATCTCAAAACAAGTATACAGAAACATCACAACTTACATCTTCCCAGCATTTCTCCTTTTGGTTGGAAAATGTAGATATCGATGGTAAAATGGTCCCACACAAGGCCATTTCTATGCGTTAGTAAAAAAAAAAATCGTCCTGAACGAGTGAGAGAATACACTTTCTCTGTCCTGTGGAAATGAGCGCGCTGCTTCCTCTGCGTTCGCTGAGCTGCTTCTCTTCACTGGTGCAGCTATGACTCTGGAAGGAGCAGCTTTTAAAATATATATATTGTTTGCAGCACAAATCAGACCAATGCGAGCCTGGGGGAAGGAAGAGCGTCCAAGATGGGGATGCTGCGTACAGACCAGCCCCCTAAATTTAGCCTCGGTATAAAAGGGCTGAGAGAGTCAGAGGATGACTGCGGAATGCTTTCGCTGCGGGCGGCTACTTAACCTTCTGGGAAGGGGAGAACCCGCCCCGAACCGGAGAGAGAGAGAGAGAGAGAGAGAGAGAGAGAGAGAGAGAGAGAGAGAGAGAGAGAGAGAGAGAGAGAGAGAGAGAGAGAGAGAGAGAGAGAGAGAGAGAGAGAGAGAGAGAGAGAGAGAGAGAGAGAGAGAGAGAGAGAGAGAGAGAGAGAGAGAGAGAGAGAGAGAGAGAGAGACGATACTAAAAGGCACACACGCTTTACACAAACGGGATACGAGGCTCCCTGCTTATGAACACAGCCCAACAAGTTATTCAAAATTGATGACTTTTTTCTTTGCTTTTCCTGCTAACAGTATCCACTTTGTTTGTGCAGCCTTGAGTTGTACTGTGAGCCCTTACCTCTCCTTGAGGTAATTTAGTGACACACAATAATCATCCCAGTTTACATACCATGGAAATAAACCATCAAGCAATAAAGCTGGTACCTCCTCTGACCTGCAGATCTCTCTGTCTTCCTGTCATTTACTTCAAAACCAAATGTAAATGTGCCAATCTGCTGACATACAACCGTTTTCTTCAGTGGGAAGAGCTTCTTTAACTCCTGTGATGACTCATGAAGAAAAACAGGTAGATGTCAAACATTGTCTAATAGCAATGTGTAGTACCAGTTTTTCTGTGTTAGAGCTTCTCCATGATGGCAGACACAGAGAAAGAACAGGGGTGTATCATATAACATACTGCACTTTTACATTATTTTGCCCTCTGGAGAACACATATTTGAAATGCTAGGTAGGGGCCGACTGGCCTTTAATAGTCAACCAACTATTTTTGGAGGCCTGGCAGCCTTTGGTGATTTGGTGGCATTCCATTGTATTTCATCAGAGTGCATGTATGTTACAGAGCACGTGAAGATTTGCAGCATGTACTGTACCAATCAATCAACTTTGTTACAGCCACTAACTGTTATGGAGAGACAGAGGGCAAAGTCTCTGTACAAACTGTAACGGGTTTGGTTAGGACCCAATAGCAGCACAAATACAGGCAGGTATCGTTGGTAACAAACTTTATTGGCTTTGGTGCAGGGAATAATCAAAGTCACGGCGCTGCCGGTAGCCACAGAGGAGACTGGAGTTACACTCACTCTGAAGAGCTGAACCAGGTAACCACAGGAGACGACAGGCAGAATCCAGAAGGGGACAGGCGAGGATTGTGGTCAGTAATATTCGTCTGAGACGTCCACCTCCATCCCCTCATTGCTGATTGTAGGGAATGCGCCATCTGCATCAGAGAGAGGGTTATCGGACTCATCATCCAATTGTTCAGATCGATGGAGTGGCCGGGAAGGTGGAGTCCGTGGTCTGGGGATGTAACTGGTTCTGGCGGGTTGATCGGGGTGACGCTGATGAAAGTCCCTGACGAGGTGGTGATCCAATATGTGTCTGGCAGGAACCCAGGATCTCTCGGGACCGTATCCCTCCCAATCCACCAGGTATTGGAGACCCCTCCCACATCGGCGGGACTGCAGGAGACGACGGATCGTTTAGGTGAGGCCTCCGTCAATGAAACGAGGTGGAGGAGGTGGGATGGCGGGGACCAGGGCACTCTCTCGGACCGGTTTGATTCTGGAGATGTGGGATGAACATGCATAGATCTGGGGAGTTTGAGTCTCACCGCTGCGGGATTGATGATCTTGATCACCTCGAAGGGACCAATGAAGCGAGGAGCCAGCTTCTTTGACTCCACCCTCAGGGGAAGGTCACGGGTGGAGAGCCAAACCTTTTGACCAAGCTGATATTCTGGAGCCTGGGAGTGGTGGCGGTTAGAGGCAGAGGCATAGCGTCCAGCGGCTTTGAGGAGGGCAGCTCGAGCTCGGATCCAGGTCCTGCGGCAGCGGTGGATGAAGGCCTGGACGGATGGACAAGAAGTCTCTCTCTCTCCAGGGTCGGGAACAGAGGTGGCTGGTTGCCATAGACGCACTGGAAGGGAGAGAGGCCTGTGGCGGAACTGGTCAGGGTGTTGTGCGAGTATTCCACCCACAGGAGCTGTTCGGACCAAGATGATGGGGATTGTGATGACATGCAGCGGAGTGCCGTCTCCATCTCCTGATTCTTGCGTTCCGTCTGACCGTTAGACTGGGGATGGTATCCTGATGAGAGAATGACGGTGGCCCCCAGGAGTGAGCAGAATTCTCTCCAGAAAACAGAGGCGAACTGGGGGCCCCGATCAGAAACCACGTCTACTGGGATGCCATGGAGGCGGACAACATGTTTCAGCAACAGTTTTGCAGTCCTGCAAAACTGTTGCACTCGGCTGTTCCCCACAGCCGAGCGACCAGTCAGGTTATTTATCGTGAACGCCACCCTTGCTTCCTCGGAGGCGAAGGTGTGAGGTTGCAGAGCAAAGAGGATTGAACAGTTTGTGATGAATGGATTGCAACCCTCTGGATCCCCGGCGTAGCGTTCTGGGACTCCCACTCGAGGACGGGACCAGGATATACCGGAGCTGGATATACCGGAGCTGGTGGAGGAGGATGACTCGTGGGAGCTGGCAGAGGGATGGACTGGGCGAGTGTAACGGTGAGTTGTTGAACCTGGGCGGATAGTGTGGCTAGCGCTTGCTCTTGGTTAGCTGCTGCTAACTGAATGTTAGCCGTGGTGGAGGCTAACATCACCTCTTGGTGCTGGAGCTGGGTCTCCACCCAGTCTAGGCGAGCCAGTGGATCCGGGTTGTGCGCTGGGTCCACACTCATGGCCAGATTGTACTGTAACGGGTTTGGTTAGGACCCAATAGCAGCACAAATACAGGCAGGTATCGTTGGTAAACTTTATTGGCTTTGGTGCAGGGAATAATCAGAGTCACGGCGCTGCCGGTAGCCACAGAGGAGACTGGAGTTACACTCACTCTGAAGAGCTGAACCAGGTAACCACCAGTTAGCCACAGGAGCCGACAGGCAGAATCCAGAAGGGGCCAGGCGAGGATCGTGGTCAGGGACGGAAGGCTGAGGTGATTTCCAGGAGATCGGTCAGGCAGGATAGTCATAGGCAGGCTGGGTCGAAACCAGGAGATCAGGCAGAATAACGCTGGAGAGTCTGGTGCAAGCATCAAGAACAATCTGGCAATGAGTGAGTGTGGAGTTGGGGCTTAAATACAGCCAGAGCAGAGAGCACAGGTGAGTGGGGTTGGCTTGATGAGAGGGGTGTGTCTGATTGGCAGATTGAAGCAGGTGCAGAGTGTGAGGCCGAGATGAACTGTGACACAAACTGGTATTGTTAACAGATATCCACAGTTTAAAGTGCCAGTTCACCCAAATACTGTATGTCCCAGTTTCTATAGGGACTATCTCTATTTAATTTTATTTACAGTGCCAATCATAACAAAAGTTATTTTAAGACATTTCACATATGGAGTAGGTCAAGACTAAACTCTATGACTTATTTATGATTTACATATAGACCCCACAATTCCTCCATGAGCAGCAACAAGTTGCACTATCTTTATATTTATCCAGCAAGCTTTGCGCATGGTGGCAATGAAAACCTTCTTTTAAAGATATAATCTGTTAATTGTCTTTGAAGTTCCTATCTATCAACGAGTGAGTTAAAACAACGGTGATTGATCATATGACCCACTAATTAAAAGTACTTGTTGTCTCTTTGCTTAATATTCACATCTGTGTGTCTGTGGAGACATTCCCTCTCTAGATGTAAATATGCCGCCATGTTAGTAACGTGGGGCAATTGTTAAACAAACATCTGCTAAAGTGCCCCTTGGGAGCCAAAATGCGTGTTAAAGTGCCCTTCAGTGGCAAGGACGCGCTATGTGCCCTTCTTTTCCTTTTCACACCTGCCCTTCAAAAAGTCTGTGCACGCCACTGGACGGACAGGAAGATGAGAGGTGAATGCGTGTCAATAAAGTTTACAAAAGAGCAGTCACTTGTACCTAACACCCAAAAGTCACATCAAGCCAGCGCTCTGCTCTCACTTGGAGCTATTAACCGGATTAATGGCTCTTCAGCTCTGACACTGCTTCCAGCTGAATGTTGAATTGTCTTCCTCTATTTCCTCCACCACTCTCATCTCATGTCTCCGATGACTTACCCACTTTCATCTCCATCTTGTTTCAGCTGTCCTCTCTTTCTCCAAACACACTGATTCATGGGTCAGTAATCGCCTGTGCTGTGAGGCACTTGTGAGGTGCTGATGGTGTCGCATCTATAACTGATAGAGGACTACGTTAAGAATCTGATCCTTTAGTTGAGACATGTTCAGCAAACAGTGAACCTGTGCTGTTTATTTGTGCTCTCTCTCATTGAGCTATGAAAGTTGAACTCCACATGCTAAAAGTATTAGATTTTAGATGGAAACATATGCATACATGCATCCAAAATCTGTGTGTTTTAGCTTACTGTCACATCATGATGGTGTACATTTCCATGTAGACATCAGTCTGGCTGGCTGGGCTGGTGGGTGTTTCTCTGTGTGAGTCTAAGGGGTTTTCACATGTGCTCATCTGGCTCCGTGTCATTGTTTAGACTGAGATTTACATCATGGCACAACAAGGCGGATGGGCCTGGATGCAAACACAAAACAGACCTTTAGAGGAGTCCAAACCTTACTCCCTGTACACAGACCAAGACCGTCAGACCAGCTCTTAAAGATGCATGACGTGAACTTGTATCAGTAGATACTTTCCATCTTCAGTCCCTGGGCAGGTAGACACAGAAGTCCATGTATAGGACAGATTACTCCCAGCCCTGGCACTGAATCTGGCCTCTGGACATTAATTGTGAGATGCAGCATTATGATAATATGTAATGACAATCTTGGTATAATTCGAAGAAAGTATGAAGTCAGGAGGCAGTCACAGTCTTACATACCTCTCTACACTCCCTCTAAACTGTGTCTGTTGTCCGATTTAGATTAATTAAATCAAAAGCGAACAGAAGAGGAGCTACACAGAAAAACTTGATACAAATCAACACAAAATCTGTGATAATGCAACAAAATCAGAAAATAAAATGTGGACATTTAAACATCAGATCTCTGCCATCTAAAGCTGTATTAGTAAATAAAATATTAGATAACCATATGGATTTACTCTGTCTGACTGAAATCTGTCTGTGTCATGAAGAATATGTTAGCCTAAAAGAATCCTCCCAGTCATTTTATTACTCATATTAGGAGGAGGCGTTGCAGCTATTTATGACTCAGGCCTATTAATAAACCCTAAACCTAAACTAAATTTTAACTCATTTGATAGTCTTGTTCTTAGTCTTTCACATTCAACCTGGAAAACTGTGCAGCCAATTATTCTGGTTATAGTGTACCATGCTCCTAGTCCGTACTCTGAATTTCTGTCTGAATTCTCAGAGTTTCTGTCAAATTTAGTCCTTAAATCTGATAAAGTAATCATTGTAGGAGATTTTAATATTCACTTGGTCGTTGATAATAATAACCCTATTATTGAGTTTATCCCTCTGTCAGATTCGATTGCTTTTACAGTGGTGTAGTGGTTAGCACTGTCGCCTCACAGCAAGAAAGTTACAGGTTCGCATCCCGGCTTCCTCCCATATTCCAAAGACATGCACGTGTAAGGTTAATTGATGACTCTAAAATTGCCCTTAGGTGTGAATGGTTGTCTGTCTCTGTACGTCTCTATGTGCCTGTGATAGACTGTCTCTCGCTCTCTCTCTTGAATATGCAAATCACAAAAAGCAAACAAATAAAGCTGTTTTAGATTCGCTACAAATGTTCTTCAACTGAGAGCAAACCCCATCTTGTGTTAGGGGTTAAAAACATATCAGTGTGCAATCAATTCAGCCTGCCTTACAGTGTGTTAAGGAAAAAGAGACTTATTGGAGTAATGCGTTTCTTCTACGAGCCTTGATATTTTTTTTTTATTGGAAACAGACTGGACTTTCTCCCCCTGTCAAAGTTATAGCAGCCTGTTTGGGGCTAAAGTGGGTCTCCTCAGGGAACATAGTCTTTGTTTAACTCATTGGAATCACCTGCTTTGATTTCTCCACTTTCCTATTCACGACAAGAAAGCTGTGATGATCTGTGTGTGTCTGTGTGTGTGTGTGTGTGTGTGTGTGTGTGTGTGTGTGTGTGTGTGTGTGTGTGTGTGTGTGTGTGTTTGTGTGTATGAAACAGAGAGAGAGAGAGAGCGAGAGAGAGAGGGGGGGGGGGGGGGAGCAGGTCAGCTTCTGGCTGCAGTAGAGTGTGTTTGGAGCAGAGAGTGAGAGTTTGAGACAGAGAGTGGGCTCTCTCCTTCGCTTATATAGGCGGGTTATTTTTAAACCCACACCCCCTTCCTTATTCCTTATTACTGTACTTCCTCTCCTGCTCGCTCAGGAAGCCCACTTGGCTGAGTTTCCTGCCGGCACACCGTGCCGACTCGGAGGGAACCGAGGGAGTGTAGTGCTGAGAGGGTCAGGCACTGGGGTTTGCTGGCATTTGTTCAGATTCTGACATACGAAGGCCTGGGCCTCTTCCAGCCCTTGTTAAAGTGTCCCTCTGGAATACCTCAGCGAGAGAGAGAGAGAGAGAGAGAGAGAGAGAGAGAGAGAGAGAGAGAGAGAGAGAGAGAGGGAGAGAGAGAGAGAGAGAGATGTTAATCTTTTATTCCTAGCTTTGTAACTACATGTTTAAGTATTTGTCATGGCAAATGTTGAATTGTTTTATTTTTTGTATTGCTCCATTGTTCTTGCAAAGTTACCTCTTGTTTTCCATGCCCCCTTAAATTGATTTGAGGCAGAGCAATTAAGACAAAGAAACAGACGGGTCTGAGAGGACATGAGAGAGATGTGAAGCAGTAGTAATCGAGACAATAACTTGATGACATCAGTGTTTTAAATCTTTTCACAGTTTTTCAAACCTTAAACATCACAGTATGTTGAAAGAAAGCTAGCATGAGGGTGTCACATTCTGCCCCTGTTCCCTAATCTGCCCTGCAGGAACCCCTTTCTCTCTGATCCCAGTCACCTGACCTTACCCGCCCAACTGCCCACCTCATTTTCTGTTTTCTCGTCAGCTCTTCCTTATATAATCATGTAGGCGCTGACAATTTTACAGGTTGGCCTGGACAGGACCACCTCTGAAATCCTGTTGGCCACTAGTGTTAATGTTGGCAGTTGTTTTTTAGATTTAGTCTTAGTCTTAGTTCTGTGTCAAATGTCCTTGCTAGTTTTTATTATTGTTTTTTTGTTTTTTATCACCTTGATATGTCTGTTCAGGTTGCCCCTTCTGATAAAATGATGCATTCTGTTTTTTCTCTGCGTTAATGAAACAGAAATGGGCCCATATATCAGTTAGGTTTTTTCTGTTGTCATTATGATTTGGTTTTTTAAAAATAAGGCTACCATTTAAATATCTCCGAGTCCTACAGTGTTGTGTGTTGCTGCCATTGTATAAAAGTTTTTCCATGAAGGGCAGGAATCTGCCACGCACAGCACATGAAACAGAGCTAATGCATTGAGGAAAGAAATCTTTAATATTTTGTCTCCTATTTTTTCATGAAGGAAAATAAATGGAGATTTTGGCAAAGTTTTTATTTTACTACATTTTTGTCCGTTTTTTTTGTCAACAATAATGCATGTTGATAATAGTTACAGTTAGTGTTAGTGACCCAGAAACACTGGGGGATTATCTCTAAGCATTTAACCAGCAGAGTCGTACACCTGAGCAGTATGGATACTGATGCCTACCTGATGGCCCTGAGACTGTTGGTTGCCAGAAGAGGAACCCCTTTGCAGTTGTGGTCCGACCAAGGGACCAACTTTAAAGGATGTGAAAGAGAACTAAGAGAGGCCTATGCAAGCATGGCAACAACCCTGCAGGATCGACTCACCTGCCAACGGATTAAGTCCAAGTTCAAAACTCCAGCAGCCCCACACTTCGGCAGAGTTTTGGAGAGTGAAGTCCGATCTGTCGAGGCTGCACTTTATGCCTGTGTGGGGGCTCAACCTGTTCAAGAAGAAGTCCTTCTCACAGTGCTCCTAGAGGTTGAGGCCATCCTCAATTCAAAACCCTTGGGTTATGTGTCTGCCAACATTGCAGACAATGACATTATGACACCAGATAGTCTGCTCATGGGGCGGCCTGACTGATCGCTTCCCCAAGTGGTCGACACAGAGATGGAGATCCTGAGCTGTAGACGTTGGTGGCACCGCCATACTCTCACTGACCAATTCTGGTCAAGATTAATCAAGGTTCCCCTCAGCAATGATAGGTGCGTTAGATCAGCCGATGTGAACATTAAAGGATGTACACCCAACTTGGTAGCTCGGTTGGTGATGTTACCAGCTCTCCCGTCTGGGGAGGATGATTCCCCGCTGAACGCCAGGCCCCCTGAAACTGACTGTTAAGCCTTCCTTTAGGCACAAACTTGCCTTACACATCTGGAGCTGACTATGAGTGACTGTCAGGATGACGTTCCTTAGTTAAGTTTCCTTTTTTGTCATTGCCTTCAGAGAGTAGGAGTTGCAAAGCAGCGTGCAGCACCTTGTGTTTATAATTCCTGTGTCCTATTTTCCCTGTGTTTTTCCTGTGAGTGATACTCTTTGTTGTTCGTGCGTTCAACAACGCACATGTGCCAGATGTTTTATATTTGCTATCACAGCATGAAGCTAAGTTAAAGTAGCTCTGTTTAAGCTGCTGTGTGTAGTTTATTGATGGCTCATCACGTGAAAGAAGAATGTCCGTCACGTGTTGACAGTTATTGTTGACGTTAGGTAGTACATTATATGACCTGCGGGTGAAGGCTTTACGCTTTGTTTCTGCCTAATATAATATATATATAATGTATAGCATACAGCCATGTTGTTTTATCTGTCTGAGTAAAGTCCATATGTAACTTTGATTACCATTTTCCATTAGATAGATACTTGGAAGCTTATGTTTATGCTGAACTGCATTATTTGAGTTAATTATGTGCTATACTGTATAGTAGAGTGTTTATGATTTATATACAGTCTTTTATCTTTCCATGTCTTACAGTAGTGTTATGCCTCCTCCTTTCTCTACTTGTTTCTCCATTTTTGCATAGATAGCTTCTTTTACTCCTCTTTCAAACCATCTGTCCTCTCTGTCCAGGATGTGGACATTGTTGAGGAGAAAGGATGAGGTCTGAGACACCACTTATCTCCAATTTACAATGCTGCCCTTTCATCCATTCCCAGGAGATTCAACAATCTAACCTCAAAGAACAACTGTTCACAAATGGCCTCCTGTGACTCCAACGACTGTGGTTAAGACCCAATAGAGCACTAACAAAGTCCAAACCAACTTCCCACCAACGACTGTCACTCTAACAATGGTCGCTCACACTTGGAGCACAAAGGGTTCCAGTGACATCATCAGCCATGTGAAAGGTTAAACACCTGGATCTCCATACCAGTTAGTTGTTAGTTAGTATATATATATATATATATATATATATATATAAAGTAGTTGACTAATATATAATAATAATATATAGACTAATATATATACATACAGGTATACATACAGTATATACATATATTTTTAAATGTTTATTGATTTTCAACAAAGAGAAAAAAATTAAACACACAAAAAGTGAAGAACACAGCACATCATGCATTACAACAATATGTCATGGTCATAAAATGAGTGTAAAATAAAGACAGAGTATTGGAGCACAGAAGAAAAAAATATATAATGACAATAGTTAAATAAATAGGTCGATAGACAAGATCATATTCTTGTTTGCACTGTGAGGCTTTGTACCATAGCCAGTGGCTATGAGCTCACATTTTTAAGGTAGTTCAGTACTGGGTCTGATGTTTTACCAAACATATTCCCTCTGTCTTCAATGTAGAATCTCAGTCTCTCCAGATGTAAAGGGTTTGACAATTCTCCCAACCATAAGTTATAAGTAGGCACAGAGTCCGTTTTCCACACTCGTAAAATCAGCTTTATAGCAATCACCATCCCAAATTGAACTGCTCTTCTTTTTGTTTGTTTTTATACCGTCACACTTGCTTTTTATTTTTTAATTTGTTCAAAATAAAGAAGAAATATGTGGAATAAACACAAATTACCGTACATTACTTTTCGTAGTAAGTTGTACAAGAAGTGAATGTGAACAGCCTGGACAGTAATATAACATTTGTCCATCGGTTCTTTTTCTCCAGACTGTATTCAACTCGCGTAATGGACTGAATGTTGTTTTGCACTGAAGTATCCAGGCTCCTTTCATTCTTTCTCTTCTAATGGCCATTTTTACAATCTAAGATAGAAGCTATCATCCCTTAATGTAAGTAACGCTTATTACAATACTTGTTAAGCAGACTGATACATATACTGTAGTTAGGTCTCAGTGATGTACTGTATGTCAGCACTCACTGAATGCCTCTTGTCCAATTAAAATACTTGGTTAGAGCTAACTGTTGTATAAAACACCTGAAGTGAGTCGAATGTCAAGTGATGTGTGAGCGTGAACTCCAGCTGAAAAGGGAATGGAGGAGAAAACAGAAATGAGAGGAAGTTGGAAAAGGAGGAGGATTCCATGCATAGCTGTGGGCCTAGTTGGACTGAGATACACCTCTGTTAGAGTGGAAAGCTGGAGCTTACATGGTCTCAGAGTACAGTACAGCAAAACATAAAGAAACATATAGAGGCATCGTTTTTAATACAAAATGTAGTCAAAATTGATTTAAATATTTATATCAATTTATTCATATTGACACTACAGCTTCTGCAACTATCTGCTAAAACATATTATAAGTCACTCCTACAAGATGGCTATTTCGCAAAAGAAGAATAAAGAAATCCAGAATAACAGATAAAGCCAGGGTTGACCTAGAAAAGATGCAGCCGAACGTTTCTCAGTGGTTTACTGCAGAATTGGACAGATGTAACATTCAAATACAGTCTGACAAAACAAAATCCCAGAGGGGTGATGACGTATGAGTAAAACATTTTTGTGCCGTGGCCCAGATTTTTTTTTGAGTTTGTTTTGAGTAATTTTGAGTAATGTAAGTACAAACGGGCCTGGGCCTCGGAGGAAGAGGAAGGGGGGACAATTACCCTATGTCAGGCCCAGGCAGGAATGAGGACTAAGATGCGGAAGTTCGCGGATCAACACTGAATTTATTAGCTTGACAACAGGAATGTGGCGCAGAGCAAAAAGCCACAAACAAAAAATCACTCCGCGCAGGAGGAACAAAAAGAAAGTTGCCAGTAATACAGTAAAGTACAAAGTAAGGTCGCTCTGTACGGGAGGAATAACAAAAGGCAAAGTGACCAAAATAATTAACTTAACAAGGACACTTCAAACAAGAGGGAAAAACAATGGATAAACAAGAATTGAAAAACACTACACTTACTTTAACAAAACAAGAAATACTATCACCTGAACGCGGAAACAATAAGTTCGATAGCATGAACAAGACTGTGGGAAAAACCACTGGATACATTTGACACAAGGTACAAAATAATCTGGCACGGAACAAGGGGGAAGACACGGACCTTATATACATGAGGGAAGGGGAACCACAGGTGGAAACAATCGGTAATCAGGGAATGACGTCAGACCGGTGACACAAGAGGAAGAGCAAGTGACCTGGAACGAGAGGAGAGTTATCTTTCAAAATAAAACAGAAAATTCACAAGACAAAAACCCAAATGACGCGTACAAAGAAGTAAAGCATGTAAGTAGCATAAAAATAGATTTAGAAGACTGCTCTTATCTGAAACCATCAAAATTATATCATTAATTGAGTTAATTGTCACACACTTTGCTTTAAAAGCGAGCAGTGGGAGTTGTTTGTTAAGATCAAAGAAATATCCCCATTAAGATCAATTAAAACCACAAATCCACAGAATATGTATTTCAGCCATACATATTTTGCACAAATCTCAAAAATCTCCCTCTCTCTCTCTTTCTCTCTCTCTCTCTCTCTCTCTCTCTCTCTCTCTCTCTCTTTCTCTCTGGTTATATGCTTCTGCCTATTCTGTAACAAAACTAAGAACACAAATGCACACATAACAAACCAGGCTAACATGATTGGAAAAATAAGTGCTAGTACTTAAATAGAACTTCAGTTGGACTTAAGGTCGCACTCACACTGTCCATCCGTACCGTGCCCAAACAGTTTTTACGGGTAAAGCCTAGTTTGTTTGGCCAGTGTGAGTGCAACTGCACCGCGCCTAGCTGCGGCCTGCTTGCCGGTCACGGATTGTTTGGGAGAGGTGGGCTTTTGTAAAGCAGTTCTGCACATGTACGGGCATGAGCGTGCACACGGGTACGAGCACGAGAACGAGGCCTACGGCGGCTCTGACAACATTTTATGTGCGCCTGTTCGGACATAAAAAAAAAAAAAAAAGACGGACCATGCGCGGACATTTAAAACAATGGTGGTGAAAGGTTCATGTTGGTGTGATGCGGAGGTGGAGTGTTTACTGCAGATTTGGTCGGATGAAAATATTCAAAAACAGTCGGACAAGACGCACAAAAACTCCAAGGTCTATGGAAAGATTTGTAAACAAAGCGACGCATCGCGATGACGTTATCAATGCGGCCTTTAGGGTACTTGTCCCCCCCTCCCTCTCCCCCTGTGGGCCAGGCCCGTTTGTACTCACACTGCCTGGGCCTTGCGCGAATGCTTCTTGCGTGTATACGTTGTCACGCCGTAACACGTCACAGGCATTGATTGACGTCATCGCGACAGAGGCTGGTGCAAGAGGAGTTGCGAGCTTCAGTCGAAGAAGCGCGAACCAGCAGAGTAGTAGCCATGCGGCAGCAGGGTGCGTTGATGAAGTGGGAGTAGGCGATGGAGCGGAATGTCACCTGGAAAGACATCTGGAAGTGGAACCCCCAGCGGATCAAGTTCTTGATGATGTCCTCCCAAGCCCATCAAACCTGTGCACATGGGGCAAGATAGAAACACCTGCATGCCCCCTGTGTTCCAAAATAGGAACCCTGGAACACATCCTGAGCAGCTGCTCCAAGGCGCTGATTGAGGGTAGGTATCGATGGAGGCCTGACCAGGTCCTGAAATCCATTGCTGAGGCAATCAGCAAAGGGATCAAGGGCAGCCGGTACACCCAAACCACAGCTAAGGCCATGAACTTTGTCAGGGAAGGGGAAAGGCCAGAGAAAACATCAAAGAACTGCTCTGCTGGTATGCTCTCCACAGCCAGAGACTGGGTGATGACGGTTGACCTGGAGAGGCAGCTGAAAATTCCACCACACATCACCCAGTCCAGACTGAGACCTGACATCATCTTGGTCTCAGAGGCCACAAAACAACTCATCTTGCTGGAGCTACCGGTTCCCTGGGAGGAGAGGATGGAGAAGGCTCATGAAAGAAAGAGGAAAAAGTACGAAGAGCTGGTGGATGATTGTCGGAGGAATGTTTGGAGGACCAGGTGTATGCCAGTGGAGGTGGGCAGTCTGGGTTTTGCCGGTCACTCCTTGAGCAAGGCCTATGGCACACTGGGCATAACAGGTGCCAACCGAAGGAGAGAGATAGGCAACAACGTGGAGGCAGCAGAGAGAGCATCCAGATGGCTCTGGCTGAAGAGGGGAGAGCAGTGGGGGCAGTAGAATGCCACTTGGACACAGGCCGGGGTCTGATCAGCCTCGGCTGGGTCGCCTGGAGGAGGGTGTCTCTTGTAAGACCCGAAACACCCAGAGATCCTAGGAAACAACACTGATGATGTGTCCAAGGTTGTGCATCAGTAGATGTTTCTGTCAACAGTATATATTCATTCATTCATCTTCAACCGCTTGTCCGTGTCGGGGTCGCGGGGGGCTGGAGCCGATCCCGGCTGACATCGGGGCGTGAGGCGGGGTACACCCTGGACAGGACGCCAGTCTATTGCAGGACACACAGAACAAAAGTACTATAATAATATGCAAAGTACCGTAAAAAATGTGCAAAGAACAGATTGTTTATGATTGAGTCCGTATTACAGAGAGGGGATGACAGTCTCTCCTGGGGATGCATTGTATAGTTTAATGACAACAGGCAGGAGAGATTTCCTGTGGCGCTCTGTGGTGCATCTGGGTGCGAGGAGTCTTCTGCTGAAGGTGCTCCTCTGCTGGGAAAGTGTGTCATAGAGAGGGTGGGAGACATTGTCCAGGATAGACTGGAGCCTGGACAGCATCCTCCTCTCTGCCACAGTCGTCAGGGTGTCCAGCCCCTCCCCCACGACATCACCGACCCTCCTGAAAGGTTTTTCCCTTAACAGTAATTCCATTCACACTCCTTAAGTCACTGACTCCAGAAGTTATTTGGCCCAAGTCAGGTTCCAAACTGCTGAAGTCACAAAGTCATGTTGGTAAATTGTCATCTAATTCCCTATGTTACATAATTGACTGACAGCATTATTTGTATGTCAATAGTCCTCTTTATGTGTAAAATGATTAATAAATATCATACACTCTATATTTGTTTCCGTTTGTTCTGTTTTCTGAAAAACTTTAAAATAAGATTGACCATTTTGTTTAAGGTGACAATATGCAATATAATTGGCATTGACTGTATTATGTGCTAATAAATAAAATTCAAACAGAAAAAGCCACAGTAGAATAATAAAGAAAAAAAACTGTAACCTGGTTACAGGCCCATGATTATCTTGTGAGTGTCAGTAGCACCCTACGCTCCATTGTCCTCCAGCAATCCAGTACTTTCAGCTGTGTGCTGGATGTCATGACTCTGTGCAGCCATGTCCCACTCTGCTCTGCTTCTGATTGCATTTGTGCTTGTGTTACGGTGCTATATGAGTACCTAGATGTTGCACTCATGATGGTCAAAAAGTTGTGTGGTACGCTGGACACTACCATCTATTCACCCTCTACGGTCGGCATCTTTATTACATAGTGGAAGCTATGAGACAACCAATACAGTAGGTGCGTTTCCACTATGGTCGACTACCCTGAATGATGCAGGTCTATCTCGCCAAAAACGCCCCTAGTTTGCATGTGAGTCGCTCAGGAGGCCATTTGACCAAGTAGAAAATGGCCCTGTCGAAGAGCATGGCCTCTTTTGTCCCCCTGAGATTTACACACACACACACACACACACACACACACACACACACACACACACACACACACACACACACACACACACACACACACACTTAAACACAAACTACACACACAGGCCAATGGTCTACCTTGATGGTGCTTGTAATTAGACATTGTTTACAACACATCAAGGTAAATACATTTTTGAAGGAGACAGAAAATGTGAAAATAGTGGTGAAACAAAGGTTCCTGGCCAGATTCACACCATGAACATTGTGTTTGCCATCTTAATCCCTGAAATACGAGGGTGTTTTTTACACACATATCCTATCAGGAATTGTATTCTAATTGTATCTAGCAGACCTGGGGAGTTGTAAAGCAGGGAAGAGGGTCCAGAGGCTGTTTGAAGAGGTGATTATAAGGTTGAGTTGAAATTATCTGGAGCTGAACCTCAGTTGGAAGCTTTTGGATGAACTCTATCTCTCTCCCTCTTTCCTATCCTTTCTATCCCTCTCTCTTTCTGAAGATGCCAAAGCCACAGGATTGCTGTTGGGATGGCTTGCCAGAAACCCAGTCTCCCTTTGTATTGAGGGACAGGAATTGCAGAGTGAATGCTTACAATGTAGTCTTTTTGGCCAAGAGAGTGAAGAGAGTGAAGATTAAAAAAAAGAAAGGAAAAGGGGAAAGAGAGAATGGGGAATCAAAGACAGGAGGAGGAGCTATAAACAAACAGATCAGGAGAGACGGACAGAGATTGCTAGGCCCACAGGATTTTCATGTGCAACTCTAAACCCACAAATTCAGTCACTCTCTTACATGTCTCCTTAAACCGTGCCAGCTGTCCAAATATTCTGTCCTGGCTGGAGAACAGGTTCACCACTGTACTCCCACTTTGAACTCAATGTTGTACCAACAATGAGTTCACACACACCTCACTGGCCTCCAGCTGTATCAGACCCGGATTATTTATATATTATACCCCACATTACTGAAACATTCCTTTGCTAGATTCTCGTCTGGTCTTTCTACATTGCATCATTATATGATATTAACATTTTGCACATTTTTCTCTAAAAGAGTGATGAGAGATGTGTGCAGGAAATTCATAGTCACCCAAATCCTGTGTGTGTGTGTGTGTGTGTGTGTGTGTGTGTGTGTGTGTGTGTGTGTGTGTGTGTGTGTGTGTGTGTGTGTGTGTGTACAACATACTTGTTTGTCTGTGTGTTGACAAGGGGTGTAAAAGTTTCCTCAAAGGAAAATTCAGAGTGACCTTTATCTTACTAGAATCATTGGTGTGTTCTTTTGTCCTGTGCAAAGCATTTTTAAAGACCAAACAAACACACACCAACACACACACACACACACACACACACACACACACACACACACACACACACACACACACACATATGCACAAGGAGTGCTCTTCTCTATAAACCCATTTTAAAAGCCATCAATGTATGCATGCACGTAAACACACACACACACACACACACACACACACACACACACACACACACACACACACACACACACACACACACACACCCACCCTCTGTTGACCATATGCTTGCTGGGTTAAAAACCTTCTCTAACCTTTCTCTGAGTACTCTGAGGGTTGGTTTTTTTTTTATCTCTGTTAGAACTCAATGGGCCTCTTATTAGGGCTTGAGCACTGACAATGTTTGGTGGCTGATTTGTTCCATTTTTTCTTATAAGAGCCCGAGCACAGACAAAGTCGGGCCAGTGAAAGCCCAATAGTTTTTGTAGATGTTTTCTCCCCGTTATCCTAAATTAGTTACTGTGGCAGTGGGGTGTGGTTAAGGTGTCGACTGCTGGAGGAGAGGGAGGAGTGGCTCGGCCGGTGATCAGACAGCTGGACAGAATCAGGTAATCAGTCAGCTATATAAGCACGTTTGTAACCTGGTTCTGTCTCTTGCAGTAGACTGGGTCCTATGGGAGGACCAGAGCGGGGACCGAACAAAGAGGCAGCAGACACCGGACCACGGCCGTCAGCGGGACGGCCGCTCGTCCGTACAGCGTAAAAGACGTTGAGTCACGTTTGGGGGGGGAGAAGAAGCGGACAATAAACGGTTAACCGCTGACAAACGCTGTGTCTCTCATTTCCGTCTGTCCTGTGAGCAGGGAGGCTCACATCTGGCGCCTGAACAGGGACATGTCGGAAGCCCAAAGTCCGCTGGCCCTGGCCCTCCAGCACCTCGCCGCGATGCAGGAGAGCACCACCGCTCTCCAGCAGCAGCAGACCCGTGCCCTGGCCGACATCGCGGCGGCCCAGAGGGAAGATCGTGCTCTCCTGCAGGGGCTGCTGCAGCGCCCGGCCACCCAGCCCGACCCGGAGCCCAGTCGCGGCCGGCCTCCGCCTGTTGCCCTTCAACGGATGACAGCAGAGGATGATCCGGAGGCATTTCTGGACATCTTCGAGGGCACGGCGGAGGCGTGCGGGTGGTCGGAGGAGGAGAGGGCGGTCCGGCTTCTCCCCCTGCTTACCGGCGTGGCGCAGCTGGCCGCACACAGCCTGCCGGCGGCCTCTCGCCATGACTTTTCCCACCTGAAGAGAGCCATCCTGGACCGGCTGGGCAGTACGCCAGAGGGACACCGGCGGCGGTTCAGGGGGCTCTCTTTTGAGGAAGCCGGCCGCCCCTTCGCCTTCGCGCAGCGGCTCCTCGACGCAGCGAGGCGCTGGCTCCAGCCGGGGACCCACTCCGCCAAGGACGTCGTTGGACAGGTGGCGCTGGAGCAGTTTATCGCCGGCTTACACTCGTCCACCGCCAACTGGGTCCAGTGCCACCGTCCCCCGGTCCGGAAGGGACGTACCGTATACCGGTATGTATACAGGGGGGTACACACCAAGCTCTGCTGGACTCTGGTTGTGAACAGACCATGATCCACCAGCGCTTGGTTCGACCGGGGGCTTTGCTAGAGGCATCGTGGGTGAAGGTGAGGTGTGTGCATGGGGATATTCACGATTATCCGGTGGTGGCTCTAGAAATTCTTTTTAAAGGGAAAAAGCATAGAGTTAGGGCTGGAGTTAGTACTCGCCTCACGCACCCTCTAATCTTGGGCACGAATTGGCCGGGGTTTGCTAGCTTAGCGGGGGAAACTATGAGGGTGCGGTCACGTACGTCAGGGGAATGCGAGTGGTGTGCCGTGCTTAGTGGTGAGACGGGGGTGCCGCATCCCGACGTCGTCGGGGGGGGGCGTGGGGCCGGCGGGGCCAGCACGGCTGGCTCCGGGGGCCCTGCAGATAGCCCCCATGGAAGATTTTCCACTTGAGCAGTCTCGGGATGAGACCCTCCGTCATGCCTTTAACCAAGTGATGAAAATTGATGGGTGCCAGGTCCACCCTAACACAGCACTCACTCACCCATATTTTGTTGTCATTAGGGACAGGTTATACAGAGCGAGTCGTGACGCTCGGACAGGCGAAGAACTCACCCAGTTGTTGGTGCCCAAAAGCCGTCGGGAAACAATTTTCCAGGCGGCTCATCATAACCCCATGGCGGGCCACCTAGGCTATGACAAAACACTGAACCGGATCATGGCCCGATTTTATTGGCCGGGCATTCGCGCAGATGTAAGTCGGTGGTGTGCATCCTGCCGCGAATGTCAGTTAGTCAATCCGCCGGCCACCCCAAAAGCGCCGTTGCGCCCACTACCACTAATGGAGGTCCCATTTGATAGAATTGCCATGGACCTCATCGGGACATTAGACCGGAGTGCATGGGGATATCGCTTTGTGTTAGTCCTAACGGACTATGCAACCCGATATCCAGAGGCGGTGCCTCTGCGCAATATCTCTGCAAAGAGTGTTGCACAGGCACTGTTTCAAGTTATCTCCCGAGTTGGGATCCCGAAAGAGATCCTGACGGATCAGGGCACATCCTTTATGTCACGTACACTACGCGAACTATACGAATTACTGGGCATCCGTTCAATCCGGACTAGTGTGTACCATCCCCAGACCGACGGCCTGGTGGAGCGGTTTAACAAAACACTAAAGAGCATGATTCGTAAGTTCGTGCACGAGGATAGCCGTAATTGGGATAAGTGGTTGGACCCTCTGTTGTTTGCAGTGCGGGAAGTTCCCCAGGCCTCCACGGGATTTTCTCCCTTCGAACTCCTGTTCGGCCGAAAACCGCGGGGTGTCTTGGACCTGGTTAAGGAAAACTGGGAGGCGGGTCCAAGCACCAGCAAGAGCGAGGTGCAGCACGTCCTGGACCTGCGAGCAAAACTCCACTCACTGGGTCAGTTATCACGGGAGAATTTGCTCCAGGCCCAGGAACGTCAACAGCGTCTGTACAACAGAGGGGCAAAACTTAGACAGTTTTCACCGGGAGATAAAGTGCTTGTATTGCTACCATCATCTAGCTCCAAATTGCTCGCCAAGTGGCAAGGGCCCTTTGTGGTCACACGGCGAGTGGGGGATGTTGACTATGAGGTTGTACGTTCAGACAGGGGCGGAGCCACACAGGTTTACCACCTCAACCTCCTTAAAGCCTGGAGGGAGGTGACTGCTGTTTCTCTGGCTACTACGGTGATCGAGAGAGATGAGTTGGGGCCGGAGGTGGCAAAATCGAACTATTCAGCACCGGTCCCCTTTGATGACCATCTCTCACCGAGCCAGATAGCAGATGTGGCCTTGTTGCAGCAGCGTTTTGCGGATGTGTTCTCGCCCCTGCCAGGACGCACAAGCCTCATACACCACCACATAGAAACACCCCCAGGGGTGACCGTGCGTTCACGACCCTATCGGCTGCCAGAACACAAGAGGAAAATGGTTCGGGCAGAGCTTCAGGCCATGTTGGAGATGGGGGTAATAGAAGAGTCCAACAGTGACTGGTGTTGCCCCATTGTGCTGGTTCGCAAGTCTGATGGGTCAATACGGTTCTGTGTGGACTATCGCAGGGTCAATGAGGTGTCCAAATTCGATGCCTACCCAATGCCCCGGGTCGACGAACTCCTGGATCGGCTGGGCACGGCTCGCTTTTTCACGACACTGGATCTGACCAAGGGCTACTGGCAGATTCCCCTGTCGCCGGAGTCCAGGGAAAAGACGGCCTTCTCCACTCCGTACGGTTTGTACCAGTTTTTCACACTTCCGTTCGGGCTGTTCGGGGCCCCAGCTACTTTCCAGCGCCTCATGGACCGGGTACTGCGGCCTCACTCTGCATATGCTGCGGCCTACTTGGATGATGTAATCATTCATAGTGAGTCCTGGGAGCAGCATATGCAGCAGGTGGGGGCGGTGCTCGAGTCTCTGAGGAAGGCGGGGCTCACGGCCAACCCGAAGAAGTGTGCGGTTGGACGGAGGGAGGTACGGTATTTGGGGTACCACTTGGGGGGCGGGCAGGTGCGGCCACAGGTGCAAAAGACCGCTGCAGTGGCGGCCTGCCCGACACCCAAGACAAAAAAAGAGGTCAGGAGGTTTCTGGGGCTGGCCGGTTACTATAGGAGGTTCATTCCGGCCTTTTCGGAGCTGACCAGCCCCCTCACCGACCTGACCCGAAAGGGTGCCTTAGATCCGGTCCAGTGGACGGAGCCGTGTCAGCTGGCGTTTGAGAGGGTGAAGCGAGCCCTCTGTGGGAAGCCACTCTTGTACACTCCTAACTTTTCTCTCCCTTTCATCCTGCAGACCGATGCCTCGAACAGTGGGCTGGGGGCCGTTTTGTCCCAGGAGGTGGAGGGGATCGACCGCCCCGTACTGTACATTAGCCGAAAGCTGGCTCAGCGGGAGGTGAACTACAGTACGGTGGAAAAGGAGTGCCTCGCCATACGGTGGGCGGTCGGGGCCCTCCGCTACTACCTCCTGGGGCGCTCATTCACCCTCTGGTCGGACCATGCCCCGCTCCAATGGCTCCACCGCATGAAAGATGCCAACGCGCGGATCACTCGCTGGTATCTGGCATTACAGCCGTTCCAGTTCAAGGTGATCCATAGGCCGGGTAACCGCATGGTCGTGGCTGACTTTCTCTCCCGCTCCGCGGAGGGGGGGGGGAGTGGGCTTGCGGCCCGTGGGATCCCGGCCTAAGTCGGGCGGTGGGGGTATGTGGCAGTGGGGTGTGGTTAAGGTGTCGACTGCTGGAGGAGAGGGAGGAGTGGCTCGGCCGGTGATCAGACAGCTGGACAGAATCAGGTAATCAGTCAGCTATATAAGCACGTTTGTAACCTGGTTCTGTCTCTTGCAGTAGACTGGGTCCTATGGGAGGACCAGAGCGGGGACCGAACAAAGAGGCAGCAGACACCGGACCACGGCCGTCAGCGGGACGGCCGCTCGTCCGTACAGCGTAAAAGACGTTGAGTCACGTTTGGGGGGGGGGAGAAGAAGCGGACAATAAACGGTTAACCGCTGACAAACGCTGTGTCTCTCATTTCCGTCTGTCCTGTGAGCAGGGAGGCTCACAGTTACCTTTTTCGTGTCTTTACCAAATTCAAAAACTCACCAAACATCACAGAACATTTAAAAGTGGTGAAAATGTACATATTTCATTGGTTTCGAATTTTGGCGTGGCAAATTGGTTCCAAAACCAGTAGGCATTTAGAACTCTTCCAGACATTTTTGAGAACAAACTCCTCCTAGAGATTTAACACAATCAACTTCAAAATCAGTCCGTACCATCTAAACATGTCTGATCAAACGATACCCAGCGTTTGCGTTTTCTCTGCACATGTTTCCGTGGCGCCAAAATAATAATCATAATAATAACTTTATTTTTATAGAATCTTTAAAAACAGCAGTTAACTAAGTGCTTTGAAATAGCAAAAATCCAAATAGGCACACAATACAATAGTTAGATCCAATGAGGTAAAACATAACCATAAATAACACATCATTGTATAAATGTGTACAGAGGACAAAGGAAATAATTATTAGCTTGTTAGTTAATTAATTTAAGGTGCTTGCAAAGAAAGAAGAATAATGAGATAAAAAGACAGCATTGCAGGATGACAAGTCTATAAAAATTAGTTTTAAGAAGTGATTTAGAAGAGGACACTGAATCAGCAAGCCTTATCTCCGCGGGTAGGTCATTCCAAAGTGGAGAATCTCTGACAGAGTCGAAACGGTCACCTCTGGTTTTGTGCCACGGCCTTGGAAATTTTAAAAGAGACCCGCCCGCGGATCTAAGGCTGCGACAGGCTCGTATGGGGTCAGCATGTCTGAAATGTATTCTAGGGCTAGACCTTGGCGAGCCTTAAAAGTGATCAGTAAAATCTTAAAATCAATTCTAAAGTGTACAGGGAGCCAGTGGAGTGAAGCCAGGATTGGAGTGATGCGATGTTGTCTGTTAAAACCAGTGAGAAGCCTGGCTGCTGAGTTCTGAACCAGCTGGAGACGGCAGAGGGATTTGTGATTGATGCCAGTTAGGAGGGAGTTGCAGTAATCTAAACTTGGAATACTTTTTCCATGTCAGACTGTGATAGAATGTTTTTGATTTTGGAGATGGTTCTGATGTGGAGGAAGCAGGACTGAACAACTTTGTTGATGTGAGGGATGAAGGTGAAGTCTGATTCAAAGATGATGCCTACTGTAGGTTTCTAGCAGTGGGCTTAATGTTACCGGTTAACGGACCAAGACTGATGGGGCTGGAGATGGTGTCTGGCGGGTTAAACAGTATTATTTCTGATTTGGTGTTGTTTAATTGGAAAAAGTTATGGGCCATCCAGAGGTTCACATCTTTTAGACAGTCTAAAACAGCAACCAGATTTCTGGAATTATTGGTTCTCAGAGGGAGATATACCTGTGTGTCGTCAGCATAGCAATGGAAGGACACATTATGCCACTGGATAATTTGACCGAGTGGGAGCATATAAATAGAGAATAAAATTGGACCTAAAATAGAACCTTGCAGTACACTAAAGGCTATTTGGGGTTGTAGAGGATGAGTAGTTGCCTATGGTGACCGTACAGGTTATGTTGAAAAGGTAAGAACAAAACCAACCAAGTGCAGTGTCCCTGATACCAACCCAGGGATCAAGACAGTCAATTAAAAAGTTGTGATCTATTGTATCAAAAGCGGCACTTAAGTCTAAAAGAATTGAAATAGTGCTCTCTCCTCTGTGTGTAGTTAAAAGCAGGTCATTGGTTACATTGAGGAGGGCGATTTTAGTACTATGTAAACCCTAAATCCAGATAGAAACTTCTCAAATAAATTATTTTGCTGCCATAAAAGATAAAAGCTCAGAGGAGTTAAGAAATTGGTCTAAAATTATTAAAATCAGTGGGGTAAAGAATTTAAAACATCTAAAAAATCTCTAAATGGAGTGGGACAGCAGACATGGATGTTAAAATCACCTAAGATAAGAACCCTGTCATATTTACACATACAAATTGGATAAAAACTCTTGGATAAAAGCAATGTTTTGTTTCGGGGTTTTGTAAATGGTCAGTATCAAAACTGGAGTAATTGAATTAAATATCATAAAACCAAGTTGTTCAAATGAAGTAAAATCATTATAAAAGACAGGGGTGCATTTAAAAATACTTCTAAAAATGACGGCTAACCCCCGCCCCGTAAGACAGGCTTGGAGCAATATCCTGGCAGGTTACCACAGAGTTTGGTGAACACCCCTGGCATGTCCCTCTAGAGAGGTTAAAAAAAGGGTGATACCACTCCATTTGTTTTCCATCACTGCAGCCTTTGGTTCTTAATATAACCTAATAATGTTAGAGTTAAAACCGAATTGAGATAAGGTGGAAAACAAAAACCACCATTCCAACTTCTCTGCATCCAGGGATATAGTAGCTATAGGAGTATTTACACACTGGTCCAACCACATTAAACGTATCAACAATACGTTGATGCAATGAATGATGCTTGGTCATAAATGAAAAAATAAATAAATAAATTCAGTCGGTTTATGACACAAATCTGCACTCAGGAGGACTGTACAATATTGTATTTATGTGGCTTGTTATCATGTTAAATCCTGACGGTGTCAAAGTGGGATTTTTTTTAAACAATGGTTGTGTGTCCTGATTGCCAGCTGTAATAGTCCAGGGTTCATTTATTTCACGAGCGAGTAACAGCAGTAAGACTGTGAGTAACAGTTGTTCGTAACTGCAGTTAGCTCTCTGGCTATTGTTAGCACCGCTTCTTCTTCTCCGGTTAAACACGGCCGCATTGTGGTATGCGGGAGTACAATGAGGTGTAAATCATTTGTACACCCAAATTAGCTGTGCATTGTGGGTTTTTAATAATGGACTATATAGTGAATGAAATTAACCAGAGAATTCAAACACCACTACAAAATGGCGTACACAATATAGTGCACTACTTCTATGATAGGGAACGATTTGGAACACAGCTGCTGTCTTCACTTGGAGACCTCTTTCATAAGGGAGGTATAGGAGTGAAATAGTCTGGGGTGCCTATTATTCAAAAATAAATCTTTCTTTGAGAGGTTAGTCAGAGCTGTCAGTGGGATGTTTTGAAGCAAATACAGGACTCTGTGTTATGTTTTTTATGTTGTAGGTGCAACCAGCACCCAAAGATGATTGTTCGTTTCTGGATTAACGTGAACTTTCAGTTTTATTATGAGAAGGCCTCGGCCTGCTCAGGCCAAAGGGACGACTAGGCCCAAAGCCTAGCTGCCTTTGTCTCTGAGGGCATGGCCACAAACAAAGGGCTGCCATGCCTTCTCCCACACAAATCACACCCAGGTGTGATTCTCCAAGGGACCCCCAAACTGTTCATTGGCTGACTTGACCTCTGGCGATGACATCACCAGGGCCTATATAAAGTGTAGCACACAACCTGCACTTCCTCTTCCTCCCGCTCTTTCTCCCGGATTTACTCTTTTTCTCTTGGCCTCTCTTCCTTCGCACTCAACTCGACGCGCTCCTGCGGATCCAGGAGACCAGCTGCCCGCTGTCCACTCGGCCCTGGACCTGGCCTATGGCGTAGGATCGCCACGAAGGTTAACCAACCGGTTATCCTCAATTGAGCACAACAAAGAGCGATTGGTTTCCTCTTTTGCCTAAGAGCAACGGCTACGACAAGAACCTTTCTTCGACCAGCTTCCTTTCTTCAACCAGCCACTGGCATTAAGCAACGCAAAACATCTCCCATCTCATGGACTGGTAACTAATCATCAACTGGGCATCACTACATGTTATAGGACTTTATGAACGGCTAGATACAATTGTAACTTTGTCATAAGAACTAAGAACTGAGATTTCAAGCTGCGGGCCTTTGTGTAACTTAAATGTTCATACCTTCTCTGCAGGGGTCCAAGCCCCCACCTCTCCTCTTTGTCTCTCTCTCACACACACACACACACACACACACACACACACACACACACACACACACACACCAACACACATATGCTGTTAGCTTTAGTTAGTTTATTGTGTTTTGTTTGTTGCATTTATTAATTTGTTAATAAATGTTTGTGTTTACCATATGTCTGTTTATTTAATATTACACAAAGATGAATGAGCCAGCCTCTACTAAGTAAAGAACTTTTAAATCCTTCAACTGATTAAACTATTACATTTATCGGTGTTCAACCCTTAATTAGTAGTTTAATATATTTAATGAGACTTTAATATTAGTTGTCACTCCGTCTATGACGGTGGTGCCCCGAGGAACTCTGGTTTGACTAGAGTCATTTTTATTATTATCTTTGATAATTATTGGTGATAACTAATATTTACTTGATTAACGATAAGTTTATTGAGAATACTCAATCTCATAATCTGAACGTGAGTCAAGGCCCTACATTTGATTGGTTCTCCGTGTGAAGTTTTAATAAATTAAAGTTATTCATTTTTAGTAATTTTTCTTTATTCATTTTCTTTATCAAATATTTCATTTGATAGTCACACTATTGATCCAATTAAACCCAAAGTACCTACAATGTTTTTTGTTTGAGTACAAGAGAGCTGAGGAAGCTCAAGGGGTTTGATGTCAGGAAGATCCCACTCGGCCCCTGCACAAGAATTTCCAGTTACTCCCATCAGGCTGCTGTTATAAAGTTCCCTGTAACCAAGGAAAAACTTATAAAAACTGCTTCACTCTACTGCTGTAAAGTTTTTAAATAAAAGGTGATGATCCAAACACACAAACACTTTGCTACTTTGCACACATACATTGTAATTTTTATCCTGTGTGAATTCATTTCATTAGGTATCTATATTCTGTTTTTAGGAACACATGTTGGACGTCTATTGTTTTGCACTGTGTTGTGCGTTGAGCCACATCTAAGACAATTTTCTGTCATGACAGACAACAGTTTTCTGAATCTGAATTGTTGTAACCTGTGTGAAGACATTAGTGAATGTTCTGAACTACATCTAGTGGGTAGTGTATGTGCAAAGCATAGGTTTCATCAGAATTAACTAAGAGTGTGTGATGAAACCTGTGGTTTGTATACCACACATCCTACTGCACCGATACTAATTCGACCTGCACGTGGTCTTGCATACCGCACACACACTCACTCACACACACAGGGTTCCACTGTTCCTCTTAACCAAAAACCTTATAGTGTGAATACACACTGTGAAGCCAGCAGCACCTTACCACAGGCTCACCACCAGTCAAAGTGAAACACACTGGTTTTAAACAAGCGCAGGAAAAAAGGTTTTCAAATCATCTGAAATTATCACTGTCGTTGAAATGTAAGACCTACACAAAGCATCTACAGTAGATATGGTGCAGCTATGGGATATCTTATTGTACAGCTTTTGTACTGCATAATTTCCTCACCAAAGAGCCAACACAGGATTTCACCTAATTAAAAAAAAAAAAAAAAGGCTACAAAACCTTTTTGTTGTATTGCATCACAATTTTCCATGTCATTCTTATTGGCTGGACCACAATGGCCATAGGTTTCGACCTAGAGTCTTGTATCTTTTAAAACTAAAAAATGCTGAATACTGTAAATAAAAATAAGCATACGTTAAAGCAAATACATCTTATGGGTATAAATATCTACAAAACAAAATAATGAATTTAAACATTAAATTAATACAGATTATAATAAATTAATCCAATAAAGTTGTAGGTCTTGGTCTGTGTTAACTGTTTTGAAAAAGAGAGTAAACAATGTGAAACCAATGAAATGTGTTAACACGTTTCACAACACTGCTCTGTTGAGAGTTGATGAAGATGAAGTTGATCCACTTTCATCAAGTGTGTCTAAGCAATCAAGAAAAACTGGAATCTCACCTCCCAAACTCACTCAAGCCACCAAAACACCTTATACATGTCACAAAATAAGGTTGTTGGACCAAAACAGAAAGCATACACAAAGAGAGAGAGCATGAAGATCATTCTCTAAATAATCAACTTTTTGTATTTGAAGTTTGAATGATTTTTTATATGAATCAGTATTTCAGAATAGAATACTGTGAGAATAACACTGATTCATTTTGACTATACACAAGTATATGGAATGAGAATTAATAAAAAATGTAAAAATTTGTATATGCTTTATTTTTTCTACATATTTGAATAAAGCAATTGTGAAAAGTTTGAGCTTCACCACATATTTGTAGTGGCAGAGAAAAATGGGATGTCTTTCATCTAATTTAGTATGTTGTCTTTTACACTGTTGTAAAGTTGTGGAATTGCCGTTTGGGACATGTACAGTATGTTCTCCCAGGCAATTCGTATTGGCTGTCAAATGTTTGCAGCATTTGTCTAAATGCCGTCTTTTCAACGATACTAAAGGGCAGCATCTCTTTAGCAATGAAGCGAACTACACAATCTGTGAGTGCGCACCATTTTGCACTGTCCTGTTTGTACTTTGTTTGTTGTCTAAACGCCAGTGTGATTGAGGACTGTCGAGAAGACAGGGATGTCCCAGTATTTTTTTTCTCTAGCTGGGAAAACTGCATCGGATGGTATGCTTTAGGTGGAGAGGAAGGTTTGTTGTATTGCCGTGTTTAGTTCATATTTTTCTCGAACAAATGTGACATACCGGCACAATCAGGTCGAGTGGTTCACCGCGGTCATTTGTTTGAAACCGAAGAGTTCCCACACGGCAGCTGTCACATTTGGCTTTGAACGACGTTCTCATGCTGCACTCTGCACCAGGGGTCTGCCTCCCCACACAGAGACCGTGCAGCTGACAGGTGAATGACATGACACGTGACGGGCATGAGTGGTCAGTATAAACTGATGCACCGGAGTGAAAACTCTTCTCATCCAGTCTCTCTGGTGGAGAGTCACAAGGAAAAATGGCTGGCAAAGTTACTGAGCTCATGAAAAGTTATCATGCAATTAATCGATTTATTGCTTATCGCTACAGGCCTAGGCCTAACTGACATGTGATCTCACTATAACGATTAATAACTATGCTATTTTCTTTTGTAATGTTAATGTACTAGTGGAATACGTCACATCAGTAATATCAACTGTGCTCTTGGGCGCTAAGGACAAAACACAGTATAAGCCCCTGGCTTTTATTGGGGATACCTGCAAGAATCAGGTTTGGCTTTTGCGAGTGATCCATTTAACTTTAACAGCTAACAGTTAGCCATGAGCGTTAACATTAGCTAAGGTTAGCACTAGCGCTTAATCAGTTTTTTGTGCTAAGTGGTAAAATGACAATTCTGTCATAGTCTTAGATCTTTTCAAACAACGAGGAACACAGCACTGCCTGGATGTTTGATTTTGAAAGGGTGTTACGTCAGACTTTACAGCCGGATTAAGGTGTGGTTGTGTTCAGGACTCTTGTGAAACATGACAAATTTGAAAAAGGTAATTTTTCACCAAAATCTTTTCTTCCTAAATTATTTGTGAAGTTAGGTAAGTTTTTGAGTATGATAAACCCCCCCTAAAAAGGCGATTGGATTTGGAGAATAATAATATGGAGAATAATATGAAACAGAACAGATGGCCGTCCTCCACAGAGCTGGGTCTGTCTGACGTTCCTGCCTGTAATAGGGAAGGTTTTCGTTGCCACCGTACTCTACGGGGGAAATGTTGGGTCTATGTTTATCATAGAGTGTGGTCTTTACCTAGTTTGTAAAGTGTCCTTAGATAACTTCTGTTATGATTTGGCACTATAAATAAAATTGGGGAATCTGTTGAAATAATTCCTTCAATTTCAATTGAATTGAATTGAGCTCAATTTTATTTACAGAGCTAATCATAACAAAAGTTCTCTCAAGACACTTTATACAGAGTAGGTCTAGACCACACTATGACTTATTATATTATTATTATATACAATATTAATCCAGCAATCTTGTACACACAGTGGCGTTGAAAAACCTTCCCTTTAACAGGCAGGAACGTAGAATAGACCCAGCTCTGTGGAGGACGGACATCTGTCTGCACCGGTTGGGGAGGAAGAAAAGGAGAGAGAAAAGACAGACAGATGGACAGAGAGAGACAAAGACAGACAGTCGCAGCGATAAAAGCAACCACAAAAGTAACAGTAACTATAATAATATCTATAGTAATGTGAATATGACTTATATGTTATGGCAGTTAACGTAGTAGAATAGTAGAAACAAGCACAGCTAAGGTGATAGAATATGACAATAATAATTATGGTAGTCAATTTGATCAATGATGAGTAGTGGTAATAACAGCTGTGATACAGGGAGAAATACGACTGACAATGTTTTTATGGCTACAAATGCTACAATTTATAAACTAATGATAGTATATATATGAATAATAGTGATAATAGCAGGCACCAGACCTGCAAGACGACAAAGCACAAACAACTCCGGCGAAGAAGTGAAGTTAGTGACATGCATTAATTGGACATGAATGATACAGATCAGGAACAGTATTACCCCCGGCAGACTAGGCCTATAGCAGCAGAATTGTAGAATTGTATTACGGTACTACAAGCTTTTAAATTATATTCTGGGTTTTACATTGAGCCAGTGCAACTGACAACAGACCATTTTGCATGTGTGCAGCTGGCAGTATCTACAAACCGAACGTATCGAACAACTCTGAGGATTTCACCCCTGTACATAACAGCAGTCAGGAGTCTGTTGGCTCTGATATGGAACGTTCCAGAACGTTCACCACAGCGTCTCCAGACTCCTTCACGTCTGTCCCATGTGCTCAGTGTGTGCTCAGGTAGACAGTTACCAATTTCAGCATTAAATATACATAAATGACAATGGTAATAAGCATCCATGTCATTTTGTTTTCCTATTTTGTCACCATGTTTTGCATTTGAGACTCAGGAATGTATCATTGCCTATTTTTTTGAGAATCAGCTATTATACTTAAAAATTTACTGTGCAATACCCAGCTTGGCGGCTGCTACTTGTCATCTGAGTTGCTCAAATGTCACTATTTTAAATCAGTTCAGGCAAATCTTTTCAGTATTGTTTCTGCAGTGGGAGAAGCATTCTGATGGCTGTGGAATAACTGTTAAAAGCAACACCAAGGCCAGTTTAAGTTCAGCTGAGCTCAATTCATTCTAAGTGCAGTTCAGCATGCTAAAAGAAATACAGCAATGAGAGCTTACAGAAGCTCCCCTAACAGATATTTAAAGTGCAATTACATGTTTGGTGGATTTAGAACTGTAACTCAAGGGCACAGGTTAGGAAACCTTTAATATTATAGTGGTTTGGGGTGGGTGGGTGTTGCCAGGGTGGTCTTTTCCCTTACAATTGAATCACAGGAGAAATAATTGGTGGCAGCTGGGTGGCTCCAGGGTTCTCTCTCTCTCTCTCTCTCTCTCTCTCTCTCTCTCTGTCTCTCTCTCTCTCTAGTATCTAAAATTAACACACACACACACACACACACACACACACACACACACACACACACACACACACACACACACACACACACACACACACACACACACACACACACACACACACACACACACACACATCTTCTAGAACATTGAAGACATGTGCCCAAACATAAAAACACTCATTTAGTCACTTGCTCACTCACTCACAAATACTCTTACACAATTCAGTAATTGTATGTTTGTGATTTTGTGCTGTGGACCATTTAGGCTGGCTCAGGGGCATAATAGTGTGTAGCAGGGCACTGCTGCATGGTAAGTCACCAGACACTGGAAAATACTAGTTGGGTCTGTCTTTGTTTGTTTACGTTGGGACAAAAAGGAAAGCATGGATGGCTGTGATGCTTGTGTGTCCTGGAGGCACCACATCATGGTGGCACGAGGTGATTGTATGTCTGTGTTTGTTTAATCGGCACAGAAATAAGAAAAGGAAGGTATAGGAATGTTGTGGTGTTTGATGCCTCTGCGTCTTGGAGACTCCATGTTGCTGTCTCTGTATACGCACTTAGATAAATGTCTTTATTCTTGGATTCAAGGTATAATGATATCTGGAAAACTACTGGGTAATTTGACCAAACCTAGACATAGACTGTGATACCTTTCTCCATTCAAAAGTACAATTACAAAATGGATAAAACTTGAACAATAATAGCATCCTTAATACATGAATTCATAGACATTAATATATATGCAACCTGAAAGCAGCTTGTTTGTTTGGTTTTACTAAATGTTTGTCTGTGTGTACTTTCATCACCTTGGAGATTATGTGGAAGTGTTTTAAATCACAAGGGGAGTCTACTTGGGGCTTTGGACTCTTACATTCAATGGCAGTAAGTGACAATTCTATGTTCGCTGCATTCCTCCTCCAAATGGAACTGACTTCTTTACACACTTTGGGCTCAGTCTTTCCCCAGTCCTAAGCCCAACATAACGTTTCCATCAGACCCAAATAAACTGAACGTCCTTTCATCACTGAAGTCACTCAGAAGTTCTCCTCCGTCCACACAACATGCTCCTCAGCAAAGGCAAGTCTAGCCTTTTTATTCTTCTGCTGATGAGAGGTTTGGTCACTGCAGAATGGGCTTTCAGTCCAAAAGGTCTTAAACAATGAGACACTGTGTGCAGAGACAGATCTTTGTCCTGTTCAGCACTGAACTGGAGACCAACTACAGCTGCAGTGTTGAACTGATTCCCCATTGAGAGTCTTCTCATAATCCTGTCCTCTCGTGCACTTGTTTTACGTGGACGACCGGCCTTTTTGAGGGACTTAAATTAATTTTTGTCCTTGTTATGTTTCAATATTCTTGAAATCACAGACTGTGAACACCCAACCTCTCTCTGATGGCTGAGAGGGTCATCCCTTTGGCCTTCATCTGGGCAACCTGCTGCCTCAGGGTTTCAGTCTCCTTAAAGCAGCTCGCCATCTTACAAAGTGACAGCTATAGTTCTTTACATAAAACTGCATAAAAACACATTTACAATAGAGAATATCTTGCGATTGGATCACAACAGCTGAAACGCTAAATCAAGTCAGGGGCATGACGTGGTAGGGCAATGGCTCCTTCCCCACTTTAACCCCACACCTGTAAAGTTTTGTGACTGTATCTTGCACAATTGCAATATTATTTTAAAACAGAGACAAACTCTGTTTAACCCTTTTTTCTGCTGTGCCCCCAAGTGGTAATATCTTCTGCTAATCCCCAGATTTCATATGGATATACAAATGAAATGGGTGTTTTGCGTGTGTTTGTGTGTTGGATATGTGTTGTTAAATCAGATTGGAGGACAGTATAAGCTCCTTCACACATTACCATGCCCGGTATGCTTAATTTCACAGAACCTGGCAACCCATCCATCCATGGCCTGCACCCACTCAGCCTCTGGTCTCTGCTCTGACACTGGATGAAACAGTTTAGTTTCAGTTTATTCACTTGCGTTTTGGTGGTTTCCGTGGTACACTGTACACATGCACATGTACACGCATACGCATGCACAGACACATATACACACACACATATACACACACATATACACACACACACATACACACACACACACACACACACACACACACACACACACACACACACACACACACACACACACACACACACATGCTTAAACACCATCTACACACACAGGCCCATGGTCTACCTTGATATTGCTTGTAATTAGACATTGTTTACAACACAACAAGGCTCGGCAGGAGCCTCTGAACTACAGAGGAAAAAGGGCCTCAGCCTTATATTAACACACTCATCACCAGCTCTGTTTGATGCTTACACACACATCAAACAGTGTTCAGGAGGCCATTGCCTTCATTACCATGATCATTATTATTAGTTCATCCCTTCTCATGTCTGCTGTCTGTATCTAACAGCTGTTCACTGTCTCGATACAATGAGGATAAGTGTTACTTTTCCTGTTGGAGTGATAGCCTCTGCTAGAGTAGGACTGTCGAGAGTGAAGACATGTCCCCTAAATTTTACTAAAATTCACTCTCACTTTTTACTTAGGATCTTTATAAAGCAAATTAACCTATGTAACAGTACAGTGCCTATAGAAAGTTATTTTTGAAATAGTCACTTTTTTTGTTTTACAGCCTGAAATGATAATAGATTAAAAAAGATGTTACCAGCGTGATTTACACATTTTGCCATACAACATTCAAGTAAAACATTTTTTTTTCAGAATTTCTGAAAATTAAATAAAAAAATAAAAACTAGAATAGCAGTGTTGGAAAAGTGATGAGTCCCTTAAGAATAACCATTCTAAACATTCTCAGGTATAACCAATCACCTTCCAGTTTACATACCAAGTTAATTGGCCTCCACCTGACATCAACTGTGGTGACTTTGATATTAATTCAGAATAAAATCAGCTGTTCCTTGAGGATTCCACTCCTGTTGTTGTGGGCTTGTTTCTCTTCAGCAGGGACTGGGCAGTTGGTCAGGATTGAAGGGAAATGGATGCTGCCAAGTCCACCCACATTCTTGCGGAAAACCTGTAAGACATTTGAAAACGGGCAGGTGGTTCACCTTCCAGCATGACAACGACCCAAAACACACCTCCGTAAAAACAACAGAGTGGCTAAAGGACAGGAAGGTGAGTGTCCTAGAGTGGCCTAGTCAGAGCCCTGACCTGAATCCTACAGGACATCTGTGGATGGACTTGAAGAGTGCAGTCCATCACCGCTCACCACAGAATCTGACTAAACTCAAACAGTTCTGCGGGAAGAATGGGGAAATATTTTCCAGTCTAGGTGCACAAAGTTGGTAGAGACAAATCCAAACCGACTGATGGCTAAAATTAAAGCAAAAGGTGCCTCCACAAAGTATTACATCTGGGAACTCGATCACTTTTCCAACCCTGCTATTGTGCTTTTTCATTTTATAATTAATTTCCAGAAATTTAGAAAAAAAATATTTCACTTGAATGTTGTAAGGTGGGGGGTAATCTGCGGAAGGACCCCACGTGTTTGCATTATAATTTTACTGTTCACCTGTTGGTTTGTTTCCAACCTGTCTGACCGTCCGGCTGCTCGTGGTTCTTGATCTGTCTGATGTATTTTTGGTGATGTCAGCATGTCCTCAGATCAAGAAGATTGATGGATGAAATAGATGATAATAAATTGGACTCATCTCTGACCCGTCATCTGACTTGTTGGGTGCCTTGTAAACACTGTACATTTCTCTGCAGACGCGACGGTTGGACACGGTCCCCATTCCATCACCCCACCCAAATTCTACAGTAAGAACTTGAAAGCACAATCCGCTCCACATTTACAAGTGAAACGTTGACTTGTCAGTTGATGAGCAGCAATATCGAAATTTATAAGTGTCACTCCCCATCAGTTTTTGGGTGGCTGTGATTGGTTTCATAACTGATTCTGTGCATTTTCTTTATTATAGTAACTGTTTTTTTTTAACTGATGTGGCTACTATAATTGCAGAGATGAGCCACCTGTAAAAAACAATGTGCTGGCCTTGTGTCGATTGTGTCCCTGGCCTCCACACCTGAAACTTGGACTCTTTGCCTGTATTAAAGACGGGATGGATAAAAAATTAACTACCAATGAAGACATCTTAAATACATCAAAATATGTATTATAATGGAAACCAACTGGATTATAACCCACACTAGGAGCACAGTACTTTCCAGACTGAAGACTGAAGATTTGGATGCAGGACTGTGTTGAACTATTTCCTTAAATTGTTGGATTGTCTCCTTTTTTTGTACAGAGCAATGACTTATCACCTTTACAGCATGTGGAAACCAAGCTGACAGCACCGAAACCAACTGCTGTTTTCTTTCAAACTCTAAAAGGTGAATAACAAACATCAGAGGTGTTTTCCTCTACACAGAGTGAGTAAAACCACATCCTCAATGCTGCACTTTACTCAGTTGTGCATGCATACTAGCTGTGCCTACCAGCAAGATTGTTAGTGTCTATGCGTGTTTGGGTGTATGTGTGTAATCTGTTTCTCTGGATATATTGTGTTAACGCTCAGGCCAACCAAACCTCTCACCAGCAAAACCCAGAAAACCTCACGCTGTATCACAATAAAAGGTGCTGTGACACAATGCCTGACTGCAGCTGTGAGCACAATGACATCCAGCGTGTGGCAGTTAGTCACAGACCCCTACATTTCACTACTGCAGCTACGAAGTCATTATATCATCTTCAACAACTAAGCTTTTGTGATTGTGAAGTCCTGATTGGTGTCAATCTTTCTTCTTCTTCACTCTATAAAGGTAAAGGTCTATAATAAAGGTTGAATATGGAGAATGAGCAGAACACCGCCATCTAGTGTCTCAAGATCATAGTCGCAACAATAAAAAATAATTCCAGCAGTTGGGTTGCCAGCTTTGTTGTCGAGTGTGTCAAGCGATCAGCCTGCTCCATGTCAGTGATGAATCATACAGGGTAACGACTCATTTGGACTAATCAATTAATTTGACAACAGTATTTAACGTTAGCCAGTCTTCAACTGGAAGTCTTTCTCTGAGTGGTATGTAATCAATCAGCTAGCTCGCAACTCAAAATTATTCTTTGTTTCTGTAGCAACAATAGACAACCCTGGCAACCCGCATTGCCCATCACTATTGGCTGCTACAATGGAAAGATAATGTGACAGAAAGTCATTGTCAAACCCATCAAAATTCTTTTAAAATATTAATTCAGACTAAACATATACATTTTATGGAAAGCAATACTTCATCGGGGCGGCTGTGGCACAGAGGTAGAGCTGGTTGTTCTCCAATTGAGAGATCGGCGGTTCAATCCCCAGCTTCTCTGGTCCACATGTCAAAGTGTCCTTAGGCAAGACACTGAACCACAAATTGCTCCCCGCGCTGTGCATGGGTGTGTAAATGTGGTGTGCATGATTAGGTTAGATGGTATGTAGATGTCCACTGCCATCTGTGTAAATGGGTGAATATGACAAGTAGTGTGAAAGCGCCTTGAGCAGTCAGAAGACTAGAAAGGTGCCATATAAGTACAAGTCCATTTACCTTTCAGCACGCAAGGTAGGCGGAGACGCAGGCGACTGTCCAGTTGCCGTTGCCGAGTAGAGGACGCCTTGAAATGTCACGGGAGCCTGCGTGACAATGGTGCCGAGGAGAAGGTTGGTCTCGGTTGCTCTCGGTTTCTCGGATATGTTGACCGCACTGTTGGCGCACATGGCTCCACTGGGACAGCCCGTCTGCTGTGTTGTGGCAGGAAGGAACCTGGTGCTGAAAAGGTCATCGTACAGCTCCTCTTCTGAGCCGTGGAGGTTGATGTGAAGCCCAGAATCCATAGTGGTAAGTAGTTGTCTTGGTTTTTCGATTCTGGCCTTGTGTCGATTGTGTCCCTGGCCCCCACACCTGAGACATCGACTCTTTGCATATTGTGTACTGATATCCTTATTGTAGCCATTTTATTGTAGTGAGAGCATTTTTTAAAATTTGAGCTTACTGTCTTAAATGAGCTGTTGTGATCCAAGGATAATCACACCCTCATGAAACTTTACAGCCACGAACTACAGACCTAGGGCATTCAGAGGATGGAGCTAGCTTCCCTAGAAATAATGACAATAGGGGTTTCTGAGTAGTTTACAGGAGGTCCATCAAATCGAAATTTTAAATTTCAATACCTATTTCTATACCAAAACAAAGCATGTATTCTTCTAAGGTCTGTGTGTCTTAATGTGGTATTTTGGAGGGATTTTTGACCATTTTTTGGATAAGCCAGTGACTAAGACGTACAGTTATGGACGTATGGCAGCAAGGAGAAATTGAAAGATTGCCTGGAAGATACTGATTGGCAGGTCTTCTTTGACTCCTGTGACAACCCACATGAACTGACAGACACTATTACATCTTATATAAGGTTTTGTGGAAGTGAAACTATCAATATAAAAACTGTTTTTTATTTAATTTTCCCAAATAATAAATTGTGGAGAACTAGCGATCTAAAGAGCTGTATAAACAAGTTAAAATGTGCGTTCTTAAACACCAATACAGAACTTGTTCGGGAAAAAAGATGTGAATTACGAAGTCAATTAAGGAAAGCAAGGGCAGAGTATAAAGATAAGGTAGAGACTCGCTTTTGTTCATACAGTCACTGTTAGCTCCACACAGCATGTTCAGACACATTGTGACGGCCGTCACTCGCTCATCTCACAGGACACATACATTTCCATGTTATTATCATTTTCTCCCACCGTAGACCTATATGTGTTTTGAACATATAACATATAACTATATTGACTGATCAGCTCAGTCTGTGTGTGTCACCTGCCTCACTCGCTGCGCTGGGCGAAGAAATAAAGTCAGTGAATCAGTTAAACATTGTTGATTTCTTCCCATGGAGCCGACATGAAAACTATTTTGGTTTAGTAAATGTCTGTCAGTCAGCTGGTGAAGGCAGGTTATCCAGCAGCTGTCACTCAGCTCAGGAGCTTCTGTCAGACGGCTGAGACCGATGCGCTCACAGAGGCTTCAGGTTCGTCTGGTGACGACACTAGGACTAGAACTTGTACCCTGATGTTAAAGAAGCTGTAAGGCTCACGTGTTTGTGTTACGGTGCTGACGGCACTATCTTCTTTCAGTGCTCACTGCTTACATATTGTGTTCCTGTCTCATCTGTCACTCCTTTTCCACTTACATATTGACTTTTCACCTCAACGAGAAATATCGCAAGATCTCGTGGGACGAGATCTTGTCACACTATGCTACTCTCAAAATTATCTCAATTTAAATTGTCAGTAAATGTGTCCGGATTAAGGATAAAACATCTCATCTGAGAGCCTGCACAACAGGTGTGCCACAAGGCTTGATCCTAGGCCCATTATTGTTCAATACATACATCAATGACCTCCCTGCCGCCTGTGATGATGTGGAGATTGTGTTGTATGCAGACGATACGGTTTTGTACACACACAGGAAAGATGCAGATATAGTTGCGTGGATAAGGTAGAAGAGTCGCTCAGGCAATCATGCCTTATGTTGAATACAGAGAAAACAGTGTCCATGTACTGGCCCCCCCACCTCTGAATAATTTTGTGTAGCTTCGTTCTGAGTTAATGACCAGAACCTCAAGGTCTGCCTATAGGGGAAACTGCAGTATCCAAACAAATTTAATCTCATCATCATTTTCCTCTAAAGACACTAAAGCATAGAATAGGCTCCCTGATAATATGAAAAACACAGGTAATTATTTCTATTATTTTTTATTAAGTGATGGACAAGATGACGTGAGGGACAAATACATCACACCATGTGGATTACAAATACAGACAGTGGACATAAAGTACAGATAACAACAGAATAAACAGAATACGATGTGAAGTTACATTATGTGAATAAGCGGTATATGAGTGTATGTTTGTGTGTGTGTGTGTGTGTGTGTGTGTGTGTGTGTGTGTGTGTGTGTGTGTGTGTGTGTGTGTGTGTGTGTGTATGCGTGCATGTGAATGGGAGGCAGGTGGTACAGTATTTATGAACACATATAACATGGCATTGACAGATGATAGAATACAGATAAAAAGTAAATACGGTAATGAATAATAAAAAAGATAACCTAATGTTAACCAATATATCACGATTATGACTATCATAAGAATTATTATTATATTACATTTTGCAGTGTTAATGAATTGCAATTAAAGGTGATGACAGGCCAGAGCATCCAGGGGTAAGCAGGGGGTCCCCCACCCATGTACACACACACACACACACACACACACACACACACACACACACACACACACACACACACACACACACACACACACACATACTGTATATATACATATACACATATATATTCAATTCAATTCAATGTTATTTATAGTGCCAAATCATGACAAAAGTTATATCAAGACACTTTACAGAGTAGGTATAGACCACACTCTATGACTTTTTGATTTACATAGACCCAACAATTCCTCCATTGAGTACGGTGGCATTGAAAACCTTCCCTATAACAGGCAGGAAAGTGGAACAGACCCAGCTCTATGGAGGACAGACATCTGTCTGCACCGGTTGGGGAGGAAGAAAAGGAGAGATAAAGAGAGAAAAGACAGACAGATGGACAGAGAGAGACAAATACTGACACAAAGACAGACAGACACACTTCCAGAGATGCAAGCAACCACAAAAGTAAGAGTGACTACAGTGATAGCTAAAGCAATATGAATATGACTTACAAGTTATGGCAGTTAATACAGGAGAACATCAAGAAACAGGCAGAGCTAGAGTAATAGAACTGGCACTGATAATTATGATGGCAAACATGGAGTTGGATGAGTTACATCATGGGTGTCAAAGTCAAGGCCCGGGGGCCAGATCCGGCCCGTGAATGAATGATCTTGGCCCCCGGGATCATATTTGATGAGTATTCGAATCGGCCCGCACGCCACAGCCGCCTGCTGGTGTTTTCTTTTCACGCGCCAAAACTACATTACCCACAATGCAACGGCAGCCCGCAAACTCACTGCAGCGCCGCAAGTGTGTCATTATTCATCAGCATTCAGGGCAGATGTCAACTTTCAGCAGCTTTGTTCAACAGGTTCTATGCATCATTTTAATATGTTTTAATAAACATTGAACCAGTCCGGCCCTCGGCTTGTAGCAAATTTGTTTTTTTGGCCCTCTGATGTATTTGACTTTGACATCCCTGAGTTACATGCATTGATGAGACATGAATGATACAGACAGAGAGGATAAAAGCTCAGAGTATCAGCAACAGGATTATCCCCGATTACTATATAGACCTATAGCAGCATCATTAAGCATGAGAAAATCATCTTAAAAATAACAACATAGCTAAGGGCTCATAAGCCCTAGCTGTAAGCTTTATCAAAGCTGAAGGCTCTGCCTCCCATTCTACTTTTGGATACTCTAGGAACGACAAGTAGCCCTGCATTCTCAGAGATCTAGTCGGGTAATACGGTACTATGAGCTCTTTAAGATACGACGGAGCCTGACCAATAAGAGCTTTGTAGGTAAGAAGAAGGATTTAAATTCTATTCTACATTTTACAGGTAGCCAGTGCAAAGAAGCTAATACAGGAGAAATATGTTCTCCTTGATTTGTTTTAGTACACAATTTATCTCAAGACACTTAACATATAGAGTAGGTCAAGACCACACTTTATGACATATTCATGATCTACTTATGAAGGTCTCCCTCCCCCTGTTCAGTTACCACCACAAATAAAATCTAATTATGTAGGAAACACTGCCTTTAAGGAAGGCGGAGACGAATTTGAAGCAAATCCGTTAACCTGACTTTAGATTACATCGATGCATCTGCAATGAGATAATAATAATTAAATTAAATGATTTAAAAATATATTAATTAAATTATATATATAACATAAACTGTATAAAAACTGGACGTAGCCTCTCCACCGGGGCCAGTTCTCTCTACTTGATCCAATCATATTCGCCTCTGGGAGCCGCCATCTTGTCAGACTTTGACTCCTCATTTCCTCTTACCAAAAAAGGGCATTGATGTGACATTGGGGGGAGGGAGATACGTCCGTCAGGGGGACATCAACAGAATTAGCCACATTAGCTCACATTAGCTCCACAGCCCGGGAGCTAGGCTAAAAGAACACGTTACTAGATAAACGGGATAGAGAGTCCCGTGTCTCTAGCAGAGACTACACCGGCTCCAGGAGTGAAGTGCAGGCAGCGTTTATGATCTATGATAAGGGTTGCCAACTCCCTGAAAAAAAAAATTAGGGACACCTTATTGGCAGAGCCGGCAGGCCCGTCAACCTTACATTTTCCTGGCGTAGTGAATCTTTTTAGCCCTTTTTTGTATATGTGAAGCGATTTTTTTTTTTACTATTTGACTCAAACCTGAATTGAATTAGATGCATATTTGAGTGATATAAACACATAGAAAATAAATAATTATCAGCATTTTTTTATACAAAACAACAAAAATTTACAGAATAAAATAGATCTTTTCCTTCTTAACTTAAAAATGTATATGTTAATATAAAACAACACAAAGCACAACATAGTACACAATTAATGCAACAAGAAAAGTGCAAACATAAAATCTGAGTAAAACTTGTAAAGAAAAAACACTTGTCCCTTAAAGGCCATGACTGTAGCCTACAGTTGTAGTCAGTCTATTTGTTTTTTCCGTCTGCACTTCTTCTGAGCTCTTGCTGCAGCCACGATCTGTTTGTCTTTCAGTGCCACAGAGTAAAACTCTGAGCAAGACAATTCATCATTTAGAGTTACAATGAGCTCTCCTTCAATTAATTATTATTAATTATTGTTATTCATCTATGTATTAGTTTGATGTATTATTTATCTACTTAATGTACTCATCTAGCAAATGTACTTACTTATTACACTGAAAATAATATTGTTATATATTTCTGTATACAATTCAGACATTCATTGTACTATCCTATATTAACCTTAACTAGTGTTAAAATCATTGTTTACATACCATATCTGCCTATGGCGTTGCCTGGTGGACAATAAATTGGTCTGGGGTTCCCCTAGTTTTGGTGTCCCTTATGTTTCTTGTGTGCCCACTGCCCACCACTGGAAGCCTGTCACTTTAGGTCAGTTTCTCCACCATGGGCTATGGAAAAAGTCACAGTGCAGTGCGCTTCATAGATGGTATTGTTCACTTTTTCCACCCATGTTTTTCCTTCTAACCATTCCTCTCGGTATTTTTGCATTCTTTTCTGAACACTCAAAACAACCACCCCTTTAAAGAACTTAAAGCCTTAATATACTGTAATTGAAATGGGTGAATTATATATAGAATTCAAATGAATAGTGAAATTAGCTACAGAAACCAAAACCGTTTTTCATAATAGGCTGAATTTCTGCTGTAACGTTGGCCATTTTAACATGGGGCTCTATGGGGATTTGCACCACTCTGGATCCAGCCTCAGGTGGTCACTTAATAAACTGCAGTGTTTGGCACTTCTGCATTAGCTACATTTCTCAGAACTGGAGGTTGCCACTTGAAAAGAGTTCTCAGGGTTAGTCTGACTTAGTTTTGGTTGAACTGAAAACAACATATAGGCCCTGCTTTTCTATAAAGATATCTAACGAGACACCTTCAGATTGTTCATTGGCTTGTGTGTGTGTGTGTGTGTGTGTGCGCGCGTGTGCACACGCACACTGCATACTGTGAGGCTCACTTGACTGTATAGTCACAGGTGTTTCTTATCCATTAGACACATGAACCCTCTGTATGCATCTGCTGTACATGAGCCTGTAGTGTACATAAACAAGCAAGCTAAAAGCTTGAGTTCGCATGAAAGCCTGAAACATATTTATACTAGAAGGAAAGCATTTGTCCAAAGCAAAATATCTTCAATCAAAAGGATAAACTCACAAGAAGGGAGTGGACTGAATGTGTGTGAGAGTGACAAAGAATACATGAGGCATACACATGAGTGCGTATGCTTGAATTTAAATGGGTAGAAAATGACAAATACTTCTGGAATGATTAGGAGCACAAAAGAAGAAAAGGTGATCTGGACATTGCTAATTTTGAATGAGCTCTTTTACTTTTGAATAAAAAGGTTCTGGTCTGTGTCATTCAGGCCACCATGGGACAACGGAATTCCCCCCTGAAGTCCCCCCCCACCCCCCGCACCACACATTTCAATTTTCATTCAATTATGTCCTGTGTTTTCCAGAAAAGTTTTCCACAATTCCCAAGTATAAGCTTTAAAACTATGTTGTTCAATGGTACCTAAATATCTACTTTCTGACACTTGGTAGAGAGCTTCACAGAGTGTACAAAGTTAATAGTACATACATACTGAAATAACACTTTTCTAGCCTTATGAAGAGGTTTTTCTACTGTATTTGGGGAAAGTGTGAAAGTGCACTAAAGGAGGAAGGGAAGGTAGCAAATTACGAAGTCAAAAGAAAAGGAGGAACAGATCGATGGGATAAGGGTCTGCTAGGGCATTGTTAGTGGCACCAGTGAGGTTGAGAGCATCTGCTTTGTGTTAAAGAGTGAGACTGGGCCTCTCACATGATGAAACCCAGCCTGGCGCTCAACAGTACATTAAGATACTGCTATTGGTTTCTCCTCCACCATGAGCCAATCAGATTCTGAGGAGATATTACACCAACCCAGCAATCTGTCCTCCTCCAGCCCTTCATACTCCGGTACCTCTCTCCTGCCTTCATGCTGCCTTCACTTCATAGAGGAATTGCTGAACATCTTTATGCAATAGGATAAAGAAGTTGTGATGCATCGTGATGTCACACACCTTTTGATATTTTTTGGTTCCTCATATGTATTTATATCACACTTGACAAAAAAGTTAAACTTAATAAATAATATATTTTGCATTTGTAAAACAATGTTTTTGTTCATGCCGTTTCAAGTGTATATGTCTATTAACTGGATAACAGGTGCTTCTTTGGAAGAAGGTGAGAGGAATACTCATCTACACCAGCTATTTACCAAGAATTCCTGAAGTTGTAGAAAGCAAGAAAGGTTTACTGCATGAAAGCTGACTTGAACAGTACTTTCTAGTATAAATTCTTGAACAGTGTTTCCTCATCGGATTTGAATGCAACATTAGCGGGGCAACAGCTGTGTGGATTTCCCCTCTATTGCCTTGACAACCAGAATTCCTCACAATAACAAACTGGTTAACATTTATGTCTTCCTTGTTTTCCCTCTGCTGGATCTTACCTCACTTTCTCAACATTTTTTGCAATTTCAAATCAGAGTTCTTGGAAAGGCATGTAATACGAAGTTACAAACTCTAAAAACAGATTGTAAGCAACCCTGTCAAAGCTGAGTGTCATTGACATCCTGCCTGTTTTGCCTCCCCACAAATTGCTACTACTTGAATTGGTATAAAATATTTGGGAACTGATTTAGTTTTAGTTTGAGAAACAAAGCAATGCATGTTTGTGAGGTCATAACACAGTTAGGCAGTCTATCTATCTATGTTACAATTTATTGAAAAACAAAGGATAAGCTGTATTAACTTAAATATTTGTTGCTTTATCAATAGTTACATTTTTTCTGAAGGGAGCCTTTCACATAAGTGCCACTGGGTAGAAAAACGAAAAAGGTGATAGACCTATATACATATGGGATAATGGCGAGGTGCCCTATATCAGAAATTAGCGGGCAGAGCTGAACCATCCGATACACAGCCAGAGTCCATTCATTTTTGTTATACCATGGTCTGATTGAATTATTGCTTTTGATTGGTGTCTATTAAAAAGTGATTTAGGAAACCTACTAAGTAGTTCCAACGAAACTGTCTGTTAACCATCCTAAATTAATGCAATGTATTAAATAAAAAAGAAAAATCGTTCAGTAACTCCTCCTCTGAACACCACAGGATGTCCACAGGAACACACAATCTGAATTAAAATTAAGTTACACTAGCCCCTCTGAACTTTGTATCACAGTGAACATCTCACATCCAAGTCGCTGTTCCACTCGCTACCTCAGGCTGTAGCTGACAGTAACCTTACACATGGCTTATCATTCTTGGTGAAAATCTTGATATTCATTTGGGGACAATAACATGGCTGGATAGCTAGCTTGTCTTTTTTTTTAAAACTCCCACTCAAGACACATGTTAAAGTATAACTAAAGTAAAACTACTCTTCTATAATTAGTATTTAGTTTGACATAAAGCACAGCACAGAAGCAAATCTACTCTTTCTCCCTCATTGAGAATTTTTGCAGCTGGCCTTGCCCCGCCCTACACTGCTTTTACTCGCACCAGCTTGAGACTCTTCTGTAATTACGTCATAGCTTGTACTGGAGATTGACGAGCAGGCCTGAGGTTTAAAGCGAAGCGCGTGCAAACAGATCATCAAGATGACTAAACACGTGAGAGACTCAGACAGGAAGCGGTCGGGAGGCGGCTCCCCTTGGAGGGATCGCTAGTATGGCAGGTCCAACTCCTGGAGTCCCACAGGTGGATGGACAGACATGGAGCCCAAGCTGCCTGCCCATGGAGCTAACATTAGTGATATGCAACTAAGTTATAGTTTCAGCATCCTAAACCCAGCATCAGTCAGAACCAGACTCAGATGAGGAGTCTGTTGTCACTAAAATGGTCGACTAGCAGATGTATCAGAATGGTAAGTGTAGTTAGCACCTTTTCTTAGTTTCTGTTGTTTGTTAGCTTGTTAGCTTGTAACTGTTAGTGGCTGACAGCTATAATGGCAGTGTGTTGTTGTACTTAAGTTTCTTTGCCGGTGTAGTTGTTGAATAGTGTTTCATGTATTAGACAGCGATTGGTTTATGGATTACTGGTGTACCAACTAAAGCTTGCCCAGAAGATGTTTGAATTTCAAATCGCAGAGATATTCACAGACGTTCCTTCTTTCAGGAGAGGAATGTGATCGGTTCAGCCACGAGTTCTGCTGGCTAAAGGTGGGCACCCAACGAAAGCCTGCAGCTGATTGTCTGTGAACTTACCGCTGTGTTGGGACGGGTTGAACCTTCCCACTGACAAGGCAGGCTGTGTAGTCTTTTCTCTTTCTGTCAATACTTGGCCACAACTCTAGGCCCGCACCGTTGCTTCACCTCCTCAATGCCTAGGTGCCTAGGACCTGTCCATGCAGGAGGTGATGCCACACCTGAGTTGATTCAATCTCAGGGTTCCTCCTCCCTATTTAAGATGGTTGCTAATCCTCTCTCTCTCTCTCTCGCTCTCTCTCTATCTCTCTCTCTCTCTTTCTCCCTCTCTCTCTCTCTCAAAATCATCAATGGGCTCCTTCCTTTGGGATTGACTTTGGTAATCCACTTGAATGGACTTTACTATGAGAGGAACTGGTACAGGGGCCAGTAGGTAAATCTTTCAAAACACTCTTTTTATAAACTCTGGGTTCACTAACTACGTTGTAGGTGGTTCGTTTTATGTGTAAGGACTCTTCTCATGCTACTGCAGAGGTTTGGTGTTATTTTGAGCAGCATTAGTGGTTAAAAAATACGTTTTAATGCCCTCACCTTAATGCCCCGAGCTAATCAGTGTTAGGCTGTTAGCAACTCTCCCGGATTTCTCCATCAGTAGTTTATATACGGGAAAAAAAACTGTCTCAATGGCTTATTTGATGAGTGTAAGTGTCAAAAAGAACATGGGATGATTTTATGCCAGAATTTCAGATTAATGACTACTGCCTGGTCGCTTTCACACCAGTCATCATGAAGTGTTTCAAGAGACTGGACAGCAGCACATTAAAGCAAGCCTCTCTTCAACCTTCAACCTAAAGAGCAAACAGGTGCACTGAGGATGCCATCGCCACTGCTCTTCATACTGTACTAACCCACCTCGAACATCAGAGGACCTATGTGAGGATGCTCTTCATTGACTTAAGCGCTGCCTTCAATACTATCATCCCCAGCAGACTGGTCACTATACCCGTGGTGACTCTCTCAACCCATCTGCCTCTGGATCAAGGACTTTCTGTCTGACCACCCCCAGACTATCAGACTGGGCTCTCACCTCTCCACCCCCATCACACTCAGCACCGGCTCCCCACAGGGCTGTGTTCTGAGCCCCCTCCTCTATACCCTCTACACCCACGATTGTGCCCAATCCACCAACAACCTCATCAAGTTCGCGAACAACACAACCGTGGTTGGACTTATTTTCAGAGGGTCAACACCGTCCAAAAAATCACTAGTTGCTATGGGTGGAACGGTTCACAGAATTCACTGTTTGGTTCATATCACGGTTTTGGGGTCACAGTTTTTCGGTTCGGTTCGGTTGTTTTTGTCTATTTCTTTTAGATTCTAAAAATACCATTTATCAGATCTGTAGCCTAATAATTAGATTATTTTTAATCAGATATTCTTAAGGACATGTCATTTTGATCACGAGGGGAGCGCCGCCATCTGCTCTGCTGGATTTCCTCTACCTGCATCAGTGACCATTCTTCTACAAGACAAACAAAACACAGACAGGACAGTTGGGTATTCTGATTGTCGATGCTGGTAAAAATATTATTATATTGAGATATTTGGAGAAATGTTTTAACTGATTTAAATATCAGTCGGATAGAATAATACATTTCTAATGATACAGAGTGTCTGATATATATTCAGTCTAGACAAGGCAAGGCAAGGCAAGTTTATTTGTATAGCACAATTCAACAACAAGGCAATTCAAAGTGCTTCACACCAAAAATTAAAAGCATGGGGAGAAATAACACATAAAACATATAAATGTAAAACATATAAAAGGTAATTTAAAACATATAAAAGATTTAAAACGCATAAAAGGTCATTTAAAACATAAAAGATGGTTACAGTTACAGAAGTTACAATGCAGTTTACTGAAAAGCAGCAGCAAATAGAAAAGTTTTCAGTCTTTGTTTAAAAGAACTAAGAGTTGCAGCAGACCTGCAGTTTTCTGGAAGTTTGTTCCAGATTTCGAGCATAAAAACTGAATGCTGCCTCTCCATGTTTAGTTCTGACTGTGGGGACACAGAGCAGACCTGTACCATGTTTAGTCCTGACTCTGGGGACACAGAGCAGACCTGTCCCATGTTTAGTTCTGACTCTGGGGACACAGAGCAGACCTGTCCCATGTTTAGTCCTGACTCTGGGGACACAGAGCAGACCTGTCCCATGTTTAGTCCTGACTCTGGGGACACAGAGCAGACCTGTCCCATGTTTAGTTCTGACTCTGGGGACACATAGCAGACCTGTCCCATGTTTAGTTCTGACTCTGGGGACGCAGAGCATACCTGACCCATGTTTAGTTCTGACTCTGGGGACACAGAGCAGACCTGACCCATGTTTAGTTCTGACTCTTGGGACACAGAGCAGACCTGTCCCATGTTTAGTCCTGACTCTGGGGACACAGAGCAGACCTGACCCATGTTCAGTTCTGACTCTGGGGACACAGAGCAGACCTGTCCCATATTTAGGAAATGGAACTCACCTGCCCTCGTTCACTTCAGCCCAAACTATCATGGATCCACCACCAGGTGCAAGTTTAGAGCTCTACTGCTTCTTACTAATAATCACAAATACCTTTAGAGTCATTTTAATGAGAGGAAGGCGTTTTCTACGGATGATTGTATTATATCTGCACCTTCTACACTTTGTAAACAGCTGCATAATCTTTTATTCAGAAATTTCTGTTTGTGATCTGTATCAGGATTATCATCATTATTATTGCTCTGATAAATTGCAAAATAAAATGTATTCCATGTGTTTACAGATAATGTTAAGAAACCAGCAAGTCAAGTACAGATATTAGGGGTGGAACGGTTCACAAAATCCACTGTTCGGTTCATATCATGGTTTTGGGGGTCACGGTTTTATCGGTTCGGTTCGGTTGTTTTTTCTATTTGTTTTAGATTCTAAAAATACCATGTATCAGATCTAAAGCCTAATAATAAAAAAAAAAAATCAATCAGATATTCTTAAGTACATATCATGCAAACATGCAAAAACTGAAATAATGAGGCAGCTTGTTTAGGGATTACTGTAACAATCTTAAATGAGAGTGAAGTGTGATTTTGAAACAGTAGGGGACACATTGCTGCATTTACGCGTTTATATATTTATTTGGCAAAAAGGTAAACAATTGTTTGCCTTCTAGGTAAGAATATAAACACTTATACATTATGAAATCTTAGAAAAAATGAATAAAATAGGTTTTCTTTCACTAAAATACGCGCAAACAGCAATCACTGAACTGACTGAATAAAGGCTACATCAGGCTATTCAATTAATTTGGAATTGAGGCCGGTTGACGAATATGATCCAAAATGAGGGGCCGGAAAAATATGTGCTTCACATTAATGGATATTGTACATAATCCAATATAGTACATATATTGGGCCTCATTTATCAAACTTGCGTGGAAACGGGTGCAGATCTGAGCGCAGAATTGGTCGTAGGAAAGGACCCACGTGTGATTTATGAAACATTCGTATCTGACCAATCTCAGCGTACGAATGAGCGGGCGTTGATAAATGCTGCGGCTGAATTTAATTGTCATTAACATGTTACGCCCCTAAATATTCCTGTTTCGGAGGCCTCGCCCACTGAGGTCAGACATAGAGAGGAAGAACGCAGGTTAGAAAAGAAACTTTTCCGACAAACAGATTGGCATTCTGACATCCGAGATGGAGCAAAATAAAGATGTGCTTTTTGGCAGTCTTAAGAGTGGAATAAAAGGGGCCCATAAAAACGCTGTACCGAAGAGAATAACGGAGGCAGTCAAACCGAGGCAGCGCTCCACTGTGATCCGAGTGCGCCTGTGCGCACTGTTAGACAGGTGTGGCGTATTCAGCACCCCTTCCGTGAAATGCACCCCCTCGCATTATAGGTGATATTACTACCGGTGGGTCATTAGGTATTCCGTAAGAGGATACCTTTGTCATCTAGAAGAACCATACCAAGATGTTAATCATCTGATACCTTGTTTGATTTAATGCAATTTATCGAGGGTAGCCACGAACCGAGGAGATGACTTTGGCTCTGCAGTGCGTCTTGCTGCAGCCGCGCGCCAACACATTCATTAATTAATTCATTGTCGGGGTCGCAGGGGCTGGAGCCGTGCCCCCCCCCCGGTCACCTGGCCACCACGTTTAAAAGCGATAGCTTAGCATCACACATCACCTGTACATTTATCGAGTGGTAGTTTTTGCGATTGATGAATGCGTAATCATTCATGGGTGGTGCCTTCAGACGCACACGAGTACAAGCGATCGCTCCAACCACAATTTTAATTTTTTTTATTCGTTTTAAGAATCCGTTCTGATCTGTTCTTAATATGGGACTGCTTATGCTTAATGGCAGCTGAGTTTTGTTCATTATTTTCAGACAGATTTTTCTGTGCTGCACCGCAAATACACAGGCTCAAATGTGCGTACACGACCTCAGACCAGACGTGAGATTTGATCGTAGCTCCCGCTCACGTCCAAATTGATAAATGCCGACGTTTGCCAGGAAATGGTCGTACGTTCGTTTGATAAATGAGGCCCATTGTCTTCATTTTATCAATGTAAATAGTAGTCATGACCTCAAAGTGCAACAAGCTCGTCAAAAAACAATCCTTGTTAAATGAACAAACCTGTTAACCAGAGGTTTACACTTAATTATTAGACTAAAGTAAAGTTTGAGACTCTTTTACTTTTATTTGAGTATTTTATTTACATGCTACTTTATACTTCTACTCCACTACAATGAGTGGAAATATTCTACTTTTTACTGCACTACATTTATCGGATTACTTCAGTTACTTGTTACTTTACCAGCCTTACAGGTACATATGAAACATTAGTTTATTAATAAAAAACTGGACTGACACAAATGAACGTAACATAAATGCAGAGTAGCTTGATTTTTCTGAAAATGCCTTCTCAAGTTAACACACCAATATGGCTGCAGAGTAAACACAGGCTTCACAGTGACAGAAACAAAAACTTCTCTGGTAAACTGACGGTTTTCTGTGTCAACTTTTCTTTTTTTCAGAGTAGAAAGAGACATTGATGTGGTGATTTAACCACAGATTTGACCAGACTGAAATGATTACAACAACAACAGAGCAGAGCTTAGCGCGCTGTTGCCAAGAGGATTCAAAAAACCCACGAAGAAGAGCGGAGCGGGAGTGTGCGTAGCGGTAGCGTGCACCAGCGCGCTGGGATTTATCCCGCTGAGACGTAGCGCTGAGACGTGGCGCTGAGATGAAAGGCTTACGCTACGTTGCACCTCATAAACCGAACGGTAGACACATGTACCGAACCGTGACATGTGTACCGAACGGGACGGATTTTTTTAATAAACCATTCCACCCCTGCTAGTTGCCCACTGCCCTCCCTGAAGGACAGTTTCAGGACTTGCTGCCTGGGTAGGGCAGCCAACATCCTGGAGGACACGTCCCACCCTGGACACAACCTGTTCCACCTGCTGCCCTCTGGCATATGGTACAGGTCTTTCAAAACTTGCACAAAAAGACTCAGAGACAGCTTCTACCCCACAGCCATACGTGAACTGAATAATGCAAAATAAGAATTAATACATTCATATTCGACTAAATCTGATTTCACAAGCACCTTAAAACATCCTGAATATACCAATTTGTATTACTAAATAACTGGAAACACTACTGTGCAATACCGTTTACTTCAGCTATTCCTATTAATCTGAGTATTTTATCTTTATTTATTATATATACTGTATATATATATATATATATATATATATATATATATTTATTTATTTATTTTTACCTTTCTTATTTATTTAAAATGTGTTGTTGTGAATTGCAAGGTCTGGATGACATTTAAATTTTGTTGTATTGCAGTGCAATGAAAATAAAGAGATTCTCATCCTGAAAATGATCTGCTGGATCATGGCAAAATGTGCAGACAGCTGTGCAACACATGTGGCGTACGTAGTGGTGAAAAATCCACTGTCCTTCGCTGCCCAGGTTGTGGATAAGCATGGCTCTCTTCCTGTCAATGCTAGCAGCATCTATTAATCCGACGGCCTTGATGAATATTTTGTATTTCATCTCAGTCTTGTCATTAGCTCAGTTTTCATTAACCCTATTCCTTTTCCTCTCCTCTTTCTCTCTCCATCTCTTGCTCTCCTCATGTGCTGTGTTACATAATTTCTGCTTTCATTCTGATGCTCTCACTTCAGTCAGTGCAGTCAAAATTTTATCCATTGATGGCCTAGCTGTGTGTGTGTGTGTGTGTGTGTGTGTGTGTGTGTGTGTGCGTGCGTGCGTTATACTTGCTTTGAGTTGACCTCAGGATTTTAGACAAATCCGGGCTGTCCATCAATTCACATTTTTTTCTACATTTCCACCAAGGAATGCTGGAATTTTATGAAAAAGTGCAAGGCATGAAAAGTTAAGGATTTTATTTATGTTCCATGTGCTTTTAATGAACTGAACACTCTTGTAAACATACCAGGGTGTGAAGCTAACACTTGGCCATTATTCAATATAATTCAGTTTTATTTACAGTGGCACATTATTTTTGATATACACATACACCCAACAATTCCCCCTTTGAGCACAGTGGCAACGAAAACCTTCCCATGTAGGAGAGTAAGCCTACCTTTATTATGGCTAGAATATATTAGTCGCTGAATTAATTAATTCAATTCAATTTTATTTATAGTGCCAAATCATAACAAAAGTTATCTCAGGACAGTTTACAAACTAGGTAAAGACCACACTCTAAGACTTATTTATGATAAACATAGACCCAACAATTCCCCCTTAGAGTACGGTGGCAACAAAAACCTTCCCTATTACAGGCAGGAACATCAGACAGACCCAGATCTGTGGAGGACGGCCATCTTTTATTTGATTTAATTATGAATTAACTCGACTCATTAAAATTTAGGATTTATTTTACCTCGAAGTAGGGCACCACACCAAAATAAGACAGGATGTTTATTAAACTTTGGTGAAGGTTTAATACCTGATAGTAATTTAAAGTAATTGATTGTTTAAATTTTATCAGTCTCATCTTGAACGCGTTAGTTCGTGCCAAAGCCTTTATCAGTGACCAAAACTGTCTGTACAGAATGGAAGATTCTCACAACTACGTAAGGTTATAAACATTTATTTGACTACCTAGCAAGGAGAATACAGGATAGTGCAACACTGAATAGACAGGTAAAAAAGTGTTAAATGTGGATATAAAAAGCTTAAGACTAGAGTGATTCAGATCTACGGGGCTGGTTTATAATGTCACTGGCGGACTCAATCTGGCTCTAATTAGCCGGCCAACAGAACTCGGATCAGAATTTAATTGTCATCAATGTTTAAACCAAGACTTGCATTAAAAGGCCAACCTTACTTTGCCGTTTATATTACAGTCGCCCTGGCGTCTTACAGTACCGATGTAGGTTCGTAGGTCCGCGTCCCGGTGTTTGGCGGACCTTAGTTCTGGTTTGTAGACCGGGTCAGCTGCGCGGTTGGATCGGCGGGGCTCGTGTGCTCCCGTCCTGGCTTGAATTCAGCTCTTCAGGTGGCTTGCCTCTGGAGGTTGTTTGTGGGTTGACAAAAATTCTGACCGGTTCTGAACTAGAGTTTGATGCAATTTGTCGGCCTGACAAAAGGGAAAGGACAGCACGAGGGGTTTTACTATACTTATAAAAGATGAAAACGTGGCGTAGAAAACGTATAAAGTTGGGCGATAAAAATAGATTAATAAACGAAAATATTTTAGTAAGAAATTAAATATAAAGTAATGTCTCTTGCTAACTTTGGGTTAACGAAGTGGAACAAAAGAGTTAAAGAGACAAAACGCAGGATGCGCAGAAGAGGGGAGAAGAGAGAAGTGCAGGAGGTGAAGTAAAGAAGGGGTTAGAGGTGCGAAGTGAGCAGAAGAGATGCAGAAGAGAGTGCGAGACAGCAGTCTCTTCCTTTTCTATGGAAGAAAAGGGGGGGTCTTGGCATAACCCAACCCTTTGGCTCTGAGCAAATCAACTACTTTTTATGCCGGAATGCTAACAGGGAAGATTAAACTATCTTTGGTTGATTTACCATTATTAAGCTTTCTGATATCCAATTTAACCAAAATCTTTAGGCAGACAGTTTTAAAAGATACAGATACTGAGTGACGGGCCTATTATTAAAACACAAAATATTTCAGGAATTAGACACATTAGAGACTTTACACTTCTGACACCACATAAACATAATCACAACAAGATACAAATAATGCATATACTGTTACACACTTGCAAGAATGTCTTTGAACAGCCAGTTGCGATGAAACATTGAACTTTAACTGTTTTCCAAACTTTTACACAAAGTTCTGTTGTTAGATTTTATCAAAAAGTCCCTCCGTCTCCAAACAGAGACCGCTCCTCCGGTTCGAATTGCGGTCAGATTTGACGTTGATTTAGGTTAAAAGGGGTCCTTCATCCTGGAGTTCTGGATTTTAATAATTACCCTAGGAGGGTTTGAGGTTGTAAAACACACCTTATCTCATATTGAAACAAGTATAAAAACGTCTTATCTCCCGTTGCCTTCCTGTGACGCTGAGCAGAAAACCAGACACAAAGAACTCATTAAACAGCACTTCCTCTCGAGGTCCTACACCTATAACAGGCAGGAACATCGAACAGACCCAGCTCTATGGAGGACGGACATCTGTCTGCACCGGTTGGAGAGAAGAAAAGGAGAGAAAAAGAGAGAAAAGACAGACGGATGGACAGAGAGAGACAAAGACAGACACAAAGACAGACAGACGGAAACACTGCCAGAGATGCAAGCAACCACAGAAGTAACAGTACCTATGGTAATATCTACAGTATAGTAATGTGAATATGATTTACGCGTATGTTATGACAGTTAATATAGTAGAATAGTAAGAAAAAAGCACAGCAAAGGTGATAGAATATGACAATGATAATAATTATGGTGGTAAAAATGATCGATGATGTGTAGCGGTAATATGGGCTGTGATACACTGAGATATACCACTGATTGTGTTTGCTACAAATTTTATAATTTAAAAAACTAATGACAGTATATATGAGTAATAGTAATAATAGCAGCAGGAAGCATCATGCAGGACCACGGCAGCAGGCACCACCACGATCAGCAGAGACCTGCAAGAAACCTACAGGGTGGACCAAACCCTCAGAATCCATCTGAGTTAAAACTGCACCAGCACCAATACAGCTCGCATCGACTTCGATGGCAAACGGTTTATTAAAATCAGGAGCACTCAGTACTGGGGCATTACACAATAACGCTTTGCAACATTCAAAGGCGATTTGACACCTATCTGACCATACAAACTTAACCAATGGACTGATCAAGTCAGTCATTGGGGCTGCAACAGAAGAGAAGTTCCTACAGAACCCTCTATAGTAACCTGTCATTCCGAGGAATCTGCGTAACTCTCGCCGAGTGGTGGGTACTGGGAAAGACGTAATAGCTGCGATCTTGGCCTCCAAGGGACGCACTTGGCCTCCGCCCACCTGTTTACCCAAGTAGGTCACCGTCGCCTTCCCAAACTCACATTTCGCGAGGTTCAATGTCAGAGACGCATCAGCCAGTCGTTGAAACACGGTTCTGAGCGAATCCACATGATCAGGCCACTCTGACGAGTGTATTACCACATCATCCAAATATGCAGTACAGTTAGGCACACCACTAAATACAATGTTCACCAACCTCTGGAAAGTGGCCGGTGCGTTTCGCATCCTGAAAGCCATCACGGAATACTGTAGAAAATTATCTGGAGTCACAAAAGCACTGATGGCAGAAGCCCGTGGTGAAAGGGGAACTTGCCAATAACCTTTCAATAGGTCTAACTTTGTGACAAATCGAGCTGATCCTATGGTATCCACGCAATCATCCACGCGGGGCATAGGAAAAGAGTCAGGTACAGTTACATGGTTTACCTTCCGATAATCTGTACAGAATCGGACAGTAGCGTCAGGCTTTGGAACTAATAAGCACGGAGAACTCCATGGGCTAGAGCTGGGCTGTGCTAAATTATGTTCCAATAAATAATCAACTTCTTTTTTTATCAGAGATCTTTTGAAAGCATTTACTCTGTATGGGTGCTGTTTAATTGGTCTGGAATCACCCACCTCTATGTCGTGCTCTAACACCGTGGTGCGGGTAGGCACATCTCCAAACAGACAGGGGAACTCAGAGATAAGGCAGAGTAGGTCAGCTTCCTGTTCCCTTCTTAAATGATGCATTAAAGACGGTAGTTTTAACAACATTTCGGAGTTTGCCAACCGAGGGGTCTGTTGCTGGGCATTGCGCAAACTCAGGCCATCCTCATCATTCACTGCAGTAGGGCTCACAGCTACTGACACCGCAGCCGCAACAGTGGCTACACGAGGCGCACTGTGTGTCTCAGGCTGAGCGTCGCCTCTAGTGTAGTACTTTTTTAACATGTTAATGTGACACACTCTGGTTTTCCTCCTTCTATCAGGGGTTCTGACAACATAATCAGTCTCACTCAAACTACTGTCAATAGTGTACGGTCCTGAAAATCGTGCACTCATTGAACTACCTGGAATGGGCAGCAACACTAAAACCAACCGACTTCCATCTCCGCATCAAGAGATAATTTTCAACAAAATAATCACTGTCTTTATTTTTAGCGCTCTCTGGAGCAAGAGCCGCATCAAAACACTTCGCTAAAGTCACATCCTCTTTCTGAGCAGCAATAAGATTACTTCTTATCATAGGCAAACTAGTTGTCTCTTTGGTGGAAGTATCACATTGAACCTTAGGCTGGACACTCGGCTCAGCAGAAGACTGAGGAAACACAGGTGGAGAAACAGTCTGGCCGGTCAACTCAGTCGCGAACAGAGTATCCGACAAACCAACTACTTCACCCAAACTACGTGCTTGAGCACGTGTGACCACACACACAGGGAACACTTCAGGGAAGTCCTGAGCCAACACATCAGGCTGCAAAATCTCAGGTCGTTCTAGAACTTCTAAAACTGGCATCACTTTGCCACCAGCGATGTCATTCCCTAGCAGAAATGTGACGCCTCTAACAGGCAAAGACGGGCGCACACCCACTTTAAACACTCCATTTGCTAAGTCACAGGATAAATGTATCTCATGGAGAGGCACAGACACAAACCCCATTTCAATCCCTTGCACTAGCACACTAGAGCCACTAAAAGAGTCATTACTAAAAGGTAACACATCCATTAATATAAATGGCTGTGCTGCGCCAGTATCTCTGAGGATACGCACTGGACACTGGTTCAACGCATTTGCGCTGAGAGAAACCAACCCGTCCAACATGAACGGTTCATAACAGGGTTCCAGATTGTCACCCTCCATCTCCGGGGCTAGGGACACTGGACCCACCAACGTTTGCACTAACAAAACCTCTTTTGGTCGTTTGCTTGGCTGTGACAGCTTGCGTTTTAACATAAAACAGTCATTCTTTACGTGACCTGTTTGGTGACAATAGAAACACTCTCGTTCCTCAGTGGAGCGGAGTGGCAATGGACGTGGAGGACTAGACGGCATTCTAGCCGAGGCAGAAGGAGTAAAAGACCTACTCTCATATCGGGGACTCACAAAAGTTTGTTTGTGCGATAAAACAAACTCATCGGCAAGCACAGCAGCCTCCGCTAATGTCCCTACCTTTTGCGCATCGAGATACGTCACAATACGATCAGGCAGACTATTCTTGAACTCTTCAATGAGAACCAATTGTGACAGAGTGTTAAAATTAATCGCGTTGCTTGCCTTGCACCATCAATTAAACAAGGTCTCCTTCTCGCGGGCGAACTCAACAAAGGTTTTATTAGACATTTTTTTAAAAGTTCTAAACTTCTGTCTATATGCCTCAGGCACTAGTTCGTAGGCACGAAGCACAGCTGTCTTGATCGTTTCATAACACATACTCTCTTCTAGAGAAAGTGTAGCTAAAATTTCCTGGGCCTTACCTGTCAGTTTACACTGAAGCAGTATCGACCAGACCTCTTTTGGCCATTTCAGTGAGGTGGCAACCCGCTCAAAAGCAGTAAAATAGACATCTACTTCCGCCTCACGAAATTGAGGTACCAAAACAACATTTCTGCTCACCTCAAAACCTCTCGTAGGCGCGGAGGGATCAGAATGTGTGGACCTATGACCAGGTGATTGAGCCAAACTCACAGCTTCCAGTTCTAGGCGCTTAAGCTTAACCTCTTTTTCTGCAGCTATCTCTAATTCAATTTTTCTGTTGGCGGTGTCCGCCTCCATCTCTAGCTCCATCTTTCGAATAGCCAACTTGTGACTGTATTCGGCGTCTCTATTTTTTTTCTCAGCCTCCAGTTGCAAACGCGCTATGCGTAGCCTATGGCGGGCATCATCACTTACCCTAGGTAAGGAAAACGGAGAGAATCGGGGCACAGTACGAGGAGGCTTTAACTCCACATTAGAGTCGGTATCTACAGGAACTGGCTCATCCTCAACCAGCCCTCTCTCAACTACCTCTTCCTCCCTGCTCTCCTTCTTTGAGCTAGAAGACAAGGATGGGGAAATAGTAGGCTCACTAGCAGTCGCACCGCTGCCAGTACCAAGCACTTTTTTGTGTACTAACATCTGTATCACAGCTTCTTTCAATTCTGCTTTAAGCAGACTTGCTGATGCTTCAAATGAAAAATGTGCCGCAATGGCATACAAATCTTTTTTTCTGCAGCGATCAATCTGATCCACAGAAGGATCACTAAGAAGACCCTGTAGGAATTTTACACAATACTTTTCAGAATTTCACACCAATCAAAAGGACCTAGCAGAGTATATATTGCGTAATTCAAATTCTACAGGAGGCTTTCTGGAGTCAGCAGAGTCGTTGGTAGTTTAGTGCGCCAGCAGGCATTTATTAGCAGAAGAACATCGGATGATACAGACATCTGGAGAAATGTTCTATTCTCTATCTAGAGTAACTGTGAGCACACAGTACCCGTGATCAGAGTCAAGAAGTTCTGATATCTATTCTAACTACTCCAGCATATAAACTTGTTACAAAGGCGTGGTTATGTGTGCGCTTGTGCGTGCATGTGTGTATTTTTGAAACAGCCGTCAGGACACCTCCATCTCGACTCCCAGGCGTAGGGGTTCCCTCTGTGTCCACAGGAGTCTTCTTCTTTATCTGTGAAGGATACAAAACACGGACAGCAATTCTCCTAACTCTTACGCTATCTGCCAGATTCCTGTTCGAGCGCTGACTAGTTCTTTGTCTTTGTGACCTTGACTTGTTCCTGTGCAGAGAAAGCAGATACAGATTGAATCAAAAGTTGATGTGCTATGCTGGGAACAGAAAAGTTTGAGCTTGAACTTAGAATCACTATCACACTTTAAATGATCATACCTAATAATCCCACTTATCACATTCTTATTAATCATTACTAATACACACGCTAACATATGATTATTAATTGAATCATTGATTATCACACTTCTTATTAATCATTACTAATACACATTCTAACACATGATTACTATACTTCACACATTGATTTTTAATTCTTCAACCCTCAAGATCAAAGGTACTCATTTTTTCTCAAATAGCCTTAAGCCAAAACTTTACCAGCACTACCAGCCTACTTGACGTGTGCACTGCACACCAACACTCATCAAACCCGTTGCTTAAAAGGATCAAGGATCCCGGACGAGCCCCCATTTTATGTTACGCCCCCTGATGGCTCGGAGTAGGACGCAACATAAGGGCAACAGGTTTGGGCAAGTGAGGGTGCAGTCACACAAAATCCAGGACAAAAGGTGAATTCAATATTAAGTGTTTATTTACAAAAAGGCAACACAGGGATCAACAAGGACTGTCAGTGGCACCAAATAAAAGAACATAACAAAACCCACCCCCCCATTGACAGGTGCTTTGCACCCAAAAGTACAGTGGGTGGTGCTCACTCTAACCTAGGGCATTAACAACAGGTAAACCTACGTGTATGAAATATGTAAACCCCGGGGTATCTTACCTATCCTTAGTGACCCTGTGCGCACAACAAAAGAATTAACAAAGACAAAGACAATAAACTAACAAAGAAGCCAAGCACTCACAAGCACTCGCAACCACTAGTAAACACTAGCAAAATACACTCCAAAAAACAAGCCAGCAGCGCTCAACCAAAGCTCTGCCACAGCTCAAACCAAAGCACTCCTCCACTGACAAACAAACACGACTATTTAAAGGGGAATGGTTGATGGGAGATCTGGAACAGGTGTGGTGATTTGGTGATTGGGACCAGGTGTGGTGATTTGGTGATTGGGACCAGGTGTGCACATCTGAGAATTTGGAGAATGAAAACAGGAGGAGGAGACAGAACAACAACACAAACATACTACACAAAACAGAACACTATACATGTAGGCCTATAACATGTATAACATAAACAACTCAAGGGGAAGAAGTTGAATGAGTTACATGCATTGATGAGACATGAATGATACAGACAGAGAGGAGAGAATATCAGAGTATCAGGAACAGGATTATCCCCCGGCAGACTAGGCCTATAGCAGCATCATTAAGCAAAACAAAATCATCTTAAAAATAACAACATAGCTAAGGGCTCGTAAGCCCTAGCTGTAAGCTTTATCAAAGAGGAAAGTTTTAAGTTTACTCTTAAATATGGGGACAGTGTCTGCCTCCAGAACATCACTTGGGAGTTAGTTACACAGGAGAGGAGCTTGGTAGCTGCCTCCCATTCTACTTTTGGGGACTCGAGGAACGACAAGTAGCCCTGCATTCTCAGAGCGCAGTGATCTAGTAGGGTAATACAGTACTATGGGCTCTTTAAGATATGACAGAGCCTGACCAATAAGAGCTTTGTATGTAAGGAGAAGGATTTTAAATTCTATTCTAGATTTTACAGGTAGCCAGTGCAAAGAAGCTAATACAGGAGAAATATGTTCTCTTCGATTTGTTTTAGTTAGTACTCGAGCTGCAGCACTTTGGACCAACTGGAGACTCTTAACAGACTTATTAAAGCAGCCTGATAATAAGGAGTTGCAATAGTCCAGCCTAAAAGTAACAAATGCATATATGTGCATCTTTCTGAGACACAATGTTCCTAATTTTCGCAATATTACGCAGGTGAAAATAGGCAGTCCTTGTCGTTAGTTTTATGTGTGAATCGAAGGACATATCCTGATCAAAAATAACACCCAGATTCCTTACTGTGGTGCTGGATGACAACAAAACATCATCCAGAGTAACAGGATCGTTAGATATTGAGTTTCTGAGGCCTTCAGGGCCAAGTACATTAACTTTAGTAGAAAAGCAGTGACCCGACACTGTATAAGCGGTTGAAGATGAGAGAGAGATGAGTGAGAGATGAGAGAGATCATCAACATAACAATGAGATTTATGGAGTGCTTCCTTATAATATTTCCTAAGGGAAGCATATATAAGGTGAAGGTGGAATCATAGTTTATCACGTTTATATATCCATAGTATGTGGTGGAATTACCAAACTAGCAAGCTGCTTGGCCTATAACTAGCCAGCCAATAACAAATCCCAGCCCAATAACGCTGCGTAGAGACCTCATCATACGGAAGTTTGCATAATTTAACAAATCACAAATCATTTCGGCTTCACTCTTAGTGAGATATTTGGAAAGGAAATATATATACCATATTTGTGAGAAAAATATTCTAATGCTGTGTAACTCTTATTGTACATTTTCACATTATGATTTGCAGATGTGCACATTTTGTCCATGACTTCACATTATTTATTAGGTGTGTAAATGTGTTTTGCACCATATTCACTACAAAAGAAATGTAGCACAAATGTCAGCATATGACTTTCATCATTTGTGATTGACAGAGTATAATTTGTTCACCTGTGATTACTTATTTGAGAAGGTGTAACTATAGTTTTTGCTAAGAAGAAGAGGGGGGAAAACCTACAAGTTTGCAACTCCCGAAGCATTTCTCTCTAAAACTACAAATTTACTGTCACACATGTGACTCTTTTCTACAACTACAAAGAGGTAATGCACCGCCGCAGCCGCAGCATCTCTGCTCCACTCACATTTTAGAGGATGTAACATTGTAATATTTTTCTCATTAATGATGTAGCCAATTATTTCACCCACTGCTATTAATCAGAATGTTAATTTTTATGATACGTCCCAACCACTCCCAGCAGACATGGGAAACTTCCGCTGGTCTTGTCACTGTGATCATCACTTTCATGCACAAAACTGCAAACTGCTGAGTACATTTACTTGATAAGCCTTGCTACTAAAGTTAAACTCTGCTTAGACAACTCCATCCGCTCACACTGCTTTCAGCCAGTGCTGGTCTTTCTAGGAGGGGAAGCAAATTTTTCAGACCAACATCATAAATGTGTTTGTTTATTTATAAACTTGCTTCCTGCTTTGCTACAGTGCGGACCCTTTTCTGCTTGCTCTCGCCTTTGCTTGCATTTTTTGCTACTATCTGCTACTATTTGCTTCTCCTCAATAAGAAACAAAGAGCAACAGCTCCTGGATACTTACAAAACCAGTGGGATTATATTTCTTTTAGATAACAGAGGCATTTTTCAATATTTTTACGACTTCCTCAACGCTAGGCAGGGAGGCCTACCATTCAAGATAAGCCTGAGCCTGTGCTACAGTGCTAAAGGTAATCACCAGAAGATGCCTCCCTTCTCTATGGAAGATTACCACAAACTACTACAGAAGATTTTGCTGCTGGAAACAAAAATTAATCGGTTAGAAGTATTTATAGAAGTGAATGGATATTGTGACAACAATACCACCCTAGCACTGACTGAAAACAGTGGACAGGGGCAGGCCAGAGCCCAGCTAACTAGCAATGATGAAGCTACGAGGAAACGGGAGGTCCCTGTACAGGGTAATAAATCTACCAGCGATAATCCTCCCTGGAACACACTTGGGGCTAAGCCAAAGAGAAGACCACCTCCCTGCGACAAGGGAGAACGGATAACCGGGAGGACCCAGCGCCTCGATATCTCTGATCTGACCGGTTGGCCTGCGCTACCATCTCTATCCAGGCATAGCGCTTCATCAACTCCCCTGCCATGGAGGACACAGCAGCGGACAGCTGAGAAGAGGAAAAGTACCAAGAAACTTCCCCAGCAAGCAAGTGTTCAACTAAAGAACAGGTTTGCTCCTCTGTTGTCGGACAATGGATCCCTCTCTGATTGCCTGAATAACCCACCATCACCACGCAGAAGGGTAAGACCTGCTAACTTAAAACCACCGAGAAAGCTAACAAGTGGGCCTGAAAATCTGATAGTGGGTGACTTTTCTGTAAAAGATATGAAAAGCAATAATAACACCAAAGTACTCTGCTTTCCGAAGGATACGGTGTCTGACTTGGAAAAAAGAATCCTGGATATTGTGGCTGCACACCCAAATGTGAAAAATGTCATTCTGCACATTGGTTTTAATGACATTGAAAAACAACAATCAAGGGAGCTGAGAGAGCACTTCAATAAACTCTTTGAAACAGTCAGCGCTGTGAATGCTGAGGTGTTTATCAGTGGTCCTCTACCCCCGATCAGGAGAGGAGCTGAGAGATTCAGTCGACTTTACTCGCTGAATGAGTGGCTCTCCAGCGTTTTTCTTGCTCGTTCGATGCATTTTATTGACAATTTTAGCTTTTTCTGGGACCGCAGGCATCTTTTTAAGGCAGACGGACTTTGTCTAAATAAGCTGGGAGTAAAGCTTTTCATGACCAACATGTCTTACTTCCTGCGTCATCCATCTATCATCACTGCCAAGGACAAGAGAAAAGAGGAACCAACGGAAAAGACAGACACAACACAGCTTATCATGAACGTCGAAGGAGGACCGCCATTGCAAAAGGAGAGCACTGACCATGAGAGACACCGGAGCAAAGAGGAGACGTGTCCATCCCCCTCTACCTCCCCTTTCATTTCAAATTGGCTTGAAGATCCCTCCCCCACACCCCCCAAGCCTAAATCCAGGTCTCCATCCTTCTCCCTCCCTCAAGTAAGCCTTTCTCCCCCCTTCTCCCCCTTGGAGTTCCGGGAGCTACCCCCACCCACTCCCCGCCCTACTCCTATTTTTACTCCCCTTGACCGACCTCAGCGATCCCCCCCTCAGCGTCATCTCAGTGGCTCCTCCCTCCCACCTCCTCCCCCCCTCCACGAAGGTGTGCTTCACAAACCCTCAGCCCTACTCCGCCCCTCTTACGTAAACCCCCTCTACGCCCTCAACGTCCACCTCCAGTAGTTCATTCCAGCTCTGACGCTGCCCACTCCTCCTCCCCCTCATGGCCACCCCCGCCCCGCCCTGACAGCAGTCCTGAATATTATTGATACAAAACAGGGTTCAGCAGTAGACCACATTATCAGCTGGGCCCAAGGCTGCCTACGTCAAAGCTTGGCACCTTCTACATTCCTGTTGTGACTACCAAGAGAGAGAACATTGGGAAACGTAGACACCCTGCTAACCTAAACAATCTCATTCCTATCCTCTCCAAATCAAAGTCAACATCGAAGCCTGTCAATAACACCATCAGGATGGGTCTGCTCAATGTTAGGTCTCTGAATAACAAATCATTTTTAGTCAACGATTTTATTACTACTTCCAAACTTGATTTTATGTTTTTAACTGAAACATGGCTGGAGCAAAATAACAGTGCAAGCATTCTGATCGAGACAGCACCCCCCAACTATAACTTTATTGATGTATGTAGATCTGGGAAAAGGGGGGGAGGGGTTGCTGCTATATTTAAAAACATATTTCAGGGGAAACAGATGTCACTTGGTGATTTTACATCATTCGAATACCTGTGTGCTGTGTTGAAATGCTCTCCCAAAATTCTTCTGTTAATTATTTACAGGCCACCTAAATACTCAGCAAATTTTTTCGATGATTTTACCGAATTATTGTCTAGTATCTCCACTGACTTTGACTGCCTAGTTATAACTGGTGACTTTAATTTTCATATTGACGATTCGAATGGCAAGGGTGCAAAGGAACTTTTTACTATTCTAGATACATTTGACCTGTCTCAACATGTGAAAGAGGCTACTCATTGTAAAGGACACACCCTGGACCTGATTATCACAAAAGGTCTCAATGTTTCTGATGTTCTTGTGACTGATCTTTCATTGTCTGATCACTTCTGTGTTTTCTTTAATATTTCTTTAATTCCGGAGACACAAACAGAATCAAAGAATGTCAAAAAGCGCTACATCAATGAACATGCTAATGTACTTTTTAAAAATGCCATCTCCTCGCTACCACCTCTAAACCCATGCCATGCTGATGATCTTGTAAACAACTTTAATTCCAAAATTGTGAATATCATAGATGTCATTGCACCGGTTACAGTTAAAACGATTTCTGGTAAGCAAAAGGCACCCTGGAGAAAAGCTGCTGTTGTAACAGCCCAGAGAAGAGAGTGCAGGAAGGCTGAACGAATCTGGCGAAATACAAAACTTCATATTCACCATGACATCTATAAAGAGAGGCTCCAGGCCTACAATTTAGTCTTAAAAAGTGCTAGAGAAACATTCTTCTCCAATATCATAAACAGCAACACTAATAAGGCCAAAACCCTATTTGCAACTGTTGACAGACTGACCAACCCCCCGACACAAATACCAGCCGAACTCCATTCCACACAGAAATGCAATGAGTTTGCATTCTTTTATACTGATAAAATTGAAGGCATCAGATGTGCCATCAATATCTCAAACAAAAAAGTTGGATCACCACCCCGTTTAGGCCAAAATAACACAGCAATGATGGCAAGCTTTAATGCCATAGACTCTAAAACTCTAGTGGAAACAGTGACCGATCTAAAGCCAACCACCTGCTGTCTCGATGCTTTACCTACCAACTTCTTAAAGAATGTTTTCGACTGCCTATCAACAGACGTATTGCAAATAGTTAATAACTCTATTCAATCGGGCAATTTCCCAAAGGCATTCAAAACTGCAGTCATTAAACCTCTTCTAAAAAAGCGGAGCCTAGATGCCTCTATTATCAACAACTACAGACCAATTTCAAATCTACCATTCATAAGTAAAATAATTGAGAAAGTTGTACTCCAACAACTAACTCACTTCTTGGCTTCTACTGGCTGCCACAACAACCTCCAGTCAGGATTTAGACCTTTTCATAGCACAGAGACGGCCCTTATTAAAGTTATAAATGACATCCGTCTTAACACAGACTCTGGCAAAACTTCAGTACTAATGCTATTGGACCTCAGTGCTGCATTTGACACTGTCGACCACTCAATACTTTTGGACAGGTTGGAAAACTGGGTGGGGCTCTCAGGCACAGTCCTAAACTGGTTCAAGTCATATCTACAAGATAGGAACTATTTTGTTTCCATTGGCGACTTTGTATCAGAACAAACCAACGTAACGTGTGGAGTCCCCCAAGGTTCAATCTTGGGGCCGACTTTATTTAATATCTATATGCTCCCACTAGGACAAATCATGCAAAATAATAACATTGACCACCATTGCTATGCCGATGACACCCAAATCTATGTAGCGCTATCACCAAATGACTATCGCCCCATAGATCTTCTGTGCCAGTGCATTGAGCAGGTCAAACACTGGATGTGCCAAAATTTCCTTCAACTAAATGAGGATAAAACTGAGATTATTGTTTTTGGTGCTAAGAAAGAAAGGTCTAAAGTCATCCAACACCTTCAATCACTGTCCCTGAAAACCTCAAATAAAGCCAGAAATCTTGGGGTTATTATGGATTCTGATTTACATTTCGACAGTCACATCAAATCAGTAACAAAATCGGCCTACTATCACCTTAAAAATGTAACAAGACTTAGAGGGCTCATGTCAGCTCAAGACTTAGAAAAACTTGTCCATGCCTTTATAACCAGTAGGCTAGACTACTGTAACGGTCTCCTTGCAGGTCTTCCAAAAAAAACTGTCAGGCAGCTACAGCTTGTTCAGAACGCTGCTGCTCGAGTTCTAACAAAGACCAAAAAATGTGAGCACATTACACCAATTCTTAAATCATTACACTGGCTTCCTGTACGTCAGAGAATTGATTTCAAAATCCTCCTGCTCACATATAAATCACTACATGGTCTAGGGCCGAGGTATATCACTGATATGCTCCCACTACATAAGCCTTCTAGATCACTAAGATCCTCTGAGACCAATCTGTTAGTGGTTCGCAGAGTAAACTCAAATCAAGGGAAAGCATCTTTCAGTCATTATGCAACAAACAGCTGGAATAAACTTCCTGAAGATGTGAGACTTTCACCCACTCTGACCACTTCTAAAACTGGACTGAAAACTTTTATGTTCACCTTAGCTTTCTGCTAAATCTTCACACTTTTAACGTCCGCACTGTTTTGATTATTGTGTATGTTTTTATTCTCTTTGTCTTCCTGTAATGCAATTGAATTCATGACATGTTGTGCTGTGAAGCACTTTGAGTCTGCCTTGTGTATGAAAAGTGCTATACAAATAAAGCTGCCTTGCCTTGCCTTGCCTATATGTAAATTCTACCCCTTGGTCCTTTTTAATTGTAGCCGCCAGAGGAGGACAGGGTTATAGATTAGGACCGGCAGATTTAAGGATGCCCTAATCAGGCAGAGGGTTTGCTGTCTGTCTGGAGTCTCACCAGCTAATTTGCTGCAGGCTGGTAAGGAACATTGTGAGGGCACTGCCGATTCTGTTAGGAGCTGTTCCGGGAGTTATATTTATGTCTATGAATAAAAAGAGTGTCCGCTGTTCACTCAGCAGGTTGTGTGTATGTGTGCATATGTTAATGCTGACCATGTTGCATGTTTGTTGCAACTAAAACAGTTACAGGGGGGAAGTGAGCCAATGAGTGTTATACAGATCAGTGTGTGCACCCTGTGACAGTCGTATGGTATGCGTTGCTTGCATTGTAGTTTGTGTTTTTATATTTTAAGATGTTTTATAGCTTGTATGTTGTACTGCTGGCTTGCTATATGTTGTTGGTGAAAAGTATTTGTTTTGTATTGTAGGTGCATGAGGAGCAGCGGTGTATGGTCTGACTGCTGTTCCTTTTCCTCTTCTTATTTGTTTGTTTGGTTGATGTGTTCAGTTGAGCAGCTATCCTTGAGTGAGATTGCGCTCCTTTGTATGGCCTTGTGTTAAGATAACATGGAGCAGAGCTGTTCAGCTGAACCGTCATTTATTTTGTTTGTTTTGACCATTCTCCCACCTATTGACCAGGGGTCCGTTTCACAAAGCAGGTTAAAAAAGCTCTGAGTCTAACCTTGAACTCTGAGTTGATCTACTCTGAGATAGGAAACTCTGGGTTTTCCGTTTCAGAACAGCAGGTTTGCATTAGGTTGATCAACTCAGAGTAGTTTGACCTGGAGTTAAGCGCGTGCACCACAAGTAAAAAAAGACAGCATCAATTGAGCCCTGATTCGACGAGTCACCATGGCAACGGGTAAGCGAAGGGCTACGTTACAACTGGAATTGGAAATATTAATGCGCTCATACGGTGAGTTTGAGCAGGTTTACACCGCTGCAGCAGCAAAAGAGAGGGAGACGGTGCGGGAGGACATTGCGGCTTGGGTCAGTGCATAAGTTTAAATGTAGTACTGTTGCAATCACAGTAATATCACAGGGGAAACTGCTTGAGTGGGAGCCTATTAGTTTATTTCATTTAAGTGCAACCCCGCGGGGGAGAAGCGCACTTGAAAGCAGCTTAAGATGAAAAGTAAAAACATTGTTCAAACAGGTAAAACATCGGCACAATCTCATGGTGACGCCTCATTTTGAGCATGTTTTACATGGTAAAGTAAATATTACTGTAAGTGGCTGTTTTATATGTTGTATAAAAAACTCCCATTTGCAAAAAACGCAGCGCAACACACAATATCTGCTGTGATATAAGAGCATTACTGGTTGTTAATGTTGGAAATGTAAGGAGGGATGAGATGGACTGTGACATGAAACGGTGTTGTGCGTAACCCTAACCCTGCCGTGAAATTGACCCCCTCGCATTATAGGTGATATTCTGGATCAGAAGGCTGTTGTTTCCACCTATAGGAGTAGTTTATATACCGGTAACCCAACTAAAAGCATATATTATATTTAGGAAACGCTGAGTCAAATACATTCAACTTGCTCAAAAGATCCATTTCATTAATTTTGTAATTATGGCTGCAGTATATTAAGGACGTCTATGCGCGGCCTGATAATCATCTCCCGACCAATATTTAATTCTCTGTGCAGTAATGCGTCACCTTCATCCACGGGATCGTTATCAAAAGGACATGCCATGGTAGTGGAAATATTCACCACCTAATATAACTTCTATATAGGCCTACTGAATGATTTTTATACGTTGTATAAAAAAAACTCCCTTTTGAAAAAAAACACACTATCTGCTGGGATATGAAACGGTACCGCTCAAAAAGAGAATTGCCTGGAAATGCAAGAACATCTATAATCAATAGTCTGATAATCATCTCCCAACGAATATTTAATTCTCTGTGCAGTAATTCTGCACCTTCATCCACGGGATCATTATCAAAAGGACATGCCATGGTAGTGAAATAGTCGCCACCTAATATAACTTCTAATGTCTGATTTTTGCAATGATTTTATGAAAAAACAGACGGAACTATACCACGCCAAAACTCGCGTGCTGACTGAATGAATGAGGAAATCAAACACCGTGTGTGGCTGAAAGAGGGCGGAGACAGAGAGAAACTCAAGGTTTTCTGAGAAAAACCTGGTCCCGACCAGGTTAGTTTCAGAGAGCATGTTACCATGGTAACTGACCGAGAGGTTAAGTTACCTCTCTTTGTGAAACAGGCTAGAGTTACCCCTCTTTCTCTGGTTTGAGTTACCTCCCTTTGTGAAACGGAAAACTCAGTTTCCCTCATTTCTGGGTTAACAGACTCAGAGTTTTCACTAAACCTGCTTTGTGAAACAGGCCCCAGGTTAAGCAGTCGGCTTTAAGTCTCCAAGGGTGCTCAGCCTGCCTTAAACCGAGGGGCCTAGGGGTTTGCTGTGTACACCGGTAGGAGTGGTATTTTGAGTGTGTGCAGTGGTTATGGTTGCTCTGTAGAGGTGTCATGTTATAGTTACTGCCAGGTGCGTGTGTAGCATTATTAATCACTGTTTTGCTTATCCCCTCTCTCGCCCGCAGTAAGCCCGAGGGAGCCAGGCCGGCTGTAACCCGAATCTTTAGGGGAGATGTTTTAGTCATTGTTGCTTGCAACAATTCCTTTACATGTGCCCATAAATAAATAGATTTGAGCCTAACTTTTGTATGAATAAAGAAACACATGCTGTTTTAAATGTTATACTGGAGTTCTGTCTCATTGTCCGAACCCAGGGCTACACAATGATCTGTGACCTTGTCGTACCAACTAGGCGTCTTTTCCAGCGACTTGACCAGTGTCCTCTCAATGGCCAGCGGGCTAGGCTGCTTAAACGGCCTTGGCCCCGCTGGAGCTGCTGCACCAGGCTACTGTGAAGTGTGAGTGATGGTGACGGTGGGAGAAGCTCCGCAGCTGCCGCTGCTCGTTGGGGAAAGAAACCGCAGAGTGACAGAACAGAGTAGCCAAACACAACTCTAGTAGTTTTTACCAAAGACAAAGTCTCTGGGGATCAGTAAAGTCTCCGAATCAGTTCAGAACAACTGAATGAAAAACTTGGAAAATGCTCCGGTCGATGTTTATTCTTCAAGAATGCTGATTCGCTCATTAAGCTGTCAATCAAAAAAGGATTCCGCCTCAGACAGCTCATCCAATCATCATGCAGAAGCCGTCCGGACCAGTCCACTGCCACATAGACCCCCAGAGACGCTGAGTGTCTGTTGGGCGGAAACAAAGGCCAGCATTTATCCAATGAGCGTCTAGTTTGGCTGCAGTGGAACAACCCGCTTTACACTTCCCCATTGAAGTCAGCAGAAGCTGAGCGTCCGACTGTGTAAGGGCTGTGGAGCTGTGGGGATGAATGAGAAGGAAGTTGCCCCAGTTACCTGAGATAATTAGCTGATTCTGAAAAAAAGATGAAGGCTTTCTAGGGCATATTTAGTCAATGAAACGTACACACAGCAGAACTTATTTCACCACTTTTTTTTTAGCTGAACTTCCCTTGCAGTCTTTGAGCAATCACCACTGCTACGTGCTCAAACAGCAGGCCTACTGGCTCTGCCATTCATCAAGAGATGTGCTACACTAACTACAATAGTCTACCAAGGTTATTTATCATATAGTAAATATAGAATAACTACAAATGTATCGCCAAGTTTAAGGTTTCCCCACTCAACAACTCACAAAATAACATGATTTTTAGTGGAGTCTGTGGAGCAGTGGACAGTTAAGATAAGAGATTCTCATTGACATGGCTCTGCTGTGTCTCTGCTACTCTCAGCCCAAACACTTCACACTTCGCATAACAATGTACCTTTTTGATTACACCTGATGGACGGCCATTGGACAGGTCTCCCAGCCCCCAAGTCACTGTTTCATGTCAGAGGTGTTCTCCCTCCCTCCTCCCCTGATGCAGCCCCGCCACAGCGTGCACTCTTGCATGTCATCACACGGTACAGTCGACTCACACTGGTCAAATGAACTAGACTTTGGCCGTGATTCGTACTTGGGTAAATTACGAATGGTAAGTGTGAGTAGACCCATAAACTTATATTACACACTGATATTTAGAGTATGTCAATCGTTTACCTTGCCCTACACTGAGGCAAAAATACATACCAGTGATAATCTTTTTTATTATTTCATTTTTTGCCTTTTTATGCCTTATTTTCACAGGACAGCTGAATGTTGACAGGATATATGTTGAAGAATTAAAAATCAATGTGTGAAGTATAGTAATCATGTGTTAGCATGTGTACTAGTAATGATTAATAAGAGTGTGATAATCAATGATTGAAGAATTAATAATCATATGTTAGCGAGTTTATTAGTAATGATTAATAAGAATGTGATAATTGTGATTATTAGGTATGATCATTTAAAGTGTGATAGTGATTATTAGTCCAAGCTCAAACTTTTCTGTTTCCAAAAGCACACAAACTTTTGACTCAATCTTTTTCTGCTTTCTCCAAAAGCACAGGAACAGTAAGTCGGTCAAGGTCACAAAGACAATGAACTAGCCATGTTGCAAATATGCACCTGGCAAAGTTAGTTGAGATTAGGGAAGTTGCTGTACGTGTTGTGCTTTCTTCACAGATAAAGAAGAAGACTCCTGCTCTACAGAGGCTACTCCTACGCACAGGGAGGAAGATGGAGGCTGGAGCAACTGCTACTTCTAAAATACACATATGCACGCACAAGCAGACACATAACCACGCCTTTGTAACAAGTTTATATGCTGGAGTAGTTAGAATAGATATCAGAACTTCTTGACTCTGATCACGGGTACTGTGTGCTCACAGTTACTCTAGATAGAGAATAGAACATTTCTCCAGACGTCTGTAGAATCCGATGTTCTTCTGCTAATAAATGCCTGCTGGCGCACTAAACTACCAACGACTCTGCTGACTCCAGAAAGCCTCCTGTAGAATTTGAATTACGCAATATATAACTCTGTTAGGTCCTTTTGATTCGTGTGAAATTCTGAAAAGTATTGTGTAAAATTCCTACAGAGAAACTTGGTGACCCCGGACGTGATTCTGACAAGGAGGCTCAGGTAAAAGGAGCTGCAGAGGTTGGACCGGTGACCACGCGGAGTCACTGGGAACCTCCTGGGGCCGACTGAACTTCTCCACAAGGGCCCATCACTGACAAAAGGTAAGCAGTCACCTATTCTTCTTAAGAAGTGAAGACTGTGATTCGGCCTTAAAATCTAAATTGGTGGAGAATGTCAGTATGTTTCCTAGAGGTTAATTTGATCCAAATTTAGCCGGGGGACTGACGATTGAAAAAAGGCCTGTTAAACTGATTTGGAATCAGTATAAGTAAAAGGTAAAGGAGTGTTGGGATCATAAATCCCGACAGGTCCTAGGCGCATAAACGGTGCTCAGTAAGACGTTCAGGGAACGCAGAAAGGCCGGAGGCTGTAGAGACCCTTGAATATACATTAGGCATTAAGGACTAAAAGTGCCACAGGGGGATAGCCCCTAGGTGAGCCTAGAAAGCCACCATAGGTCTGGGACCTAAAGGTTCTGGGAACCAAAGAAAAAAAATGTAGGTCTGGGACCTAAAGGTTCTGGGAACCAAAGTATAAGAAATACTTAAAAGTTGTGTTTATTTGTGGGATTGTTGTGTGGGAAGTTTCGAGGATAATAGAGAACACAAACAGATAAAAGTGTGAGTAGGTTTCTGTGGTGGTGGATACACCCTGTCTGTAGCCGCTGATGGTGAAACACTGTCAGTAGAAGCTTGTTGCAGACATCACAGAAAAGCCTGACGATTAAACTCACCACTGGTCTTCTCTTATCTGGGGGTACATAAATAACGGGGCTGTGACACTCGGCTTTTGGTCATTAAAAGTAGTGATTTATATCGTCTCACTCCGCTCTATCACGGTAGAGTAGAAGCTTGAGTGAGGGGAGGATCACTGGGGACTAGATCCACTGACCGGATAACGAGTGTGTGTGAATAAAGAATAAATAAATACCTGTGAATAGTACTTTAACAGCTGAAATAACTATGACAGGCCCTGTAGCGTCCCCGGCTGATTGATGGTCGGACGCTTTAACTGATGGTTCACAAGTGTTTATTTTTGGGCAAAACAGATGATATCGTTGCTCCATTAAATCTTTTGACACCTTGAAGACTAAACACAACGTGAACACACCGTGAACAATAAGAGTAAGAGCTAAGGAATAAAACAAAAATAAATAATACCATCTATGTAATATCATGTTCAACAATATCAAAATAGTGTGTTTTTAACCTTTTACAGAAAATGAATTGTCATTTACAATCATGAAGTATCCCTTTAAACCTATTTCATCTTAATTACAAACTCAGAATAGAGTGCAATAAACAAACTTATTTAACTTAAAAAATGATATCATAACTGTCAGTTTGAAGCTTTAACTTCCAAAGATTGTTAATGCACACAAAAATAATGCTGTATTTATTAAATACTAGCAAGCAGTGTAATGGAATAATTGTCTCCTTCAAAAGGACAGATGCTCTGAATCGCTCCAAAACAGCGTTACTGATTAAATTAAAGGCTTAAAATTGACTTGTATAAAACGATGCAAAGCAACACAAGGACATCCCGTTTTGATAAAGCATTAAGCACCACAGTAAAACAAAATGATGACAAACCTTGTCCCTTTATCAGCCAGCTGCTAAACAAACTTGTCAGTTTACATTTCCTTAAGTTTTGCACTTTTGATAGACCCGTTTGCAAGACACTAAAAAACTGTAAAGTTGTTATTTTTTTTTCTCTTTTCCGGTTACACTCTATCAAAATAAAAGCACAAGCCTAAAAACAGGAAGTAACGGTAAAAAATAAACACATTTTAAGAGATTTCTCATGAAAATGCAACTACACATTTTGGGAATATGATGTGCTATATTAAAGGTAATTTACAGGCCGAGGATTAGGTTGGGATGAATACTGGCAGCGAGTAGTAGGACGGGTGAAGCGAGCCAGAGAATATGGTAAAATATGTATGTATATGTATGTAATATATGGTTCAGTTAGAGGAGGAGTTAGAGGTGGACAGAGCACGTGAAGAAGTAGTGGGAAACAGAAATAATGGTCTGAGTAGGTTGTGGCATAAGAGAAAGAAGGAGGAGAAGGAATAGGAGAAGAGGGAGGAGCGAAGAGCAGATTTGCATATGGCCAGACTGGCAGCTGAGAGTGTAGAGACACCTGAGAAATAGGGCAGAAGAGAAGGAGGCAGAAACAGTACCCCCACCCTATCCACACCCACCCCCGTCACCATCAGCCCCTTCAGCAAGTAGAATATACCCAGATTTGTCTTTACAGTTACCTACGATTGAGGCAGAAGGAAGTATGAAGGTAAGAATGAGAAGAAACGCAGATTATGAGGATACGAAAAAGAGGGAAGAAAGACTATAGTATAATAACAGGTGATTCTGAGAGGGTGAGACTTCAGACAGAAGAGGAGAGACAGTGGGAGGAGGAGAGACAGCGTCAGAGAGGAGCGCGATGTGAGGAAGAGAGATTGCATGAGAGGGCACAACAGAAAGGAGGGGCTTTCGGAGAGACAGTATGAGAAAAAAAGTATGAAAGGGAACATGGGAAGTCAGGAATACTAGGAGAAGAGTTAGAGGGAGAAATAGAGGGAGCAGCAACACACACGACAGCGACACAAAGCAGGAAAACCCAAACCTGAGACTGACTTAACTGACTCAGACCACTCTGACTATGACTGTAGAAGCCAGAAAAGCGAGAAACACGGGAGAAAGAGACAGGGATTTAAAAACAAACACGTAAATCTAAAACATCAGTATGATGAGTTCTGGCTCAGAGGGGGAGAAAGAGGAGATACGATGGTCAGAATGCGAAAGCAGAGGACCAGGAACTAAGACTAGGGACAGGACCACCGATATATATAAACAATTTAGTTTAGCAGACAAGGAACACATGAATGCACAACTACCACCACTTAGTGACGGAGCTGGAATATAGTAACAGAAATTAGCTGGTCTAACCGTAGGCACAGAGCTCACCATGAATGAATGAATGAATTTTATTTTTGGTTCTACATCAGATGTTAAATAAAATGACATAATATTTTGACAATTTCAACCAAAAAAGGATTGCTTTTATTAGCCCACCCTAACATAACAGTTCTGACTGTTTAAACACAACGTATTTACTTGTGATTAAACATATATTTGATTAAAAGTATATTCATTTATACCTAAATAAATGAAATAATTTACTTACTTTATATACATTTAAACATATTATACATGTAAACATACATACACATACTCACAAAGCAAAAATCAAAATCTGCAAAATCAAAATTCATATTTGCTTGAATAAGGTTTACTTTTTTCTCATTTCCATGTATTAAAATGAATAACATTTCCCCTTTTCTTATTCATTTATTTATTTTGCTCTTTTCCAATTATAACATTTATACATATGCATTAATTATTTTCAAATTTCAAGGTCTTTTAAATATCGGTCGTGTTGTAATTACTTTCAGTTTATCATTAAGGTCATTCCACATTTTTACACCAATAACGGACACGCACACGCATCTTTGTCTAATGTTAGTTCTTGCTTTTCTTGTTTCAAATTGAAGCAGTCCTCTTAAATTATAGCAATTGTTTCTTAATTTAATTAAAGATTGAATAACTGTAGGAAGATTTTTTACAGCTCTGAATAAGATTTCAAGTATTTTTAGCTTGACTATATCTGTAAATTTTAAAATATTATATTTTATGAAAAGCTCCTTAGTAGAGTCACGATATCCCACCATAGGTGATGTGAGAGGATTAAGATTCAAGATTCAAGAAATTTTATTTATCCCGAGGGAAATTATTTTGCAACAGTTTCAATACAAAGGTGGGAAAAGATCAGAGTAACAATAAGCATAAAAACATAAATCAAATAAAATAAAGCTAACATAAAATAAATCAAACAATAACTAAATGTGACAGAGTGCAACAGACATTGTGGTTAAGTGTAGGTATATACAATATACAACAATACGCCGCGTGCAGTTTAGCAGCAGATTGAAATAAAATAAGTACAAACTAAATAAGTGATAAAGAGCGATAAGTGATAACAGTGTTAAAAATGTAGCAGCATTTCCTACAGAACTCAGAATTAATTGGACAGAAATATGGATTAGGGACAACAGACCAATTAGATTTAGATGCAGGAAAGACTGGCAGGAAAGGTCAGGAACAAACCCAGGGTCAGATCCACTGCAGGGATCAATGTTTAAAGCTGCACTTATGAAAGGAACAGATAAGGAAGTGCAGGCAAAGATGGAGGATGACCCCAGAGCAGACACAGAGCCTCCACACATATGGATGAGGACACTTCAACATCACATGCGTAGAGCAGATGAAAGAAAGGCTGCGAGCAAAACAGAGATAGAGAATTTTAAAATATAACTGACCAAATTACAGTTAGCAAAAGCCAGAGAGGAAGGCACAAGCCACAAACAAGCAGCTAATGCAAAGACACAAGATCAGATGAACCAACAACAGGCTGAGCCAGCGCCAATAGGAAACCCCAGTTCCAGTTGCCCCAGTTGCAGGCCAATTTTATACAGGACCCCCTCCCCAGGGACCATGGAACCCGCCAGGACCATGGGGCCCACCACAATCAAATTATAGAGGAGGAAGAGGACGAGGCTTTAATCCTCGAGGAGGTTATGGAAGGGGCAGGGGCGGACCACCGGGGGCCAGGGACAATGGGTGTTTCGTGTGTGGAGGTCATGGACATTGGGCACGAGACTGTCCACAAAACCAGAGAGGTCTACCAAGAGGGGGACCCCTGCCACAGCGGCAACAACAGCAGGTGCCATCACAACCACAACTGGCCCCAGGTAACCAGTCGCCCCAAGGCACCGGGTACCCAGACCAATACTAGGGGTGCCCAGGGTCAAGGGCAAGGGGAGAGGCTGACTCCTTGCTACGGGAGAAGTGAACGAATGAAAAGTGAACTTTTTAGTCGATACAGGAGCAACACATTCAACTCTGATACAACCTCAGTTCGGTCAACAGCTCTCCAAATATTCCATAGACCTTGTGGGATTTGGAGGACAGCCAATGCCACAGAACCCCTCACCACTAAAATAGCTGGTTATCAATTTCATCAAAGCTATGTATATTGACCACAATGCCCAATCTCACTGCTAGGAAGAGACGTCCTAGTTAGATTAAAAGCATCTATCCTATGTGGCCCACAGGGGGTGCAAGTTCATTTCCCTAATAGGGTAAAAATAGACTGTTCAGAGACAATTACTTCAAGATGTAACATTGGACAATGGATCCTAGGGGAAGATCCTGATCAGCAGCAACAGTCGGCCAACGTTTACTGGACTCAATTGAAAGAGGACCCAGACCCGCCAATTACCAATGTTTTGAAACTGTATCAACAATGGACACCGTGGATTCACTCAGTGCACCCATATGAACCGGTCCCTGACGTTCCCCACTGTACTTTTCTCTATGACCGTACCCAAACTGAAGAAGTGTATGAGGAAAGAGTTAGGGAAGTAGAGGGTTCCCCTTGGACACTGACTTTGGACTGTATATATATATATATATCAGAATCAGAATCAGAAAACCTTTAATGTCCCGCAGAGGAGGAAATTCTTTTGTCACAGCACCAACAGAATATTACAAAATAAGATAAAAAATAGCAAAAATAAGCAATAAAGTTAAATTTTAAAAAGGTAAGAAATAGAAATAGACATATATACATATCCACATGACATGGTGCAGTTGTTCTTGTTTTGTTTGTTTTGTAATAATATAATATGGAGTGAATAAATATGAGTAAATAAGACCAAATAGTGCAAAAACAGAAGTGACCATAGTTCATAGTACATATGTATCAAAGAAAGGAGTAGTAGCACAAGTCCTGCTCAATGCAGAACAGGCAGAGTGGTACAACATGGGTGACACTGCAACACCCCATATTAGCTTAGCATTAGGAGCAGGAAGTCAAGCTAAAGATTTAGGGCCCATGGTAAAAACAACATCTCAGTTACAGGACTGGGAACAAACCACAATCCCGGCAGTCACATACTCTAAAGAAGGACAGGTGTACAAGATCACTCATCACATCACCTCACAATCAGAATTAGAGAAAAATGTAATCCAGGCATCACCTCAAAATTTTGACCAGGCATAGTGTAATAGCGTTAATCTCATCATCCGTTTTTACTCTATCAGACTCTCGACTGAGAAAAGTAGAGGACGGCTTAGATGCAAATATAATGTACACACACAAAGGAGTTAATGCAGCGAGCTGTTTAGCAGTTCCAGATGACGAAAACCCACATGACTGCATTCCACTGACAACGCAAGCCACTATAGTGAGACCCGACTTGCATGCAAAATCACAGGACCGACCAGACATTGACTTGTATGTATACGGCTGCTGTTTCAGAAAAGATAATGGAGGACTAAACGCAGCATGGGCAGTGGTTATCAAAGATCAGGGAAAGTTTGAGACACTAAGTACAGGAGAAGTGACAGAAAAACCGTCAGCTCAGCGAGCGGAAGTGATGGCAGTAACAGTAGCTTGTAAGCATGGTGAGGGAAAGATAGATAGATAGATAGATAGATAGATAGACAGACAGACAGACAGACAGACAGAAGGACAGACAGATAGATAGACAGATAGATAGATAGATAGATAGATAGATAGATAGATAACTTTATTTATCCCCGAGGGGAAATGAGGTCATCGTAGCAGCGGTACAAAACAATCAGAAGTATTAAAAATAAGATAAAATATAAAATACAAAATATGAACAACAATAAAATAAAATAAAAGTACAGTATCGCAGATAAACACTATATTACAATGTGCTGTGTGGATTTTAATGTGCAAGAGAGATAAAGGTGCATTTCAGTGATAGGTCACTTTGAGTAGTGTTAGTTTATTCCCTGAGCGTCGCTCAGCGTGGCTGTGCAGCGTTGTACAGTCTGATGGCAGGCATATGCAGACTGTGCATAGGCCAGTGCAGCAGTGCATTGTCAGTTGAAAGAGTGAGAGAGAGCAGGTTTTGTGACAGCTTCAGGTCTGCCTATTAAGCATGAGGAGGAAATGAGGACAGAGAAAATAGCTAAAATGATGGCAACTATAGGTTTATCATGATTAGACTGTTTGCCTATGGCATTATACTCTAAGAGGGCTAGTGTTAACAGAGAAAAGAAATTTACCCCTTATGAGTTATTTACAGATCACACCATCCCTGGACCAAGACACCAGGAACCGCTACAGCCAGGGGCCACACCAGGACTGGCATGGTCCTACGTGACTCAACTCCAAGGCTGGGTAAAAACATTGGCAGGAAGCCAAGGGAGGTCAGGACCAGTACCAGCCCCACTGACTTTGCTAGGAGAACCTTGGGTGTATGTAAAGACATTGAAAAGAAAGTGGACACACCCCAGGTGGACAGGACCCCATAGGGTAGTGGAGCGAACCTCCACAGCAGTAAAAGTGCAGGACAGTGACAAGTGGATTCACCTTTCAAGGTGTAGACAGGGGGAGAAGCCCAAAAGGTCCTTAGATCAAGTCAGAACAGATCTAACCGAACAGGGTTAAGGGACTTCTGTAAATACATATAATCTATTATTGACTCACATACACCATTAGTAAAAACACCACAGTATATAGAGTTGGAAAAAAAAAAAAAGAGAGAGCACAAAAACAAACATCGTGTGTGTGGACACTTAGTGTGTTTTTTGTAATATTCATTATTTTAGTGGCAATCTATCTCATATGTGCATGGTTTGATAATTGTTAGAGTTATGGAACTTGGCAGGCCACGTCCTTGGCATCACTTTAGACATCCAGGATTTTGTGGTCTCAGAGGAATGATCACTCTGGTGAGTGATCAACAGGGGGAATTGAAGAATTAAAAATCAATGTGTGAAGTATAGTAATCATGTGTTAGCATGTGTACTAGTAATGATTAATAAGAGTGTGATAATCAATGATTGAAGAATTAATAATCATATGTTAGCGAGTTTATTAGTAATGATTAATAAGAATGTGATAAGTGTGATTATTAGGTATGATCATTTAAAGTGTGATAGTGATTATTAGTCCAAGCTCAAACTTTTCTGTTTCCAAAAGCACACAAACTTTTGACTCAATCTTTTTCTGCTTTCTCCAAAAGCACAGGAACAGTAAGTCGGTCAAGGTCACAAAGACAATGAACTAGCCATGTTGCAAATATGCACCTGGCAAAGTTAGTTGAGATTAGGGAAGTTGCTGTACGTGTTGTGCTTTCTTCACAGATAAAGAAGAAGACTCCTGCTCTACAGAGGCTACTCCTACGCACAGGGAGGAAGATGGAGGCTGGAGCAACTGCTACTTCTAAAATACACATATGCACGCACAAGCAGACACATAACCACGCCTTTGTAACAAGTTTATATGCTGGAGTAGTTAGAATAGATATCAGAACTTCTTGACTCTGATCACGGGTACTGTGTGCTCACAGTTACTCTAGATAGAGAATAGAACATTTCTCCAGACGTCTGTAGAATCCGATGTTCTTCTGCTAATAAATGCCTGCTGGCGCACTAAACTACCAACGACTCTGCTGACTCCAGAAAGCCTCCTGTAGAATTTGAATTACGCAATATATAACTCTGTGTGAAATTCTGAAAAGTATTGTGTAAAATTCCTACAATGTGTGTGTGTGTGTGGGGGGGGGGGGGGGGGGTGGTCTGGGTTTTTTTCTTACATGAGAAAAACTTTGTTTTTGCACGCAAATCCATTTTATATGCTCTGTCATTGGAAGTGTCATGTGTTCAGAGACAGCAAGCAGTAGCCTGGCTGTGTGTGTGTGCGTGTGTGCGTGCATGCGTGCCTGCCTGCATGCATGCGTTTGTATGTGTGTGTCTGTGTGTGCTCATCTCTGTCAATTTCTATTCAACTAAATGTACTGTAAGGAATAAGTACGTAATTAAAAATAAAAACAATCACAAACAGCAGTGACACAAGGCTGTTTCTAAAAACATATAATGAAAATGTCCTGAGATAACTTTTATTATGATTTGATTTTTATCAGAATCAGATCATTTCATCACATACGTATAATATGTGTTTTATATTTTTTAGAATTGATTTTCAATGTGTTTTCTTGCAAGATTTGCTTGCAGCCGGCAGAAAAAATAGTCCAGACTCCAAAACGATGGCTCCAGATTGTGAGGTGTTCCTTGAGCTCCACTGAACAGTGCGTCGCATTTGAACAGCACAACTGGTTAACATGGGCGGCAAAAAGGAAAAAGCACTTTGCAGCGTCTGCTGTAAACCCTGCTTAAGATGTTCCACATGGGCCCAAAGGTGCCCTTCTCCATCTCTATCTCCTTTATGTGCTTTTCCCCACCTTTCACCTCCTGCTACTTCAAGGTGATATAAGGCCTCATAGAACATACCAAAGTGTACACACCATGGAAAAAGTAAGTACTGGTTTAACCATCGTTTTCACTATCTACATGAACATACTGTATGATTTCACAATAAATCATTTAAACACAGAGGGAAGTTTAGATAGTAAGTACCTTAAAGAATCTGATCTCCTACCAGTTATCCCAAGTGCAGAACTAAACCAACTGGGAATCAATTGTCTGGTGGCGGTCTGGTGAAAAGTCAGGGATCCCAAAAGCCATTAGATTTGTACTATAACAATTATGGGTCACCTGAGGGATGGCAGCGAAAGAAAATAGCTTTCAACAAAAGTGAAAAAAAAAAAAACTGCCCAAAAGTTGAAATTACAGAAGTATCACTTAAGTTAGAAATGGGGCAATGATGGCATCTAAGTAGAAGAGTAAGAAGTCTGTGCATAACACTGATAAAAATAACGAGGTGTAGCGAGGAATTGGTGGACTCCTCATGAGATACATGATTTCAGGCAGGACTTTCAAGGAGAAACTGCAAAAACTAATTTTAGTTTAGATGAAGCCAAAGCGAGGATAATTGGAAATGCGGAGAAACTGCAAAATGTAGAAGCGACAATAGCAGGAATGCTAAAAGACCAAGAGAGTCCCAGAAGAAGCTATGGAAGTACATTTGTGTCATCGGATTTTAAAATTACAAAGCCATTGAATTTCTAGACTGAATATTTATGCATGGGCAGCACGGTGGTGTGGTGGTTGGCACTGTCGCCTTACAGCAAGAGCATTCCTGGTTAGAATCCGGGCTGGGACCCTTCTGTGTGGAGTTTACATGTTCTCCCCGTGTCTGTGTGGGTTTTCTCTGGGGGCTCCAGCCCCCGTGACCCTGATAGGGACAAGCGGTAGAAGATGAATGGATGGATATTTATGCATTGAAATTATGTATCTGAATGTTTTGCCTCTTTACTCTTCAAATTTTCAACAACTCATTTTCACCTTTATTTTTCAATGTTCAATAAATAAGCCTCCTCTCCATCCTGTGGACTCGAAGGAGGAACCGCTGGGGTCTGGTGCACTGGTGGCAGTGAAGGTGAGGGGCCTCGACGGACCAGGCAAGGGCAGCAGAGGCTGGCTCTGGGGACGTGGAATGTCACCTCTCTGTCGGGAAAGGAGCCGGAGCTTGTGCGGGAGGTGGAGCGCTACCAGTTAGATCTGGTGGGGCTTACCTCCACACACAGTCTCGGTTCTGGAACCGTACTCCTGGATAGGGGTTGGAACCTATTCTTCTCTGGAATTGCCCAGGGTGTGAGGCACCGGGCGGGTGTGGGGATACCCGCAGTGTTGGAGTTCACCCTGGTGGACGAGAGGGTCGCCTCCTTACGCCTGTGGGTGGTAGGGGGGAAAACTCTGGCAGTTCAGAGTATTCAGCCTTCTTGGAGACCCTGAATGGAGTCCTGCATGGGGCTCCAGTAGGGAACACCATAGTTCTGCTGGGGGACTTCAACGCCCACGTGGGCAATGATAGAGACACCTGGAGAGGCATGATTGGGAGGAACGGCCTCCCTGATCTAAATCCGAGCGGTCGTCTATTATTTGACTTATGTGCTAGTCACAGATTGTCTATAACTAACACCATGTTCGAACATAAGGATGCTCATAAGTGTACGTGGTACCAGAGTACCCTAGGCCAAAGGTCGATGATCGATTTTGTGATCATAGCATCTGATCTAAGGTCGTATTTTTTGGACACTCAACTGAAGAGAGGTTGTCAATTGATCACCATCTTGGGATGAGTTGGGTCAGAGGATGGGGTAAGATTCTGGACGGACCGGGTAAGCCCAAACGAGTAGTGTGGGTGAACTGGGAACGTCTGGAGGAGGCCCCTGTCTGAGCTTTTCTGGCATCCCTGTGGAGGTTGGGGGCATTGAACCAGAGTGGGCAATGTTCAAAGCTTCCATTGCTGAAGCTGCAGCGGTGAGCTGTGGCCTCAAGGTCTTAGGTGCCTCAAGGGGCGGTAACCCTCGAACACCGTGGTGGACACCGGTGGTCAGGGGAGCTGTCCGACTGAAGAAGGAGGCCTTCCGGGACAGGTTATCCCTGAAGACTCCGGAGGCAGTTGCAAGGTACCGACGGGCCAGAAGGGCTGCAGCCTCTGCTGTGTCAGAGGCAAAGCAGCGGGTGTGGGAGGAGTTCGGAGAAGTCATGGAGAAGGACTTTCAGGCGGCACCAAGGTGCTTCTGGAAAACCATTCGACACCTCAAGAAGGGGAAACAGAGAACCGTCCAAGCTGTTTACAGTAAGGACGGGACGCTGGTGACTTCAGCTGATGAGGTAATTGAGGTTACAGGTGGTGGAAGGAGCACTTTGAGGAACTCCTTATTCCGACTAACACGCCCTCTTTTGTAGATGCAGATCTGAGAGAAGGCATATGACCGGGTCCCTCGGGAGATACTGTGGGAGGTGCAGCGGGAGTAAGGTGAGGGGGTCACTTCTGTGGACCATCCAATCTCTGTACACCCAAAGCGAGAGCTGTGTCCGGATCCTAGGCAGTAAGTCGGATTCGTTCCCGGTGGGGGTTGGCCTCCGCCAGGGGTGCGCTTTGTCACCAATCCTGTTCGTGATTTTCATGGACAGGATATTGAGGCGTAGTCGTGGTGGGGATTGGTTGCAGTTCTGTGGGCTGCGGATCTTGTCTCTGCTTTTTGCAGATGATGTGGTCCTGATGGCATCGTCGGTCAGTGACCTTCAGCACTCACTGGATCGGTTCGCAGCTGAGTGGGAAACGGCTGGGATGAGGATCAGCCCCTCTAAATCTGAGGACATGGCTCTCAGCAGGAAACCGGGGGATTGCTTACTCCAGGTAGGGAATGAGTCCTTACCCCAAACTGAAGGAGTTCAAGTACCTTGGGATCATGTTCACGAGTGAGGGGACGATGGAGCGTGAGTTTGGCCGGAGAATCGGAGCAGCGGGGGCGGTGTCGCAGTCGCTCTTCCGCACCATTGTGACGAAAAGTGAGCTGAGCCAGAAGGCAAAGCTCTCGATGTACCGGTCAGTCTTCGTTCCTGCCCTCACCTATAGTCATGAAAGCTGGGTCATGACCGGAAGAACGACGTCGTGGGTAAGCGGCCAAAATGGGTTTTCAGGAGGGTGGCTGGAGTCTCCCTTAGAGATAGGGTGAGAAGTTCAGCCATCCGTGAGAAACTCGGAGTAGAGCCGCTGCTCCTTTGCGTTGAAAAAAGCCAGTTGAGGTGGTTCGGGCATCTAGTAAGGATGCCCCCTGGGCGCCTCCCTAGGGAGGTGTTCCAGTCACGTCAAGCTGGGAGGAGGCCCAGGACCAGGTGGAGAGATCATATCTCCACACTGGCCTGGGAACGCCTCGGGATCCCCCAGTTAGAGCTGGTTAATGTGGCCCGGGAAAGGGAAGTTTGGGGTCCCGTGCTAAAGCTGCTGCCCCCTCGACCCGACCCAGGATAAGCGGTTGAAGATGAGAGCGAGATGAGATGCAAAATGCAATGTATAAAAATCAATGTTAAAATTCAACTTAAAAAGATTCAGCGGAAAATTTAGTGTTAATATCTGGAAACCGTAGCGCTGAATTTTTAATGGATAATAAGATTCATACAAAGCTGCTGCAGGCCCTCTTGGTGGCAAGTGAGAACTCACTCACTGGAAGATGGCTAAATCCAGTACCACCTACGCTGGAAGATTGTGTGGAAGATAGAGAAATGAGCTGCTCTCTTCATGTGGCTTTGAAATGGCTAAACTGAAGTTGGTGCACAGTGGGGTCATGGTACATAAACCCCTGGAATGAGACTAGTCCTTGCTGGTTGAGTAGATAATAACTTGCATCACAGAGCCTCACAGAAAAGAGAGGAAGATAGAGATCTCGTGATCTCTCACACATCACCTCGTTATGATTCTAAAGAACAGAGGAATGCTCATTTCCTTATTTTAGGCACACACACACATACTCATTAACTAACAATTTCGTGTGTTGCAAACACAGACACATCTGTCTCTCTAGATAGCCATATAGGGACATACACTAATTTCATTCTCTCAGTTTTTAGTGTTATAAGGTGTTGCTAGGCAGATTAACGTCCATTGCCGCCTTTTTTTACCTTTGGGGCGTTACCATCAGCCCACCAGTGTATTTAAAGCCGCTACTCTTAGACCACAACAGACTCTTCTGAAGTATGACCTAGTGTGTGTTGTATCAGAACTTGTCTCCGCTTTGCAAAGTGCTCCAATAAAGATATTGGTGTGATCTCAAGCCATCGTCTCAAGATCTCTTCTCCTATCCTCCGATCAACGGACCCGGGGAGGCAACTGCAGGTTGATCTCAACAATTGGTATGTATTAACATTGGAAATATTCAAAATGTTTAAGTTGACATATTCTTTATGGATACAGAAAGACAAATTCCACCTAATATGGTAAATGTATTGAATTTATAACCCCAAGGTGAGCAGACTTGGTATGATTTTTATAATCTTTTACGCTTCTCTCCTTTTCTGGACAGGGAAGGTAGAAATACATTGTGCGAGATGGACATGTGTAAGAAAGTTAAATATGAATAATGATGACAGACTGATGTGGGATAAGGCATAGATAAATAGATGGTATACAAGTAGAAATGTTAGAAAACATCCGTTTTTATGTGTGTAGATCAGTGTGTATGGGCTCCAAATGATGTATAATTATCAGCTCAGATCAGATCTTCTGTGTGGAGTCTGCATGTTCTCCCTGTGCCTGCGTGGGTTTTCTCCGGGTTCTCCGTTTTCCTCCCACAGTCCAAAGACATGCACGTGTTAGGTTTATTGATGACTCTAAACTGCCCGTAGGTGTGAATGGTTGTCTGTCTCTGTTCGTCTCTTCTATGTGTCCTGCGAAAGACTGGCGTCCTGTCCAGGGTGTACCCCACCTCACGCCCGATGTCAGTTGGGATCAGCTCCACCCCCCCCCCACCCCCACGACCCGACAGGGACAAGCGGTTGAAGATGAATGAATGAACGATGAAGGAGGACAGATGATTTTCCTTCAGCCCTCCATTTATATATCCATTGCATATACATATACATATTTGTATATATAAAAATTGAAAAAGGTCAAAATGCAAAATATTTGAGATATGAGATATCGGTTTTTCAAAATAAAAAATTAAATATTGTTGCTAAATTTAATGGGGTTCTATATTTACATTTACATATTTTCTATGTAGCGATAGAATGGAGATGGTTGGTTTGAGCCGTGTGGAGGCAACTTTTTCTTCAGTATTTGGATTACAGCACCTTCAAGGTAAATCATCCACTTGTCTTTTAAATTTGACTGTTGTGATTGGGAGTGCCAGATCAGAGCTCAGCTGTGTTCACACACTAAAATGCGACCTGCCTGATCAGATAGTGATCATTCAAAATGGCACTTAATACAAGAAAATGCCTTCTTCTTTTCTTGATATTTTGCTTATTTTGTAACAGTGGCAGGGCCTATACAAGACACACTTTGTTGAGGAGAGAGCAGAGGAGACAAATGATTAATGCAGCTGTCACAGTGACCACAGTGCTATAAGACAGCAGGTATCAGTTGTGCTCCAACCCCACTATTTTCCACAATCTTTCGAGTTTAAGCAACACAAGGTGACGGTGAGGGTTAGGCATCGAAGCCACTTGGTTAGGGTTAGAAAAAATTAGTACCTCTGGGACACAAACATCCTTGGGACACAATCTACGGTCCCCCAGGTGAAAGTCCTGTGTTTTGGGACCCATCCAACACAACGACCTGCCCCATTAAGTAGAGTCTATTTTAATACATGGAATACAAATGAAATAAATATTTGAAATACACATGTTAAAATATCAAAGGCTGAAGAGGGGAGTGCATATATTTCAGGGTCACCAGGTGTGTTTTTTGTCGTCATGGGAAGGCTTCAAGTATAAACCTGGAAACTACGCTGGTAAAACATATTAACAAATGCCCCCCACGGCTGAAGAAAGCTCTCCCTCTCCCCTTGCTGTCCTGAGCCAATTGGAAGGTTCTCTCTCTCTCTCTCTCTAAACCCAAGAGGAGGTGCAGAAGTCTAGGTTTTGCTCAGAAGATTTGAATTACAATATGATGTAAGATTATTATAGATTTTTTGCCCAACAACACCAATAATAAATTGCCTATAACCCAGGTTTAAATGGGGGGCATGGTAACATCTCAACATCTGAGTCCAACAGGTCAACAAACACAAGCAGTCAGATGATCAGACCAGAGTTGCTGCCTATACAAGCAACCACCTGTTGTTTTTACTATGTCCAGGTGCTGTACTTGCTGTGGCAGGCAGAAGGCCAAAAAAATCTCAGAATTTCACACGCACGTCTGGCGCCACTCTCAGGCAAGCGCCATTCTGAGGCAGGAAATGCACACAAAAAATACAGAATAACATCGTACTGACACTTCTGGTCAAGTCATGCCCTATATATTGATTTGACGTTACCTTGTGTGGCACTTAATGTTGGTATGACAGTGCAGTAACATAAAGCTGACTATCACTACTTTATTTCACCATGTTTTTTTTTAATTCTGTCAAAATCAAACAAGAACCTCGTCCATAGCACCTGTTTCAGACGTTATCACTCCGTAATCAGAGGTTATCCGCCTCATAGTTAGAAGATTCCTGCTCCACCTCCCAGCAGCTTCAGAAGGATGATATCATCGATTCACATGATAATATATAATGAAACATTTGTTATTTCCTTAACATTTTTTATATATTTATATATATATTTATGAATATTTTACCTATTTATGTGATTTTACAGCCAGTTGAGGTGTTTCGGGCATCTAGTAAGGATGCCCCCTGGGGGCCTCCCTAGGGAGGTGTTCCAGGCACGTCCAGCTGGAATGAGGCCTCGGGGAAGCCCCAGGACTAGGTGGAGAGATTATATCTCCACACTGGCCTGGGAACGCCTCGGGATCCCCCAGTTAGAGCTGGTTAATGTGGCCCGGGAAAGGGAAGTTGGAGGTCCCCTGCTAAAGCTGCTGCCCCCGCGACCCGACCCCGGATAAGCGGTTGAAGATGAGATGAGATGAGAAGATGAGATGTGATTTTACTGATTTATTTACTATTAGTATTTTAATTACTTGCTATATGCTTTTGTTGTTATTTTACCAGTTTTATTTTAATGACTTTTATTTCATAATTATTTTACCCATTTTACAGATAGCTTTATCTATTTTAATGTTTTGAAAATTCCGAAACAATGCAAAACTTTAAACACATAATCAATAGACCCCTTGATTCCCATGCCCCACTGAGAGTCTGTGTAAATTTAAGCCAAACACAATCTGGCTCTGTTATGCAAAATTTCGTAATTTTGGAATAAATAAAGAAAATAAGATCCTCTCATAGCTTCAGAGCATTCACTGAGGGAAAAAATGTTGAAAAAAAGGACAGGAGATAAAGTTAGAAGGGCATGTGAAAGAGAGGGAACTCCCACAGAGAATTCCATTTTCCAAATATTTTTTTACAGCCTTGCTCCAGGCAACAAACATGGAAAAAACCTACAAAGTTCTCCACCCATAAGCCATCAGTCACCTATGAAAACAACCTGAACCAAGAGAAAAAAGCAAAACACTCTAGGCTTGAACACACTCAATTAAATGTCTAATTACACAAATGAGGCCTAAGCCAAAACTGAGCCCCTCTTTTTAAAACATGGTTTATCACACTCCTACTATTGGACAGTTTTGGCTCAGAAAGGCTCCTCTCTCTTTTTACTACCCTTTACTTCCTCTTCTAGCGAGAGCCTGCTGCACTGGTGTGTGTGTGTGTGAGTGTGTGTGAGTGTGTGTGTGTGTGTGTGTGTGTGTGTGTGTGTGTGTGTGTGTGTGTGTGTGTGTGTGTGTGTGTGTGTGTGCACGTGTGTGTGTGTGTGTGTGTGTGTGTGTGTGTGTGTGTGTGTGTGTGTGTGTGTGTGTACGTGTTATAAGCTGTAATAAGCTTTTTTCTTCTTGGCTGGCAGAGAGGGGAACCAGGTTGGCACTGAAACTATGTAATTAAATGACCTCTCTCTATCACACACACCTACACACACACACACACACACACACACACACACTGGTACATACAAAACCAACACACACACACACACACACACGCACACGCACACGCACACACACACACACACACACACACACACACACACACACACACACACACACACACACACACACACACACACACACACACGCACACAAACACACACTTACAGCTGGCACCAGAGTTTCTGGATTTCCCCCCTTCTATAATTGTGTTTGCCTGGGACCTGCAGTGATTTCTGAGCATCAGCCACTTGCAGTAGACGGGTAATCAGAGTGGGAATAGCTGATGAGAGACGTGCATGGAGCAACGCTCCACTGTGACGCCTGCAGCTTTTAACACTTCTGAAACCGAGCCAAGCATGTCTGGACTCCATCCCAACCCATCAGCTCTCATTGTATTGTTAGATTAAGCAATTTTTGAAATGGGCTCTATGAAGCACCTTCCACTGTCATAGGCCGTGCCTGGCACAAATCGAGGATGAGTGGACCAGTTTTAAAATGTCCCTCCACTGCACGTCAGTAATGTTTACCCCCCAATCCTTTTCCCATGCATTTTTAGGTGATACATCGGGGACTGGGCTCAGAAGAGCAATCTTATTATAAATGATGGATATCAGTCGTTTGTGTTATACATTGAGAGACAGGAACTGGGTCATCTCAGCTTCAGGGGGGCGGTTCGGAAAATGTGGGAATTGCTTTTGGATAAAATGTCTCATTTGAAGGTACCGAAAAAAGGCTATTAGGCAGGCTGTATTTGTCCGACATAGATGCAAAGGACGCAAAAACACCTCCGTCATAAAGGTCATTAAGCGTTTTAAAGCCCGTATCTGACCATATGCGGAATGCAGGGTCGGTGCAGAAAGGGGGAAACGCATAGTTATTGAAAACTAGGGCGAGGATCAAAGCGCTTTGTAAGCCATACTGCTTCCTGAACTGGATCCAGATTTGAATGGTGTTAACGACGACCAGATTAGTTGAGACCTTCTGGGCAGTAATGGGGAACTGTGAGCCAATTGTAGAATGTAAAGAGCAGGAAGAAGATGTTATCTCAGTATGAGCCCAGGGCAGGCAGGTGTCTGCAACTCCACCGCGGAGCCAATATAAAAGTTTATTAATGTTGCAAGCCCAGAAGTAGTGACGGAAATTACTTGAACCCCTTGTCAGCTGTTTTAAAGGGGTATATGGATTGTGGGAGTTAACTCGCCAAGTTGTTAATAAAAAATAACTAACTTTACTGAATATTCAACGTATACCCTGATAGGTGCCCAAACTGATCCAGAATTGATAAAACTGGGGGGAGAGAGGGTGTGGGGTTTGAAAATAAATAAGAGGAGGTTGTACGCATATACAGAGAGTTTGTGGACCAGGCCAAAACGAGTGATGCCTTCAAACTCATTCTGGTTTCTAGTCCAGATGGCTAACAGCTCAATGGCTATGTTGAACAACAAGGGTGAGAGCGGACAGCCCTGCCGGGTCTCACGTTTGAGAGGGAAATGGGCTGAACGGACACCATAAGTGTTCACAGATGAAGAGGTGATTACATACAGACTTTTAACCCAATAAATAAAATTAGAATCAAAGCCAAATTTCTACAAAAAGAAAAATAGGAAGCCCCACCGCTTGAAGGCTTTCTCTGCATTCAGGGCCACTACGACCTCAGGAGCATCTGATCCAGGTGAGAATGTGATGTTGAGCAGCCTTCTGATATTAAAGAATGGATGTCTCCCTAATATGAACCCTGTCTGGTCTAGTGAAATTTTGGATGATATCACACTTTGGAGGCAGAGGGTGAGGACCTTAGCAAGGATCTTACAGTCTCCGTTTAAAAGTGAGACCGGTCTGTAGCTGCCACATGAGGTAGGATCCCTGTCTTTCTCGAGAAGAAATGAAATAGATGCCTCATACAAGGTTGCTGGCAGTCTGCCTTCAGTAAAAGAATGATTGAACAGGTGGAGCAAGGGGAGGTGGAGTAAGTTCCATCAAGTTTCACCAGTTCTGCCGCAATTTCTGCAAGCCTAGCCCGTTCAGCCCTTCTCATTTGAGAAATAAAGGATATCACTTGTCCTCGAACAGTAGCTTTAAGTGCCTCCCATAGAGTGCCACTGCTGAAGTAGGGGTGTCATTAAACTCTTTGTAAGAGCGGATTTGAGTGGCAACAAAACCGTTAAACTACTACTACTATCCGACAGTAAGTGTGAGCTGAACAATCACGGTGAACGTTGGATTGTGTCCCGTGAAAAACTAATGTCAACAGTGGTAGGAGCATGGTCAGAAGTGACTATTGGGTGATATTCACATGCATTCACACAGTCGAGGAGATTGGGGTAAAAAGAAATCAATTCGAGAGAATGTGTGGTGCATTGGAAAAAAGGAGAATGCTTTACCATGGGGGTTTCTAAACCTCCAAGGATCGGAAATTCCCAACTGTCATGCATATAATTTAGGGTGTGTGTTTATGTGAAGATTTGTCAAGAGTCACATCCTGCACCAGGTTGAAGTCCCCACTAACAATAATGCGATGACTGTCAGCGTTTGGGATTTTGGCAAATAGCCTTGTAAATAATTGTTCATCGTCCCAGGTGGGCGCATAAACTGAAACTAAGACCACTGTTGTGTTCTGGATTGTGCCCAAAACTATGACATAGCGGCCGTCAGTATCTAGGATTACATTTTTGGCTCAAACAGGACCCTTTTATGAATGATGATAGCTGCCCCTCTAACTCTATCTGTAAATTTGGAATGGAATAGGTGGCTGATCCACTCACTCTTAATATGTGAGGAGTCGGCTGTTTTGAGATGTGTTTCCTGCAGAAACATCACATCCCCCTTAAGGTGCTGTAACTGTGTCAGGACCTTACCCATTTTGATCGCTTTGTTCATTCCCTTAGTATTCCAGGAAATCAGACAGACTGTCACACCTGTCTTTACAGCATTAGCCATAGGTACAATAATCATAAGTTAGAATGACATGACCTTAAAATATTCTGTAGCAGTGAAGGAAGAGAGTGGGGAGGAAGGGTAAAGCAGAACAAATCAAACAAAACAACAAGAAACAAGAAAAAGGCCCAAACACACATAAAACAGAACAAAACAACATAAAATGAGACAATAACATTGTGACCAATCTGAGAGCTACTCCCATAGAAAAAAAAAACACCTTCTGAGCCCTCCAGCTCGCAACTAACAGCTAAACTGAGCTTCCGGGGTCTCCTCCCTTAACTTACAGTGTTTAACCCCTTAAGTCACCACAAGAGAAGAGAAAAAATAGTAAAATGAAAAAAGATGTGATATTCCAGAGCAGACAGATATATATATATAAAAAAAACCGTGTAAAATAACTTTAATTAGCCAGCAGAAGGCGCCAAGACACCTTAGGGCAGGCAGGCCATGAAGGTATTTTTCTACATAGAATGCCTGTTTGAAGCCCTCCCCTCCACCCTGGGTTAGAATGCATATGCTGTATCGATAAAGGGTCACCTCTGTACATCGCTCAATGATAAATGTCAGGCTTCAGTAAAGTCCTTTGACCAAACAGAGAAACAAGAATACTTCAAATAACCCTGTGGCATTGGGTGATAAAAATTTTAAATAAAAGAAAACAGAGCTGTGAAGAAAATATATAGTAACAAACTGAAATCCACATGTGGACTAGCTTCCAGTACCCGGCGCATTGTTATGGTACACAACAGAGGTAGAACCCAAATGCACGACTCGACTCAGGAGATTCAGATAAAGGTGATATTTATTGTGATCCGGAGACAATACCACGGTGCAAGAAGAAGTAATAGCGTGCAAGGAGGGGTCCCAGGGTTCCACAAGGAGTGCTGGTGGTGCTGAGTGAAAACGTGATGATCTCCTCTCGTAATGGTGGAGCCGCCTTTCAACGCGGGCTGCATCGTGAAGGTCAGAAGCTTTCCCAAGATGGAGGTCGGGTGACTGTAGTTAGCGGTAGTGGCAGGAGAAGACCAACAGGCAAGGAAGCAAGCAGGCAGGTGGGCCAGCAGGATTAACTGGACAGAGGGAATCAACAGGTTAGAAATGCTACACAAGCGAAAACACTCAAGAGATAACTAGAGGCCGGTGTCAAACTAAGTACTAAGGCTGAGAGTATGAACTGGCAACGAGTGGCAGGAAATCCGGAGGTTATATGGAGAGGTTAATTATTGGGATGAGATGCCCCTGGCTCCACCTGTTAGAGAGAGAAGACCACGCCCAACACTGACAGGGAAGGGGAGAGACGAGGATCAAAAACATAAACAGAGCAGACACAACGGAGAGGAGGGACTGCCAAGATGTAGATCATGACACGCATAGACCGATTAAAGATAATCTAACAGTGTGAGAAGGCACAGAAAGAAAGATGAAAAAACAGAAATTCAAAGAATATCAGAAAACACTGGATCTCAAGTCAACATGTCCACAGTGTGTTAAAATGTCCATTTAGAGATTTCTGTTCACACTCTTTAACAGACAGAATATCAGCAGCCGTCAGGACTTTAACTATTAATGCTGCGGTCTAAAAATAAACTCCGGCCAGTCTCGGGCTGTTAAAGCACATCTACACAGTTAGCACCACATCAACTTACGGTTATCCAGAAAACATGACAGTGGCTCATCTGTGATGAAATCAGCAGCTCTCCGCGGCCATCAGGACTCTTCCATGCGGGTGGATGTTATGAGGGCTTTCGCCTCGGTGACCGAAGAGAGCATTTTCCTCCCTCTGTCGTGACGACCAGCCTTGCAGGGATCAGCAGTGCAGGTCTGAAGCCCAGGTTGTAGAGCTCCAACATCACCTCTCGGTATTTTTGGTGCTCCGCAACCACCTCCGGTGCATAATCCTCGTAGGTGGCACTAGGGGGGCCTCTGTATTGCAGCTTCCGTCTCCTAGCACGGGCTCCCATATGATTTTCTTCTTCACCTGGTATCTGTGCAGCTTGATAATGACTGGCCGTGGTTTCTGCCCTGGCTTCAGCTTCTTGGAGAGTGTGCGGTGAGCCCTGTCACATTCCGGCAGTGACTCCAAGAAGCCCTCGCTGAATACCCCCATTAGGAGCTCCACGAAGAAGGCTGTTGGCCGTGGCCCCTTTACTGATTCAGGTAGTCCAGTCACACAGAGATTATGGCGCCGGTTGCGCCTCAAGCGTTAGCAGACGCTCGTCTTGTTGGTTCGCATTTACCTCAAGGGAGCCCATCTTCTGAGTGTGGTCAGACTCTGTGGCGTGGAGGTGGTCCAGCTTTGCTTCGAGTTGAAATGGTTGAAATGGAGGCTTTGAACTCGGCGGAGAGGGCTGTAGCCGCCATGCTAATCTCGCCGCCTGCCTCGTCTGCGGTGATAACCTTCACCCCCTGGTCTTTTACAGTCTGTCTGGTCTGTCTATTCCATCTCCGACGAACCGGTATTAAGTTTATGGTCAGATAGGTTTAATTAGTGTCATCTTTATGGAACAGCATTACAGAGGTCCAGTACAGTATTTGTTTCTCAAAAAGACAGCTAATAGAGACACAGTAGTTGTCTGTGGGTCCCTTTAGGAACAAGATACAAAAAACAGAATAAAGAAGCTAGAGACCATCTTGCAATGGGATCACACCAGCTGTGAAACCAAATCAGTCCAGGGGTTAAAGTGGTTGGGGCAATGGCCCATTACTTACTGACTTCGCTCTTGCTCGGACCACACCCATCTCAATTACAAACCTGTTAAGTTTTGTGACTATCTTGCAAAATTTCGACACTATTGTAGCAAGAAAATCTCTTCACAGTTGGAGACCCTGTTCCCACCTGATATTAACATGCGGTCTGAGTGATCCGATCACAAGTGGACAGTTCTTCACTACAGGTGAAAACACTCTCTCGACGCATTGATCGGATGTCCAAAAACAAATTTGGAGGTGTTAATATGGAACATATTACAAACAAACCTGTGACAGAGAAAAGTCGCAAGTGAGAAATCGCTCTTTCATGAGTCATCTAGTGTTTCTGCAATAATGATTCATGTGAGATAAGAGTAACAACTAAAATTCACACACAGCAGAACATTCAAATATATAGGTTATCTATATCCTAAATGGAAATGATGCACATGGTGATTTTAGAAATTCCTTTGAGGTTTCACTGGGGAGCACTCTGCCAAAACAGCACACAGGAAGTTCAGGGTTTTACAATCTGATTTATTTTCTGGTGCTTTTTTTAAACTCTCAGCTGCTGTGATTACTTCAGATTTGATTTAGCAAGTCAAACTCACTCCAAGATATAATTTATTCTAACTATTTCAACCTGGCCTGGCCAGTGACTTTCAGGAACAGAATGATGAAGAACTGAATGATGTCACAGGAATGATCTGTCAATATCGATCAAATAGAGGCAGTCAATAAAAATGAAAAGACAAAAGGGCAGCTTCTCTGTGTGAGTTTATTTCAGTCTTTTCTACAGGAAAACCACACGGACACACGCAAAAAGGCTGGTAAGGTGACAGACCCAGGAGGTTACGGCTGCAGAGATAACAGACAGCATTCAGCTGGATGACGTTGAGATAAGACAATAACATTAGTCATACTTATAGCACAGAATAGAGTTACAAAAGAGCAGTGTCATGTTTTATCTCAAAAGATATACGGACAGTGAACCACAATGCCTCAATAGGTGCCTATTCTTTAGGGTAAAATGTGGCCGCTCTAAAAGTTTCAGGGCACACCCTCTCAAATGGCCATTCACTCGCCGTGTTTCCAAAAAAAGGCCCCAGAGGGATTTAGGAGACTCTGGAGGAGACGTATCTCTCTGAATGGGTTTGGATCACCGGTGATCAGCTGATCAGTGATACAGCGGCAGTCTGTTCTTCCTCAAAGTAAAAAATACAGAATAGTTGTAGTTTGATTAAAGGTGGCCCGTAAAATTCACAACGTATGTACAAGAAACATGAAAGAAAACACTCCACCTTAAAGATTCTGGGCGCTATAAAAGTGTTTGTTTGTCCCAACAGAATGTACCTACAGTTAAGGACATAACATTGATAACAATTGTAGAATGTGTCTGAGGCAGAGTATGCAAAAACCTGCATGGCCTGAAGGTCCACCAAGCCAAGATGAAATGCTTGGATAAGGAGCAAGGATTACCTGCGTGCTGTATCGATCCTTTAACATGATTGTCATAATCAATGTTTTTCTTGAGGTTTGTGTGTAAAATCCACATGCTCTGTATTGTTTGTATGATTATGTCGATAAATATCCTACAATTCATAACTGAGTTGAAGTTTGTGACGACCCTCCCTGCTCTCTCTCTGACATCAGCAGGGTCATCAGCAGCATTGGCATCACCTGGGGCCTCATGTATCAATGTTGCGTACGCACAAAAACGTGGCGTACGCCATTTTCCACGCCAACGTTCAGATGTATCAAAATTGAAATGACCGTGGAAATGTGCGGTGCGCCACGCAAACTTCATGGCTGTCGTACGCACGTTTCTACAGCTATTGTTTCGTTGGCGACACTTAGAGGTGATGCTGGGAAACTGTTAGTTATGTGAAAACAATTCATCCTCAGTGTAATGTGCGCATCAGAGACACATTAATGGACAATTAACACACACGTGTTTGCAATCATAAGGATATAAAATAAAGATAAGGATATAAAAGCATGCGCAATTTAATGAAAAATGGCATTAACAATGGCAGCCTTGGCCTTGTTAGAAGACATTGCAAATGGTTATGTCAGCCGTGAGAGGGTGTTTAGAGAGCGGGAAGATCTGTTTGCAAATGACGACAACTGGCTCATGAGTCGTTTCGGGTTGCCGAGGCCAGTGTTACTGGAGCTGTGCGCGGAGCCGCGGCCAGACTTAACGACAACACGCCCAGGAGCCAGGGGTTGTCCATTCCCACACAGGTGCTGACCACTCTGGGATTTCTGGCAACGCATGACTCGTTCAATCTAAACAATAGCATGGTTGGTAACAGGTTGGAGGCTGGCACGGTGCGCGATGGGTGGCTTCTCGGTGAGTAAATCATTTATCCATTCAATGCGCCCCGAATTTAAACCAGCACAATGCCCGTTTGGACACGCGCATTCAAATATGTGTATTTGTTTTTTTCCCTGGTGAAAAAAGAATGTCTCCTTGTGTTCATTATTCGTCTCAATAAACGCGTGCGTAAAGTTGGAACCTCTGCAGTCATTAATATAAGTGTGATCAGTCTTGTCAATCCTTGTAATGCAGTTATTTTGTCCTGTTTGTTTTCCCGCGAACAGTAGTGTGATTTATATATATATATATATATATATATATATATAGTTACCCCCTGAGAACGTGGCCGTTGACCCCTCTCACTAACCCCGGCACAGACCAAGAGGGGAGATACAACGACCGCCATTCCCGAACTCGGGTAGTGGTGGAGAGGGCAATTGACCTATTGAAGGGGCGCTGGCGCTGTCTAGACAGGTCGGGCGGGGTGCTGCTGTACACACCTGAGAAGGTGTGCCGCATCGTGCTGGCCTATGGTGTCCTGCACAACTTGGCACACCGCCATGGCATACCACTGCCAGAGCACCCCCCCACCGGAGGAACCGGATGCCGGACCCGTCAACCTCGACCCACCCCGCAAAGCGATACGGGCCCGGCAGCGTCTGATTTCCATGATGTAAAGAGGCAAGGACACAATTTACTTTGTACGTGCATTTATTGCATGATAAATATCTCCCAGTGCATTGCAATATGATCTAGACGATCACTGACGCCAGGGATTGCTCTCACTATTTCCTCCTGTGATTCCAGCACAGCTTGTGAAAGGACACGGCCAGTCGGGCGAACGTCAGCTGGCGTGGAGTCGCCGGGGCGCGTGGTGCTGGAGGTGCCGGTGGAGACGCCAGGGCGCACGGTGCAGAGGGAGGAGCCCTCTCCTGTCTCATCGTCTATTGAGAAATAATAATAAAAAAAATGAAGTAATTAAACATGAGTCAATGTGTTTATATCCTGGCAACTTAACGCACGAGCATGTGTAATGTGAGCAGCCTAGTATAATGACATTTCTGAGTTTAACACATTTACCTTGAGGATGATCTGTGTCGCCTTCATGGCCCCCCACAACTCCGCTTAGAGCTGTTCCCTCCACAATAGCCGCCACTCTCTGATCAAAAGGGGGTCAGTTCCTCCCCTCCTGTCACCCCGCCCGTTGCGGTGATACTTCGGCGGTGGGCCGAAATCCTCCGCTTCACGTCGGACCATTTTTTTTTTATTTCAGTGGTTGTGCGCTGCTCCGACCCAACAGCGTTCACTGCCTCACACACACACTCCCCAGAAATGTCTTTTTCTTTGTGTTTATCCCTGAAAAGAGGCTACCAAATAAAACCGCTCTCCGGGTCTCCACTTCATTTAATAAAATTTCGAGCTTAGACTCGTTGAAGTTGCGCTTCTTACCTTTACTCATCGTTTAAATCTGATAGTGCAGAGAGGGAATCCCCGGTGCAGGCCCTATTTACATTGATTTGCATATTTAAATGGGGGCGTGGACAGGGAGGAGTTTAGCACTTCTGCATGTGCGCTCAATTCCACGTTGATTGGGATGTACAAAGGAAAAGTGCTTGGATCCATGCGTACGCACACTTTGATACATCTGAATTTTTTTGTGCTTACGCCAGTTTCTGGATTCTAGCGTACGCCATGTTTTAGTAAGAAAGCCACGCAATTCTTAGTACATGAGGCCCCTGGGCTGTGAGAGTCTGCTCTTAACTCTCTCCTGGAACTCAGTAAGTATGGCTCTCCTCCCAGAGACACCTTGTTCAGGTTTCTGGTCATCCTTCTTAAAACACACACATGCACACCTTAAATAATTAGTTAATTTTTGACAGGTGGGGGCTCTGATTGGTGGCCCTCTGAGGTTTTTTTTTTTGCGTTCGGGAGATGCATTTTTGAGATGGCTGATTTGGTTGTTTGATTGTTTTTTCAGTTTGGGGAGTCTTTTTGTCCTGCAGCCTCAGGTGTTGGCCTGAGTGGCCAGGGGCCTCATGTACTAAGAATTGCGTGGCTTTCTTACTAAAACATGGCGTACGCTAGAATCCAGAAACTGGCGTAAGCACAAAAAAATTCAGATGTATCAATGTGTGCGTACGCATGGATCCAAGCACTTTTCCTTTGTACATCCCAATCAACGTGGAATTGAGCGCACATGTAGAAGTGCTAAACTCCTCCCTGTCCACGCCCCCATTTAAATATGCAAATCAATTTAAATAGGGCCTGCACCTGGGGATTCCCTCTCTGCACCATCAGATTCAAACAATGAGTAGAGGAAAGAAGCGTAATTTTAACGAGTCTGAGCTCGAAGCTTTACTAAATGAAGTGGAGACACGAAGAGCGGTGTTATTTGGTAGCCTCTCTTCGGGGATAAACTCGAAGAGAAAGAAATTTGAGTGGGAGTGTGTGTGTGAGGCAGTGAACGCTGTGGGGTCGGAGCAGCGCACTCCCACTGAAATTAAAAAAAAATGGTCCGACGTGAAGGTGGAGGTGAAGCGGAGGATTTCGGCCCACCGCCGCAGTATTACCGCAACGGGCGGGGGGGCAGGAGGCGAGGAACTGACCCCCTTTGACCAGAGAGTGGCGGCTGTTGTGGGGGAAAAGGCTCTACGCGGAGTTGTGGGGGCCCATGAAGGCGACACAGATCATCCTCAAGGTAAATGTGTTAAACTCAGAAATGTCATACTGGTCGTACAATAGGCTGCTCACTCGTGCGTTAAGTTGTCAGGATATAAACACATTGACTCATGTTTGATTCCTTCATTTTTTATTATTATTTCTAAATCAATAGACGATGAACCAGGGGAGGGCTCCTCCCTCTGCGCAGTGCGCCCTGGCGTCTCCACCGGCTCCTCCAGCACCACGCGCCCCGGCGTCTCCACCGGCTCCTCCAGCACCACGCGCCCCGGCGTCTCCACCGGCTCCTCCAGCACCACGCGCCCCGGCGACTCTACCGGCACCTCCAGCACCACGCGCCCCGGCGACTCTACCGGCACCTCCAGCACCACGCGCCCCGGCGACTCCACGCCAGCTGACGTCCGCCCGACTGGCCGTGTCCTCTCGCAAGCTGTGCTGGAATCACAGGAGGAAATGGTGCGCGCCATCCGAGGCGTTAGTGATCGTCTTGACCAAATTGTAAATGCACTTGGGGATATATGTCAAGCAATAAATGCACTTAAAAAGTAAATTGTGTCCTTGCCTCTTTACATCGTTGAAATCAGACGCTGCCGGGCCCGTATCGCTTCGCGGGGTGGGTCGAGGTTAACGGGTCCGGCATCCGGTTCTTCTGGTGGGGGGATGTGGTCTGGCAGTGGAATGGCATGGCGTTGTGCCAAGTTGTGCAGGACACCACATGCCAGCACGATGCGGCACACCTTTTCAGGTTTGTACAGCAGCACCCCGCCCGACCTGTCTAAACAGCGCCAGCGCCCCTTCAGTAGGCCAATTGCCCTCTCCACCACTGCCCGAGTTCGGGATTGGCGGTCGTTGTACCTCCCCTCTTGGTCGGTGCCGGGGTTAGTGAGAGGGGTCAACAGCCACGTTCTCAGGGGGTAACCACTGTCCCCTGGAGTCAAATGAAGGAAGAATACAACATGTGAAAGATTTAATTTCCTTTGTTCATGCACCACTTGATTAAGTCACTTTTCTAAAGAGATATTTAGATAATATAAATCACACTACGACAAAACAACTTCATTACAAGGATTGACAAGACTGATCACACTTATATTGACTGCAGAGGTGCGCCGTGGCTACTGCAGTGACATTCAACTTTACGCGTTCTTTACGCGTTTGACAAATACTGAAAACGAGACAAGATAGCGCTGCCACTTTTTCACCAGGGAAAAAACAAATACACATATGAATGGACGTGCCCAAACGGGCATTGTGCTGGTTTAAGTTCGGGGCGCGATTAAAAGGATAACATATTTACTCACCGAGAAGCCACCCATCCCGCACCGTGCCAGCCTCCAACCTGTTACCAACCATGCTATTGGTAAGAATGAACGAGTCATGCGTTGAACCAGGCCACCTTGCCACGATGTTAGTGAGCTGCATTTGCGCATCGCATATAATTTGAACGTTTATTGAATGAAAATGTTTCCTGTTCACAAAAACAAATTCATCCTGTGACGGCGCTTTTATAGCAACATGTGTGCAGTCAATAGCGCCGATTACATTAGGAAAACCGGCTCTTGCTGCAAATTGCGCTTTAATGTTGGCCTGTTCAACAGCATTGTATGGGAATTTGATGTACCTGGATGACATTCTTATGATCCCGTCCCACACAGCGGGCATGGCTCGGCTCAGAGTGGACTGGCACACTCCTGACCGGTCGGACAGTTCCCGCTGGAAGGCTCCCGTTGCCAGAAACCCCAGAGTGGTCAGCACCTGTGTGGAAACGGACAGCCCCTGGCTCCTGGCTGTGTGTCGTTCTAGGGCTGGCCGCAGCTCCGCGCACAGCTCCAGTAACACTGGCCTCGGCAACCCGAAACGACTCATGAGCCAGTTGTCATCATTTGCTAACAGATCTTCCCGATCTCTAAACACCCTCTCGCGTCTGATATGACCATTTGCAATGTCTTCTAACAAGGCCAAGGCTGCCATTGTTAATGCCATTTTTCATCATTTTGCGCATGCTTTTATATCCATCCATATAATTGCAAACACGTGTGTTAATTGTCCATTAATGTGTTTCTGATGCGCACATTACACTGAGGATGAATTGTTTTCACATGATTAACAGTTTTCCAGCATCACCTCTGAGTGTCGCCAACGAGACAATAGCTGTAGAAACGTGCGTACGCCAGCCATGAAGTTTGCGTGGCGCACCGCACATTTCCACGGTCATTTCACTTTTGATACATCCGAACGTTGGCGTGGAAAATGGCGTACGCCAGGTTTTTGTGCGTACGCAACATTGATACATGAGGCCCCAGGTGTGGGCTGCTAGCTGTGATTGCATGGTCTTCTAGTGTAATAGATCTTGGCTTTTGTGGAATTTCCCTGGTCAAGTGGAGCAATGTGGTCCATTGCGACTCACTGGTTTTTTGTTTTAGTTACAACCAGTGTAACCAGTGTGCTGGGGGCTTAACTCGGTTGTTGGTTTAAGTGTTTAAATAACCCACTGCTAAGCTGCATGAAGACTAGGCATAGTGAGTTAGATACGTTTTTGTTTTTGATGGTGTTCTTGAGCCTGATTAGGTGGTCGCTGTTTCTGCAGTCTTGTAATCTGGATATCCGACACATTAAAGGCATTGATAATGTGGTGTGTGGCTCCAGTGGAGTAGGAACCTGTGCACCTTCTGTTCTCCCTTCCCCTCCGTATTAGTTGAAATTGGCACTTATAGGTTGGGAAGTTGCTGTTTTGGGGAATGGATGTTGGAACTGGCAGATTGTAAGTATGCTGTAATTATTTTAGTATTTGATTATGTAGTTCTCACTTTGGTATCTGGTATTATGTTGTGACAGAGATCCTGTGAGGGGGGGGGGAGTGACCCTCCCTGCTCTCTCTCCTCCTTACATTACACACACACTACTTCACTCATGCATTCACCTACACCACTGATTCCACTGACTACACACACCATGATTAGTTTAGGTTACTTTTTCTTAAATAATTAGTTAATTGTTTCTCGTGTGCATCTCCTTGTTTTGTCATGCCCGTGCGGCCCGGTTTGTGACGAGATTCAAGATTAAGTTCAATCCAATCTTTATTTTTAATTTCAGAAATGGATTAAGCGTCCCCAAAAACCAGCCGAACTACTTTCTATTTTAATACATCGTTCTGCAATACTATTGGCCAAGCAGTTGCTAAAATATTAAAACGATCATGCTAATTATTACAGTTATCGCCTCGAGCAAATTTCTGAATGCTGGGGACCCATACTGTACATCAAGTGCCTATAACAAGATGAGAAATACATTAAGAGCCTACTCACACTGTCCTTTTGGCCGCGGCCAAAACCGTTTTTTCAGCTAAAGTCTAGTACCTTTAAGCAGTGTGAGTGCACCCGCTCCGCGCTCAACTGCGGCCAGCGGACCGTCCACGGCCCGCTTGAAAGAGGTGGGCTTTAGCGGAGCCGTTTGCACATGTACGAGCACGAGCGTGCGCACGTGTACGAGCACGAGCCCTACGGCAGTAGCGTTATGTCCGCCTGTTCGGACATGTAAATAGAAGGACGGACCATGCACGGACATTTAACAACAACAACAATTGCGGTGAAAGGTTCACGTTGGTGTGGTGCGGAGGTGGAGTGTTTACTGCAGATTTGATCGGATGAAAATATTCAAAAACAGTCGACAAGACGCACAAAAACTCCGAGGTCTATGGAAAGATTTGTAAACAAAGCCACACACACGCGATCAATGCGTGTGGCGTGTTACGGCGTGATGGCGTATGGACAGCAAGAAGCATTGGCCGGCCCTGGCAGTGTGAGTACAAACGGGGCTGGGGCGTGGTGGGGAGAGGGAGGGGGGACAAGTACCCTAAAGTCCGTGTCGCGGTCCGGGAGGACAGTGCGAGTATGGCCTGAGTCAGAATGGACCAAGATCAAACCAGAGCAGTGTGAGAAACTAGTGATGTCCTGTGGGTGCAGATGTGCTGAAGTCATTCAAAGCTGTGGCCTCTACACTTCCTGTTCATTTTTTAATCTTAGAGAAGAAAACAGTGGAAATCTTCTCTTCTGACACAAATTTACTGTCCTCTAATTTTGATCATTGTTTTTTTCACTAAAGGTTTTTGTCTTTGGTTGCTTGCATCTCTGGAAGTGTGTCTGTCTCTCTGTCTTTGTCTCTCTCTGTCCGTCTTTTCTCTCTCCTTTTCTTCCTCCCCAACCGGTGCAGACAGATGTCGTTCCTCCATAGGGTTGGGTCTGTCCGACGTTCCTGCCTGTTATAGGGAAGGTTTTCGTTGCCACCATACTCTACGGATGTGTGTTGTGTTGTGTGTTGTGGATCTGGAGAAGGCATATGACCGGGTCCCTCGGGAGATACTGTGGGAGGTGCTACGGGAGTATGGGGTTAGGGGGTCACTTCTCTGAGCCATCCAATCTCTGTACACCCAAAGCAAGAGCTGTGTCCGGATCCTCGGCAGTAAGTCAGATTCGTTCCCGGTGGGGGTTGGCCTCCGCCAGGGGTGCGGTTTGTCACCAATCCTGTTTGTGAATTTCATGGACAGGATATCGAGACGTAGTCGTGGTGGGGAGGGTATGCGGTTCGGTGGGCTGAGGATCTTGGCCCTCATTTATCAATCTTGCGTGGAAACGGGCGCAGATCTGAGCGCATAATTGGTCGTACAACAGGACACACGTGTGATTTATGAAACATTCGTATCTTACCAATCTCAGCGTACGAATGAGCGGGCCTTAATAAATGCAGCGGCTGAATTTGATCGTCATTAACATGTTACGCCCTTAAATATTCCTGGTTCGGAGGCCTCGCCCACTGAGGTCTAACATGGAGACAAGGAAGACTGGTAAGAAGAGAAACTTTTCTGACACAGACATCAGCATCCTGACATCCGAGGTGGCGCAAAATAAAGATGTGCTTTTTGGCAGTCTTAAGAGCGGAATAAAAGGGGCCCATAAAAACGCTGTATGGAAAAAAAATAACGAAGGCAGTCAAAAGCGTTGCCGTAGAGGAACGGACTTGGAGGTTTGAATACAATTCTCAATAACTTAACCTATGCCTAATGACAAATGAATGTTTTCATCCGCAGCCTAAAAGCTTATGCCTGCTAATCGATCAAGACAATTCTTTGCATTTAGGCCAAGAAAAAATGGTCTGATTTAAAGCTGGCCACCAAAAAACGTGTTGCTGCGCTGAAGCCAGGCATCAAGCAGACTGGAGGTGGCCAACCAGACTCCAGCCTGACCCTGACGGGGACAGAGGAGAAAATTGTGTCATTGATTGGGTCCGAGCCCATCTCCGGCATAAGTGGTGGAGGTGACAGGCGCAGACCCAGAGCAAAATGATAACTAACAACCCCCTTTTGCGTGTATTGGAAAAATCAAACTCCGACTGTACACCATTTCTTACAAATAATTAGGCTTACACATGTTATGTTTTATTGTCCTTTTAAATGTTTCAGAGCCAGGCACCAGCATGATGTCTGCCAGGTCTCATCCCCAGAGCGGTCCCACTGCTGCAGAGGGCACGTGACCTAACATCATCACGGCAGACGTCCTGGAAAGACAAGTGGAGATGTGCCGTTTATTGACCTCAGTTGTCGGCGCACTTGAGGCAATAAATGATACACTTAAAGAAATAAATGAAACTCTAAAAAAGCCGTAATAAAATGTTGAAATGACTAAATGTTCATTGTCTGTGTTTAGTATGCCTTTAGCCAATTTCACCAACAATACTTCACATTACTGATTAAATACTGCAGAGCACTTGCAAGAGTTCAATGTAGGCTATACTTAACATTTTAAAAGCGGTAAATGAGGTCCTGTCTCCTCCGTATAGCCCCAAGTGGAGGCTGCGCTGGCACATCAAAAGGCACTCTATTCACCAGTGCAATGTTTTGCAAAACTGAACAGGCCAAAATTATATTATATTATATTCTCCGGGGTGTACAGCAGCGTTCCCCCTGCTGGTCCGAGACAGAGCCACCTGCCCTTAAGCAACCCGAAGCAGTGCTCCACTGTGACCTGTGTGCGTGTGTGCGCACTGTTGAACCTGCTCCTGCTCTGTAGCGGGTTATAAGGTATTCCGTTAGAGGATAACCTTTGTCACCTAGAAGAACCATACCAAAATGTTAATCATCTGATACCTTGTTTGATTTAATGCAATTTATCGAGGGTAGCCACTTACCGAGGAGATGACTTTGGCTCTGCTGTGCGCCTTCCTGCTGCTGCGCGCCAACACAGCTGTTTGAAATATAAAAGAATCGTGTGTCCCCCCTGGCCACCTGGCCACCACGTTTAAAAGCGATAGCTTGGCGTCACAAATCAACCTGTACAATTGATCGATTGGTAGTTTTTGTGATTGATTAATGCGTTAATTTTTGTTTCAGTTGTGTCACACCCATCGGGAAAAAAACACAATTTTGCCATGTGTTAATTTGCAAACACACATTTCTGCTTGTATTCATGATCATTTTCAATTTTAATGTGCAATAATTAGTTGTCATCTTAGGCTATTTAGCCCATGATATTGTTTAACTTCTTAAAAAGTGGTAAAAATGTGGGCTATTTAAATTTTTTTAATTTTTTTATTCGTTTTAAGAATCCATTTTGATCTGTTCTTAATATGTGACTGCTTATGCTTAATGACAGCTGAGGTTTGTTCATTATTTTCAGCCAGATTTTGCTGTGCTGCACCACAAATACACAGGCTTAAATTTGCGTACACGATCTCACACCTGACGTGAGATTTGATCGTAGCTCCCGCTCACGTCCAAATTGATAAATGCCAAAGTTTGCCAGGAAATGGTCGTACGCACGTTTTTTTGTCGTACGTCTGTTTGATAAATGAGGGCCCTTGTCTCTGCTTTTGCAGATGATGTGGTCCTGATGGCATCGTCGGTCAGTGACCTTCAGCACTCACTAGATCGATTCGCAGCCGAGTGTGAAACGGCTGGGATGAGGATCAATACCTCTAAATCTGAGGCCATGGCTCTCAGCAGGAAACCAGTGGATTGCTTTCTCCAGGTAGGGAATGAGTCCTTACCCCAAGTGAAGGAGTTCAAGTACCTCGGGATCATGTTCACGAGTTAGGGGACGATGGAGCGGGAGTTTGGCCGGAGAATCGGAGCTGTGTGTGTGTGTGTGTGTGTGTGTGTGTGTGTGTGTGTGTGTGTGTGTGTGTGTGTGTGTGTGTGTGTGTGTGTGTGTGTGTGTGTATAAAGAGAGAGAGAGAGAGAGAGAGACTTGCACTTCACTTTACTGTTTTTGTATGTTTGTTGTCTCTTTTCGATGGATCACCAGCTGCCTCAGCTCTGACTGTTTTTGTTTTTTCTTCTTCTGTTTTTTTGGTGCAGATCAAGAACTGAAGAATGTCATTGACAAGCTGGCCCAGTTTGTCGCTCGGAACGGGCCAGAGTTTGAAAAGATGACAATGGAGAAACAGAAGGACAACCCTAAGTTCTCCTTCCTCTTTGGGGGAGAATACTTCAGCTACTACAAGTGCAGGCTTGCTATGGAGCAACAGCAGCGTATGTCGTTAAAGGAACAGTACACCATATAATCAGAATCTGCTGGAATATACAGTTAATTTGGTATTCAAGATCATTTTTACGTATTTCTTAGTGCTATAGGAAAATAATCATTGGACTATAATTTAAATGCAGCTTATACAATTGTACAGGCCATAAATCGTCATGTTATTAATTTGGGAGCGGGGGTGGAGTGGGGGTAGACATAGAGGAGTGAAACTGTCTAAATCTGAGGCCATGGCTCTCAGCAGGAAACCAGTGGATTGCTTTCTCCAGGTAGGGAATGAGTCCTTACCCCAAGTGAAGGAGTTCAAGTACCTCGGGATCATGTTCACGAGTTAGGGGACGATGGAGCGTGAGTTTGGCCGGAGAATCGGAGCAGTGGGGGCAGTGTTGCAGTCGCTCTACCGCACCGTTGTGACGAAAAGTGAGCTGAGCCGGAAGGCGAAGTTCTCGATCTACCGGTCAATCTTCGTTCCTTCCCCTTACCTATGGTCATGAAAGCTGGGTCATGACCGAAAGAACGAGGTCGCGGGTACAAGCGGCCGAAATGGGTTTTCTCAGGAGGGTGGCTGGAGTCTCCCTTAGAGAGAGGGGGAGAAGTTCAGCCATCCGCGAGGAACTCTGAGTAGAGCCGCTGCTCCTTTGCATTGAAAGGAGCCAGTTGAGGTGGTTCGGGCATCTAGTAAGGATGCCCCCTGGGCGCCTTCCTAGGGAGGTGTTCCAGGCACGTCCAGCTGGGAGGAGGCCTCGGGGAAGACCCAGGACTAGGTGAAAAGATTATATCTCCACACTGGCCTGGGAACGCCTCGGGATCCCCCAGTTAGAGCTGGTTAATGTGGCCCGGGAAAGGGAAGTTTGGGGTCCCCTGCTAAAGCTGCTGCCCCCGTGACCCGACCCCGGATAAGCGGTTGGAGATGAGATGAGATGAGATACTCTACGGGGGAATTGTTGGGTCTATGTAAATCATAAATAAGTCATAGAGTGTGGTCTTTACCTACTCTGTAAAGTGTCCCGAGATAACTTTTGTTATGATTTGGCACTGTAAATGAAATTGAAATGCATATTCCATGAAAAACGCTGTCATCAGGACTATGGTGGATTCAGATCACCTAATACAATAAACCTGAAATGCATTTGCTGTACCTGGTAATGGGAGCAGAGACATGTCTAAGGGCTGGCGTAGACGGGGTCTAGCTTAAAGTAAGTGTGCACATATTACTATTGCTATTACTATTGTATATAATGCTCGAAGGTTAGTCAAAAATGGGCATGTCCATTTTCAAAGGGGTGCTGTTGTGACCTCTGACCTCAAGGTATCTGAATGAAAATGGGTTCTATGCCACTCCTGCATAAGTCAGTGCCCCACTTGGGTCAAGCCAGTCAAAAATGTCTGGATACCTGTCATGTGCTGTCTCTTCACAACATGGCAAACATGAGAAAAAGATGATCTTAAATGTGTAATCCCACGAGAAGATGAATGTGACCACACACATTCCAAGTTAAATGTGCAGCTAGCTTAACCACTCAAAACTCACTTTACAGGCAAAATGCAAAACAGAGAGATGCACAGTTCATCCACCATAATTATATTATGGATGAATAAACTGATATGTGCACTTAAATCAACATTAGAACTTTGAATCCACACTTTACATTGTGCTGCCTTACATACAGTATACATACCTCTCGCAGTCAGGCTAGAACCAGAATTGAAGCCGGATTTCTGCTAACAAACAGCAGAGAGCACAATAAACATCTACTTCAGTTCTCAAAATTCCAAGAAAGATAAACTTATGAACAACAGAAAAAGTTATGGATTTTGGTGAAATTACTGCATATTTAAAGACATAATGTTACAAGAAATAAACATTTCAAAAACCAATTGTTTCCTATATCTGATAGAGTAGTACCTTGATCATGGTTGAGCCTATTGTTGTGTCCTGCTTGAAGCTTCCTTTTATTATTATTATTATTATTATTATTATTATATTATGATTCTTATTATTATTCATACTTCTTTTACACCATTAGGGGCATCGGTTTTTGCCAGATACAATAGTGTGTTTGGCTCAAGTTAATAGCACAGTGAACTTTGTCTACTTCATTAAACTTTGGTCATTTGTCCTCATATTCTGTCACCATATAGCACTTCCTTCTCTAGGAAAATATTGATTTGTATAAACATTCATGTCATATTTCTATTATTATTATTATTATTATTATTATTATTACTACTACTACTACTATAACACAAATATAATGTTTTTCACTAGGAAGAAAATAGGTAGTGAGGTTAAGATAAAAAATGATTACCAGATAAAAGTTTATTTATATGAAGAGATCTATCATTGAAAATTCAGTAAAATAATTTACAAAATGTAATATGGATACGTCTGAAAGAAAGAGTAGGCTATGTTTAGTTATGTTCAGTTAAGTAACAGTAACGTGTCAGTCATTATCTTAAAACAATGTTTTTGAGGTTATTGATAGGAACCAAATAGGGACATTATGAACTGTGTCTGTGTCCATTATATTGACGCACAATTTCTGAACAGGACAGGTTCATGTGTGTATGACACAGCTCCCCCCGAGACAAATTCCACTGTTTGTTTGATTCATATTTTTATAAGGTTATTAATCCACACTCCATACCAGTTGGTGGCGGTAATGCGCCAAAAAGTTGTTTGCCAACCACCAAAAAACTGGAAAAGAAAGAAAGAAAGTGCCCTAGTACTTCCGGGTTAGGTTACAGGGCCAGTGCGAGTGGCTCTTATAGTCAAATTTACAAAGCATTTGGTAAAATAGAAAACGCGTTGCGTGGTCTCCTGTCTATTAAGGTTCAGCGGGTTCGCTGTAACTGAAGCCAAACATGGAGATCCCTAACCCCCCTGAAGGTGAGTGGAGATATTACGCTTCAGTGTTGTGTGATTATCATTGAACGTGAGCTAGCATCCGTGCTACCTGCAGCTAAGGATATTCAGCACAATAACGTTAGATTACCACTACATGTAGCTTGTCGGCTAGCGTTAGTAACGTCAGGAGTTAGCTAAAGTATCGGGTGTATCTAACGTTAGGTGTTTACACCTTTGCGTCAAAAAGCAGTATGAACAATGATGGATGTTCGAGTATTGTTGTTATTTAAGCCAACTTTAGCGTCGTATAATGTATTTGCCAGTTAAGTGGAAAGTTCAGGGAGACTTAACCCTTTAAACACTTTGATTATAACAGGCCGCCAGGTCCCTTATGTCTTTAAAAAAAAATTGTTTTTATCAATAAATGTGTCAGAAATTGTCCTTTCTGTAAATTATTTTTGCTCCGGCCCATGGCGCGCTTCTTTCTCAAAGTGTGAAATACAGAATGGTTGCAGTTTGAATTAAGGTGGCCCGCGTGATTCACAACGTCAACTTATGTACAAGTGAAGGAAAGAGTCCACCTTAAAAGTGTGTGTGTGTGTGAGAGAGAGAGAGAGAGAGAGAGAGAGAGAGAGAGAGAGAGAGAGAGAGAGAGAGAGAGAGAGAGAGAGAGAGAGAGAGAGAGAGAGAGAGAGAGAGAGAGAGAGAGAGAGAGAGAGAGAGAGAGAGAGAGAGAGACAGAGAGAGAGACAGAGAGAGAGACAGAGAGAGAGACAGAGAGAGAGACAGACAGACAGACAGACAGACAGACAGACAGACAGACTTGGATCTGACTGTTTTTGATTTTTCTTCTTCTGTTTTTTTGGTGCAGATCAAGAACTGAAGAATGTCATTGACAAGCTGGCCCAGTTTGTCGCCCGGAACGGGCCAGAGTTTGAAAAGATGACAATGGAGAAACAGAAGGACAACCCTAAGTTCTCCTTCCTCTTTGGGGGAGAATACTTCAGCTACTACAAGTGCAAGCTTGCTATGGAGCAACAGCAGCGTATGTCGTTAAAGGAACAGTACACCATATAATCAGAATCTGCACATTTTAAAATTTGTATGATTGGAATATACAGTTAATTTGGTATTCAAGATCATTTTTACGTATTTCTTAGTGCTATAGGAAAATAATCATTGGACTATAATTTAAATGCAGCTTATACAATTGTACAGGCCATAAATCGTCATGTTATTAATTTGGGAGCGGGTGGAGTGGGGGTAGACATAGAGGAGTGAAACTGTTAAAATGTGGTCCAGTCTATTGTCCAGGGAGCAGCCTTTTGCTGTGAAAACAGTGAGAAAAACCGGTCTGCTGATGGTATCAGCCTTTAACCTGGCCGCCTGACTTGTCTGCCATGTTTACAATAATCATACCCTCTAATATTGAAAATCACTTAGCCTCTATTGGCAAGAGACATAGATAAATGATTGTACATGAGGACATAGTTGATTGAAAAGGCGAGAAAGTGGAAAATAAAAGGGAGTGCTAATTGGGGAATAGTTAATGCACGTCATTCTAATTCACCACTCACTAATTGACTGATTTTATAAATCAGTGATGTAATTATGTAAATAACTGTAGTTTTAGGGAATGTGACTATTAATTCGACTTGTCGCTTATGTGGAGGAGTTTCTTACAGTACCTACAGTTCTTTTGGTCACTGTATGCTGATCAGATGATCAACAGCCTGGTAATCATAGCATAGTGTTGTGCAGGGCTACATACAGTTCTTCTGTTGGATATCTAATACTACTAAAATGCATTAAAGTTTGCTTTTCTCCACTTAGATCTCTCTACCCACGATGGGGAGGAGTATACATGTGAAGGTATTTATTTGAAACCAGATTTGTCAGACAAGTTCAAAACATTTTGTTTTTGCTGGTCATCACATTTGTGCTTGAAAGCTTTTTAGTTTGTTTTCATTTGCATTTTTCTCTCCTCTTTTTTGAGTTTGTGCTGTATTGTTGTACAGTTTGACCAATGATATCTCAGGTATATCTACTTGATGTTGCAGATCAAATGTGCTTAATCCCCCATATTTCCATGGAAATATATTCTGTGCAGACCAGGCTAACAGCCAGCCACCCATTTTCTTAATTATACTGGCCTTATTTCCCTTTTTAAAAAATGATTTGCCTCCTCAAATGACTCCATTAGGAGTTGCTGTTCAGAAGACATGGCACATGTCTTTTCCATGTCTGCATCAGTGAATCTGTGGTCGACCTCGCGGTCTTCCTTTTTGTTAGCTTCTCAACACTAGTATTGGAAAAATATGTTTTTAATATTCAATATGGTCTATTCTATACAAGAATATAACGGCTTCGAGTTACTACACCTAACTATACAATTTATGTTTTAAGTCGCACATAGAAACCATCTGTAATTTCCCCCCTTCTGTTCCTGAGTTTTGAGTTATGAAACATTGTGATGTCACTGAAGTTGACCTTTGACCCTTTGGATATAAAATGTCATCACTTCATAATGTTTTATCTTATTTGACATTTGAGTGAAATGTCATAATTAGTTTACTTATTCTTTAGTTATGGATTTAAAATTGGATTTTGTGAGGTCATGGTGACCTTGACCTTTGACCTTAAATCAGTTGAATCCTTTTACTTTTAACAAAGTATGACATTATTTCATGCCTTTTGTTTATCTTATTAAACAAACTGAATAATGAACAGAACACAAAAGGCACCAACAAAAAAGAATGACGCTTTCACCAAACTCAAAAAAATGTGAAACTTTTGCAATGTTTTTATTGTGCAAATTCATATTGCAATGGCGATTGTGTTCATTAAACACAACCATATATTGTTTAAACGTACCAGCCAGCCTCATCCCCAGAATCAAAGTTTTACCAAGTCTTCAAATCTTCATATTCCATGCTGTTTCCCTGTTGCTGTTTATATGCAGAAATGTACATCCCAGGCACCAAAGACGTGATTGAAATACTTCCTCCACCGATAGCGATGATTGCTCCACCTTTGATTTCTTCACCTTCTATGGATGAGCTCATCCAACAGAGCCTATGGAATCTGCAGCAGCAGGAACAGCATCTGCACACACTCAGACAGGTACAATAAAGAAATTAATTAATCTGGCAGGGAGGACAGCTTCCCTTCAGGGATGATTTATTCATCTTTTTCCTTTGTTTATTTTGCTATTAAAGAGTGTGTGAATGGCCAGAAAAGAAGTCAGCAAAGGGGGTTTTGCAGTGACGAGAAGTCCTTTTGATGAAGGCATTTTGGTGACACAAATATGGCCTGCAATATACTGTGCAATTCTTCCTGATACGGCACACCTTTTTGTTCTAATACTGTACCAGTACGGATAACAAGTACAAGGGAACATTTGAAGTTAGGGAATAAGGAGGTTACAATCTGGGAATTTAAAAAATATCTACAGAATAAATTATTTTAAACAGGTACCGACTTCAATTTTACGAAGTACAGTCTTACCATTACTGAGCATCAAAGCTGGAAGTTTGGGAGAAGATGGGTTAATAAGTTTCCTTAGTATTTTATAAATCAGCTGTTGTTTATTTCAGGCCACAAACAGTTAAATTCTGTGGCTTTGTTACTTACTAATTAACAGCAGGATACATTTGTGTTTTTACTTTGGAACAAACAAGAAATCCAAATATTCCCTCATTAATCATATGAATATTTCTCAAAAAAGCCGTTCTTAGAATTAATACACAAACCGCTGTTTGATCGACTCTGGAGTGCAAAAATGTTAATTTTAGTGGTGGGACACGATTAAACAATTAGAGGCTTTGTAATTAATTAATCGCATATCAATATTTGACACAAGTAGCAAATTTTTTCAATTTAAATGGATTTTGATATGACTTAATATATTCTAAAAAATAAAACAGTGCTTAGTACGGTATATTCAAGAAAAGTGGAACCCTAACATTGCAAAAATATTTAGAATAATGTCCCTTGCATAAAATAAACAGTTACACATGTGTTTAGTGATTTTTCTCCATGTTTTCAAAAACACAGAAACAGAAATGAAGACAAAGGCAAGGCGCTGAACCCTAAATAGCTCCCCGTGCTGCGCATGGGTGTGTGACTGTGGATGAATGGTTAGATTAGATGGTATGTAGATGTCCCATCAGTGTGAATGTCTTTGTGAATGGGTGAATGTGACAAGTAGTTTAAAGCGCCTTGAGTAGTCAGAAGACTAGAAAGGCGCAATATAAGTACAAGACCATTTACCATTTACCATATCTCAGCCAACCCTCAGCTGTAATATGCCAGAAGTGTTAGGAGGTATAATAGGTTTTTCATATCGTTTCCAGTTTGCAGCAAGGTCAGGTTTCCCAACTCTAATCGGTGCTGTTGACTGCAGTCATGTTGCTTCATTCATCTCTTTTTCATTTCGGCCACAGTTAGACCTTCTGATACTGAGATTAACTGTATTCGAAACATGTTGCCACACTCTTTGTCATTAGTAGTGCCCACAATGTGCCCTTGAAACAACATTTTTTTTTAAATAACTACTGCTCCAACAAGTGTAATTTGTTATCTTTGTTTTCCTCTGCATTTAACATGTCGGTATGAATTAATATTCATTTTGGGCATTTCATTGACTATTTATAGGCATCTATAGGCGTGTCATGAATCCTACAGTTTGCTAAATGAGGCCCCTGAACATTGTAGCACCAAGGTTCATGTCCTCACAGACAGGCTGAAGAAGAATGATTGATAGCATTTTCTGATTCTTTTTTCCCTTTCCTTTTCTCAATGTAGGAACAAGTGACTGCAGCAATAGCTCTGGCTATGGAGCAGCAGACCCAAAAACTGGTGCTTGAAACTCAGTTGGACATCACAGAGCTTGACAACCTGCTCCAGCCCATTATAGACACCTGTACCAAAGACGCCATCTCTGTAAGCCTGCCATAATGGAGATTTATTGATGCTTATGTTCATGAATTCTTAAAAGAATGATAAAAAAAAAAAGAGATTTATATCACCCGAATATGTTTGTCTTCCTGTCAGGCTGGTAAGAACTGGATGTTCAACAATGCTAAGACCCCACAGCACTGTGAACTGATGACATCACATCTTCGCAATCGCATCACTGCTGATGGAGCGCATTTTGAGCTCCGCCTACATCTCATCTATTTAACCAATGACGTTCTCCATCACTGGTACACAAACCTAAATGCATACGTAAACACACAATCACTTTACGCTTACACTTCCTTCTAGGGCAGGGGGGTTCAACCCTGCTCCTGGAGGGCCACTGTCCCGCATGTCTAGGTTTCTCTCTGCTAACACACCTGAGTAACAATTTTCAAAGCTGTGCTGGGCTTCAGCTGCTTGATAACGAGCAGATCATTAGACTCAGGTGTGTTAGAGCCGAGAGAAACCTAAAACATGCACAACAGTGGCCCTCCAGGAGCAGGATTGGACACTCCTGTTCTATGGAGTGTTATATAGCCCCAGTAAGACTTGCATTAATATGATCTCTCATGATGATAAAAGTATTAACTAGACCTACAAGCAGGTAACAACAGGGTCCAGGCCCGCCGCTCAAGTCAGACCCAGGCTGGTGATGCAATTTGCACCTACAGGTCCACAGGCACGATGCAAGTCACCGGTTGAGAAAAGCTGATAGGAGTTTTTGGGGGGGAAAGTGTTGGTACTTCTAAGTTTTGTCTTAATCGAACTAATGGTTACACCACCTGATGGTGGACGTGTCATTTTTGGTGTCTGCCACATGTGGGGGGGTCTGAACCTCCGCTGCAAGTTTAATTTGCATAACTTGTATGGTGTAGGCTACAGTATGAGTTTTATATAAGGAAAAATGATTAAAATATTGTTGCATTGCTGATACTCCAGCCCCCTCGGTCCTCTAAAAAGCGGTATCATTTGGGAATTATAAACAAATTAAGTGATAAGAAAATTTATGAGCAGCTTTCAGTTTATATATTCCTTGTTGTAACGTGTTTAAATGTGTCCTCTCAGCCAACGGAAGCAGCAGAAGGATTTGTTGGCAGCGCTTCAGAAAGTTGTGGTTCCCATCTATTGCACCAGCTTTCTGGCTGTGGAGGAAGAAAAGCAGCAGAAGATCACCAGGGTAAACCCCAGGCAGAGCCTTTTGTCCATCTTCAACATCTTTAAAGTTGACCTATTATGCTTTTCCTTATTTTCTGTCATATATACCTTATGTTGTAATGTCAGATGTTTCCAAATTAATATAAGGAAGTCAACATGTATATGGCTAACCAGTCTAACAGATCTGCTCACAATACCGACTGCTGACAGTAGTAAGTTCTGTTTTATTCCCCCACAGTCCACTGCTAACGACATGTATCTACATGCTATAATATACAATATAGGTTATTTTTGTTGTTCATTGCACCCTAATTTAGGATCACACGCCTGCTTGAACATGTTCAGTTGTATTGTGTTTGGTTCAGAAGACTTTATTTGTGACTTTTAAAAGTAGAAAATCCCACTCTACACTCAGTTGCCGTCAGTCCTCTGCAGTAGTACGGACACAGAGACGGAATAGTTGAGTGGAGACTAAGGCTATAAAAGAAGAAAAAAAAAGTCTGAGCTCTGGGGTATGACACGTGCAGTAAAAGCTGGTCTGCAATTGCTGAGAGGCTCAATACCTGGGGCAATATCGGAGAATGAGAATACTTTTTTTGTTATTCTTCATTCATTTTTCTGTTTTACTGTCTTTGTACATTTTAATTTAGGTTATTATTATTTTAACATTTAGAAATACAATTGTATATAACTCTTGAAAAGTAATGTATTTATTTAATCTATTCAATAAGTTTGGGAAGACAAAAAAACTATCATAGAGCATGGGGGTGATTCATCTCACCGAGGGGTCCGCGGTTGGCCTTGGGTTGGAATTTATTGTATTTGAAAATAAATATATGTAAATATTCGCCACCCATTTGAAAGTGAAGTGAAACCAAAGTGCACCTGAGTAAAACCATCGCTTTATTCCTAGCGCCCTCTGCTGTAACCCTCCAACAGTGCAGCTCCTGTTCCACTGCACATGTGTCATGCCCCAAAGCTCAGACATATTTGTTTGGTTTCCCAGTCGTCTTCTGTAGCCTTGGCAGAGACCAAGGCTAGGGGGGGATTAAAAGAGACATGCGCTGCAACAGAGCATCTCTGACAGAGGGTGAATACAGGTGCAGCAGCCGTGAGTAGTATGAGAAAAATATAGTGCTTTTGAGCATTAAAACATGTGAACAAAATACAGGTATGAACCTGAAAAAGAGTATCATAGAATCCCTTTAAAACTTTACAGATATATTTACAGTATTTTAGTAGTAACATTAACATCATGGGTCACTACTCGACCCTTTAACCCAAAATCATTTTATAGAATATCTTGTTTTTATTAGGACAATGTCAATCACCTGCTGTATATCAGCAAACGATGCTGCATTCTAACTCTAATATTCATTGAGAGAAATTCATAAATAGCTACAGCTTTGGTGAATAAAGGTTCCTCAGCACTTCCTGCTGGTCATACTCTTCATTTAGTGAATTGGAAGCTAGAGATTATCTGAACCTCTTTTCTGTTAAAATTGTTGTCCCTCAGTGTAAGGGTTTTTTCTTCTTCTGATTTTTCCCATCCCACTCCTCCTTCCCAGTTGTTGCAGCTGTGGGAGAAGAATGGGTACTTTGATGAGGAGACGATTCAGCAGCTCCAGAATCCAGCACTAGGCCTCGGTCAATACCAAGTGAGTGAAATAAGACTTAATGCTCTACTTTCCTGCCAGTGCAAAGCAGGTGGTAGGGAAATCATCAGGGTCATTATAAATCACATTAGTAATAACATTTAAAACAGATAAGGAAACAGGAAACCGAAAAATGCAAAGAGGTAAATCATATGAAAGAAACCAAATCATACACATCCATATTCCACATCCATATCAACTAGGGGAGTGACCAGACCCTCAGCTGACGAGACAATACACGATATTGAGTTCAAGAGAACAAGACGGGATTTAAACACTATTTTTCTCGACAGCATGTTCAGACACATTGTGACGGCGTCACTCGCTCATCTCAAAGAGATCAGCCAGTGGCACACCTGCAAAGATGGGTTGGGTCTATGGTCATGTGTCTTCTGGCTAATTATAGTCCCAGACTGGCAGAGAGGCATGGGGAGTGTCTAATAGAGGCATGGGTAACACCATTTTGATTCATTAAATGGGGAAGCGCAACTAGAGGGTTGTACTGAGTTTGTGCAGGAGAAGCCTTAACATACGTTTGATGTTAGGGCTGTAGCGATACACTAATCTCACGATACACGATATTCCGCCCACACTACAATATATCAGGATATTCAGTCAGCAATACATTTGATACGATTCGATACAATACACTTACATCATTTTCTGAAAGATTTTAAGGGGAAAGTGTGATTTTGGTGACATCTTGGGAGTGTTCCATTGACTGGGATTGAAATAATAAAAACTGAAAGAATCAATTATGCAATACAGGGCTCTCAAGTGTCACGCATTTTGGTCTTTTATCACGCACTCTTGCCACACATTTTATTTCTCACGCAGAAAAACGTTTTATAATAAGCTGCAGCACTGTAGCTGCTCTGACTCAGGAACCGCAGGAATCAGGCTCGTCTCCTCTGGAGCTCAGTCGAGCTGCCACTTACCAGCCAATCAATCAAAAGACGAGGGCCTCACAATGGCCAATCAGAAGATAACACTATTGTATCTGGGTAAGATTTGACCCAACAACCAATGAAAAAAGCAAAGTTGTTTTTTTTGGTTTCATAACTTTACAACAGTGATTTCTGTTAAACCTTCAAACAATATAACAACAGTAAAAATAACAATATCGCTCGAGGTAGTGCATCTATCATAAATAAAAGAAAACATTGAAGTACATAAATCATTACAGAGCATATTCATTACAAATGTCTTTGGTTTTCACAGCTTTACAGTTGGTGCAGTACTTTAGTGTGTCCAGGTAGGAGTTAAAGTAAGAAATGAAAACAATAAAAAACAGTTTCTGGTTTGCAAATTTGGTGGTGTGTATATAGAATTTACCCGATAATAAGAAAAGATTAAAAACATACAACTTTTTTTACAGGAAATATATTTTCAGAAATACCAAAAAATAAATCAAATCAAGTTTGAGTGGTATACCTAACTTTCTGTTTAAAAAGAGCTTAATTTCATGCCACAGTCTGACTAAAAGAGCATTCCCTAAAAAGATGTTGTGTTTGTATCTGTGATGTGACAAAAGGAGCACAGACCATCAATATTTAAAATAAATCTTACGATAACAGAATTAACAGGATAACATCTGTGCAATAATTTTAGAAACACCTCTGGCACCATATTTGAGAAAAGAATTCCTGGGTAATAACCAGGTTTTTTCACATTCTATATCAACATACTGATTACTCTTTACTAAAATCCTTACTAAATATAGAAGCAAGTTTACAAATTGTGCATCTTTGTATTAATTGCAGTATACATCTCTAATTGGTTTTATAGTGAAAAATTATCTGAGTTTCCATATAAAGCTCTGGTAGAGAATTTTTCTGGACAGTTTCTCTGATCGCAGATGAATGTAGAATTTTAATACTTAAAGGAACTTCATCATAGACAAGGAAAGAAACAACAGGAATGTTATTCTTTGATCAAAATGAATTATATGTAAAGAAATGACCCACCTTGTTAAGCGGTTGACAGAAACATACAGAAAACATTTATCTTGGTTATTTCAAATGTAACATTTGTGAGGGGAATAATTATGTGTGTATCTGGATATTTTGCTTGGGTTTGCATTTGCGCTCCATTTTACGAAAATAAAAGATAAAACCATAAGTGGTTTTCATTCACTCATAACCCTGTAATAACCCTCAGGTAATATCAATCTCTTGCACTCTCTATCAGGCATCTCTGATAACAGAGTATGCTGCAGTGGTGCAGCCGATCCAGCTAGCCTTCCAGCAACAGATCCAGGCTTTGAAGACCCAGCATGAAGAGTTTGTTTCCAGCCTGAAGCAGCAGCCACAGCCGGCCCCTGTCGCTCAGCTAGCTACCTCTGCTGAGACTGAAAAGGCCCCACCTATGACCACAAAATCTGGTAAGACACACACTTAAAGGAACAAGAGGCATAGCCTGATAAATGAAGCCAGATTTCTTGTTTACAGAACATTGTGTTTCCCACAGAATTACATTGTATTTGTGGTGTTAAATAAATGGAGTGAAGGTGGTGGGTGGGCAGATTCATCATGTCCACCAAAAAATAAAATGAGCAGAGCGGTTGAGAGAAGGGACAGGAAGAGTGCAATTGCATGTACTCCAGAGTGAGCATCAGTCTTCTGGACCAACAGGCGTTGCTCAGAAGCCTGGCATCACCACACAGGTAGCATATGGTAATGTCTTCCATGAGTTCACCTGAAACTCTCAAGCAGCAAATATGTTGTGTCTGTTTCTCTCTTTCGTTATGTTTTTCACAGAACCAGGCCGGTAAAGTTAACTTAGGATATGCTGGTCTAGCAGAGGTCCTATGGAACTGAACATGAAATGTCACCTATTCTAGCTAATGTTAAACTCACATAAGCTCTATGTGAAAAACAACAGCAGAGAGAAACAGACTTACTTGCATTTTAGAAGTTCCACATAGTTATAAAAGCTGTTGCTGTGGATTAGGGTAAAGCCAGAGGCTTACTAGGGTCAAGCAGTCAGAGGGCCATTTCTCAGTTTGTACCTCCCTGATTCCTTTCCTCTCCTCCCTTGGTGTCTCAAGGCTCGGACATACTTTCCACCTTCAACGTCCGCTGACCTCTACCGGTCACGCAGACGCACTCGTGGTTCCAGTCAAACCTTATTAGGGTTTGCCCTGTTTGGCGTTAAATGTATGTGAATTTTCAGATACACACTCACCATTCTATTCCAGATGGAAGTAGTTGGTGTGCTTTGTATTCCTTTAAAGATAGCAGATCTCCTCCTTTAACACTCTGTGCTCTGTCTTTTGAACTTAGGGTACGTCCACACGATCGAAAACAACCTTTCTTAAAAAGTTGTCTTTCCACACGGTCTCGACTCGAGCAATCTCTGCGTCCACACGAAACCAGTGAAACCGACTAAAAACGCTGTAGTACACATGACAGGCCTGGATGTGGAGCTGTAACTGCCACAGAAATACACCAACAAAGGAGAAGAAGAGACGGGAGAATACAGATGGACAGACCACTTTGACCCTTGTGATCATTGGAGTATGACGTAGGGCTGGGCGAAAATTAAAATGATCATTTATCATCTTTCCATGAAATCGTAATGTGAAGAAATCATATATCAAGATAACGTGATATACAATGTCATGATCTAAATTGCTAATAAAAAGCACATACTAACTCCAGTTTTACAGAAAATCTGATGTGATAGTTTATATTTTTAGGACTGTTTATGGAGCATACAAAAAGGCTTTACAATGTCGTTATTTCATTGTGACATTTTAGGAATTACCAGAGAAGATTCTTTTATTTTGGTGTATATTTTTGAGATAAGAGACGTGAAGAGAGATGGGTTAAGACAATCGACAGTTAATAAAGGCATTCTTGCCTTGGAGCTGTCTTTTTCCGCAAGAACACTTGCTCCTCAGTATGCTGAGTTAGATTTCTGAGTCACAAGCTGAAGGAGCAAGGAGATGAGGTGGCACAAAATTGAGAAATGGATGAACAACTATTTTTGCCTGTCAGTCGGGGCCCGCGGAGGAAACAGGTTAGGCCGCCAATGGCGAGAGAGAGCAAATCAGTGCACTGTGTGAGATTTTACCTGTTTAAAAAATGACAGCCAAAACAAAATGTTTAGGTTTGTTGTATTAATAGAGTGCAGTCACACTCTTCTTCAATTTTAAACTTGCTATTTAAAACAAACATATACCACTTGCATCAGTTCATTCTTACTCAGTAGTTTTGAAATGTTTTATTTTTATCTTGTGGTGTTAAGTTTTACTGTAAAGGTTTTTTACTTGCTCTGCAATGGGTAAGAACAAGTAAGTATATGCCTCAATGTGTGGGTATGTGTGTTTTCTGCAGGGGATGTGAAGCCTCCCATGCCCGGTCCTCCTCCAGGGGAGTTTGATGGAGCTTCATCCAGGCCACAGGACCCCAGCAACCCCGTTGGACCATCAGATATCCCCTCTAACAAGCCTGCATGGTATGACCCCCAGCACATGGGCCCCTGGAACCCCAACCAGCCGGTAAAGATCTGTTTTTGACGTGTTGCTAATTTGTATGCTTTTGTGGTTGTGTGCGTGCATACTCTCTGTTTGTAGGTGCTTTAACACTGTTAAGTTCTTATTCAAGGAAAACCAGACTACTTCTCAAAGTTTATTATCAAAACGGCAATGTATTTTCTGCTTCGTCCTGGCTTTCAGCCAAGCTGTTGCTGCAACCAATGAGCCAGAAAGAGCACCCAGAGCCCTCCCTTCACAAAGAATGTATACAACAACAAAGTTCATTGGGTTGTCGTGATTGGTTCAGAATGTTGCTAAGGCGGTTCCTGGTTTCTGGTTCCATCCCTCCCAGACTGGCTCTCATTCGTTCACAAGTTGAATCCTCTGCCCCCTGGTCACACGGTTCCTCCAATGATCCACCAGCTCCTGTAGAAAGAACACTCCCTACTCTGTAGGTTCTACCCCCTGGTGGGCTGGTCCCCTCTCATCTAACTGCAGCTAGTTTTAACCTGGAGCTTATCTGCAACATCCTTTAAATGCCATCTGTGTTAAGTTGATAATAATGTGAAAGCATGCCAAACCATTTGTATTTAACTTATACACGTGCACAGTGAGCAATAACAAAACTTATTTTGTGACAAAAATCAACACTTCATGCTTGAAAAAATCCCCACAACACACAACTTCTTCTCAAGGGTCTGGACACTTTCAGCACCCCCAGAGCCAGAATGGAGTAATCCATTGTTTCATAACAAACAATTTTTTGCACAATTTGGGACGATTCAACTATGAGATTGGCAGTCGAATAAGGCTCCTCGGAGCGAATAGTCAGCTATTCCGAGTCACCCCTACTTTGAAGCAAGTTTTAATTTAAAAATCTTATGTAACTTACACACTGACAGTTATATTTATACCAATAACCTATTGTTATTAATTTAAATTGGCATAACTTTCATTTACAATATTTGGACAAAGGAGAATAAGAGTGGGATCAGAGGGAGATAAATCTGATTTTAATTTTATTCTGCTCACATTTATAAATTGAAACATGACAAACTGTTTTAGAACATGACAGTTTTACATACCATTACTGTCAGACCTATTGGCCTATCTTCATATGCGGGTTTATGCAAGTTGTTGTCGAGGGGAACATCCTCAATTGCAATGCCTGAATATCAGCAAACAAGTTACTATGCTATTGATAATCCTTGGGCAAAATGGACTCTTAAAATATGGAAAACAGATACAACAGAGTGTAATTTAGAGAAAAATTCCATTCAGTCTATCAGCCGTAGGCCTGCATAGAAATTGACCAATGAGAGCCTCGTCCCTGTCCCTTTTGTGTGCAGACTCCACCTCAGTGGTGGGTCCAGCTGCCAGAAATGTTTCTCTCCCAGCCCCTTGTATTTGTGGCAGGCTCTAACCCTAGCTGTGATGTATGTACTCAGGTAACAGGCAACACTCAAGCCCTTTTCTGATTGTTGTCCTTCCACAGCCTCCTTTTGATCCAAACCAGCCTCCACCTCCCTGCCCTCCCTGGAACAGCCATGAGGGGATGTGGAATGACCAGAGGGATTCAGGAAACTGGAGCGGAGGCCCACCCAGAGAAGGAGGCCCCTGGAGTGGTCCAGGTGGGTCTGACCAAGGCCCTCCATCCTGGAACTCATATGACCAGCAGCCGCCATGGGGGAACCAGCCTGACCAACCTCCATGGGGCCAGAGGGAGCCCCCATTTCCACGCATGCAGGCATGTGGTAGATGATCATTGTGGTTTGACTGGCGTTGCTTTGATTTCTTTTGCAATTTCCCAGCTTGGGATCAATAAAGTATTTCTATTCTATTTTGCCAGTTTTTATTGTATTGTATTGTTTACAGTAAATCTGTTATGAAAGTATATCCTAGTCTAGTATATCCAAGTTTGACTATTGTGTTCTTTTCTTTCTGTACCATCAAATATGTGGTTTTGCTGCTCATTTGCAAAAATGACTGTATCCAACTTGCTTTTTTACAGAGACCTCCCCATTTCAGAGGGCCCTTCCCTCCTCACCAGCAGCCACCTCCTTTCAACCAGCCCCCACCACCGCACAGTTTTGGACGCTTCCCACCACGCTTTATGCAGGATGACTTTCCTCCCAGACACCACTATGACAGACCCCCATACACCCCCCACCGCTTTGACTACGCTCAGGGAGATTATCCAGGAGGTGAGTGCAGAGGCACTAAGTATATACTAAATATATTTGTATTATTATTGAATCACCTGAAAAACCAAGAATTTTTGTTTTCATTATCTTAGAAATCCTTCATATCTACGTAGATGTCAACGGTTAATCGTTAATAGGCTAACCACCAAATATATATATGAACGGTTACACATGTTTGTTCATAAGTTAATTTGCATACACCATTGCACTCAACTAATGACTTCGCTAGCTAGCAGTCTGAGGTTAAAGGTGCTGAATAAAACTTGCAGAGGCAGCTTGCCACTAATTCGAGCTGTTCCACTTTAAAGCTATACAGCTATAATGTTACTGCCGGTCGCACTGCTAACTTTATACTCTCCTCCACACACTCGCTTGCTCTATATGTTTCCTTTGTCTCAACCTCACACTCACTAACATTATGCACACAACCTACACACTGTGACATTCCTTAAAGGAGTTAACTACTTGTATGATATCTTAAAAAACATTAATAAAATAATTCCATGATGCCTATACCCAGGGACTCGGCTTACAAGACACTGGTGCAAGCCCTGCAGTTCTGACCCCCGACTGCTGGACACGGGGCTTGCGCTGGAAACGCACCAAGCCGCTGTGAAGTAAGGCTCTCTGTGAGCTACAATGCTATGTCTATGTAAACTTGCAGAGGCTGTAATTCACTGAGGTCTGCAGCGAAGTGTGGCCAAACTAAAATTTAGGGATATTTTAACTTTAGCACCAAAGTGCAGCCAGATAGTACCCGCAGCTGATCAGTAACAAGTCCTGATACGTACAAAGAAATGCTTCCCACTTGAGACACATGAACATGCCTCAAGGCTAGGGATGTAATGATGCATCGCGAGACAGTTCAAAATTTATTCAAATGCATGAAAAATTAAATCAGTTGAGATGAAAAAGGAATTGACGATGCCCTTTTTAAACTGTCTAAAAGGTTTTCTATTATATAGATTAGCGGCAGTGCTGATAAGCACCATTTTGAAATTTTTTACCAAGTCTCAGAATACATGGGCATGTCTGTACAGCAACAGCTGATGCACTGTACCGATTACAGACACGGCGGTGCTCCTTGTGGTCAACGTGCTGCACACATCGAGAGCAGAGACAGATGACGTGAACACAATGTTGTCGTACTGGTTAACAGGCTGGTAGTGAACCACATGAGTGCTGACAGATTGTATGAGAGGAAGTTAATAACAGGAGGAACAGGAAGCAGCTTTGAGAGTGATGTTGTTTCTTTGTAAATAAGTGCTGTGGATCTCATTGATGCAGATGTGAGGAGTGGGTCATTTTGAAAAGTAACTGATAAATAACTCAAATATTGAAAGAAACTTTAAATTGTTACATTGAGAAGAGAGTTTAGTGTGGTGGTAGAATGGGTTAGGTTTGGTTTTGCCCTCTTTTTTTAGCTTCTTTCTTTTTATTATCGTTGCTGAACCTACACTTTTACATTTTAATCTGTAAATATTTGTTTACATTTTGCCCTTGTTGAGTTATACAATGACATACAGTTTGTCAAAATAAAAGGAACTTAGCCTAAATGCAACAATCAATTGGATTTTCTTGGAGGAAAATTAAATGTTAAGATTAATTGATAAAAAAACAATCTCTAGTTTATTCAATAACAAAACTGTCCTTAGTGGCAGTCCTAAAAAGAAAATATAGGGGGCCCCAGAGAGCTGACATGCCTCAAAGTCCCCAAACATGTTTGTTAAATGAAAATGAACGCAAAAAATCCAAGATAAAAAAAAATCTGAAACATGAATTACGTTCTTTAAGATAAGAGCAAGGATCCTACCAAATTTCATCAACATAAAGGAACTTTATCCCAGCCACGGTGTGCGTTTGGGGGCACTATGGAGCCCACTGGCCACACCCGAGCCAAATCTCAACAGAGCTTTGCAATTTTCGCCACTTCTGAACTGTGTGCCACAGGCCGAGTTTTTGTGCATCTTAAGCCCATCAAAAATGGCATCCAGATGTAGAAATATAACACTTTCAGTGCTCAGGCGCTAAATATACAATATGCAGAACCCATTTCTACACACCCTCACTCTGACATAAGGTCACAGATACACACGCAACTATATGAGCGCGCGCACACACAACCACACACAAACACACACACACTAATATAGAGAAAAGCAAATACTGGGCAACATGCATCAACACTAAAATCAACTAATACATAAATATAATGGACCATTCAAGTATTGCATAGTTACCATTCCACATAGCCGTGACTGAAATACTGTTATATTACTTTCCCTAAATCCTACACCCTGAGCTTTCTAATGCATCTGTTGGCCTTTGATCTGCATCTACCTGTTTTTGTAACTGCAATCATATTAATTTATTTACATGTGTATTTTAACAATATCCCCGTTGACTAGACATGCCAGGTCCTCCCCCCCACCACCATCCCAATCAGAGGCTCCCTCCCCCAGGTATGGGGGCCGAACATCCTCCGTGGGGTGGAGGCCAACACCCAGATTTTGGTCCACCCCCTCATGGCTTCAACGGCCATTCACCTCACATGCGTCATCGGCAGCATCCGGTGCAAGATGACCCCAGTCTAGTGCCTAATGTACCCTACTTTGACTTGCCGGCTGGTCTCATGGCTCCACTGGTCAAAGTAAGTCACCTACTTCTGATTTAAATTTTAAGGATAGGGTCATGAAATTAAATTACAATGTCATCAGCTGGTTAAACTTCTCAGCTGACTAGTTGACTTTATTGCTAGAAGAAAGCCATTATGATTGAATACTACCCGACAGTGCTTTAAGTGGAAAAAAACAAGTGCCACTACTCCCCTTATTCACCTGTTGGCACGTTTATCGGGCGGCTGATATCAGCAAATCATTAAGTACTACTTTCTGAATTTCTACAGTAAACAAAAGATATTCGAAGATCAATGCTGATTTTCACAACATTCATTTATTCAAATATTCACAGTGGTGAAAGAAGTACTTTTATTCCAGTAAAAGTAGTAATACCACACTGTAGTTAAAGTCCTGCATTCAAAATGTTACTTAAAGTTCTACTCCATAAGATTTGAGATATGTTGTTTCTAGTGGCCTCTGTGGCCTCAATCTTGTCACTTTCACAGTCCCTTTTTTGCACTTTTGTGAACTTTATTGAAACACATTCACTTCTCTACTTCTGACCCGTACCCTATATGTTGCCCTCTATAATCCATACACACACACATGTTCCTATTACACTTCTGTCCTTACTACAGGCCTGACTCAGAAGTTGGAAGTTCCCAATTTCTGATCACAAGTGAACGCGGCATAACTGTTAGTGAGGATCTGGGCCGATAGACCAACCGCTGTCAGCAGAGTGACTAATATGGAGGATTATTTACATCTAGAGAGGGAATGTCTCCACAGACACGGATATTAGAATACTCAGCAAAAAGGCAACAAGTGCTTTCATTAGTGGGTCACATTATCAATCACCATTGTTTTAACTCACTGTTTGATAGGTAGGAACTTAAAGTACTTAAAGTAGAAAAGGTAAAAGTGTTCATTATACAGAATGCAACATTTCAGAATATTATATCATCTGATTATAAATGATAGATTCATGTAAATACCACGTTGCAGAAGTATAAAGTAGTAGAAGATGGAATTACTTTTTCTGGCTCATTAGTATTTGACTTTCAGAGAGTTCTGTCATCATCCTCAGTTACGGTTCGCTTTCTCTTTGTGTCTATGAGGATCCAGGCCAACTTTACTGTTGTGTTTTACGAGACATATTTGGAGAGGAAAGGAAAGGGTTCTGGGAAAAGTCCCAGCACACCAGGGGTACTGCGTACTGGCGTGTTCCAGCCCACTTAAAGCATTGCTACCAGAGGAGAAAAAACAATGGTAAAGACTGATGCGTCACTGCCTCGGTGGTTTACAGAATAGACAGGCTTCAAGACTATGAAAGTAATTTACACAACACGTGGGAAACAGAGTAGTAGAAATGGACAGACAGATTAAGATAATGGAAAGGGCCAATCAAACTCTGCCACAGCACTGTAGTTTTCAACATAGAAAAGACTGATCCACTATCAGTACAGTTTTGGAATTGGCTCATTAGACCAATTTCCCCACAACAGTTAAACCTGCATTTCTCATGATTCTCCTTGTAATGTCTATTACTTAGCTTGAGGACAGTGATTACAAGCCTCTGGACCCTAAAGACATCCGGCTGCCCCCTCCCATGCCACCTAGTGATCGCCTGCTAGCTGCTGTGGAAGCTTTCTACAGCCCTCCATCCCATGATCGGCCTAGGAACAGGTACACACACCTCAACTCTGTCTGCAAGACAAATCAGATTGACATTCAGATTTTAATTTTTGGAATACATCGCAATTAACTACTTGGTCAATCCATTTGAGTGGCTGGTGCCCTTATTGAAATAAGTAAAATAAACAAATTCTTTTGCAGACACCACATTAACCAGATAATCGCTGACTTTTATTTTGGCCTTTTTCAAGCATTATTAGCATTGAATTTTACCTACTGCTAACATAATCTGCCACAGGCCACATTTTTCATTTGAACTTGCAAAAACGATTGTCAGTGCAGGTTAAAATGAGAAGCCTTCGACCATTACCAGAATGTTTAGTGCAACATGTCAGATTTGATCAATTGACCAGAACCAAATTTCTCTAAGTTATGATCAGTCAGAATTACGCATTTTTCCAGCTTTGTGTTTATATTTAAGAATTTAAGTATCAAGTAGTCAAAAAGATGCATACCATGAATCAGTAGCTGTGCAGCTGCAGCAATTACCATAAGCAGCCTATGTGAAGTACTGTTAGCTTCTGACAGAAATTGCTGTAGGTCATAGTCTTAAGCTGGCTGTGGTTTATTCCTCCACCAGTGAAGGCTGGGAGCAAAATGGCCTGTATGAGTTCTTCAGGGCCAAGATGAGAGCCAGAAGAAAAAAAGGACAGGAGAAACGTAACAGGTGAGCTTCCTCTTCATTTGGATAGTTTTCTCTTGTTATGTCTTGTCACCTTTCACACATACTCAGAGCCTACAGCTTGTGGTTGTATGTCAACATGAGCTTTCGGATTGCACTCTGTGTGTTAATTGTGGTCAGTTCTGTAAACCTGTTGAACATTAATAATCCCATATTTATCACAGCACCCTGTGCACTCTGCACCATTGCACTAGTATCATATTTACAATTTCATTGTCCTGTATTTCATATATATATATATATATATAAATAAATAAAATACAGGACAATGAAATTGTAAATATGATACTAGTATACAGCATAGTATACGAGTATACACATACATATACATAAGTATATGTGTACATACTGTATACGATTGTTACATGTTTACCTTTGTTCATTTTTTTATTCTTGTTTTTAGCTGTATGTCTCTTTCTGTGTGAGTGACATGAAGCCAGAGTCAAATTCCTTTTTGCGTGTTATACTTACTTGGTCATTGAAGCTGATTCTGATTTAAAACGTTAAGTTGTGTTCGTTATTGGTTCCAGAAGGCCTCCACATCCGTTGCAGAGAGGATGTCAGTGTTGGTGAAATGAGGGGCACACCTGGCCCACATGTTTATGTCCCTCTTCCTGTAACCCTCCTTTCCCTTTCACCCTCTGTGGCTCACCTCCTTTCAGTGCTCGAGGAAGCAGTCGCTCCAGGAGTCACTCTCGCAGCAGAGGAAGATCTTCATCTCGCTCCAGCTCTCGCTCCTCAAAGTCCTCGCGGTCACGGTCCCGCTCATCTCGATCCCAGTCCCGCAGCCACTCCCGCTCCTACTCACGATCAAGGTCTGAAAATGCACACATGACACATACATCTGTATGATACATTTATGCCCATGTGCGTAGGGCTGTACAACGATACAAGGTTCTATGATAAATATTCCAGAATCATATTCAGAAACATGATGACGGGTTTGTCAAAATGGATAATTAACACTTTCAGTCTTAGGAACTAACTCTTTTTAATGTTTGGAAGAAAGTAATATAAGAAGAAGTAAAATACATACTTTCTTTATGGAGAGTGGCACATGGAGAGTGGCGCTCCATGCAGCTGATACTGTTAATGATTTTTCTTATGGACGTGGGGAGGCTGTGGCTCAGGAGTTGGAGCAGGTCGTCCTTTAATCACAAGGTTAGCGGTGCAATCCATGGGTGGATGAATGTGTGTGTGAATGAAATTGTAAAGCTCTTTTGTCAGGTAAAGTTATAGGTAATAGTAGAAGGAAAAGAGCTATATGAATGCACCGTTTGTTTACTGTTTGACTCTCTTTAGGTCCAGGAGTAGATCCAGGTCATCTCGAAGTCACTCTCGCTCCAGGTCTCGTTCACGTTCCCCCACCAAGAGACACCGTGGCCCCAAATCCCAAAGCTCTTCCCCTCCGTAAGTCCCCTTAGCTGCTCTTTGATGTTTTCATAAAATACCTTTTTTATGATTACTATAGTATAGTTGGCCACCTCTCGTACTCTCTACAGCTCCACAACAGTGTTGGGTACCCCTTCCTCCAAACCGTCTGCAGATTTGAGGCTAGGGGAGGAGAACAAGGGCCATCAGCTGCTGATGAAGATGGGTATATGCTCCTTTATATTTTTGAGTAGTGTATTTTTTTCTCATTAATTCGTCATTTAAACTGGTTACATTTTCCAGTAAGAATATCTGATTTGTTTGAAATTGAATTGTATCTTAAAATGTCCAGGCTGTGAACATTTACTTTCGTCAGAATAATTGTATATGCTGTATAAATGCTATATATGGTGATTTCTGGCTTTTGTTGCTCTTGTGTTGCCCTATCTGCTGTAGGCTGGAGTGGTTCAGGTGGTTTGGGGGCAAAAGAACAGGGCATCCAGGACCCCATTAAAGGAGGAGATGTCAGGGATAAGTGGGACCAGTATAAAGGTGTGGGGGTGTCACTGGACGACCCTTATGAGAACTATCGCAGGAACAAGAGCTACAACTTTGTTGCCCGTATGAAGGCACGAGAGGAAGGTATGTATGCAGATTTTGACGTCGGGTTTGTAATGGAATTCCAGACTGCTCACATTTAAATGCAAAGATAAGTCATTTTCTTTTTTTCTTTTCTGAATATTACGTTTGTGGAAGTTGTATTTTAGGTCTCTTTCACACCACATATGTCCTAGAGGTAATCCCCGGTAAGATGATTTGTAGCTGCTGTGGTTTAAATTAATCCTGATATAGTTCCTGTATATGAACTTCTGTCTCAGTAGAGTCGACCCTTCAAATTGAGATGCATTGTCTGAGTCTGTGTTGTGGACTGATTGATATTTGATCTGTTTTTTCACACGAACTCTTCTGCAGACCAAATAAGCGAACTCCGGACCAAATATAAGAAGTGAACCAAAACAGTTGTAACATGGGCTGGTGTAGGTGAAGGTTATGGCCGGTGATGTTAGCAGTAGCTCCGGTTAGCCGAAGGGCTTCGCAGGCAATATGTGGGATTTCTGCACAGCACTTTTATTCTAATAAACGAAGATCATACCAAGCCAGGTCTTCACAGCACTTTCTCTCAGAAGTTTACACACAAACAAGAACACAGGCCAGGTTCCTCCACCAAAACATTACAAAAAGAAAAGAAAGTAAAGGGAGCTGTCACTCGTGGAGATCGGAGGTGTCTCTTGTTGCTCTTCTTCGTGTCCAACACTGTACTCCAAACAACAGCTTTAGAGTATTTATCCATAAGAAATACAAATATAATAAACATCATAAATGTGGCCATTATTTGACCTTTTTAACTAACAGAGTTAGGCAGGTTGCTAGGTTACAGTACATATGCAGCTGTCACTCTACAGTGTTTCCTTCACTTGACATGTTTATTCTGGTTAAAAAAAAGTGCATTGTGAAAGAAAATCAAACTAAATGAAACATCGTTGCAACTTCACCCCTGAATCGCACAGTCCACTGGACTTTAGGTGTGAAAGCGACCTTATTCAATAAAAAAGCGTTTACATTATCAAAATAGCACATTCTCTATTAATACAGCAACTTTAGCATCCTATCTTTTTCTTTTTATGAAACACCATTAAATGACCATGCTCTTTAGATTAGAATAATTCTGAACTGTTTTCTTCTTTGTTTTCTTGTTTCAGTCAATCGGGAACCCCAGGAGGCCCCTCCAACTGACTGATGACATCAAATAGCATACAAACACTCACTTCCATCAAGAAACTCAATTACACTATTACCACTGCAAAACACAACATAGATTTCTAATGAACCAGTCTTTGCAAGGGCACTGGAACGACAGTCTAGTTAAAAAGATGGGCACTATTTCACTCCCAATGTTTCCCAATGGATTTGACTTTTTTTCATCCGTCTTTAAAGAGAGTGTCAGACGTCCTAAAGTGTGTATGCTGTTAATAACAGGGAGCCGACTCAGACTGGGCCTCAATATTTTAGATGACTGCAGAAAAAATGTGAAAATGGTTAAACATTGAGAATCCAAAAAAGTGAATGCAGTGAATACCGAGAGAGTGGACCCTCTTAGATGCATACATGTCAACAGTTTTAATTGGGTTTTACACTATTGTTTTTTAAATTCTCAATTAAAGGGAAAGTTAACCTAAATAAAATAATAAACCCCATTAGCTCCCCCATGGTATCTCTAATAAAATGCTTTCAGTTTTATTTGCATAGGACAAGGAAGCTTTTTTCTTCCAGAAACTATGTCTCCTCAATAATCTGTCAGATTTTACTACAGAGGTAATTTCTGCTGAATAAATAGTCTTAATGATCCTAATGCTTGCCATGGGTGGTGTCAGAAATGTCATAGGTGGATACCTTTAAAACTCCTGCAAATACAACAAGGATTAATTATGGCTAGGTATCAGTAGGAGTGAGTGGAGAGGTGTTTCTGTAAACTGACCTTTTAGGGCAGAAAGTAGAATACGAAGACAGTCACTCCTCTTAAGTCTTGCTGGATTTTCACTGCTAATTATTGTTGTACTTTTTCATGTTATTTGTTCTTCTATGGAGATTTGAACCTGTCATTTTCTTGTTGGTTTAAATAAATCCCATATAACAAAGTCATAAATATGAAATCAGTTGTATTTTTTTTCTCCACAAACACACTGTAGAGAACATAGCAAACAAAACTCACATATGAGCCTTTTCTTTAAATGTAAATATTGTAGGTTGTCGCTGCTGTCATTACCGATCAAAATTCATTGGCACACGACAGGATTTGGACTTGCAGACTCGTCCAGGAACGTATTCACAAAACATGTTAAGGCTTGAGTACGCCCTAGAGTAGGTCCTGACTTGCCGATTTAGGAGTAAGTCTCACTCCTAATTTTAGGACTCCTAACTTTTTAATTCAATTCAATTCAATTTTATTTATAGTGTCAAATCATAACAAAAGTTATCTCAGGACACTACAGAGTAGGTAAAGACCACACTCAATGACTTATTTATGATTTACATAGACCCAACAATTCCTCTGTAGAGTACAGTGGCAACGAAAACCTTCCCTATAACAGGCAGGAACGTCAGACAGACCCAGCTCTGTGGAGGACGGCCATCTGTCTTGACCGGTTGGGGAGGAAGAAAAGGAGAGAGAAAGAGAGAAAAGACACACAGATGGACAGAGAGAGACAGACAGACACACTTCCAGAGATGCAAGCAAAGCCTAACAGTAACTATAATATTTATAGTAATGTGAATATGACGTATATGTTAAGGCAGTTAATACAACAGAATAGTAGAAACAAGCACAGCTAAGGTGACAGAATATGAAAATGATAATTATGGTGGCAAACATGATCAATGATGAGTAGTGGCAATAGCAGCTACGATACAGCTACAAATTTTATAGTTTATTAAACTAGTGATAGTATATATGAGTAACAGTGACAATAGCAGCAGGAAGCGTCATGTAGGACCACGGCAGCAAGCACCACCACGATCAGCAGAGACCTGCGAGACGACAAAGCACAAACAGCTCCGGGGAAGAAGCTGAATCAGTAACATGCATTGATGGGACATGAATGATTCAGACAGAGAGGAGAGAAGCTCAGAGTATCAGGAAAAGTATTATCCCCCGGCAGACTAGGCCTATAGCAGCATAATTAAGCAGAATAAAGTCTCATCATAAGCCCTAGCTGTAAGCTTTATCAAAAAGAAAAGTTTTAAGTTTACTTTTAAATAAGGGGACAGTGTCTGCCTCCCGAATAACATTTGGGAGTTTGTTCCACAGGAGAGGAGCTTGGTAGCTGAAGGCTCTGCCTCCCATTCTACTTTTGGAGACTCTAGGAACGACGAGTAGCCCTGCATTCTCAGAGCGCAGAGATCTAGTTGGGTGATACGGTACTATGAGCTCTTTAAGATACGACGGAGCCTGACCAATAAGAGCTTTGTACGTAAGGAGAAGGATTTTAAATTCTATTCTAGATTTTACAGGTAGCCAGTGCAGAGAAGCTAATACAGGAGAAATATGTTCTCTTCAATTTGTTTTAGTTAGTACACGAGCTGCAGCATTTTGGACCAACTGGAGACTCTTAACAGACTTATTGGAGCAGCCTGATAATAAGGAATTGCAATAGTCCAGCCTAGAAGTAACAAATGCATGAACAAGTTTCTCTGCATCTTTCTGAGACACAATGTTCCTAATTTTTGCAATATTACGCAGGTGAAAATATGCAGTCCTTGTTGTTAGTTTTATGTGAGAATCGAAGGACATATCCTGATCAAAAATAACACCCAGATTCCTTACTGTGGTGCTGGAGGACAACACAACCTCATCCAGAGTAACAATGTCTTTAGCTATTGAATTTCGGAGGCCTTTGGGGCCAAGTACAATAATTTCAGTTTTGTCTGAGTTTAACATCAGGAAATTGCCGGTCATCCAGCTTTTTATTTCCTTAATGCACATTTGAAGTTTATCTAACTGATGGGTTTCTTCTGGTTTGATCGACAAATATAATTGTGTATCATCAGCATAACAATGAAAATTTATGGAGTGCTTCCTTATAATATTTCCTAAGGGAAGCATATATAAGGTGAAAAGAATCGGTCCAAGGACTGAACCCTGTGGGACTCCGTGACTAACTTTAGTGTGCATGGAGGATTTGTCATTAACATGTACAAACTGAGATCTATCTGATAAATATGACTTAAACCAGCTCAGTGCGGTTCCTTTAATGCCGATCAGATGCTCTAGTCTGTGTAGCAGGATGTGATGGTCAATAGTGTCGAAGGCAGCACTAAGATCTAGTAAGACAAGTACAGAGACAAGTCCTTTGTCTGAAGCTATTAGAAGGTCGTTAGTAATTTTCACCAGTGCTGTCTCAGTGCGATGATTTGCTCTAAATCCTGACTGGAAATCCTCAAATAACTCATTATTATGTAAAAAGTCACACAACTGATTGGCAACTAATTTCTCGAGGATCTTAGAGAGAAAAGGAAGGTTAGATATAGGTCTATAGTTGGCTAGTACCTCAGGATCAAGACTTGGCTTTTTAAGAAGAGGTTTAATTACAGCTACTTTAAAAGACTGTGGTACATAACCTGCTGATAAAGACATGTTAATCATATCTAATACAGGAGTGCTCACTAAAGGTAACACTTCTTTAAGTAACCTAGTTGGAATAGAGTCTAGAAGACAAGTAGAAGGTTTTGATGCTGAAATAGTAGAGTTTAATTTGTTAAGGTCGACTGTAGAAAAGCAGTCCAAGAATATATCAGGTCGTACAGTTTGTAAGGTTCCTGGGTTTGATGAAAAAATAGTGCCAAGCGAGTTGATTTTGTCTCTAATAGTTATAATTTTGTCATTAAAGAAGGTCATGAAGTCGTTACTACTGAGGGTTATAGGAATACATGGCTCAATAGAGCTGTGGCTCTCTGTCAGCCTGGCTACAGTGCTAAAAAGAAATCTAGGATTGTTCTTATTCTCCTCTATTAAAGATGAGTAATAGGCTGCTCTGGCATTACGGAGGTCCTTCCTATAGGTTTTAAGACTTTCTTGCCAAACTAAGTGAGATTCCTCCAGTTTAGTGGAGCGCCATTTACTTTCCAACTTTCGCGATATTTGTTTTAATTCACGGGTTTGTGAGTTATACCACGGAGCTAACTTCCTCTGTTTTATTATCTTCTTTTTTAAAGGAGCAACAGAGTCAAGTGTTGTTCTTAGAGAGCCTGCAACACTTTCAACAAGGTGATCAATTTCAGAGAAACTAACGTTAGTGCAGGAGTCTTGAATATTAGGATGAGGCATTAAATGCAGATGGAATCGCTTCCTTAAATTTAGTTATAGCACTATCAGATAAACATCTGGTGTAGACACTTTTACCCAGTGGTGAGTAGTCCTGTAATATGAATTCAAAAGTTATTAAATAATGGTCTGATAAAATAGGATTCTGTGGAAAGACTATTAAGTCATCAATTTCCACACCATAAGCCAAAACAAGGTCGAGGGTGTGATTAAAACAGTGAGTAGGTCTATGTATACTCTGACTAAAACCAATCGAATCTAATAGAGAGATAAACGCGATACTGAGACTATTATTATCGCTGTCCACATGAATGTTAAAATCACCTACAATTATTACTTTGTCGGATTTAAGGACTAAATTTGACAGAAACTCTGAGAATTCGGACAGAAATTCAGAGTACGGACCAGGAGTACGGTACACTATAACAAATATAATTGGCTGCACAGTTTTCCAGGTTGAATGTGAAAGACTAAGAACAAGACTTTCAAATGAATTATAATTTAGTTTAGGTTTAGGGTTTATTAATAGGCCTGAATTATAAATAGCTGCAACGCCTCCTCCTCGACCACTGCCTCGAGAAATATGAGTATTAATATGACTGGGAGGAGTGGATTCATTTAGGCTAACATATTCTTCGGGACGCAGCCAGGTTTCGGTCAGACAGAGTAAATCAATATGGTTGTCTGATATCAGATCGTTTACTAATACAGCTTTAGATGAGAGAGATCTGATGTTTAAAAGTCCACATTTTATTTTCTGATATTGTTGCATTGTCGCAGATTTTGCGTTGATTTGTATCAAGTTTTTCTTTATAGCTCCTCTTCTGTTCATTTTTGATCTGTTTAATTTAAATGATCGTGGGGTAGATAGTGTTTGTATACTAAACTGAGCTGGAAAATGCTCCACAGGGAGCGCAGAGAGGTGTGTAAGACTGCCACTCTGCTTCCTGGGCACCTGCGATAAGGGCAGCGCAGAGAGGTGTATTAAACTGTGACTCTGCTTCCTGATCCCAACACTGGGTTGTCATGGTTTTAGACCGCTAACAATTGCGTCCAGGTTCTTAGATATGAGAGCAGCACCCTCCAAAGTAGGATGAATACCATCTCTCCTAATAAGACCAGGTTTTCCCCAGAAAGACTGCCAATTATCTACGAAGCCCACATTATTTACCGGGCACCATCCAGACAGCCAGCGACGGAATGATGACATGCGGCTATACATGTCATCGCAAGTCAAGTTGGGCAGGGGACCAGAGAAAATTACGGAGTCCGACATAGTTTTTGCATAAGAACACACCGACTCCACATTCATTTTAGTGACCTCCGATTGACGTAATCGGGTGTCATTACCGCCGACGTGAATAACAATCCTACCATATTTACGTTTATCCCTAGCCAGAAGTTTCAAATAGGATTCAATGTCGCCCGCTCTGGCCCCTGGGATGCATTTTACTATTGTCCCTGGTGTCACTAAGTTCACGTTTCTCAAAATGGAGCTGCCAATAACCAGTGTTGTTTTCTCAGCAGGCGTGTCACTGAGTGGAGAAAACTTGTTTGAAACGTGAACGTGCGGATGGTTTACCATGGGCTTCGATTTAGAACTATGCTTTCCTCTCACAGTCACCCAGGAGGACCCTGGCTGCTCAGGGATTGCCGGGGGAGGGCTAGCAGGAGCTAACGCTACACTATGTGGCTTCGCACCGGCTAAAGTTGTAGGTGGCTGGCTAGCTACTGTAGCGTAAGACTGAGCTTCCATGGTGCGGAGCCGTGCCTCTAACTTTAAGATAAGTGTAATTCACAAAGCAGCGAAAAGTAGCTCCTTAATCTATAAAAACGTAGGAGTTCTCTCGAGGACTCCATACTTTCCTTTGATGACATCTTTCCTTTCATCCAAGTTGAGCGAGGAATAGGAGTTGGTCATTGGTCCCGTTTGGTATTCTCTTCTGTTTTGGCAGAGCGTATGTGTCTGTATCAGCCATGGTCTTTCTAGCCCTCTACTTTTATTATACTTACACTGATTGTCTAATGAGATGCCAGACTTTTCAGTAGACTACCTGCAAGCAATACGCTGAAAATACTTGACAAGTATATTCTTGGTTTCATATTAAATCAGAGACACCACATAATCAATCTTTATTTGAACGAATTGCGAGCCAGATGTAAATAAGCCGCCATGTTAGTGACGCTGGGCTGGTCTGTCGGCACAGATTGTCACCAACGACTATGCCGAGTTCACTTGTAATCGGAACTTCCATCTTCTGAGACAGACTTGTAAGGGTAGAAGTATAGAGTGTGTATGGATTTAAGAGTGTAACATACGGGATGAACTGGAAGTAGAGAGGTGAATGTGTTTCAGTACAGTTTACAAAAGAGTGAATGAAAAAAGTTAACACACATAAGCTGTGTCAAAATCATTCACTCACTTACTATTCCCTATAGTGCACTATATTGGGAATGACCAAACGAGATTTCGGAGACTACACTGGAATTTCTAACAAATTTTTTTTCAACAGTCTGTGTATGATATAAACCTGCACTCAGGAGGACGGTAAAAGGTTGTATTGATGTTTCATGTTAATTTTAATGTGAAATCCCAAATAAATTGTTGAAATTTCGATTGTGTTTAAGTGTGGTTTTGTTAAAAATGGTTGTGTGTCCTGATTGCCAGCTGTGGGTCCTTGCCTATGTTCCCGCAGCCCTATGTTCCCACTGCCTTATGTCCCCACAGCCCTATGTCCCCACAGCCCTATGTTCCCACTGCCTTATGTTCCCACAGCCTTATGTCCCCACAGCCCTATGTTCCCACAGCCCTATGTTCCCACAGCCTTATGTCCCCACAGCCTTATGTTCCCACATTTGAGATTCATCACAGAGTGTGACAGATTGGGAATGCTTTTTAACCCTAACCCAGTCCTATGTTCCCACTGCCTTATGTTCCAACAGCCCTATGTCCCCACAGCCTTATGTCCCCACAGCCTTATGTCCCACATTTGAGATTCATCACAGAGTGTGACAGATTGGGAATGCTTTTTAACCCTAACCCAGGGCCTAATTTTCAGTGGAAAAACAAATTAGAAATGTGGGAATAGCCTTCGGCTCATTTATTTCACAAGTCAGTAACAGCAGTAAGCTCGTGAGTAACGGTTGATGGTAACTGCAGTTAGCTCTCAGATACCTGGTTACAGTTAGCACCTCTTCTGCTTCTTCTTCTCCTCTGGTAAACACGACTGCATTGCATTGTGGGATGTGGGAGTACAATGTATTGTACATCGTATATACAGTCAAATTAACCACAGAGAATTCCAACACCACTACAAAATGTCGTACACACTATATAGTACACTACTTCTGTGATAGGGAATGATTTCGAACACAGCTATATACCGTGAATGTGACAAGATCGAGGCTCTGAAAGAACAGGCTCGCCCTGCAGTTACATCTTTCTGCCACAGAGGCCGCTAGAAACAAGGGATCTCAAATCTTATTACTAGTACAACTTTAAAGTCTGTCAGTTTAAGTTACTATCATGGACACAAAAAGATTTAGGATTAATAGGATTTATTTACATACACACTTTTTAAAATATATCACCATATAACATATATGACCAAGTATTTGTGTCAATTCATGTCTTTCACTAGTATCCAAAATGCATACATCACTTAATATTTACATGGACACTATATATAAGTATACATGTCTGTTTTCATATCAATATATATATATATATATTATGGTATGATATAATATTCAGTGTATTTTATACTGAATTGCATAATATTTTTAATTGTATTTTCATTACTTATTTAATTTAAACACACGTACAATAATTCATATTGGAGCCTACATACTCCTATTAAATCATCTCTATATTAAATGGTATATTCAAAAACATATCTTAGATGTACATGTATTTCTCAGTGATGTCATCTCACAATTATTTCCTATAGCAAAGTATATTTCCACTTTAAATAAGCTTTCATCCACTCATAAAAGCCAGTGTGTAGTGGGCTTTACTTGTTATTATAATAATAATTAATATTAACCACATGTTAAAAACAGCGACCTTTTCACTACCTGCTGTAGTTTCTGGAATATACATTTGCCTCAACATGTTATTGAGAATGCAGTTTAGTTGTATGGGAACATCATTTTTTTTGGAGACGGGGTTGGCTGAGAACACACACAGCTCGGATTGACAAAGCTTTAAAGACATATGAACTCTGTTGCCACCTAAAGAGCAGACTTTTCAGAAACTGTTCTTTGCTGCCAAACTTGAGAAAGACGTGTATAGGACATGTTGAACTGCAACAGTGGCTGTGTGAGGAAATATTACTTGGAGGTTGAATTAAAGGCTATATTTAAAAGTATAAAAATAATCCACCCACGGGGCGTTTTCAGGGGTGCAGAATTAAAGAATTGCTTTTCCATAAAAAATATATATTTGTTTGAATTAATATTTAAAAAATCTTGACGGTTGTCAAACCCGTCAACACCCAACTTTCTGTCCCGTTCTGTTTCCATGGTAGCAGCCAATAGCGTTGGGCGTTGCTGGTTGCCAGGGTTGTCTGTCTGTTGGGTGCAGCTACTGTAGGCTGGCATTGGGTGAAATGGAGTTTGCCAATCCTGCAGCTGCTTTGGAGCCTCAGTGAAGGGGCCTTTATTTGTCCCAGCAGCTGAGTGAGCGAAGACAGGCAAAAACCAGAGTCAATATAGGCGGAGCATTCACTCCATGGACTGAGAGAAAGGAGAGAAACGCCATTAAAACGCACGCCCAAATGGCTACGTTTCTCCTTGATCGCTAACATCACTTTCATCTTTACTTAGCTGGAACGGCTAACGCTAATGCTAACTGTCATTCAAACTCCTCTAATCCTTGTTTTTATGGTTTGATTTGCTGGAGGGGATGGGTTCAAACAGGCTCAAACAGACTCAGGTCTCCTGTAGGCTGCTGGGCTGGGTCTGACCAACCTGGCAACCCGACTGCTGCAATTATTTTTTGTTGTTGCAACTGCGATCTTGAGACACTAGATGGCGGTGTTCTGCTCATTCTCCATATTCAACATTTAACATATAACATATAAACGCGATACTGAGACTATTATTATCGCTGTCCACATGAATGTTAAAATCACCTACAATTATTACTTTGTCGGATTTAAGGACTAAATTTGACAGAAACTCTGAGAATTCGGACAGAAATTCAGAGTACGGACCAGGAGTACGGTACACTATAACAAATATAATTGGCTGCACAGTTTTCCAGGTTGAATGTGAAAGACTAAGAACAAGACTTTCAAATGAATTATAATTTAGTTTAGGTTTAGGGTTTATTAATAGGCCTGAATTATAAATAGCTGCAACGCCTCCTCCTCGACCACTGCCTCGAGAAATATGAGTATTAATATGACTGGGAGGAGTGGATTCATTTAGGCTAACATATTCTTCGGGACGCAGCCAGGTTTCGGTCAGACAGAGTAAATCAATATGGTTGTCTGATATCAGATCGTTTACTAATACAGCTTTAGATGAGAGAGATCTGATGTTTAAAAGTCCACATTTTATTTTCTGATATTGTTGCATTGTCTCAGATTTTGCGTTGATTTGTATCAAGTTTTTCTTTATAGCTCCTCTTCTGTTCATTTTTGATCTGTTTAATTTAAATGATCGTGGGGTAGACAGTGTTTGTATACTAAACTGAGCTGGAAAATGCTCCACAGGGAGCGCAGAGAGGTGTGTAATACTGCCACTCTGCTTCCTGGGCACCTGCGATAAGGGCAGCGCAGAGAGGTGTATTAAACTGTGACTCTGCTTCCTGATCCCAACACTGGGTTGTCATGGTTTTAGACCGCTAACAACTGCGTCCAGGTTCTTAGATATGAGAGCAGCACCCTCCAAAGTAGGATGAATACCATCTCTCCTAATAAGACCAGGTTTTCCCCAGAAAGACTGCCAATTATCTACGAAGCCCACATTATTTACCGGGCACCATCCAGACAGCCAGCGACGGAATGATGACATGCGGCTATACATGTCATCGCAAGTCAAGTTGGGCAGGGGACCAGAGAAAATTACGGCGTCCGACATAGTTTTTGCATAAGAACACACCGACTCCACATTAATTTTAGTGACCTCCGATTGACGTAATCGGGTGTCATTACCGCCGACGTGAATAACAATCCTACCATATTTACGTTTATCCCTAGCCAGAAGTTTCAAATAGGATTCAATGTCGCCCGCTCTGGCCCCTGGGATGCATTTTACTATTGTCCCTGGTGTCACTAAGTTCACGTTTCTCAAAATGGAGCTGCCAATAACCAGTGTTGTTTTCTCAGCAGGCGTGTCACTGAGTGGAGAAAACTTGTTTGAAACGTGAACGTGCGGATGGTTTACCATGGGCTTCGATTTAGAACTATGCTTTCCTCTCACAGTCACCCAGGAGGACCCTGGCTGCTCAGGGATTGCCGGGGGAGGGCTAGCAGGAGCTAACGCTACACTATGTGGCTTCGCACCGGCTAAAGTTGTAGGTGGCTGGCTAGCTACTGTAGCGTAAGACTGAGCTTCCATGGTGCGGAGCCGTGCCTCTAACTTTAAGATAAGTGTAATTCACAAAGCAGCGAAAAGTAGCTCCTTAATCTATAAAAACGTAGGAGTTCTCTCGAGGACTCCATACTTTCCTTTGATGACATCTTTCCTTTCATCCAAGTTGAGCGAGGAATAGGAGTTGGTCATTGGTCCCGTTTGGTATTCTCTTCTGTTTTGGCAGAGCGTATGTGTCTGTATCAGCCATGGTCTTTCTAGCCCTCTACTTTTATTATACTTACACTGATTGTCTAATGAGATGCCAGACTTTTCAGTAGACTACCTGCAAGCAATACGCTGAAAATACTTGACAAGTATATTCTTGGTTTCATATTAAATCAGAGACACCACATAATCAATCTTTATTTGAACGAATTGCGAGCCAGATGTAAATAAGCCGCCATGTTAGTGACGCTGGGCTGGTCTGTCGGCACAGATTGTCACCAACGACTATGCCGAGTTCACTTGTAATCGGAACTTCCATCTTCTGAGACAGACTTGTAAGGGTAGAAGTATAGAGTGTGTATGGATTTAAGAGTGTAACATACGGGATGAACTGGAAGTAGAGAGGTGAATGTGTTTCAGTACAGTTTACAAAAGAGTGAATGAAAAAAGTTAACACACATAAGCTGTGTCAAAATCATTCACTCACTTACTATTCCCTATAGTGCACTATATTGGGAATGACCAAACGAGATTTCGGAGACTACACTGGAATTTCTAACAAATTTTTTTTTTTCATGTATTATGTTAATTTTAATGTGAAATCCCAAATAAATTGTTGAAATTTCGATTGTGTTTAAGTGTGGTTTTGTTAAAAATGGTTGTGTGTCCTGATTGCCAGCTGTGGGTCCTTGCCTATGTTCCTGCAGCCCTATGTTCCCACTGCCTTATGTCCCCACAGCCCTATGTCCCCACAGCCCTATGTTCCCACTGCCTTATGTTCCCACAGCCTTATGTCCCCACAGCCCTATGTTCCCACAGCCCTATGTTCCCACAGCCTTATGTCCCCACAGCCTTATGTTCCCACATTTGAGATTCATCACAGAGTGTGACAGATTGGGAATGCTTTTTAACCCTAACCCAGTCCTATGTTCCCACTGCCTTATGTTCCAACAGCCCTATGTCCCCACAGCCTTATGTCCCCACAGCCTTATGTCCCACATTTGAGATTCATCACAGAGTGTGACAGATTGGGAATGCTTTTTAACCCTAACCCAGGGCCTAATTTTCAGTGGAAAAACAAATTAGAAATGTGGGAATAGCCTTCGGCTCATTTATTTCACAAGTCAGTAACAGCAGTAAGCTCGTGAGTAACGGTTGATGGTAACTGCAGTTAGCTCTCAGATACCTGGTTACAGTTAGCACCTCTTCTGCTTCTTCTTCTCCTCTGGTAAACACGACTGCATTGCATTGTGGGATGTGGGAGTACAATGTATTGTACATCGTATATACAGTCAAATTAACCACAGAGAATTCTAACACCACTACAAAATGTCGTACACACTATATAGTACACTACTTCTGTGATAGGGAATGATTTCGAACACAGCTATATACCGTGAATGTGACAAGATCGAGGCTCTGAAAGAACAGGCTCGCCCTGCAGTTACATCTTTCTGCCACAGAGGCCGCTAGAAACAAGGGATCTCAAATCTTATTACTAGTACAACTTTAAAGTCTGTCAGTTTAAGTTACTATCATGGACACAAAAAGATTTAGGATTAATAGGATTTATTTACATACACACTTTTTAAAATATATCACCATATAACATATATGACCAAGTATTTGTGTCAATTCATGTCTTTCACTAGTATCCAAAATGCATACATCACTTAATATTTACATGGACACTATATATAAGTATACATGTCTGTTTTCATATCAATATATATATATATATATTATGGTATGATATAATATTCAGTGTATTTTATACTGAATTGCATAATATTTTTAATTGTATTTTCATTACTTATTTAATTTAAACACACGTACAATAATTCATATTGGAGCCTACATACTCCTATTAAATCATCTCTATATTAAATGGTATATTCAAAAACATATCTTAGATGTACATGTATTTCTCAGTGATGTCATCTCACAATTATTTCCTATAGCAAAGTATATTTCCACTTTAAATAAGCTTTCATCCACTCATAAAAGCCAGTGTGTAGTGGGCTTTACTTGTTATTATAATAATAATTAATATTAACCACATGTTAAAAACAGCGACCTTTTCACTACCTGCTGTAGTTTCTGGAATATACATTTCCTTCAACATGTTATTGAGAATGCAGTTTAGTTGTATGGGAACATCATTTTTTTTGGAGACGGGGTTGGCTGAGAACACACACAGCTCGGATTGACAAAGCTTTAAAGACATATGAACTCTGTTGCCACCTAAAGAGCAGACTTTTCAGAAACTGTTCTTTGCTGCCAAACTTGAGAAAGACGTGTATAGGACATGTTGAACTGCAACAGTGGCTGTGTGAGGAAATATTACTTGGAGGTTGAATTAAAGGCTATATTTAAAAGTATAAAAATAATCCACCCACGGGGCGTTTTCAGGGGTGCAGAATTAAAGAATTGCTTTTCCATAAAAAATATATATTTGTTTGAATTAATATTTAAAAAATCTTGACGGTTGTCAAACCCGTCAACACCCAACTTTCTGTCCCGTTCTGTTTCCATGGTAGCAGCCAATAGCGTTGGGCGTTGCTGGTTGCCAGGGTTGTCTGTCTGTTGGGTGCAGCTACTGTAGGCTGGCATTGGGTGAAATGGAGTTTGCCAATCCTGCAGCTGCTTTGGAGCGTCAGTGAAGGGGCCTTTATTTGTCCCAGCAGCTGAGTGAGCGAAGACAGGCAAAAACCAGAGTCAATATAGGCGGAGCATTCACTCCATGGACTGAGAGAAAGGAGAGAAACGCCATTAAAACGCACGCCCAAATGGCTACGTTTCTCCTTGATCGCTAACATCACTTTCATCTTTACTTAGCTGGAACGGCTAACGCTAACGCTAACTGTCATTCAAACTCCTCTAATCCTTGTTTTTATGGTTTGATTTGCTGGAGGGGATGGGTTCAAACAGGCTCAAACAGACTCAGGTCTCCTGTAGGCTGCTGGGCTGGGTCTGACCAACCTGGCAACCCGACTGCTGCAATTATTTTTTGTTGTTGCAACTGCAATCTTGAGACACTAGATGGCGGTGTTCTGCTCATTCTCCATATTCAACATTTAAATATTAGTGACACATTCAAAGTCAGAAAAAACAAAGGCCATCGAGGGAAATAGAATGGGGAAATCATGTTACATTGCTCCTCTTTTGTCTTTTGTTGTGGCCATAAACTGGTAGTTCTGACATAACTTTAAAATGCATCGTTTATTTGTCCATTTGTTCTTCATGCTATCACTGAAGTGCCATAGCTAGTTGTCATATTTCCCTCTCCTCCCCTAAATAGGAACAACCTTATAACACATATTGCAATTACTTACTTCCCTAATTTGTTAGTGTTTTCTGTACCAGTCTACAGGAAGTCAGTCTCCTTCAGAGTGGACTGTTGATCAGAAGACTGGATATCAGTGATGTCTTTCCTTTCTAGTCATACAGAGGACAACACATCTCCCGATACCTCCCTCTCCCTCTCTCTTTCCTTCCTCTCGGCTCTCTCCACATCCATGACAGTGAAAAGAGGCTCCTGGGCTGTGACCGAGTTCTGCCGGAGTTTAGTAGGACTGAAAGATGTCTTGATGAAAGCCTCAGAATAACGTCTCTTCAGATCTGGGTTTGGACAGAAAAGGTATTCATACAGGGCTGCAGCCAGAGTGCCACCCAGAGTTGGACCCACCCAGTACACCTAACACACACACCACACACACACACACACACACACACGCACGCACATGGGAAAACACAGAAAATTGAGCATCCTGACAAAGCACATATAAAAGTCTAGACTGAAAGGCAAGGTAAAAACATTTTTTGGGGGGGCATTGTTGGCCAAAACCTAAGATTATTTCCTACGTACGACATAAACATAGCTTTCGGTCAACAATGCCCGAAAAACTTACAAACAACCGAGTTATCATAAAATTAATTTATTGCAAACCATTATCAGAATATCATAAACGGGTGGCTTGTGATTTGTTAGTCTTATTTCGTACAACATATTTTTAAAGTCATTGGTTATTCGTTACTTTTAACAACACTCTCTGTTATTGGAAATCTTTGGTCAATTAGCTGGGCTGTCTGTCTGTGACAGTGCTATCTTTAGCTTAAGCTGACACTACATGTCAGGGACGTAGTAGCTAAATCTGCCAACAGAATTGTTTTCCCCCCTGCAGATACCTCAGTTATAACAGTGTTGCGCTAACAACTCAGTTTAATGTTTATATGTGTGGTCTTTATTCAGCTTTAAAAATTCATGATGTTTACAAGCTAACACATTTTAAATTTTTCTTCTTCTTCACGTTTTTTATTTTGAAAGTCCAAGAAAAAAGCAGGGCTTACTTAGCAACAATAGGCTACCTAATTGGTTGACAACACACAACACTTGCCCTGTGTTGTCTTATTGGCTACATGCCAACGTGGCAGGTAGATTGACAGTTTCACCCGCAAATCACAAAAGTTATCCGCATTTGGCGTGTGGGCGGGTGCCAATTTCATGCCCTACTGGTGACTCAATGGGCAGAAGAAACAATCTCTGTTGCTAAAATATGTCCATAGAAAAATTATCTTTTTCGGCAGATATTAGTTAAAAAAAAGATTGAACTAGCTGGTTTAGTGTTTATATGTATGACATTTATTCAATTTGAGAAATTTCATGATGTCTACAAGCTAGGCTAGGCTACGCTCAGTTAAGTTAACAGGGCAGCAGCAGGCTAAATTACATCAAGATTTCTTCTTCACTGAAAGCAGACACACTGCGCAGCAGTAATGTTTTTTTCTTGTGTACTGTAAAATGTAAGAGAAAAATTTGTGGAAAATACATCAAGATAGTACATTCCATAGCAACAATGCTTTATGAATGATTTTTGTTAATGGACACCCAGGAACCTTAGAAAGAACTGTACTACCTGATATATTCTTGGACTGCTTTTCTACAGTTGCCTTTAACAAATTAACCTCTACTATTTCAGCATCAAAGCCTTCTACTTGTCTCCTAGACTCTATTCCAACTAGGTTACTTAAAGAAGTGTTACCTTTAGTGAGCACTCCTGTATTAGATATGATTAACATGTCTTTATCAGCAGGTTATGTACCACAGTCTTTTAAAGTAGCTGTAATTAAACCTCTTCTTAAAAATCCCAGTCTTGATCCTGAGGTACTAGCCAACTATAGACCTATATCTTACCTTCCTTTTCTCTTTAAAATCCTCGAGAAATTAGTCGGCAATCAGCTGTGTGACTTTTTACATAATAATGAATATTTTGAGGACTTCCAATCAGGATTTAGAGCGAATCATAGCACTGAGACAGCACTGGTAAAAATTACTAACGACCTTCTAATAGCTTCAGACAAAGGACTTGTCTCTGTGTTTGTTCTACTAGATCTTAGTGCTGCCTTCGACACTATTGACCATCGCATCCTGCTACAGAGACTGGAGCATCTAATTGGCATTAAAGGAACCGCACTGAGCTGGTTCAAGTCTTATTTATCAGATTGATCTCAGTTTTTACATGTTAATGACAAATCCTCAATGCACACTAAAGTCAGTCACGGGGTCCCACAGGGTTCTGTCCTTGGGCTGATTCTATTCACCTTATATATGCTTCCCTTAGGAAATATAAGGAAGCACTCCATAAACTTTCATTGTTATGCTGATGATACACAATTGTATTTGTCGATCAAACCAGAAGAAACCGATCAGTTAGATAAACTTCAAATGTGCATTAAGGAAATAAAAAGCTGGATGACCGGCAATTTTCTGATGTTAAACTCAGAAAGAACTGCAGTTATCGTACTTGGCCCCGAAGGCCTCCAGAATTCAATAGCTAAAGATATTGTTACTCTGGATGATGTTATGTTTTTCTCCAGCACCACAGTACGCAATCTGGGTGTTATTTTTGTTCAGGATATGTCCTTCGATTCTCATATAAAACTAACGACAAGGACTGCATATTTTCACCTGCCTAATATTGCGAAAATTAGGAACATTGTGTCTCAGAAAGATGCAGAAAAACTAGTCCATACATTTGTTACTTCTAGGCTGTCTACTGCAACTCCTTATTATCAGGCTGCTCCAATAAGTCTGTTAAGAGTCTCCAGTTGGTCCAAAATGCTGCAGCTTGTGTACTAACTAAAACAAATTGAAGAGAACATATTTCTCCTGTTTTAGCTTCTTTGCACTGGCTACCTGTAAAAGCTAGAATAGAATCTAAAATCCTTCTCCTTACCTACAAAGCTCTTATTGGTCAGGCTCCGCCATATCTTAAAGAGCTCATAGTACCGTATTACCCGACTAAATCGCTGCGCTCTGAGAATGCAGGGCTACTTGTCGTTCCTAGAGTCTCCAAAAGTAGAATGGGAGGCAGAGCCTTCAGCTACCAAGCTCCTCTCCTGTGGAACAAACTCCCAAGTGTTATTCGAGAGGCAGACACTGTCCCCATATTTAAGAGTAAACTTAAAACTTTCCTCCTTGACAAAGCTTACAGCTAGGCCTTACGAGCCCTCAGCTATGTTGTTATTTTTAAAGCTGAGTTTGTTCTGCTTAATGATGCTGCTATAGGCCTAGTCTGCCGGCGTACAATACTCTTCCTGATACTCTGAGCTTCTCTCCTCTCTGTCTGTATCATTCATGTCTCATCAATGCATGTTACTAATTCAACTTCTTCCCCGGAGTTGTTTGTACTTTGTCGTCTCGCAGGTCTCTGCTGATCGTGGTGGTGCCTGCTGCCGTGGTCCTGCATGACGCTTCCTGCTGCTATTATCACTGTTATTCATATATAATATCACTAGTTTAATAAACTATAAAATTTGTAGCCATAAAAACACCATTAGCGGTATGTCTCGCTGTATCGTAGCTGCTATTGCCACTACTCATCATTCATCATGTTTGCCACCATAATTACTATTATTTTCACAATAAAATAATCTTGTTTCCACTTTTTTGCTGTATTAACTGCCACATATAAGTCGTATTCATATTACTATAGATATTATTATAGTTACTGTTACGCTTTGGTTGCATCCCTGGAAGTGTGTCTGTCTGTCTCTCTCTGTCCATCTGTGCGTCTTTTCTATCTTTCTCTCTCCTTTTCTTCCTCCCCAACCGGTGCAGACAGATGTCCTTCCTCCACAGAGCTGGGTCCGTCTGACGTTCCTGCCTGTTATAGGGAAGGTTTTCGTTGCCACCGTACTCTACGGAGGAATTGTTGGGTCTATGTAAATCATAAATAAGTCATAGAGTGTGGTCTTTACCAACTCTGTAAAGTGTCCTGAGATAACTTTTGTTATGATTTGACACTATAAATAAAATTGAATTGAATTGAATTGAATTGTTTAAATTGGAATACGTTAACATTACCACAGTTGGAATTATTATTATTTTTGGAATCATGTATGGCTGCTATTTTTTATATTAGATCTCACCCTTAACCCCCCTTGCAGTACTGCAAAACGTATAATAAAATATAATAAAAGCATAGTTACCCAGTGGTTATCCCAGCACCATGTGACCATTGCTGGGCCAAATGTTCGGGCAGGGTTCATACTGGCTCCAGTGTAGGGAATCTGAGGAAATAATTATGGATAGGAATTATACCGACAGGAATCAAAAGGGACTGTTCCGGGGCGGCCGGTGGCTGAGTGGTTAGAGCAGTCGCCCCATGTAGAGAAGCTGAAGGTCCTCGAGGCAGCATGTCTCCCCCCCTCTCTCTCTCTCTCTCACCCCATTTCCCGTCTGTCCTATATAATAAAAAGGTTTGGAAAACTGCCAAAAATACAAAAAAAAGGACAACTAGTCCTCCAAATGAAATGTAAAATATATTATTTGTAAATGCCTTCCAAAGTGGTCCAAATAAACTTTTCTGACGTGTCAGTCGGCAGGATTACATCATGTGTTTCACCAGAGGAGTTTTTGATGCCTTCCCCCCATGATAATGCTTCACTTTTCAAAGGTTTGAAAGGAAACAGCACATGCACCCTCTATTGTTAGAGGCATCTGAAGACACAATGAAGGTAATCCCTCTACTTCAGCAAGACATTATAATATCCATTAGTATTGCAGACAGAAAAAGAAAGAAAGCATGCCTTTGTTATATACTTTTCACTCTTTTGTTGTTTTTATTATTGAAGTATGCTCAAGTATGCAAACATAGGTCCTATATACATGCATTAGTGGAGAGATGTCAGACTGAGAGGGTTGCCTCATTAGAAGCACCTCAGCGCTGCCCAGGGAGTGAAATGGCACCTCACTCTAGCCACCAGTCCAGCCTCCTCTCTTGGTCCATATGGGGACTTGAACCGGCAACCCTTCGGTTCCCAAGAACACGCTACCTTTTCCTATTCATTCTCTATGGTAGTTCTTATCACTATGACTGTCATATAATTTTGTCATATATATATATATATGTCTGTCTGTCTACTGTATCTGTCCGTCTGTCTATCTACTGTATATGTCTGTCTGTCTACTGTATTTGTCCGTCTGTCTATGTACTGTATATGTCTGTCTGTCTACTGTATCTGTGCATCCGTCTATCTACTGTATATGTCTGTCTGTCTGTATGTATGTGTGTCTTTTTGAAACTGAGAGTTTCTTAGTTAGTTATATGGTAAGGATGTCCTCTTCCCTTTTCTTAGCTGACAGATTTGGCTGTACTCCAGCCTTCCTCAGAGCTGCTGTTTTCTTCCGGGTAGGACGTGTTTTATGAAAACTTCAAAATAAAGTTCTGCGACCCAGTTGTGTACGTTCCTCGCCCTGGTGCCATATAACTAATTTGTCTGACTAGAAGAAATTCTAAATTTCAAAATGGATAAAGAAGACATTAGGAATACAATCAATCTATGTATGTGTCTGTCTATCTACTGTATGTGTCTGTCTGTCTGTCTATCTACTGTATGTATGTATGTGTCTGTCTATCTACTGTATATGTCTGTCTGTCTGTCTGATATTCAGATATTACGTGTGTGTGTGTGTGTTTTCTAAGCACCTGGCAGGTGAGGAGCAGCCTCACAGATATGTGACTGTGCTTATTTTATGTTGATATTGTTTCTGTGCTTTACCTGTTTTCTTTTTTAAAGATGATTTTTTTTGGCAGTTTTCCAAGCCTTTATTATACAAGACAGACAGAAAATGGGGTGAGAGAGAGAGGGGGAGACATGCAGCAAAGACCTTCAGTTTCTTTACATGGGGCCACTGCTCTAACCACTCAGCCACCGGCTACCCCCTGTTTTCAATGTGTAGCAGCAGTTAGTGACAGAAACAACATGTAAAGACACATTGTGAAGCAGAAACAAATTTGAAAGTGTGATGAAAGTGACTGAACATGTTTGACAGCACACAGGACAAAGCCCACAGCTGCTGCGAGTGTTTCCACACCTGCTGACCTCTATGACCCCTCTGTGACTGTTGTAGCTGCCCAGTGTGTTCAGACAAAGTATGTTTCCTCTACATGTGTCTCACTTGCGTATCCCTTTTTTTCTGATAAACAGAAATCAACTTTTCAATGTTATTTATACTGTATACCATTAGTCACTTACCCACAAATATTATATTGGGTATTACGGTCCTACAGAAATTCCCCTTTAAAGTTGTACGCCGTAAGATTTCCATCTATTTAATTGCCTTTTAAGTTAATTTCTATCACAGAGTGAGTTAAAACAACGGTGATTGATCACGTGACCCACTAATGAAAGCACTTGTTGTCTTTTCCCGAGTATCCCATTATCCATGTATTCCAGTGGAGGCTGCTGGTCTTTCAAGGAGGGGAAGCTAATTTTTCCAGCCTACATCATAAATGTGTTGGTATATTTATATGTAAATTGTACCCTTCGTTCCTTTTCAAGAAAATGATCTGTGACCTTGTCGTACAAACTAGGCGTCTTTTCCAGGGACTTGACCAGTGTCCTCTCAATGGCAGCAAAGCTGCTTAAACGGCCTTGGCCCAGCTGGAGCTGCTGCGCCAGCCTACTGTGAAGTGTGACCACCTGTGAGTGTGAGTGTGAGTGACGGGGGGGGGCGCTCCGAAGCTGCTGCTGCTCGTTGGGGAAAGAAACCGCAGAGTGACAGAAAAGAGTAGCCAAACACAACGCTAGTTGTTTTTAACAAAGACAAAGTCTCTTGGGATCAGTAAAGTCTCCGGATCAATTAAAAAAAACGAAATGAAAAATGCTCCACTGGATGTTTACTCTTCAAGATCGCCGATTCGCTCATTTAGCTGTCATTCAAAAAAGGATTCGGCCTCCGACAGCTCATCCAATCATCATGCAGAAGCCGAGCATCCGGGCCAGCCCACTGCTCCATAGACCCCCAGAGACGCTGAGCGTTCGATTGGCGGGACAAAGCCCAGCATTTATCCAGTGAGCGTCTAGTTTGGCTGCAGTGGAACAACCCGCTCTACGCTTCCCCATTGAAGTCAGTAGAAGCTGAGCGTCCGACTGTGTAAAGCGCTGTGGGGCTGTGGGGATGAATGAGAATGAAGTTGCTCCGGTTACCTGTGATAAGTAGCTGATTCTGAACAAAAGATGAAGACTTTCTAGCGTGCATTTAGTCAATGAAATGTACACACAGCAGTATATATTTCACCACTCTTTTTTTTTTTGGTGACATTTTAGGGGAAGCTGAGTTTCCCTAGCGCAATTGCCACTGATGTCTGTGGTGACATTCCCTCTCTAGATGTAAATAAGCCGCCATGTTAGTCACTAACAGTTATGCTGCGTTCACTTGTAATGGGAAATCTTAAATTCCAACTTCTGCGTCAGGCTTGTAGTAAGAGCTGAAGTGTAATAGGAACATGTGTATATGTGTATGGATTTAAGAGGGGAATATATAGGGGGCGGACTGGAAGTAGAGAGGTGAGTGTGTGTAAACAAATACTGTACAATACAAATACAATAGCCAACGCACATAGTGACCATGAACAAGACAAGATGAAGGCTCTGAAAGAAAAGGCTAACCTGCAATTACATTTTACTGCCACAGAGGCCGCTAGAAACAAGGTATCTCAAATCTTATGGAGTACAACTTTAAACTAACTAGGGAGGAGAACTAAATGTAAGCTTCATTAGCTAGCATTTACTGCAGATCTGTAGTATATTGTTTGGATTGCACTGTATTGTGCAGGTGTTCCTATTTCTCTCTATTGAGTGTACATTTCTAAAATTGTTCACAAAAAGGCACCATTGAAACTATGGACTATTCATAATGAATAAGGCAGGAGATGGTGTCACAGGTCTGACTGCTGTGTGGGAGCAATGTTTGATCTGATACTGAGTCCCCTTTGTCTTTCTAGGTTATTATCTCTTTCTGTTTATCTGTTTATAGTTACAGCTGGGCAAGTGTTGTACTCACAGCAAACAGGTGACCAATACACACAGACAGGCCGATAGCCAAAGCAGATGAACCCTTCAGGTCATTCCGTTTGTGGTCACAGGTGGCAAACACAGTGAAGACCAGCTGAAAGGTAATGAAGAGCTCGACAACCAATGCATTTCCCATGGAGATGCTCGGATTTACCTGTGTTGGAAACAAAATAGATATTAAAACCCCTTTTACACCCTGTATTAAGATGTTATCTGTATGGATGCAATACATGCAAACACACATCAACCCATTCAATTCAAGCAGATCTTGCCTGGAGCCAGTCTGTGTGACATCAGCTAGAAATGCAAAATGACTACTATGTGATGGAAAAGCTGAAAGGTCAACTTATTCCTCTCTTGAAGGGATACATTAACCCGAATTGTTTTTATTGTTCATAATTTGATAGAATATCAGCTGTGGATATACCACTGCTGTACTGGCATGTTTTTGAAAAAATAACCAAGACACTCCAACAAAAACCTTTATTTTGTGAAAAAAACAGTGATTAAAATGAGAGAACAGTGACCACTTTGTGAGAAGAGAAAGTTTCAACAATGCTTTCTTCTATAGGATTAAAAAATGAACAGGGAGGCCACAGCTTTGAATGTCTTCAGCACATCTGCGCCCACAGGACATTTAGTTTCTCACACTGCTCTGGTTTGATCTTGGTCCATTCTTCTTCAGTCTTTTCCACAGTTCACTAACTGGAGTGGGTCCCTTATAGGGGTGGGCGATATGGCAAAATATCATATCATGTGCAATAATCTGCCCAATCAACACATTGATTTAATAGACAAATAAATCAAAACACACCACTGCTACAAATTCCACAGAGTAACCACCACCCTCACCATCTCCCTCTGCCCTCATTCCCATTTGGCATAACCAATGTTCAAAATAAATAACCAACCCATTAACTTTCCCACATGGAAACAGAGAGGAGTAACCAGCCTGGGGCACCTTTGTTCTGGCAGCTCACTAATGACCTTTGACTTTCTCAAACAAACATACAACCTACCCAACCACTGTCAGTACCACTACTTACAGTTGAAATGGGCCATAAAAAAGACAATTGACTTCAGCAACTTCCACAACCTCGACAACCCCTTACTATCAAAACTAAAACCCAAAAAATTACTATCACAAATTAATAAATTACTTTCTCACCATGACACCACCATCTCTATACCAGTACAAAAATGGACTTCAGACTTAAATGTAGATCACACTGACATAGACTAGCACACCATCTGCAACAATACATTCTCCATGTCACTCAACTCTAAGACTCAACTCATTCAATACAAAATCATACACAGGGTACACATCACCACTCACAAAATGCACTATATGGGTTTCACAGATAGCAACACCTGTAGTTCCCTATGATTGGTTGATCGGCATGTCTTCAGGGCGGTGCATGAGACGGACTAGCCAATAATGTGACTTGACTGAGAGAAAAAAAACCTGATGCGTCTGTGCAGAATATAGAACAGCAGTGGATAGAATGTGTCCTATAGACGATACTACTTTGGCAGATCGTCAACAATTTCTAACAGAGATGGTCACAAGTCACTTTTTGCAAGTCCAAGTCAAGTCTCAAGTCACATTTGTGTGCGACTTAAGTGCGACTCGAGTCGGAGTCTCAAACTCTAGTCCCCATCTCTGCGCTCTAACCCTTCACGATCTAATATCGTCATATCGCCCACCCCTAGTTTCTTAGCCATTTCTTTACTGCCAAGGATTTTCCAGAGATTCTCTATGAGGTTTAGATCTGGACTCTGGTCTGGCTGCTTCATTGTTTCAATATTCTTAGCTTCAAGGAACTGCTCAACCTGTTTTGCAGTGTGACAGGGGACATTGTCTTGTATGAAAATTGCAGCTGATTGGGAGACAATTGCAGTGAAGGTATTGCATGTTACTGATGAGGTTCACATAAACATTTGCATTCACCCTGCCATGTAGCTGTACAAGAGGCCCAACTCCTGCTGCAGAAAACATCCCCCAAACCATGACACTTCTTCCTCTAAATGTAACTGACTTCTTTACACACTTTGGGTTCAGTCTTTCCCCAGTCCCGCGTACATAATGTTTCCATCAGACCCAAATAAATTGAACGCCCTTTCATCACTGAAGTCACTCTGGACCAGTACTCCTCTGTCCACACAACAGGCTCCTCAGCAAAGGCAAGTCTAGCCTTTTTTATTCTTTCTGCTGATGAGAGATTTAGTCACTGCAGAGTGGGCTTTCAGTCCAAAAAGTCTTAAACGATGAGACACTGTGCAGAGACAGATCCTAGCCCTGTTCACCACTGAACTGGAGACCAACTCAAGCTGCAATGTTGAACTGATTCCCCATTGAGAGTCTCCTCATAATCCTGTCCTCTCGTGCACTTGTTTTACGTGGACGACCGGCCTTTTTAAGGGACTTAAATGAATCTGTGTCCTTCACAGACTGTGAACGCCCAACCTCTCTCTGATGGCTGAGAGGGTCACCCCTTTGGCCTTCATCTGGACAACCTGCTGTCTCAAGGTCTCAGTCTCCTTAAAGAAGCTCACCATCTTGCAAAGTAACCAGGAGAGCTGCAGATAAATAGGGTGTGTCCAACAATGAAGTCAATTGTCACCAGGTGCCAGATTAACACCACTAACTGAGAGGGATCGGAAAGTGTTCTCTAATTTTACTCACTGTTATAATATAGGTTTTTGTTGAAGTGCCTTGGTTATTTAAAAAACATGATAGGCCAGCAGTGGTATAGCCACAGCAGATATTCTATCAAAATTTCTACAATACAAAATAATATTTAAGAATAAATCAAGTATTAATAATTTGTTCTCTAATTTTGATCTCCGGTGTCGTACCCATGTCATAATTGAATATTTGTTTTGCATAGCAATTATTTAATTAATTGGTAGAAACCATATGCATGTTTTATATATTTATATAATATTCCTGTGTTCATTACATTTCAGTTTATTTAGGTCACGTTGAATAAATTAATTAATTGTTTAATACCCCTAGGGGAATATGTTTTTCACAAAGATCATAAGAGAATATGAAAATAACATGAATGACAACACATAATATAAAAATCAAAATAAAGGACATCAAGTTCAAGAAAGTTTTCAAAGCATGTGTTCAGAGCTTGTAAAGCAGCTCAATGTTGTGTGGAACAAAGGATGATGCCTCTTTTAGTCTGTATTCTGCATGTTATACCTTCACCATGGGGAAAAAAGTGCATACTCGTGACTTAAAGGGTGCAGTGGATCTGATGATCTCGTGAACTAACTTCATGGTGTACTGGTCTCTTTATGTAAGTAATTCTGCACATTAGTTCCCCAATTATCTTGTCATCCAGTCTAACAGTCCTGTTCATTTCTTGTTTTGTGCAGTGCAATGTTGCAATGCAACAAGCATGCATCCACTGATGGCATAACCTTAGACAGTCTTTTCTGTGCTAAACATTACTTTAATTTTCATTTAAGTCTTTGCCTGGAATGAATCCCATTAAAACTAGTTGCAGATAAACAGACAAATCACATTTGAGAAGGTAAAGAATAATTATAAGTAGGAGACTATATGTCTGCTCTTGGAGAGGAATGAATAAGGTGACAACATCACTGTGAAATAAGTTAGTTGTCAGTAATTGCTTAAAAAAAAAAAGACAAACCGTGGTGACCCCCATGCCACCCCTAACTGAGGCTGGAGTGATGCCGTACAGAATAGCGGCCCCCGCTATAGCGCCTACACACTGGGCCAGCAAGTAGAAGACAGCTTTAGCCAGATTGAGCTTCCTTGTCACCACCATGGCTGCTGTGACTGCAGGGTTAATATGAGCACCACTGATGTGGCCGAAGCACTGCACCATGGTGGCGATGCTCAGACCGAAACACAGCGAGATGAGCACCAGATCAGGGGGACGGGGATTCTCCTGAACAGCACCCCAGTTGATGGTTGACCCGAGGCTGAGCAGTTCAAAGAGCAGCATGGCGAAGAACTCTGCCCCCACACACCGCCAGAACTCTTGAGTCCAGACACCCTTGAAGGCAGTCATGGCTTTCTCTCGACGGAAGCAAGATAGTTGCCAGAAGTGACAGTGAGGTTTACGGCAGGGGAAGCAACACCTCCTAGAAGGGATGACAGGAGGGCCAAAAATCAGTAAGAAGAGAAAAAAGTTATGAGAGGGGGTGTAACCCCTGAACAGAGAAATAACTATAATCATAACACATCATGTAAAAAGCAAAAGGAGGATTTGGTCACTTTAATGTTATTCATTTAAAATGGGAGGGCAGTCTTGTGTTGATGAGGGTGAAAAATCACATGAGAATCACAATTCTTATCTTCTATAAATGTCATTACATTTTTGAAACAGTAACATTCAGATGGTTGAACGGGAGATGTTGAACTATGTTGGAGGAGCAGCGCTGCACACCTTCTCCATAACTTAAATAATTCAATCATATTTATCAAATTTACAATTCAGTTCAGTGGGCAATGTTCAAAGCTTCCATTGCTGAAGCTGCAGTGGTGAAAGAGGCCTTCCGGGATATGTTATCCCAGAAGACTCCGGGGGAAGTTGCAATGTACGGACAGGCCAGAAGGGCTGTAGCCTCTGCTGTGTCAGAGGCAAAGCAGCGGGTGTTGGAGGAGTTCGGAGAAGTCATGGAGAAGGACTTTCGGGCGGCACCATGGTGTTTCTGGAAAACCATTCGACATCTCAGGAGGGTGAAACGGGGAACCGTCCAAGCTGTTTACATTAAGGACGGGACGCTGGTGACCTCAACCGATGAGGTAATCGGGCGGTGGAAGGAGCACTTTGAGGAACTCCTTAATACGACTAACACTCCCTCTTTTGTAGAGGCAGAGCTGGAGGCTGATGGGGAATCATTGTCAATTTCTCTGGCGGAAGTCACTGAGGTAGTCAAACAACTCCACTGTGGCAAAGCCCCAGGGATTGACGAGATTCGTCCAGAAATGCTGAAAGCTTTGGGTTTGGAGGGGATGTCTTGGTTGACACGTCTCTTCAATATTCCGTGGAAGTCTGGGACAGTGCCAAGGGAGTGGCAGACTGGGGTGGTGGTTCCTCTGTTTAAAAAGGGGGACCAGAGGGTGTGTGTAGTCGAACCTCAGATTGAAGAGGAACAATGCGGATTCCGTCCTGGACGTGGAACAACGGACCAGCTCTTCACTCTTGCAAGGATCCTGGAGGGGGCCTGGGAGTATGCCCATCCAGTCTATATGTGTTTTGTGGATCTGGAGAAGGCATATGACCGGGTCCCTCGGGAGATACTGCGGGAGTATGGAGTGAGGGGGTCACTTCTGTGGGTCATCAAATCTCTGTACACTCAAAGCGAGAGCTGTGTCCGGATCCTCGGCAGTAAGTCGGATTCATTCCCGGTGGGGGTTGGCCTCCGCCAGGGGTGCGCTTTGTCACCAATCCTGTTTGTGATTTTCATGGACAGGATTTCGAGGCGTAGTCGTGGTGGGAAGGGGGTCGTAGTTCGGTGGGCTGAGGATCTCGTCTCTGCTTTTTGCAGATGATGTGGTCCTGATGGCATCGTTGGTCAGTGACCTTCAGCACTCACTGGATCGGTTCGCAGCCGAGTGTGAAACGGCTGGGATGAGGATCAGCACCTCTAAATCTGAGGCCATGGCTCTCAGCAGGAAACCGGGGGATTGCTTACTCCAGGTAGGGAATGAGTCCTTACCCCAAGTGGAGTTCAAGTACCTCGTTTGGCCGGAGAATCGGAGCAACGGAGGCGGTGTTGCAGTCGCTCTACCGCACCATTGTGACGAAAAGAGAGCTGAGCCAGAAGGCAAAGTTCTCGATCTACCGGTCAATCTTCGTTGCTACCCTCACCTATGGTCATGAAAGCTGGGTCATGACCGAAAGCACAAGGTCGCGGGTATAAGCGGTCGAAATGGGTTTTCTCAGGAGGGTGGCTGGAGTCTCCCTTAGAGATAGGGTGAGAAGTTCAGCCATCCGTGAGGAACTCTGAGTCGAGCCGCTGCTCCTTTGCGTTGAAAGGAGCCAGTTGAGGTGGTTCGGGCATCTATTAAGGATGCCCCCTGGGCGCCTCCCTAGGGAGGTGTTCCAGGCACGTCCAGCTGGGAGGAGGCCTCGGGGAAGACCCAGGACTAGGTGGAGAGATTATATCTACACACTGGCCTGGGAACACCTCGGGATCCCCCAGTTAGAGCTGGTTAATTTGGCCCGGGAAAGGTAAGTTTGGGGTCCCCTGCTAAAACTGCTGCCCCCGCGACCCGACCCCGGATAAGTGGATGAAGATGAGATGAGATGAGACATTTCAGTTTTACTGCTCTTATGTACAACCCAAACATCCACCCTGTGTCAATCATCTAAACGGCAGAGGGGGAGAAGAAAAGGGACTGTGCGTCTCTGCGTGTGTTACAAGCATGATGCATAAACGGCTCTAATGCCATTCTAGTCCACTTACAGTATGTGTTACCTACCGGGCCACCCACCTGAATGAATCATTTTCACTGCTTCTGTAGGCTGTGGATTTTTAAATGATTTTTACATAGTATTATTATTATTGATGTATGAGTATTTTTCTTTAGTGATTTACTTTAATGGTCAAAGGCTGCTTTCAGTGACAGTACTATATAGTCACTGCAGCAGATATCAGAAGAAATTCCAGCCGCAATACTAAAAACTGTAGATATAATCTTGAGAGAGGAACTAATCTTTTAGCTTCTGAACTAATCAATAAAGTTACTTTTCCTTGTGTGTAAATGCACACAGAGGAGTAATGGTGGACAGTAGCTCTACCCAAATTTGAGAGAATTATGATATTATGTGATTGATATTTCCCTCATTAAAGATTAATTTCACCCATCTGCTATTAATCAGAATGTATATTTTTTGTATATTAAATTTTGCAGACAGGTACACAAGAAAAAGCATAACAGCCGTACAGTGTGTCTGCTTCAAAGTAAAAAAGAACAAAGAAAAAAGACAACAACACGAAACCCGGCATCCCTCCCAACAACCCATGTCAGACATGGTCACAATAACCAACCAAGCAACCGAACAACATTTAACATAAGTAGATAGGTAAAGTAAAAAGCTAAAACTAATGGAAAAAATAAATAAAGTAATTCAAGAAGAAGGAAAACAAACAAACAAACAAAAAAAAGGGAATGTGGGGAGGGTCTCTCCTTCCAGGCGCTAGGAAGTGTCCTCAGCATCATCAGGAGAAACAGTAAGACTCTTACTAATAAGAGCCAGCAGTGGGTCCCAGGTTTTGTGGAATGCTGTCAATGATACCCCTGTGAAAACCTTAACTTCTCTAACCTTAGACATTTTAAAATGTCACGTATCCAACTATTATGAGTCAGTAAAGAAACATGTTTCCATTTTAGGTGAATGTTACGTCTGGCAAGCAGGGTGGTAAAGGCCACGACACGTTGCGTAATAATGGGCAGAAGCCCAAAAAGAACAGTCAGGGGATTTGGTTCCACATCTGTGTGAGGAGCCGGTTTGAGGGTTTGAAATATGTAAGAAATAAAGCAAGCTTTGGGCACGTCCAGAACATGTGTGCGTGGTTGGCTGGGGACTGCTTACAGCGGTTACAAGCATCACTGTGACTAGGGTATATCTTAGCCAATTTAGAATAGGTGAAATGGGCTCTATGGAGCACCTTCCACTGTAATAGGCTGTGCCTGGCACAAATTGAGGACGAATGGACCAGTTTTAAAATGCCCCTCCATTGGACATCAGTAATGTCAATTTCCCAAATCCCATGCATTTTTAGGGGATACTGTGGGGACTGAGCTCCGAAGAGCAATCCTATTATAAATAACCGATAACAGTCATTTATGTTGTACATTTAGAGCCAGGAATCGGTCCATCTCAGCTTCAGGGGGGCGGTTCGGAAAATGTGGGAATTGCTTTTGGATAAAATGTCTAAATTGAAGGTACCGAAAGAAGTGACTAAGGGCCTACTCACACTGTCCTTCTGGCCGGGGCCAAAACCGGTTTTTCAGCTAACGGACCATGCACGGACATTTAACAACAACAACAATGGCGGTGAAAGGTTCACGTTGGTGTGGTGCGGAGGTGGAGTGTTTACTGCAGATTTGGTCGGATGAAAATATTCAAAAACAGTCGACAAGACGCACAAAAACTCAGAGGTCTGTGGAAAGATTTGTAAACAAAGCCACACACACGCGATCAATGCGTGTGACGTGTTACGGCATGATGGTGTATGGACAGCAAGAAGCATTGGCCAGTACAAACGGGGCTGGGGCGCGGGGGGGAGAGGGAGGGGGGACAAGTACCCTAAAGTCCGGGTCGCGGTCCGGAAGGACAGTGTGAGTACGCTCTAAAAGGCAGTCTGTATTTGTGTGACATAGATGCAAAGTATGCAAAAACAACTCTGTCATAAAGGTCATTAAGCGTTTTGAAGCCCTTATCTGACCATATGCGGAATCAGTATGATCACAGGGCGGGCACACGTCGGCAACTCCACCGCAAAGCCAATATAAAAGTTTATTAATGTGGCAGGCCCAGAAGTAGTGGCAGAAATTAGGGAGTGCTAGTCCCCCTTGAGGTTTAGGGAGTTGAAGAATATGTTTTTTTGATACGGGCTGTCTCATTCTGCCAAATAAAGACGCTAAGTTGTTGGTCCAGATTAGTAAATAACGATTTTTTAAGACAAATTGGGAGATGCTGAAAAAGATACAGAAAAAAAGTAAAATGACCATCTTAATAAGATTAACCCGGCCTGCAAGGGACAAGGGGAGGCCCGCCCATCTACACAAGTCTGACTTACATTTATCGAATAGCGGCTGGAAGTTCTTTTGAAAAAGGTCCCTGAAAGAGCTGGTGAAGAACACCCCCAAACACTTTAACCCCTCGTCAGCTGTTTTAAAGGGGAATATGGATTGTGGGAGTGATCTCACCAAGTTGTTGACAAAAAATATCTCAGTCTTCTGAATATTCAACTCATACCCCAAACCAGGTGCCCCAACTGATCCAGGATTGATAAAACTGGGGGGAGGGAGGATGTGAGGTTTAAAGTAAATAAGAGGTTTGTCGCATATGAGGAAAGTATGTGGACTAGACCGAAATGAGTAATGCGTTCAAACTCATTCTGGTTTCTAAGCCAGATGGTTAATGGCACGATGGCTATGTTGAACAACAAGGGTGAGAGTGGACAGCCCTGTCAGGTCCCATGTTTGAGAGGGAAAGGTGCTGAACAGACACAGTTATAGTGTTTACAGATGAAGAGGGGGTTACATACAGAAGCTTAACCCAAGAAATTAAATTAGAATCAAAGCCAAATTTATACAAAATGAAAAAGCCCCACTCTACCCGGTCAAAGGCTTTCTCTGCATCCAGCGCCACTACGACCTTGGGAGTGTCCAATCCAGGTGAGAATATGATGTTGAGCAGCCTTCTGGTGTTGAAGAATGGATGTCTCCCTAATATGAAGCCTGTCTGGTCTAGTGAAATTATTGATGATATCACACTTTGGAGGCAGAGGGTGAGGAGTGCCTCAATAAAGGTCGCTGGCAGTCTGCCTTCAGTAAAGGAGTCATTGAACATTCTCAAAAGGATGGGAGCTAATAACATCAAGTACGCCTTTAAGAACTCGACTGTAAAACCATCGGGACCAGGAGATTTCCTGTTTTGCATAGACTTGATCGCTTCATGCACCTCCAACAGAGAGATGGGTCTACAGAGTTCCCTAGGGATATTTATATCAATCTGAGGGTACGTTAAACAGTCTAAGGGATTAGGGGTTGCTGCAGTAATTGGGCTGCATTCAGAAGTACAGTATATAGTGCGGTGTAAAAATCAGAAAAAGACTTGTTTATAATCACAGGATCAGAAGTGAGGCTGCTGTCCAGTAAATTTGAATTGAATTTTAGAGGTAATTCTTGAAGCACAAGCTGCATGTGCCTGCTGTGCCAATAGTCGCCATTTTGGATTTGGGTTGCAACAAAATCTTTAAACTTCCTATCTAGTAAGTGTGAGCTGAACCTCCATGGTGAACATGGAATTGCGTGGAAAAACTAATGTCAATTGTGGTAGGAGCATGGTCAGAGGTGACTATTGGGTGATATTCACACGCATTCACACAGTCGAGGAGATTGAGTTCACATAACAGCGTGAGCAGGCACAGAAAGAAGAGATGAAAAAACGTGAATTCAAAAAATATCAGAAAACACTGGATCTCAAGTCAACATGTCCACAGTGTGTTAAAATGTCTATTTAGCGATTTCTGTTCAAAACTCTTTAACAGACAGAATATCAACAGCCCGTCAGGGCGTTAACTATTAACGCTGCGGTCCAAAAAATAAACTCTGGCGTGTCCGGGGCACAACTCTACAGTTAGCACCACATCAACTCACGGTAATCCAGATAGCATGACAAAGGCTTGTCTGTTTTGAAATCAGCAGCTCTCCACGGTCATCAGTTCTCTTCTGTGCGGGTGGATGTAATGAAGGCTTTCGCCTCGATGACCGAAGAGAGCGTTTTCCTCCCTCCGTCCTTCATTGTGACAACCAGCCTGGCATGGAACAGCAGCTCGGGTCTGAAGCCCAGGTCATAAAGCTTACGACATCACCTCTCAGTCCTTATAGATGGCAATGGGAGAGCCTCTGTACTGCAGTTTCCCTCTCCTGGCGCGGGCTTCGCGTATGATTTTCTCCTTCACCTGGTATCTGTGCAGCCTGACTGGAAGCAGGCTAGCGTGTGGTGGGCGCTGTCACATTCTGACTCCAGGAAGCTTTCGCCGAAAACCTCCATGAGCAGCAGGGGAGAGGGCTGTGCGGTACTGCTCCAAGAGGTTAGTAATAGCTGCCATGCTAATCTTGCCACCTGCCTCGTCTGCGGTGCTAACCTTCACCCCCTGGTTTTTCACAGTCTGTCTGGCTGCATACATTGACATATTTTGGTGGTGTATCCGTCAAACGAGACGAATATTACTATTGTAGTGACTTTCGGGGTCCTGAAAAGTGAAATTATCAAAAGTTGCAGGAGCAAGACTCGACCATGCCTACTCCATCTCAGCCAAACCGGAAGTCCAAGGATGTGTATTTTTTATGACCAACCCATGGATTAACAATGGAGCCACAGATTAAACTGCGGTCTGTGAATCACTAATCTCACTATGACTAATACGAAAACACGGGGCATTTGACTAGGTTTGTGTTGTTCAATGGAGAAGTCTCTTTCTGCTTCCTCAAGATAGTAATTATCAATGTTCCTCACAATATCTCACATTAAGACCAACACACCCATGGGCGCACAGACAGGAGCAATTACATTTGCTACCTACAAAACGTTGGTGTGAAATGACAACTGTGTTGGTTTGAAACTAGCAATGACAGTTGCGCTGCGCTGTGTGCTGCTTTGCGCCGGATGCAAGATAGAGTCCTATTACTATTTCATGAATCATACAGTGCACCAAAATAAGAACCTTTCTGTGTTTATTAAATAGTGAATTGGATCAAGAATTAAATTTGAATTAAACTAACAAGATTTAAATGAATCAAGTGTGATTTTTTTTCATGTAAACAACCACTGAATCAAAGCTATTCACTTACATACTTAGTCACATGACTCATTGTCTATAGTCATCAGAGGTGTAGTGATATATTTTTTTGCTTAGCGCACACCTATGATGCACGCGCAATTTTAAAATGGTTCAGCTTTTCTAAGATTGTGTACTGTGACAAGTCTACAGAGACCCAATATGAGTCAACTGTATAAAGGCCTTTACACACCGGGGGCGTCTTTTTTGTGTGATTAATTTGCACTTTAATATATGTTTTTTTAACTGTTGTTTTCCTCGTGAGTACTTTCACATAGAACGTAAATATTACACAACGAAAAAGTGACGTTATTTTTTTGGATCAAGGTCGATTTTACGGGGGGGGGGGGGGGGTGCACCGCACATAAAGACAGCAAACACTGAAGTTGTTTTGTTTTTTTACTTCTGAGGATTATAAAACAACAACACAGAGGTCTGCTGCTAGACCTTGTTCACCTGTGGATCAGACGTAAAACTATTTGTATACTATAAGTCTTCTTCCTTCTTACCTTTCACAATAAAAGCTCTAGACGCACACTACGTAGTGTTTACCAGAGGGAACTTAAATTTATTCACAGCATTTCTCTAAAAGAAAACTCCATTAAATATCTTACAGTAGCTCAGTTTTAGCTTCCTGACTGTGTTCAGAAATCACAGGAGACGCTTTTATTTTGTCTCCTGGCCGGAGTCTCTGGTGCACCAGTTGACGTCTTGAATCAATAGAGCCACCTTAAATATCCAAATGATGACAAACTATTTGTTGTGCCTGAATGTCAACCAGATTATACTATTCTGTTTTTCTCACTTGGAGAAAAAAGTGCCGGAGCTCTACTAAAGTGCGTTCCGGCAGGACTACATCCCTGATAGTCATTATCACTGAAGAAGTCACCATGTCAGAAAAAACTTAGTAAAACCATAAAGGCTGGACTACATTTTCACTCATGGCTTCTCTAAAAGATGGGCCAACAATGCAGCCCCAATTACATTACTAATAATCAAGCAAACAATTATGCTATTTATCAAATTCATTACATGCAGAAAGTTAGGCTCCATGGTCTGTCTGGGAAACAGAGGAGATTTGCCCACTTTCCCTTTCTAGCCTTGATTGTGTTTTGGCTTTAACAATAATTGTACAATTCCAAAGATTTTAGTTTGATCAGTACTCAGCAGAGTGAAAAAGTTGAACACTAATCAGTGTCGCTGAAGATGGCAACAAAATATTTTTTTTTAGTGGGCAGTTGCATATATGTTTGCTCATAGTGTAGGCCTCATAAAACCATAATATAAAGTGACATGATACATGACTTAAGCTAAAGGTCCAGTTTTAAAGAGGGCTCCAAAGTTTCTTTTATGGAGTCCTTTAGTTATCATGTGCTACATATTTCTTATTCTGGGGATTTGTGCTTAACCACTGGCTCCCTGTCCCATAACAAATACAGTTTAAAGTCCTTCTGCTCACCAACAAAGCCTTAAAAAATTGACTCCCTCCTACCTCACTGACCTGCTCCACCACCACTCTCCTTCCCACAGCCTTCGTTCTTCTGATGCAAATCTCCACCGCTAAGGACCAAGCACCATACAAGGGGTGACAGAGCCTTCTCCATTGCTTCCCCCTCCTTCTGGAACACTCTCCCCAAACACATCCGTGACTGCACCAACCTGACAATGTTCAAATTTCGAACCAAAACTCACTTCTTCAGAAATACTTTTTACTATTATTACTGTGTGGTTTTTATTGTATTTCTTTATATGTAAGGAGTCTTTGAATACCTTGAAAAGCGCTATATAAATAAAAATGTATTATTATTATTAATTATTATTATTATTAAGTGGGAGAAACAGAGGGTTAGTAGGTGCTCACGTTCATTTTTGCCAAGTCCCCTTAAAATGTTAATTCAGCCCTGAACGTAAACATAACAAAATAGGGAGCATTCATGATTATTACACCATTAACCTATTTTCCATTAATTTATTTATTTTAATTAGTCCCATCAATCTTCAAAGATAGGTCTCTTTCCATGTCCCGATTCCACCAAATCTTAGTTTGTTTTCATCTGTTTTTTGCTTTATCAGTAACTCCTCAGGCCTTACAATCAACTCATTGCCTGCACCTGGTTCCCCCTCTCCTCACATGCAGTCCATTCTCTCATTAGTCCCTCAGCATATACAGTATACTTGTCCCCTCTCACTTGTTCCCTGTTAGATTGTCTGATGTATTACCAAGCGCTCCAGCGATATTTGGCCTGTATTTCCCTGATCTGCCTGTTCTTAGCCTGCTTTTTTTTTTTTGGACCTTGGATTCTGCCTGCTCCTATTTGGATTTCTTAGCCTTATCTCCTACTTTTTACCCTACGTAAGTAAATAGCACATTCCCATTACTCTGTCTCATTGTCATGCATTTGGGTTAAATTCTGCCAGTGCCAATGAACTTTACATTTGACTGGTTTAATCGTAGATTATAATGGTTTCTTTGTCCCTTTTATTCAACTGGGAACAATGTTTTATCATCACAAGTCCAAGAATGTAACCCAATAATTGTGTGGGCCCCTTGTCACTAATGTAGTGCATGCATGAAAGCACAGTCACAATGCTACTAAAATCTGCTTTATCCCCAAATCTTTCTTTGCATTTGCACTTTGGTATGTATTAGTATTTAGTGTGTTAGTATGCTCTATAAATGATAATGAAAAAATATGAAAAAATATTGATGATTACGGCAGCAAGTGGTTGAGAAAGAAAAAGATAACAGGAGAAACAACATAGTCATCCCATATGTGGCTGGGGTATCGGAGAAACTCAGGAGGATCTTCAACAAACACTGCATCCCTGTGTATTTCAAACCCGGTAACACACTCAGACAGAGACTAGTACATCCGAAGGACAGAACACCACACACCCACAAAAGCAACCTGGTTTATGCTGTCCAATGCAACGAGGAATGCAAAGATCTTTACATTGGAGAAACAAAACAACCACTGCATAAACGCATGGCCCAACACAGGAGAGCTAACTCCTCAGGCCTGGACTCCGCTGTCCACTTACACCTCAAGGAGAAAGCCCACTCCTTTGATGACAGCAATGTCCAAATCTTGGACAGAGAGGACAGATGGTTTGAAAGAGGAGTAAAAGAAGCCATTTATGTAAAAGTGGAGAAACCATCGCTAAACAGAGGAGGAGGTCTGAGACACCACTTATCTCCAATTTACAATGCTGCCCTTTCAGCAATTCCCAGGAGATTCAACAATCTAACCTCAAAGAACAACTGCTTTGAGGATAACGATGACCTGGACGAAGGAGAACATTCACAGGCTTATTGATGATTATAATAATACTATTACTAGTATTAGGAGTCAGCGGTGTGCACAGACTTTTCGAAGGGCAGGTGCAAAAGTGGGGGGAGGGGGGGCCAGTCATAGATGCAGTGGTAGAGGTGGAGATGGACACCTACATCTCCCCATTATGAGGTCATACAGGCAAGGTCATACCCTTAAAGGTCACGTGTCAATTTAAGTATCAAATATTTTATATATATATTTTTTTTTCTTTTAGAGATGAGAACTTGTGTTACTATGTCTACGTGAATTCCCTCAATGTGGGATCAATAAAGTATCTAATTTTATCTTAAAGAACATCCTTTATAATTCCAGAGAATTTCAAAGATTCATCATAGGATTCTATGGGAACTCCTGTTCAAACACCATCGGTATCCACGCCTGAAGTCTCCACAGAAAAAAATCGCATCAACATGAAAACAGACCAAAGCCAACAAAGGAACAAACTAAAGTTCATAGTCAGCATATACGAGCTACTCCCTACAACTGTCAAACCCAAAAAGCCATGAAGCCAAACAACATTATTATACGATTATGTCTCAATTTATACAACTGTTTTTAGAAAGGAAATTTGATCTATACTATATCGGCTTAATGCTTAAAATAACAATCCAATCCAAACCACAGATGCTCGTCCTGTCTGCAGCCCCCGCTCCACACTTACCTGCTCCGCTCCCGTGCGTTTTTTACGCGTGTACTCACCGCAGGCACTCCAGAGCCCCGCTGCTCTCCGTCATGACTCCAAGGGACGCCTGCGTGTGTCGCTCTTTTATAGCGGGGGCTTGTGGGTGTGTGCGCTTGTATGTTGAAGGTTGTGGTCTGGTTTACGCTGGTCTGACCTGGATGGGATCGGGCGAAACATTATTACCACCAAATAAAATGACTAGAGTAAGTCACTTACACAATGTGATGATGATTATATTGGTCGAATACTTGTTAGTAGCCAGACCAGTGCAATAAGTCACTAGGTGCATTTAATATTGTCGACTGTAAAACGATGAATCAAATCCTGAAAATCATTCTGTTCTTGAACTATAACTTTTAGTCACATTTCTGAAGGTTTTTCAAACTGTAATTTAATTCCACTTATTTTGGACACAGCTGTGAGATGAAATAACTGATGAGATAACTGCCTTAATGACTCCATTTATCCAGAGTATCAAGATTCCCGCAACAGCACTCAGAGTAAAGAGAGTGTTTAAGATCAACAACACAAGATCAACCATTACAAAAGAATGGAAATAGTGAAAAATATTAAATAGATCAATAATTCGTGTGCCTTAAAGAACCACTACGACTAGTCATTTTGTCTGTGATATGCGAACATTACAGACAATCCAAACACACGGTAGACTTCTGTCTGCACCGGTTGGGGAGGAAGAAAAGGAGAGAGAAACATAGAAAAGACAGACAGATGGACAGAGAGACACTTCCAGAGATGCAAGCAACCACAAAAGTAACAGTAACTATAATAATATATATAATAATGGGAATATGACTTATATGTTAGAAGGTAAGGTGAGTGAGCAAGAACATGATGCAGCTGCAGAATGTAGTTTTAAAGTGCGTTTTTTTAAATAGTCTGAATGTGTTTTAACAGAATTTCAGTGACTGTGTGTAAACTGACTTAGCCTACATGTGTTAAAGCAGCTGAAATAAAGCTACTGTATGCTGCTGAGCAACGCTCCATATAATGTGAACTGTTTTATTTTTTTCAGTTTCTACTGTAACAAGCCACTTTTTTGAAACTCCTCATACAGTCTGCATTGACCACATTTAGCTGGACTAAACAAAACGCTCACAATCAGCTCACTGAGAACAATTCTCAGTCAGATAGATAAAACACTGAGCTAAAAACATAACAAGGCGCAGTACATACATGAATAACTTATGTTTGAACTTTCACGTAAATCTGTATTTCATTATAGAATAACACCTTTCCCTTTAATCACTGCACGGAAGCATATGTAACAAGAATGACAGAAATGCAGAAATTTACTTCAATATGTATCTTTTCTATAGCTTTGGATATAGTAATTTACTTGTGAAAAATAACAAGTTGAAATGGAAAAAAAAAGTCCTGCAAAAGTGCAGTGGTATCTTGAAATGCATGCATTGGTGTCTCCCCTTGAGTTTGGAAGGTTCATCGTTTGCTGCCAGTTCCTACATCTGGATAGATGTGTTTATAGATTTCCAGGCTACCTTCCACATGCATTTGGCCACATGTTCTCATTCAGATCACATCATGTCATTTAAATGTTTGCTGAAACTACAATCAAGTGTGCTTGGAATGATTATCATTCCATTTTATTGTAAATACTTTTTCAATATGGTTACTGCAGCAATTCACCAAATGTTCCTGTTCATCGGATGATCATTGTATCAGCATGTTTCTATCCAATGAGCTCCAGTAGGGCTAAACTCACAACCGGCTTCACAGAGACGGACTGGTTATTTATAGTTGATACTGCAACACACAGGCCCAATTCCAATCCGGCCCCCTACACACTAACCCTACGTTGATAATATTTGTTTGAATTCACAATGTTAACCACATGTTTAAAATTGTGACTGTAGAGCATGGAAAAGTTGGTATGTGACAAGAGAGTGGGTGGAACAAAAAGTAATTCCCATATTTTCCCATTGACTCCTCAGAGATGGTTATCTCTATTTTGGGTTCACCTGTCCCAACCCTCAGGCTGATCCAAGAGCAACTACCTCAACTGTCTGTCGTATTGCTTGTGTCTTGTGGTATTTCTCTTGTTTGTATTTGCAGCAAAATGATGTGAGAAGCCATGTGTGCTGATAATATAAAGGTCAGGAACACAACCAAGACGGGCCTGACTGTGACCATGAGCACATGCAACATGCTGTATGTAGTGGAATGGCATTGTAAACACTCCTGGTAGTTACCTTGTTTCCTTGCAAGACAACTATACTGGACAGGTTGCCACAAATATTGCTGTGTACATTATTATGTCTAGAAGATGAATCATAATGAATCTGCTGATCAATATAACAACACTTTCTTATGGAGATTGGGTGTTTATTTTCTAATTCAACAGTTTGTTTCGTTAACGCCTTTGGGAGACTTGTGGGTTTGTGAGTTGTCCACACAACATGAGGACCTTGTTTAATGTAAACAGTGGTGAATAGTATCTTCTGACAGCAGTAAACACAAATATCTTTGGAAAAATAATTCAAAGTTCTTTAGATATCATATACACATAGTTCTAGTAAAGCAGGACAAACCAAGTGGTGACAAAGGGGGTGTTGGGATGGGTGATGTTCAGCTGCATGTTCTCCTACTGAACACATTGAAGAGTTGACTTATTCACAGGACAGAGGCACTGGCCTTGATGCAAATGCATGTTGTTTTATTTATTTAGCTCTTTATGTAGCTATTATCATTATATTGGGGTCATTTAATTAAAGGATGAATATGGAGAATGAGCAGAACACCACCATCTAGTGTCTCAAGATCGTAGTCACAACAACAACAAAAAATTCCAGCAGTCCGGTTGTCATGTTTGTTGCCCAGTAGCCTACAGGAGACCTGAGTCTGTTTAAGCCCGTTTGAAACCATCCCCTCCCGCAAATCGCACCATAAAAACAAGTATTACAGAGGAGTTTGACTGACAGTTAGCGTTAGCTGTTAGCTGTTAGCTGTTAGCTGTTAGCGTTAGCCATTACAGCTAAGTAAAGATGAAAGTGATGTTAGCGATCAAGGAGAAACGTAGCCATTTGGGCGTGCGTTTTAATGGTGTTTCTCTCCTTTCTCTCAGTCCATGGAGTGAATGCTTGGCCTATATTGACTCTGGTTTTTGCCCGTCTCCGGTCACTCAGCTGCTGGTACAAATAACGCCCCCTTCACTGAGGCTCCGAAGCAGCTGCAGGGTGGACAAACTCCATTTCACCAAGTGCCAGCCTACAGTAGCTGCACCCAACAACAGACAACCCTGACAACCAGCAATGCCCAACGCTATTGGCTGCTACCAAGGAAACAGAACGGGACAGAAAGTCATTGGCAAACCCCTCAAAAATGTTTAAATATTAATAATATATTTTTTTATGGAGAAGCAATACTTTCATTCTGTACCCATCAAAACGCCCCGTGGGTGTATTTTTTTTTTAAAAATATAGCTTTAATAAAGATTTTAAATATTCAAACTTTAAGTTGATTTTCTCTAAAAAAAAAGTGGTTTTAATAAAGTCAAATAATATGGTAGCACGGCAGAAGTTCGAGTAAAACCCTCTCTTTCCTATTGGGTCAGTGTAACAGGCAATCTGGTTAAGTAACAACTTAGCCTGACAGTTAACCAGCCTTGACTGAGCTAATTTGCCAGCACAAGTTGCTATAGTAACCTGTCAGACAAACTGAAATAAGCCTGGTTTATGTGGTAACCTCGCTATATGGAACAGGCCTCCTGTTTACATAGTTCCATCATATCCTTACCCAGAGGGCATAGAGGTACAAAACCTTGGAGAGGATCTTATTGTGTCCCAGGGTCCAAATGAATGTAGGCTAATAAGGATGCATGTGTTGTTTACTCAGGTGACCTGGCATACTGATAATCTGTCTGTCCTTGTGTCTGTCTTTGTCTCCGTCCATCTGTCTCTCTCTCTTTTTCTTTCTCCCCAAACGGTTAAGGCAGATGTCCGTTCCCCATACAGTTGAGTCTGTTCCTGCTGTTAAAAGGAAGGGTTTTTGTTGGCACTATGTGCACAAGATTACTGGATTAATACTGTATATAATAACTATAATAACAGTTATTATTATTATTATTATTAAAGATAGTGCAACTTGTTGTTGCTCATGGGGGAATTGTTGGGTCTATGTAAACCATAAATAAGTCATAAACTTGACCGTTTGTAGAGAAAGAAAGAGACAAATGGACAGACAGACACAAAGACAAACAGAACAGTCCCAGAGATGCAAGCAACCACACAAGTAACAGTAACTAAAATAATATCTATAGTAATGTGAATATAAATAACATGTTATGGCAGTTAATATAGTAGAATGACATACATAGTAGAAACAACTGCAGTTAAAATGATAAAAAATGGTAATGATAATAATTAAGGTGGTATATAAGATCAATGATATGAGAAGTAGTAATAATAGCTATGATGAAATGAGAATTACGACTGATAATGTTTTTCTGTTTTTAATTTTAGAATTCAAAACTAATAATATACACAGGGGATCAAAATTAGAGAACAAAGTATTAAAACTTGCTTTATTCTGGAATATTGTTAATTTTTACTGTTCAGAATTTGGCAGGGTCATCCCTATGTTCCCTGGGTGCAATGTGCCCCGGTCCCATGAGCCTATGCCTTATTTAATTCAGCCTTTTGCTAGGGGATACGGTTAGGGTCAGGGGTGGGGTTAGGGTGTACATATGCCTATTTGCCGGAGAATTCGGCAAATAAAGCTTCAAGAACCATTTTCACTATTTTCTGAGTCCACTAGTTGGAGCTCTCTGTTCAACAAAGGGTTGAAAACACACTGAATCAGCCTTTTTCTTTAAACCAAGAGCTCCATCTAGTGAGCTCAACAAATACAACTAATGTTTCATGAAGCTTCATTTGGACATCGCGGGGAACACAGGACCCAGGGAACATAGGTAAGCTCCCAATTTGGCTATACAACTGCTGTACTAGCATGTTTTTTAAATAACCAAGGCGAGTGAGTAAAATTAGAGAACCCTTTCAGATCTCTCCCAGTTATTGGTATTAATCTGCACCTGGTGACAATTGACTTCATTGTTGGACACACCCTATTTATCTGCAGCTCTCCTGGTTACTTTGCCAGATGGCAAACTGCTCTAAGGTGACTGAGACCCTGAGACAGCAGATCGTCCAGATGAAGGCCAAAGGGATGACCCTCTCAGTCATCAGAGAGAGGTTGGGGGTTCATTTAATTTAAGTCCCTCAAAAAGGCCGGTCGTCCACGTAAAACAAGTGCTGGAGAGGACAGGATTATGAGACTGCGGAATAAGTTCAACACTGCAGCTGTAGTTGGTCTCCAGTTCAGTTCTGAACAGGGCAAGGATCTGTCTCGACATACAGTGTCTCACTGTTTAAGACTTTCCTGACTGAAAACCCACTCTGCATTGACCAAACCTCTCATCAGCAGAAAGAATAAAAAGGCTAGACTTGCCTTTGCTGAGGAGCATGTTGTGTGGACAGAGGAGAACTGGTCCAGAGTGACTTCAGTGATGAGAGGACGATCAAATTTATTTGGGTCTGATGTAAACATTATGTTGGGCGTAGGACTGGGGAAAGACTGAACCTGTACCTGAAGTGTGTAAAGACGTCGGTTACATTTGGAGGAGGAAGTGTCATGGTTTGGGGATGTTTTTGGGCGGCAGTAGCTCAGTCCATAGGTGACTCGGCGGGGAACCAGAGGGTCGCGGTTCAAGTCCCTTTGTGGACCATAAATGGAGTGTGGACTGATGGCTGGAGAGGTGCCAGTTCATCTCCTGCGCACTGCCTAGGTGCTGTTGAGCAAGGCACCAAACCCCCAACTGCTCGGAGCGCTGAGCCATTGGTAGCCCCCTCGCTCTGAGATCTCTGCATTAAATGCATGTATAAAGGTCCTGTTTGTGCATGTGTGTATTTCGGGCCTGTGTGTGTGTGTAACCTGTATAATAATAATAACAGAGTGAAAAAAATTGAATTTCCCTTGTGGGAAAAATAAAAGGAATTATTCTTCTTCTTTCTGCAGCAGGAGCTGGGCCTCTTGTACAGCTACATGGCAGGGTGAAACTAGTGATGTCCTGTGGGCACATGTGCTGAAGTCATTCAAAGCTGTGGCCTCTACACTTCCTATTCATTTTTGAATTCTGTAGCCCGAAGAAAACATTGTTGAAATCTTCTCTTCTGACACAAAAACAACAAAAAAAAACAGTGATCAAAATTATTGAACAGTAACGTTCAATAATTTTGATCACTGTTTTTTTTGTTGTTTTTACAAAATAAACGTTTTTGTTGTAGTGCCTTCGTTATTCAAAAAAAACATGCTTCTACAGCAGTGGTACAGACACAGTGGATATTCTATCACATTCTGCAATCAAAGAAATAACAGTATATCAGAATAAATCAAGTATTAATACTTTGTCCTCTAATTTTAAACTCCAGTGTATGAACCTGAAAAGTATAATAGGTTCCCTTTAACATAACCCTGCGCTGCTAGTCTCTCAATACAACCATAAAAAGATCAGTATTGCTCTAGTGACAAAAAAATGAACGGAAGATCCAAAGGACGTGTGCAGATAGCAAGGACTCCCATAGAAATGTCAGGGCTGTCTTTTTAATTTTCTTTAGCCCAGAAACTCTCCCTTTACTTCCTCCTGTCTGGCCAAAATGTAAAACTGCACATTACCCTGCCAACATCTTGGCTGGTGATGTGTCCATCATACAGTAACAGTTGCATGCACAGACTCTGTCAGAGAAGGGGATGGAAATTAAATTGGTATCTTTACCGTGAGAGGCCCCAGGGGGGCATTTGGGCATTGAATTAAGCATGACAATGTCCCATTCGGGCACAGACATGTTGTGCTTGAATAATGCTAATAACCACCAAACCTTCCCTAAAATGTTTCTCCTCCTAATGTTCACAGTGTCTGAAATTAAAAAGTATCTAACTTATGATGGTGGTTTGTTAATATCTTACAGAACAAGAACAACCAAATGATGCAATACAATAGGAGAGCTTAACCACTTGCCACAAGGCAGCTTCTCAGTCTTCAGTGCATATGTTGGGCCTGAATGACACTGAGCTGAAACAGCAGGTTATTGTTTTTAAAAATCCTAATACCACATCTGGAGTCCTGATCTTGTGGTTAGACAAAAAAAAGCCAGAGTAAGGGTGGATCAGAAAGGAATGAGAAGATTCCACTGAACTTAGACTGATGAGCCACTGTCACAGCTCTCTGTGAGTAGTATCTGGAATCGATTGCTCTTCCTTGGTTCCCCGGATGTCAACACTTAATTGTATACACTGCATTTTATATACTGAATTTTGCATCTGAATTTGGCCTGTTGATTTTATTTTATTTTTTAATTTATAACCTTGCATTTTGCAACAGTGTCTCCACTGTTCCTTAACTGACCGGGGGTAGATGTATTATAGAGTTTGATGGCCACCGGAAGAAAAGACTTCCTCCAGCATTCAGTGTTACACCGAGAGGGAATGAGTCTGTGACTGAAGGTGCTTCTGCTGGAGGTCAGCAGCTGGTGGAGAGGGGGAGTGCTGTTGTCCAGGATGCTGTGCAGTTTAGACATCATCCTCCTCTCAGACACCACCACCATAGAGTCTAGTAGGACACCCAGGACAGAGCCAGCCTTCCTGATCATCTTACTGATCCTCTTGGCGTCTGCTGCCCTCAGTCTGCTGCCACAGCACACAACAGCAAAGAAGATTGCACCGGCTACCACTGACTGGTAGAACATCCTCAGCATGGTGTTACATACATTGAATGACCAGAGCCTCCTCAGGAAATAGAGACAACTCGGGCCCTTCTTGTAAACAGCCTCAGTGTTCTTGGACTGGGCTGGTAGGCAAACTGCAGGTCCCAGTGATGAGCTGACCAGGGGCTGAAGAGGTGACAGGACCAGCCTCTCCAGGGACTTCATCAGGTGCGACATCAGCGCCAACAGTCTGTAGTCTTCGGAGGTGCTGGGGCGCACCTTCTTCGGTACTGGTACCAGGCAGGATGTCTTCCACAGCACAGGGACCTTCTCTAGACTCAGGCTCAGGTTGGAGTCTGCACAGCTCATTCCTCACCAAGGTCTGTCTGCTCTGTGCGTTGGTGAGGGTGGAGAGGGTTAATGGCGGGGGGGAGGGAACAGGTAGGGCAAAGTCTAGAGGGGGGGGGGGTGTCAGCAGGGCTGGAGGTTTGGAAGTGGGTGGTTGTGGAGGAGCTGGGGGGGGGGGGCTCCAGAGCCCCTTCGTCAAATCTGTTGAAGAACAGACCCAGCTTGTTGGCACATTCAGTACCACCGCCTACTGTCTGGCTACCAGATGGTTTGTAGCCAGTGATGCTCCTCATGCCGCTCCACACGTCCTTCACATTGTTCTGCTGGAGTTTGTGCTCCAGCTTCCTCCTGTAGCTGTCTTTGCCCTGTTGAATCCTCTCCTTAAGCTCCCTCTGAACCTGCCTCATCTGGTCCCCGTCCCCATCTCTGAAGGCACTCTTCTTCTCATTCAGCAGGACCTTGATGTCTCTGGTGACCCACAGCTTGTTATTGGGGAAACAGCGTACAGTCACTGTAGGAACAACGCTGTCCACACAGAAATTGATGTACCCCGTTATGCAGTCCGTGAGATTATCAAGGTCCTCTTCATGTGAATCACAGAGCAACTCCCAGTCTGTAAGTTCGAAGCAGCCCTCTAAAGCTTCATTGGTCTCCTGTGACCATCTCCTCACAGTCCTGGTGGTCACAGGAAACCGCTGGACTTGGGTCTTATACAGGGGCTGCAGGTGGATGATGTTGTGGTCTGATCTTCCAAGAGGAGGAAGGGCAGTGGAGCTGTAAGCCTCCTTAACATTGGCATACAGCAGGTCCAGTTTGTGTAGGACAGTCCACAAACTGCTTGAAAGTGGGCAGTGTTGCCACCATAAACTGATGACCCAGCTTTCATGACCATAGGTGAGGGTAGGAACGAAGATTGCCCGGTAGATCGAGAGCTTTGCTTTCCGGCTCAACGACTGCTATACCACCCCCACTGCTCCGATTCTCCGGCCAAACTCACACACGATCGTACCCTCACTCGTGAACAATATCCCGGGGTACTTGAACTCCTTCACTTGGGGTAAGGACTCATTCTCTACCTGGAGTAAGCAATCCACCGGTTTCCTGCTGAGAGCCATGGCCTCAGATTGAGAGGTGCTGATCCTCATCCCAGCTGTTTCACACTCGGCTGCGAACTGATCCAGTGAGTGCTGAAGGTCACTGACCGACGATGCTGCCGATCAGGACCACATCATCTGCATAAAGCACAGACGAGATCCTCAGCCCACCAAACTACGACCCCTCCCCACCACGACTACGCCTCGATGTCCTGTCCATGAAAATCACAAACAGGAATGGTGACAAAGCGCACCCTTGGCGGAGGCCAACCCCCACCGGGAACGAATCCGACTTACTGCCGAGGATCGGGACACAGCTCTCGCTTTGAGTGTACAGAAATTGGATGGCCCATAGAAGTGACCCCCTCCCCCCATACTCCCTCAGCACCTCCTACAGTATCTCCTGGGAGACCCGGCCATATGCCTTCTCCTGATCCACAAAGCACATGTGGACTGGATGGGCATACTCCCAGGCCCCCTCCAGGATCCTTGCGAGAGTGAAGAGCTGGTCCGCTGTTCCACGTCAAGGACGGAATCCGCATTGTTCCTCTTCAATCTGAGGTTCGACTATAGGACGAACCCTCCTTTCCAGCACCTTGGATCAGACTTTACCAGGGAGGCTGAGTGGTGTGATACTCCTGTAATTGGCACACACCCTCTGGTCCCCCTTTTTAAATAGGGGAACCACCACCCCACCCATGCAATGTTGAAGAGACGTGTCAACCAAGACAGCCCCTCCAAACCCAAAGCTTTCAGCATTTCAGGACAAAACCCAACAATCCCTGGGGCTTTCCCACTCTGGAGTTGTTTGACTACCTCAGTGACTTCCACCAGAGATATTGACAATGATTCCCCATCAGCCTCCAGCTCTGCCTCTACAAAAGAGGGCGTGTTAGTCGGATTAAGGAGTTCCTCAAAGCGCTCCTTCCACCACCCGATTATCTCATTAGCTGAGGTCACCAGAACCCCGTCCTTACTTTAAACAGCTTGGACGGTTCCCTGTTTCACCCTCCTGAGGTGTTGAATGGTTTTCTAGAAGCACCTTGGTGCCGCCCAAAAGTCCTTCTCCATGACTTCTCTGAACTTCTCCCACACCCGCTGCTTTGCCTCTGACACAGCAGAGGCTACAGCCCTTCTGGCCTGTCGGTACCTTGCAACTGCTTCCGGAGTCTTCTGGGATAACATATCCCAATCTGTCCAGAATCATCCACCATCCTCTGACCCAACTCATCACCATTTGGTGATCAGTTGACAGCTCTGCCCCTTTCATCACTAGAGTGTCCAAAACATACGGCCTCAGATCAGATTATACGATCACAAGATCGATCATCGACCTTTGGCCTAGGATGCTCTGGTACCACGTACACTTAGGGCCTGCTCACACTGTCGGTGTCCGGACCGAGACCCGGACTTTAGGGTACTTGTCCCCCCTCCCTTTCCCCCCCCGCGCCCCAGCCCCGTTTGTACTCACACTGCCTGGGCCTCGGCCAATGCTTCTTGCTGTCCATACACCATCACGCAGTAACACGTCACATGCATTGATGCGTGTGTGTGGCTTTGTTTACAAATCTTTCCACAGACCTCTGAGTTTTTGTGCGTCTTGTCGACTGTTTTTGAATCTTTTCATCCGACCAAATCTGCAGTAAACACTCCACCTCCGCACCACACCAACGTGAACCTTTCACCACCATTGTTTTTGTTGTTAAATGTCCGCGCATGGTCCGTCCTTCTATTTACATGTCCGAACAGGCGGACATAACGCTACTGCCGTAGGGCTCGTGCTCGTGCGCGTGCACGTGCGCACGCTCGTGCTCGTACATGTGCAAACGGCTCCGCTAAAGCCCACCTCTTTCAAGCGGGCCGTAGACGGTCCGCTGGCCGCAGTTGAGCGCGGAGCGGGTGCACTCACATGGCTAAAAGGTACTAGACTTTAGCTGAAAAACCGGTTTTGGCCGCGGCCAAAAGGACAGTGTGATCACGCTCTTATGAGCATCCTTATGTTCGAAGATGGTGTTCGTTATAGACAATCCCCGACTAGCACAGAAGTCTAATAAGAGACGACCGCTCGGATGTAGATCAGGGAGGCCGCTCCCAATCACGCCTCTCCACGTATTTCCATCATTGCCCACGTGGGTGTTTAAGTCTCCCAGTAGAACTATGGAGTCCCCTACTAGAGCCCCATGCAGGACTCCATTCAGGGTCTCCAAGAAGGCAGAATACTCTGAACTGCTATTCGGTGCATATGCACAAACAACAGTCAGAGTTTTTCCCCCCTACCACCCGCAGGTGTAAGGAGGCGACCCTCTCGTCCACTGGGGTAAACTTCAACACTGCCGCGCTCAGCCAGGGGTTTGTGAATATCCGCACAACTGACCGGCGCCTCACACCCTGGGCAACTCCAGAGAAGAATAGGGTCCAATCCCCATCCAGGAGTACGGTTCCAGAACCGAGACTGTGCGTGGAAGTAAGCCCCACCAGATCTAACTGATAGCGCTACATCCCCCGCACAAGCTCCGGCTCCTTCCCCCACAGAGAGGTGACATTCCAAGACCCTAGAGCCAGCCTCTGCTGCCTGTGTCTGCTCCGTCGAGGCCCCTCACCTTCACTGCCACCCATGCAGCAGCGCACCCGACCCCAGCGGTTCCTCCTGTGAGTGGTGGGCCCACAGGATGGAGAGGGGGGAGGTGCCAGGTCACTTTTTCGGGCTGTGCCCGGCCAGGCTCTGTGGCACACCCGGCCACCAGGGGCTCGCCGGCGAGCCCTCCATCTGAGCCTGGCTCCAGACGGGGGCTCCAGGCTTCCTCCGGGCAGGGTTTCTCTTCCTCCTCCTCCTTCTTCCATAGAGTCTTTTTGAACCATTCTTAGTCCGGCCCCTCGCCTGAGACCACTCTGCCATGGGAGAGCCTACCAGGGGCACAAAGCTCCAGACAACACAGACCTCAGGTTCACAGGTACACACAGACCTCTCCACCACGATAAGGTGATGGTTCCCGAAGAGGCCCTACACATAAAACAAAGCACCAATTGGCTCCTTCCTTTTGGATTGACTTTGGTAATCGACTTGAATAGACTTTACTATGAGAGGAGCTGGTACTGGGGCCAGTTGGTAAGTCTTTCAAAACACTCTTTTAATAAACTCTGGGTTCACTGACCACATTGTTTGTGCTTTGTTTTATGTGTAGGGACTCTTCTCATGCTACTGCATAGGTTTGCTGTTATTTTGAGCAGTATTAGTATTATTTTGAGCAGACCTTTCAATGCCTTCACTGTACTGCCCCGAGCTAATCAGTGTTAACCACATCTTTCTGTTAGCGACTCTCTCGGATGTCTCGGTTAATAGTTCTTACATGACAAAGACTGTCTCGATGGCTTATTAGACGAGTGTATTTGCCGAAGAAGACCCTGAGATGATTTTAAACCGGAATTACACTTTAAGTAATCCATCCATCTGTAAAGCCATTTCAAGAATTGAAGCAGTCCTGTCCTGCTCAATTTCGTATTTTTGCATTTCAGAATCTATGTTTAAAAGCCTGAAATAATCTGTTTGTTCAAAACTATGCTTTCATTTGTAATCAACAAGGCTGAGATTTGGTTTATTTATTGATTTATTGAATATTTCTTAATTACAATCACAGTAATATTTTTTCTACTGAAGCAATAATTGTAAGGCAAGGCAAGGCAAGGCAGCTTTATTTGTATAGCACTTTTCATACACAAGGCAGACTCAAAGTGCTTCACAGCACAACATGTCATGAATTCAAATGCATTACAGGAAGACAAAGAGAATAAAAACATAGACAATAATCAAAACAGTGCGGACGTTAAAAGTGCCAAGATTTAGCAGAAAGCTAAGGTGAACATAAAAGTTTTCAGTCTAGTTTTAAAAGTGGTCAGAGTGGGTGAAAGTCTCAAATCTTCAGGAAGTTTATTCCAGCTGTTTGTTGCATAATGACTGAAAGATGCTTTCCCTTGATTTGAGTTTACTCTGTGAACCACTAACAGATTGGTCTCAGAGGATCTTAGTGATCTAGAAGGCTTATGTAGTGGGAGCATATCAGTGATATACCTCGGCCCTAGACCATGAAGTGATTTATATGTGAGCAGGAGGATTTTGAAATCAATTCTCTGACGTACAGGAAGCCAGTGTAATGATTTAAGAATTGGTGTAATGTGCTCACATTTTTTGGTCTTTGTTAGAACTCTAGCAGCAGCGTTCTGAACGAGCTGTAGCTGCCTGACAGTTTTTTTGGGAAGACCTGCAAGGAGACCGTTACAGTAGTCTAGCCTACTGGTTATAAAGGCATGGACAAGTGTTTCTAAGTCTTGAGCTGACATGAGCCCTCTAAGTCTTGTTACATTTTTAAGGTGATAGTAGGCCGATTTTGTTACTGATTTGATGTGACTGTTGAAATGTAAATCAGAATCCATAATAACCCCAAGATTTCTGGCTTTATTTGAGGTTTTCAGGGACAGTGATTGAAGGTGTTGGATGACTTTAGACCTTTCTTTCTTAGCACCAAAAACAATTATCTCAGTTTTATCCTCATTTAGTTGAAGGAAATTTTGGCACATCCAGTGTTTGACCTGCTCAATGCACTGGCACAGAAGATCTATGGGGCGATAGTCATTTGGTGATAGCGCTACATAGATTTGGGTGTCATCGGCATAGCAATGGTGGTCAATGTTATTATTTTGCATGATTTGTCCTAGTGGGAGCATATAGATATTAAATAAAGTCGGCCCCAAGATTGAACCTTGGGGGACTCCACACGTTACGTTGGTTTGGTCTGATACAAAGTCGCCAATGGAAACAAAATAGTTCCTATCTTGTAGATATGACTTGAACCAGTTTAGGACTGTGCCTGAGAGCCCCACCCAGTTTTCCAACCTGTCCAAAAGTATTGAGTGGTCGACAGTGTCAAATGCAGCACTGAGGTCCAATAGCATTAGTACTGAAGTTTTGCCAGAGTCTGTGTTAAGACGGATGTCATTTATAACTTTAATAAGGGCCGTCTCGGTGCTATGAAAAGGTCTAAATCCTGACTGGAGGTTGTTGTGGCAGCCAGTAGAAGCCAAGAAGTGAGTTAGTTGTTGGAGTACAACTTTCTCAATTATTTTACTTATGAATGGTAGATTTGAAATTGGTCTGTAGTTGTTGATAATAGAGGCATCTAGGCTCCGCTTTTTTAGAAGAGGTTTAATGACTGCAGTTTTGAAGGCCTTTGGGAAATTGCCCGATTGAATAGAGTTATTAACTATTTGCAATACGTCTGTTGATAGGCAGTCAAAAACATTCTTAAAGAAGTTGGTAGGTAAAGCATCGAGACAGCAGGTGGTTGGCTTTAGATCGGTCACTGTTTCCACTAGAGTTTTAGAGTCTATGGCATTAAAGCTTGCCATCATTGCTGTGATATTTTGGCCTAAACGGGGTGGTGATCCAACTTTTTTGTTTGAGATATTGATGGCACGTCTGATGCCTTCAATTTTATCAGTATAAAAGAATGCAAACTCATTGCATTTCTGTGTGGAATGGAGTTCGGCTGGTATTTGTGTTGGGGGGTTGGTCAGTCTGTCGACAGTTGCAAATAGGGTTTTGGCCTTATTAGTGTTGCTGTTTATGATATTGGAGAAGAATGTTTCTCTAGCACTTTTTAAGACTAAATTGTAGGCCTGGAGCCTCTCTTTATAGATGTCATGGTGAATATGAAGTTTTGTATTTCGCCAGATTCGTTCAGCCTTCCTGCACTCTCTTCTCTGGGCTGTTACAACAGCAGCTTTTCTCCAGGGTGCCTTTTGCTTACCAGAAATCGTTTTAACTGTAACCGGTGCAATGACATCTAAGATATTCACAATTTTGGAATTAAAGTTGTTTACAAGATCATCAGCATGGCATGGGTTTAGAGGTGGTAGCGAGGAGATGGCATTTTTAAAGAGTACATTAGCATGTTCATTGATGTAGCGCTTTTTGACATTCTTTGATTCTGTTTGTGTCTCCGGAATTAAAGAAATATTAAAGAAAACACAGAAGTGATCAGACAATGAAAGATCAGTCACAAGAACATCAGAAACATTGAGACCTTTTGTGATAATCAGGTCCAGGGTGTGTCCTTTACAATGAGTAGCCTCTTTCACATGTTGAGACAGGTCAAATGTATCTAAAATAGTAAAAAGTTCCTTTGCACCCTTGCCATTCGAATCGTCAATATGAAAATTAAAGTCACCAGTTATAACTAGGCAGTCAAAGTCAGTGGAGATACTAGACAATAATTCGGTAAAATCATCGAAAAAATTTGCTGAGTATTTAGGTGGCCTGTAAATAATTAACAGAAGAATTTTGGGAGAGCATTTCAACACAGCACACAGGTATTCGAATGATGTAAAATCACCAAGTGACATCTGTTTCCCCTGAAATATGTTTTTAAATATAGCAGCAACCCCTCCCCCCCTTTTCCCAGATCTACATACATCAATAAAGTTATAGTTGGGGGGTGATGTCTCGATCAGAATGCTTGCACTGTTATATTGCTCCAGCCATGTTTCAGTTAAAAACATAAAATCAAGTTTGGAAGTAGTAATAAAATCGTTGACTAAAAATGATTTGTTATTCAGAGACCTAACATTGAGCAGACCCATCCTGATGGTGTTATTGACAGGCTTCGATGTTGACTTTGATTTGGAGAGGATAGGAATGAGATTGTTCAGGTTAGCAGGGTGTCTACGTTTCCCAATGTTCACTCTCTCGGTCGTCACAACAGGAATGCAGAAGGTGCCAAGCTTTGACGTAGGCAGCCTTGGGCCCAGCTGATAATGTGGTCTACTGCTGAACCCTGTTTTGTATCAATAATATTCAGGACTGCTGTCAGGGCGGGGCGGGGGTGGCCATGAGGGGGGGGGGGGGGAGGAGTGGGCAGCGTCAGAGCTGGAATGAACTACTGGAAGTGGACGTTGAGGGAGTAGAGGGGGTTTACGTAAGAGGGGCGGAGTAGGGCTGAGGGTTTGTGAAGCACACTTTCGTGGAGGGGGGGGAGGAGGTGGGAGGGAGGTGCCACTGAGATAACGCTGAGGGGGGGGGTCGCTGAGGTCGGTCAAGGGGAGTAAAAATAGGAGTAGGGCGGGGAGTGGGTGGGGGTAGCTCCCGGAACTCCAAAGGGGATAAGGGGGGAGAAAGGCTTACTTGAGGGAGGGAGAAGGATGGAGACCTGGATTTAGGCTTGGGGGGTGTGGGGGAGGGATCTTCAAGCCCATTTGAAATGAAAGGGGAGGTAGAGGGGGATGGACACGTCTCCTCTTTGCTCCGGTGTCTCTCATGGTCAGCGCTCTCCTTTTGCAATGGCGGTCCTCCTTCGACGTTCATGATAAGCTGTGTTGTGTCTGTCTTTTCCGTTGGTTCCTCTTGTCTCTTGTCCTTGGCAGTGTTAATAGATGGATGACGCAGGAAGTAAGACATGTTGGTCATGAAAAGCTTTACTCCCAGCTTATTTAGACAAAGTCCGTCTGCCTTAAAAAGATGCCTGCGGTCCCAGAAAAAGCTAAAATTGTCAATAAAATGCATCGAACGAGCAAGAAAAACGCTGGAGAGCCACTCATTCAGCGAGTAAAGTCGACTGAATCTCTCAGCTCCTCTCCTGATCGGGGGTAGAGGACCACTGATAAACACCTCAGCATTCACAGCGCTGACTGTTTCAAAGAGTTTATTGAAGTGCTCTCTCAGCTCACTTGATTGTTGTTTTTCAATGTCATTAAAACCAATGTGCAGAATGATATTTTTCACATTTGGGTGTGCAGCCACAATATCCAGGATTCTTTTTTCCAAGTCAGACACCGTGTCCTTCGGAAAGCAGAGTACTTTGGTGTTATTATTGCAAGAATATCTATATTTGTAAGAATATCTATATTTGTTTAAGGTAGAAATACATGTCATTGTGGCCAGACGTCCAGCCTTGGGAATAAGGTGAACAAGAAGATTACAGCGGGCAGAACAAGAAGATCCAAGTTGGCAGAACAAGAAGATCAAAGTTGTATAGACTGTTGTTTCTAAAGTTGAGAACACTCAAAAATCTCTTGTCACATGTTGCCTTGATAATTTAAAATTTCCAAACATTTCACAGAAGTGGATGTGGTCACTGAGCCTGTGCTTGGTTAGGATATGTCTCTGCTTTCTGACATATATTCTGATAATTCATAGCTTCTTTTTAGGGCCAGGAAACAGTATATACTTTAGCTTTAAGTTTATGTTCTAAACAGGTTTCTTTACATTGGTGTTTCTAGGTGAGCCTTGATCAGGCTGCTCAGAGTGAGCTTGTGAGTCTGTGGATTGCTGTCTGGACTGGTTAAGTCCAGAGGAGGGCAGTAGAGTACTATAAAGCAGAGAGACAAATACAGTTCAATGCCTTCATTTTATATTCTCTTGCTCTCATCAATTGTCTCTCTATCTTAATTTTATACTGTTATACTGTATGTTAAGGTACTTACAATAGCTTTTTTAAATTCTGATTCTAATCTGTAAAATAGCATAATCTGATTTTCTGGGGGAAAAATCAACTATGCTGAGGCAGTTCTCTCTCTCACATACAAACAATACACACAACAGGCATTTCTGTTCAAGCTGTATAATTAATGTACAGTACTGCAGCTGAAATTACAACTGTCCCTTAAACATGCTATACTCAACATTCAGAGCATGAATATTGCAGAAAAAAAAACTTGCTTTGAAGGGTTGTGATGCCCCCATCTCAGGGGGAAGGAGTCAGAGGAACTGTTCCTGCGCCAGTCCCCAAACCAAACATCTCACTCTTAATTGCAGGAAAATAATATATTACTACCATATAATTCTTAAACTGACAATAGATTTGAAAATGGCACATGGATAAAGAGTCAAACTGTTCACAATTACTGACTAGAACCTAAATAAAACACTAAAATATTCACTGAATGTGGCTCCCTAGGATTCAGCAGAAAAACAAAACACTGTGTCAAAGACAGTGGCAGCTTACTCCTACAGCTTAGATGTTAACAGAGAAAAGGTTTGACGGATACTACAGATTAACAAAGCCCCCTAAGATGCTAGGCCTCACAAATCTTACAACGTAACAAAGAGGTTTGGATGCTGGGAGGACAGTGTTTTTATCATCTGAGGCCTGTAGGTCTACTACGAAGCAGGAATTGCTCCCCTTGATATGACATGAGGTCCCCTGAAACATAATTTGTGGAATTTAGGGGGGACTCTAAAATATCAACAGTATGTTATATTTTTGAAAGGTGTTCTATTTTTTTGTTTGTACTTTTATCACTGGTGATAATGTCTAAATGAATAATTATGTATGATTCCTGCAAGTGTGTGATTCCTCCCTTTGTTAAATATTAGAGCTTAGATCGGGTCCAAAACATCCAACTTTACCCTACCCAAGCACATGCACGTTCTGTCCGAGCCCGTTTTTAAATGCGGAAGCTTTGCTGCAAAGAGTCGGTGGGAGAGAGCTGGCAGTTTCTCTTCAGTCTCTCATGCCAGAGGCAAACCAGGTTTATGGTGGCATATTTGTCGCCTTTCAGCTCTCTCTGGGCATTGAAGAATGGCTCCAAAAAGTGACCAGAAAGCTCAGTATGTCGGGCGCAATGTTTTCAATATGCTCAAGCTAACCGTGGGTCTCCAGCTCTTTCCTTGCTCTGGGTATATGTACTGCACTGACTGGAGTGTGAGGGAAACTGTGCTAAAGTCCAAACTTGCTCAGTGTTACTTATCCTTGTTTTTATTTTTGTATTTACGTCTTCAAGCTCCATTTTGAACTTTAAACCTACACAGTGCACACACAGCAAAGTAGTCCGGATGTGATGCGCGGTGTGAGTGAAGGAGACACGTATGCTGCAGAGAGCGTGCACAAAAGTGTTGTGTTTGTAAACATTGTAACTTGTGCAAGTGTGTACACATTTGCTACTTACTTTGCTATATTACATATAACATTTCTGATTATTGTGAATTATGTGTGAATTAACATACATGATTAAGAGCATGATACGACCTGGCCCGAGTTCGGGCTCGGGCAGAGAATCCAAACTCCAAGCGACATGCTGGCATGCACGCAGTTCCTGACATAACACAGTGAAGCACTTTACAGCTGGAGACACTGTTTCAGAAAGCAGGCTCAACTAACTCTGAGCCCCAACTCTGAGATGATTTATGCCGATATGGGAAACTGAACATCCACTCATTATATTAACATATAATCTCAGTATTAAAGGAATTCGGTTTCATCATTGCAACCGATCACTTCATAAGCCACAAATATTCATCAGTCCTATTGTCTAAAGCTTCATACTGATTTTGACTATTTAAACTGAGATTATTACACATAATGTCCCATAAACATCTTAGTGGAACTGCTCTAACAAACTGACAGCTGTCCTCAAAGAGTCACAGTGTTGATAAAGAAAAGGAGATACAGATTAAGGTTTTATTTAGAGCTGTATTGAGTATTTGAATGTGAATGGTAAAAGAAAATGACCGCATAAAAACGATCATATGAGATAGTCCCGAGTAACAAACTTATATCCAACCAGGATTGTGATTTGTTTTTTCAAGTCTCTTGATCGCTTGTCCATCACTTCTCTCCCCTCTCTTGCAAGCCAGGGAGGGGGAGGGACTGACTCTGAATGCTGTGGGTTAACTAGTAGTAAGCCATACTACCTTCATATTATACCTTTAAAATAAACTTGAAACATGGTTCCACTTGTAGCGATGCAAGCTGCTATTTCCTTTTATACAATAATTCATATTTATAACAATTATAAGCTAATTAATTAATGCATTCACTCAGTCTGTGATTTTTTCAGGCCTCTCTTGCAAGCATTCAACAACTTTTAGTTGTTTTAATTATAGATGGCTCTTTGCTCTGCTGCTAGTAGACTCGACCATGTCTATGATTGGTCATGTATGGTAAACGGACCTTTAATGTAAACACGCTCATGGCTAGATTGGAAATCATCGGTTGACTCACAGTATGTTCATTATACCCAGAACATGCTGATCATTTCACTATTATAATTCTCCCTAAAATCAATTAAATGTTATCTATATAGCTCAATATTATAAACTGCTTTTCCTTTTCCTGTGCATATTACCAACAGACTGTCTAATCCTAATTTTCATTTGCCACATGCTCAGCCTGCTAACACAATCCATAGAAAATATACACGGAGTAAATGCTAATAATTAAAATAATGCTGAGTGCCCTCCTTTGAAAAAGCCCATTTTGGCACACTTGACTCCCACCCACATTAAAACTGCTCTGTTAAATGTAGGGTCACTCAATTACAAGTCAGTTTCCACTTAATCTCAAATAACACTGACATGCTGTTGTTCATCGAAACTTGGTTGAAATGTGATGACTTTACACATTAAAGGAGGCTTCTTCTCAGCCATAGGCTCCCATGCCATGGTGAACGGGGAGCTGTAATTTAGGGATAACTTTAGCTGCACTTGTGGTGAATTCTCCTCTTTTATATACCTACCCTTCATCATGGTTAAATGAATGATGGTGATCCAGAGTAAGAGTGAGAAAAAGCTGGAGTTAAATTCCTTTTCTGTGTGCACACTTACTTGGCCATTAAAGCCGTTTCTGATTAATTCAATACAATTCAATTCAATTTTATTTATTGTGCCAAATCATAACAAAACTTTTCTCAGGACACTTTACAGAGTAGGTATAGACCACACTCTATGACTTATTTATGATTTACATAGACCCAAAAATTCCTCCATAGAGTACGGTGGCAACGAAAACCTTCCACAGACCCAGCTCTGGGTCAGCTCTGAGGACAGCCGTCTGTCTTTAACGGTTGGGGAGGAAGAAAAGGAGAGAGAAAGAGAGAAAAGACAGACAGATGGACAGAGAGAGACAAAGACAAACACAAAGACAGAAAGACAGACACACTTCCAGAGATGCAAGCAATTACAAAGCAGTGAGTACAGTGATAGCTAAAGAAATGTGAATATGACTTACAAGTTATGGCAGTTAATACAGGAGAACAGAAAGAAACAGGCACCGCTAGAGTGACAGAACATGGCAATGATGATAATTATGGTGGCAAACATGGAGTTGAATTAGTTACATGCATTGAGGAGATATGAATGATACAGACAGACAGGATAAAAGCTCAGCAACATGATTATCCCCCGGCAGACTAGGCGTAGCAGCATCATTAAGCATAACAACATCAGCTTAAAAATAACAACATAGCTAAGGGCTTGTAAGTACCGTGGCCCTGAGGGGCAAATCACAACGGCAAATCCAAAACGACAACGACAAATCCAAAACGACAACGACAAATCCGAAACGACAACGACAAATCCAAAACGACAACGACAAATCCAAAACGACAACGACAAATCCCAAAAACACAACGACAAATCCAAAATGACAACGAAAAATCCCCAAAACACAATGACAAATTAGAAAATCACAACATTAACTTAAACCGGAAAGGGTAGGTCTCTCTGATCAGAGGATGGACCCTCCTGATTGGACAGACGGACTGTCTGTCGTATAACAGGAAGAGAGAGGTGGAGAACCCGGAAAAGAGCCTATTTTCAAAGCATGAGTATTTCCGAAGATACTTTCACTATTATTAAGGATTATTTTTGATGCAGGGCATCCGTAGGGCATGACAGATGATATGTTGTCAACCAACCTAAACATCAGGATGAGTATATCGGACTATGTGGGAAGTACTTCAGCAAAAACACCAGCTGCGCGTTAAACGCAACCTTTGCTAACGGCAGGTAGCCGAGTAGCTGCCCTGGTCCACGCAGCTCCGTGAGGACGGCACGTCTCACCTCATCTGGATGTGAACAGTTTTCTTCTGTACAACCCTGCTTCTCTCAGACGTGACTTTCATTATGTACCGCTACACTACGTGTATAGGGCTGTAACGAACAGCAGGAGAGTGAGGACAGAGAGAGAACTCATTTATTATTTTATGTTTTATATGAAATGTTGATTTATCTCTGAACTTGCAAATACGACTAAATAGATGAATAGTAATATTAAAAAAGGGTATCCTATAAATAAAACAGTAAATTTAAGACCATTTTAAAACAATCTGGGTTATTTTCTGTACTATTTTTTTAAGTATGAGAACACCATTACCTATATCTACCTTTGAAATTTTTCTCTCATTAACTGTCCATATAACAACGCACTATTATTACACAGCTAGGATGCAAGTCGTCTGCTCGGCCTGTGGCCGGCACAGAAAGCCCTTACCTTCACTAGGTCCATCATCAGGAGACAGTTTCCAGAAGGAGAAGGACTTTAGATTATGAAATGTCCCTATTAGGTGACACTCTACAAAAATACTCAGTGTCATACTGTATAAAAACATTTTATGCAGTTAAGATCAGTTACAGCATTAATGTTAGGTCTGCATACAGAAGTGAAACTATTTACCAACATCCCAAAATATACAAACTATTAATGTACTTTTATATTCAGGAACTACAGTTAAAACAATAAGAAACATTCTGCAATACAAATGTAAAATAAGTATAACTGCACTAGCAAAACTTAAAACACAAGACTGGATCTTTTTGAAATATGAATGTGGATGTGCCAAATGGTCAAAAGTAAAAAAAAAAAAAAAAAAGATGTATCCATTGAAAACTAGAAAGCACTCATTAGATTTGTACGATCCTAAATTAACTATTTTATTATTAGAAAATATTTTAATTGATCAAAATACATAGACAATCATGAGTTATATGGAACATTTTTTTTCTCAACGTAGTAAAATATGCAAACGTGAACAGTGACAAAGGTAAAAACAAACATCTTGCATTGTTTTAGTAAACATTTTTTTTATTCATATGAATTTTAGACTTTGGTCTGACTTTTTCTTGACGAATAATAATCTTAAGCTTAAAACTTTCACACTGATGTCCTGTGTTAAACTGCAAATGTTGTGTGAGAGACAGGCTGTCCAGCTGTCCCCGGTGATGTTCTGGCAGCATGTGGAAAGGGCAGGCAGCACGGCTCTCTGGTACAGCAGTCTTTGATGAGGTGATGATGTGATGAAGACCTATCTGAGACTCTGTTAGGGTCGACGTGAAGGCTGAGGAAGCAAACACATGCTTTTAGATCACATTCAGGGATTCAGCTTCTCCTTGATAGGGCGATCAGAAGTCACCATCACTGGTCCATCAACCTCTCAGCTGCCATCATGGTTTTAAAGCAGGACTGCCAAGAGAAGCCTGGAAAAAAAGCACATAATGCAGTTCACAAAGTGATCATTTGTGAAGAAATACAGAAGTAAAGAAAATATAGTATACAAATAAAATCTAGTATGTAGAACAAAACACATTTTTTTAAGGTCACTTCTGTTTTTGCACTATTTGGTCATATTTACTCATATTAATTTATTCAATACTATATTATTACAAAACAAGAACAACTGCACTATATCATGTGGATATGTAAATATGTCTATTTCCATTTCTTCCCTTTTTAAATTTAACTATTGCTTATTTTTGGTATTTTTTTAAGCTTATTTTGTATTATGTTTCTGCTTGTTATATTCTCTTGCTGCTGTGACAAACGAATTTCCCCGTCCGCGGGATATTAAAGGTTTTCTGATTCTGATTCTGATTAGGGGATCACTACCACTCTGATAAAACTGTTGTATTAAACACTGACAATAAATAAATAATGTAGTCAAACACAAGGGCCCTGCAATGAATTCAATATGCATGACGTTTATAATGTGTTTGTTCAAACTGTTAAAGAGATGCTTTAACTTTATTATTTTTTTATGAGTCTGCAGTTGAATCATATTTGAGGTGTTTATAAGTCCAGCTTTAATGAGATGAGGTCATCACATTATGTCATTAAGATTATCATATAATATTATCATTGAGGTCAGAGGGACTAGTAGAGTTGTGTCGGACTGCATTATACTCAGTGGAGTTATTTTACACAGCATCATGTCAGTGGAGTGGCTATATCTGTTTACTATAGAACATGTACAGTCAACAGTTCATGCTTGATAGCAGAGTAAATGCACATGTTTTTGCTCTGAATCTACAACACTAACAGCTCTGTAACTCTAGGTGCATCTGTCTCTACATTAACGTTACCGACAGTCTCTCCATTAAACTTAGAAACTGACGCTAACACACCAACATCGCTGTTAACGTTACGTGCCTGATAGCTCCGTTTAACTGTCTGTGGGCTGTCTGGGCCCAGGCAATAACAGTCCTTACAACCGTAAATTATAAATACATTAGCTGTGCAAACATACTCTCAAACTAACGCTCTGTAACTACACTACGGGGTTTTAACATTAGCGAACTGATGTTACAGATTTTGCCGGGTTAACCTGTAACGTTAGGTTTGATGAAATTCCGATGCTAACCGCTAATGTGGGCTAACAATAGCGTTAGCTGGTTAGCTGGTGTGTTTTGGCTGCTTTACAGCAAGAGTACTAACCACACTTTGGTTCTTATGACTGAAACACTTATGCTGGTTTATGTGGACGCTGACAAACATAAAGAAATCAAGCTTACGATGCACAGTTCATGTTTTCGTCCAGCTGAATCTTCACTGCCATTGCCATCCCTCCCACCGGGGCGTCGACAGCATCGGAGGAGCTGTTCAGTGAAGGAGGTGCAGCAGCTGTCTGCCTCACATGTGTGTCGGTGTCGGCTTCGGCTTCAATATCTCACTCTTAAACCCGTCATATCACCGGGAAAATCAGAGCGCCCTAATGTTACACGGCCATGTAGAGCTGCAGCGGGTTCTCCACCTCTCTCTTCCTGTTATACGACAGTCTGTCCAATCAGGAGGGTCCATCCTCTGATCAGAGAGACCTACCCTTTCCGGTTTAAGTTAATGTTGTTGTGATTTTGGATTTGTCGTTTTGTTTTGGGGATTTGTCGATGTCGTCTTGGATTTGTCGTTGTGTTTTGGGGATTTGTCGTTCTCGTTTTGGATTTGTCGTTGTCGTTTTGGATTTGTTGTTGTCGTTTTGGATTTGTCGTTGTGATTTGCCCCTCAGGGCCACAGTATATAAGCCCTAGCTGTAAGCTTTATCAAAGAGGAAAGTTTTAAGTTCATTCTTAAATATGGGGACAGTGTCTGCCTCCCAAATAACACTTGGTGGGAGTCGGTTCCATAGGAGAGGAGCTTGGTAGCTGAAGGTTCTGCGTCCCATTCTACTTTTGGTGACTCTAGGAAACAACAAGTAGCCCTGCATTCTCAGAGCGCAGCAATCTGGACGGGTAATATGGTACTATGAGCTCTTTAAGATACGAAGGAGCCTGACCAATAAGAGCTTTGTAGGTAAGGTAAAATTCTATTCTAGATTTTACAGGTAGCCAGTGCAAAGAAGCTTATACAGGAGCAATATGTTCTCTTCGATTTGTTTTAGTTAGTACTCGAGCTGCAGCATTTTGGACCAACTGGAGACTCTTAACAGACTTATTGGAGCAGCCTGATAATAAGGAGTTGCAATAGTCCAGCCTAGAAGTAACAAATGCATGGACTAGTTTTTCTGCATCTTTCTGAGACACAATGGACAGGACACACGTGTGATTTATGAAACATTCGTATCGGACCAATCTCAGCGTATGAATGAGCGGGCCTTGATAAATGCGGCAGCTCAATTCGATCCTCATTAACATGTTACGCCCATAAATATTCCTTGTTCGGAGGAACAAGGAATCCACTGAGGTCAAACATGTAGAGGAGAAACGCTGGGAAGAAAAGAAACTTTTCCGACACACAGATCGGCATCCTGACATCCGAGATGGAGCAAAATAAAGATGTGCTTTTTGGCAGTCTTAAGAGTGGAATAAAAGGGGCCCATAAAAACGCTGTATGGAAAAGAATAACGGAGGCAGTCAACCCAAAGCAGCGCTCCACTGTGACCCATGTGCGTGTGTGCGCACTGCTGAAACTGTGCTCCTGCTCTGTAGCGGGGTTTGCCAGCGGTATTCTGTTAGAGGATAACCTCTGTCACCTAGAAGAACCATACCAAAATGTTAATCATCTGATACCTTGTTTGATTTAATGCAATTTATCGAGGGTAGCCACTTACCGAGGAGATTACTTTGGCTCTGCAGTGCGCCTTGTTGCAGCCGCGCGCCAACACATTCATTCATGTTCAACCGTTTGTCCCTGTCGGGGTCGTGGGGGACTGGAGCCGAGCTGTTTTTGAAATATAAAAGAATCGTGTGTGTCCCCCTGGCCACCTGGCCACCACGTTTAAAAGCGATAGCTTGGCATCACAAATCACCTGTACATTTATCCAGTGGTAGTTTTTGCGATTGATGAATGCGTAATCATTCATGGATGGTGCCCTCAGACGCACATGAGTACAATAAATTGCTCCAGCTACAATTTTTAGTTTTTTTAATTTGTTTTAAGAATCCGTTTTGATATGTTCTTAATATGTGACTGCTTATGCTTAATGACAACTGAGGTTTGTTAATTATTTTCAGCCAGATTTTGCTCTACTGCACCGCAAATCCACAGGCTGAAATTTGCATACACAATCTCAGACCTGACGTGAGATTTGATCGTAGCTCCCGCTCACGTCCAAATTGATAAATGCCGAAGTTCGCCAGGAAATGGTTGTACGCACGTTTTTTCTGCCGTACGTTCGTTTGATAAATGAGGGCCATTGTTCCAAATTTTTGCAATATTAAGCAAGTGGAAATATGCAGTCCTTGTCGTTAGTTTTATGTGAGAATAGAAGGACATAAAAAAAAAAACACCCAGATTCCTTACTGTGGTGCTGGAGGACAACACAACATAATCCAGAGTAACAATATCCTTAACTATTGAGTTTTGGAGGCCTTCGGGGCCAAGTACAATAACTTAAGTTTTATGTGAGTTTAACATCAGAAACTTTAAGGTCATCCAGCTTTTTATTTCCTTAATGCTGAAGAATTAATAATCAATGAGTGAAGTATCATAATCATGTGTTAGCGTGTGTATTAGTAATGATTAATGAGAGTGTGATAATAAGAAGCAATAAGTATAATCATTTAAGAGTGTGATAGTATGTGCCTCTGCTATTATTTAACCAGGCCCAAGGCTTCTGCAAAACACCAGCACACGAACATTTGCAGTCAGTCAAGGTCAGCAGATATGAAATAGCCAGCTTGCACAAACGCAACTAGCAACTAGTTGAGATTAGAGTAGTGCCGTTTGCAAAACAACACCATATAAGGAGTCAGAGTACGAGGGAGGGTGAGTATGTGTGCTTTTTCACAGATAAAGAAGAAAGCCCTGCACAACAGATGATACCCCGAAGTAGAAGGCTTCGATGCAGAAATAGTAGAGGTCCATTTGTTAAGGACAATTGTAGAAAAGCAGTCCAAGAATATATCAGGTCGTACAGTTGTTTCTAAGGTTCCTGGGTTTGAAGAAAAATTGATGCCATTGATTTTGTCTCTAATAGTTATAATTTTGTGATTAAAGAAGGTCATGAAGTCGACTACTGAGAGTTATAGGAATAGATGGCTCAATAGAGCTGTGGCTCTCTGTCAGCCTGGCTACAGTGTTGAAAAGAAATTAGGATTGTTCTTATTCTCTTCTATTAAAGATGAGTAATAGGCTGCTCTTGCATTACGGAGGGCCTTCCTATATTTTTTTAGACTGTCTTGCCAGACTAAGTGAGATTCCTCTAATTTAGTGGAACGCCATTTACTTTCCTATTTTTGCAATACTTTAATTCAAGGGTTTGTGAGTTATACCATGGAGGTAATTCCCTCTGTTTCATTATCTTCTTTTTTAAAGGAGCAACAGAGTCGAGTGTTGTTTGAAGTGAGCCTGCAACACTGTCAACAAGGTGATCAATTTCAGAGAAACTAACATTAGTACAGGAATCTGGAATATTAGGATAAGGCATTAAATTAAATGCAGATAGAATCACTTCCTTAAATTTAGTTACAGCACTATCAGATAAACATCTAGTTTAGAAACTTTTGCCCAGAGGTGAGTAGTCCTGTAATACGAATTCAAAAGTTATTAAATAATGGTCTGATAAAATAGGATTCTGTGGAAAGACTATTAAGTCATTGATTTCCATAACATAAGCCAAAACAAGTTTGAGGGTGTGATTAAATCAGTGAGTAGGTTCATGTACACTCTCAATCAAATCTAATACAGAGATAAACGCAATACTAAGGCTATTAAAATCAACGTCCACATGAATATTAAAATCTCCTACAATGATTACTTATTCAGATTTAAGGACTACATTTGACAGAAATTCAGAGCAGGAGCACGGTATAACAAGTATAATTGGCTGCACAGTTTTTTCAGGTTGAATATGAAAGACAAAGACTTTCAAATGAAATAGGTTTAGGGTTTAGGGTTGATTGATGGGCCTGAGTCATAAATAGCTGCAACGCCTACTCCTCGGCCACTGCCTCGAGGAATATGAGTATTAGTATGACTGGGAGGAGTGGATTCATTTAGGCTTACATATTCTTCATGACACAACCAGGTTTCAGTCAGAGTAAATCAATATGGTTATCTGATATCAGATCATTTACTAATACAGCTTTAGATGGCAGAGAGCTGATGTTTAAAAGTCCACATTTTAATTTACAATTCTGTTGCATTATCGCAGATTTGGTGTTGATGGGGCAAGGAGGAGGGAAAAGAAAAGAAAACTAATACTAAGAGCTCAACAACGCCACCCTGGGAATTTCACACAGAGAATTATTTTCTTACGCAAGGCACACAGGTTTGTAGTTACTTAAAGGCGAGAGACGTGGTTCAAAGTTTTAAATTGCATTTTATTTTAGTATGTTCTTAAAGATCAATAAACTCATTCACACAAAAGACAAACCTAATCAGGGCTGAGGCCAAAGTGGATGGACGAAGGCTAGTGCAGGGGAGGAATCCACCAAGATAAAGAAACAAACTTAAGTCACCGGGCACACGTGGCAGACACACTCTCAGTGCAGAAAAACCCACTCCAAGGGACACAGCAAGACAAGACAAGGGAGGATGCCACCACCAGGTCACCAGCAATGCCACCACCGGCCTACAGCAACTGAAAAGGCAGGAAATAACAAATTAGTGGGGTTGAACACACACAAAAAGATAGAAAACCTAACAAAACCATAACAGACAGACCCCTTCCCTAAAATCACAATATATCAATTAACTGCCTGATGTCACCAAAAAAACAAAACTCAGTTACCTAATTTACAATATCTCAATTAACAAGATTTACAACATAGATTTACAAAATAGATTTACATAAACAGAATCCAAAATGAACTCAAACACACACACTCAAAAATAATGAAACAGGATCCACACATTGATACACTCATTCAACATAAGGGGCACCAGTCCCCAGTAAAACAGGTAGTCGTGCCCTGCAGCGTGTGGCCGACCAATTGTCCTGTACAAGCCGACGTGGCGACACTTCCGATGACCGCAGGACAACGCAGTTCGGCATGCAGCAGCAGCAAATATGAACGATATGTAGTAAAAACAATGCACAAAGCAGCAGCGGCCCAAGGAGATGGCTACAGTAACACCTAATTAAGGAAAACCATCATGGGCTAAGTAAGTTAAAATGATGAGGTTATGCATTAACGCAGCCGCCAGCATTTACCTGTGACCACACTAGCATTAGCCACCAAGTAGCATCAACCACAACGGAGAGAGAGATGACACTTACCACTGGCAAACAATCACAGCGGCGCACACGGACAGGAAGCACAAAGAAGAAGAATTCTTTTATTAGTCCCGCAATGGGGAAATTTTTGATTTTTTCACTTTTACACACAGGCCCGAAATACACACACGCACAAACAGGACCTATATACATACAATTAATGGAGGGATGTTAGAGCGAGGGGGCTGCCAGTGACCAGCACACCAAGCAGTTGGGGGTTCGATGCCTTGCTCAACAGCACCTCGGCAATGCCCAGGAGATGAACTGGAACTTCTCTAGCCACGAGTCCACACAGGGACTCGAACCGGCGACTCTCTGGTGACTATCCGGTTCTCAGCTCCATCACCTATGGCCTGAGCTACTGCCGCCCAAAAGCAGCACACGTTCCCCCTTCAACAACACAAATGCCAACACAAATGCCTAAAACATAATGATCGAATAGGACGAGCAGAGAGGTGAAGCAGCGTGCGGCCATACCTGGCGGGCACACAACCGCCGACCCAGAAATGACGCAGGTGACAATGGGAGCGCAGAGGACAAACGAGCGGGCGGACTACAGCTTTTGTACCGGCCCACCCCAATGCATAGCGGAAATGAGTGGAAACCATAGTAACCAAATCTAAACAAAAAAGGCAAGAGGGGAAACAAGACAAAATGCTTATCCTGCTACATTGATTTGAATCAAGTTTTTCTGCATAGCTCCTCTTCTGTTAATGTTTTAATTACTTAATTTAGATGATTGTGAGGCACACAGCGTTGTGACTCAAGCTGAAGTTCCAGCAGGCATGCCGTGGCATGTCTCAGAAGATGCTCTCCCCACCACTCCACTAAAGATAGGCGACAAGGCTATTTTTGACAGAAGCCATGTCAAACTGCACAGAGCATCAATCCATTCGCCATGCTTCAAGGTGCATATATCAACAACGGACAGCAGGTGGCATAAGTTGGTCTGGAAACTGATATGGAAAAGGTATAAATAAAGCTGCAATCAAAATGGATGGTACACAGGCCTCACCTGAGAGCCATAAAGACACTGATGAACAGATTGTTACTTTGTCAAAGGAAATTGAGGATTGCAAAGGCTTACTTCAAAGTGCAAGTGAATATACAAGGCAGGATATAAAGGAGACAATAAAGTGTAAAGAAAACATGTAGGCTGATCTACAGTGTAAAGCCCAGGTTACTGCAGATGAGCCTCGCCGCTCTGAACGTACAAGAATACCAACAAAGAAAATGCTTGCTTATCAAATGGAAGAAGTAAGTAAAAAAGAAAAAAAGCTTACCACCTGTTATGAACAGTGGAAAATCCAAGCAAGTGACGCAAGAGAAAAACTAAAGTCGGACATGACTGAGGCAGACATGTCATCACTCATAGACAGAAAGGAGAAGATGACATTATGCGACTTTACATTGAAATAAGAAGTCTTGTAACACCAAGAGTGGACTTAAGGAGAAAAATAGATGCATGTGAAGCTGTAACTCATGACATTATCAAAGTCATATATGAAAGACTATCTGGAATTGATGGAGATTTTGAGCCAGAACAAGAAAGATGTCGTCTACGTGTACCGCTGAATAATGACTATGCACTCTCCATTTATGGTTATACCGCTGCAAATTCAAGTAATAGTCATAATACCTCAGCTTCCTACATCATATCAAAACGGGCTGATGCAGCGGCAGACCTGGCATCAGGAGGCTGAATACAAGATTGTGCAACAGGAAAGAATGCAAAGGGAAAGGATAAAAGCTCTAGAAGAGCAACACAAGAAGGAATTGGAAATACAAAGGTCTGAACTGGAGCGTCTGTAGGCTGGAAAGGATGTAGAGGCAGCTCGAGCCAGATTGGAAGTTTACAACAAAGAAATCATACGGATGAGTGATGTCCAGTCAGTTCAGAGTGAGCAGGTAAACCCAAACTATGAGTCTCAGTACCTTGCACCACACCCATCTAGCACAGGCACGTTGTCTGCATCCCCTGGTGTTGCTGAATCAGCACAAGCCGTTCAAGACAGTATGACAATAAACAGGCTTCCTATACCAGAGCCAACAATGTTTACTGGTGATCCCATCCATTTCATTGGATGGAAAGCCTCCTTTACGTCACCGATAGATAAAAAGGGTGTCTCTGCTGCTGATAAACTGTTTTACCTAAAGAAGTATGTTAGTGGTTCAGCTCGTAAAAGGAAGGCACCTTCTTTAGAAATGATGAAGAAGCGTACAGAGATGCTTGGAAGAAACTTGATCAGCGATACGGCCAGGCATTCATTACTCAAAGAGTATTTAGAGAGAAGCTATCAAGCTTGCCAAGGGAATCTAAGAGAAATTAAGAGGAACAAGGCAAGCGTCTTCAATACAAAAACAGCTGTACACTGTGACAAGCAAATGGTAGCGGGAGAAAACATAGGATCTCCATGCATGTTATGCCAAAACTCACCTCAGCTTTACAAGTGCCCTAACCTCATGAAAAGGTCACTGGAAGATAGAAGAACATACGCTAAGGACAATAAACTGTGTTATATCTGTTTGAAACAAGGTCACAATACAAAGGATTTTCGACGCCGCCTCACCTGTGACACTTGTATGAAAAGGCACCCAACCTTTCTTCATGATGACAACTACATCCAAAAGGTAAAGGGAGATGTGCATGTAATTGTGGGAATTACAACACAAAATAACACATCAGGGACACCTGCTACGTCACTTCAAGATTCAAGATTCAAGATTCAAGAAGCTTTATTTATCCCAAGGGAAATTATTGTGCAACAGTTTCGATACAAAGGCGGAAAAGGATCAGAGTAACAATAAGCATAAACATAAATCAAATCAAAATAAAGCTAACGGATAAATCAAGCAATGAACCAAGTGTGTGTGTAGGTATATACAATATACAACAATACGCAGCGTGCAGTTTAGCAGCAGATTGAAATAAAATAAGTACAAACTAAATAAGTGAGAAGGAGCGATAAGTTCTAAGTGTTAAAAATGTTAAAAATGTAGCAGCATGTCCTACAGAACTAAGTGACAGTATGGCACAGTGGAGTGTAGCAGCATTTCGTACTTAAGTCAGTTACAGTAACCACAGTGAAATGTAGCAGCATGTCCTGAAGCACAGTAAGTGTATCAGCAGATAGTTACAGTAAACCATTAATAAATAAATAAAGTGATGTAGTGGTGATATAAAGTGACAGTGTAGTATAGCAGCATTACTTACTGAAGTAAGTGACAGTACAACTGAATAAAGTACAACTGAATAAAGTGATGCAGTGATGGTATATAGTGACAAAGTAAAGTATAGTATAAAATAAAGTTTGATGGCCGCCGGAAGAAAAGACTTCCTCCGGCGTTCAGTATTACACCGGGGGAGAATGAGTCTATGGCTGAATGTGCTTCTGCTGGAGGTCAGCAGCTGGTGGAGAGGGTGAGAGTTATTGTCCAGGATGCTGTGCAGTTTAGACAGCATCCTCCTCTCAGACACCGCCACCAAAGAGTCCAGTTTGACCCCCAGGACGGAGCCAGCCTTCCTGATGATCTTACTGATCCTCTTTGCGTCTGCTGCCCTCAGTCTGCTGCCCCAGCACACAACAGCAAAGAAGATGGCACTGGCTACCACTGACTGGTAGAGCATCCTCAGCATGGTGTTACAAACATTGAATGACCGGAGCCTCCTCAGGAAATAGAGACGACTCTGGCCCTTCTTGTATACAGCCTCAGTGTTCTTGGAAAAGTCCAGTTTGTTGTCCAGGTATACTCCAAGATATTTGTAATCCTGGACAACATCCACAGTCACGCCGTTGATGGAGATGGGTGTGGGGGCAGATTTACTCCTGCGGAAATCCACCACTAGCTCCTTTGTCTTGGTGGCGTTTAGAATCAGGTGATTAGCTGCACACCAGTCGACAAAGGAGTCCACAACGCCCCTGTACTCCTCCTCCTTCCCCTCACTGACACAGCCAACAATTGCAGAATCGTCGGCAAACTTCTGCAGGTGGCAGGACTCAGAGAGGAACTGAAAGTCTGAGGTGTACAGGGTGAACAGAAATGGGGAAAGAACAGTACCCTGTGGAGCTCCAGTGCTGCAGACCACGGTGTCAGACACTCCGTCCTGCAGTCTGACATACTGTGGTCGACCCGTCAAGTAATCCGTAATCCAGGAAACCAGGGGAGGGTCCACCTGCATCGCCGTCAGCTTCCGTCCCAGCAGAGCAGGCCGGATGGTGTTGAACGCACTTGAGAAGTCCATGATCAAGATTCTCACTGTGGTCCTCACTCTGTCCAGGTGGGCGCAGGCACGGTTGAGCAGGAAGATGATAGCATCCTCCACTCCTAGTCTCGGCTGGTAGGCAAACTGTAGAGGATCCAGTGATGAGCTGACCAGGGGCAGAAGAAGTGAAAGAACCAGCCTCTCCAGGGACTTCATCAGGTGCGACGTCAGCGCCACCGGTCTGTAGTCTTCTGAGGTGCTGGGACGCACCTTCTTTAGTAATGGTACCAGGCAGGATGTCTTCCACAGCACAGGGACCTTCTCGAGACTCAGGCTGAGGTTGTAGATGTACTGCAGGACTCCACACAGCTGGATCACACAAGTTTTGAGGACCCTCGGGCTGACACCGTCGGGACCCGCTGCCTTGCCTGGGCGGAGTCTGCACAGCTCCTTCCTCACCTGCTCTGCAGTGAAGGTCTGTCTGCTGTGTGTGTTGGTGGGGGTGGAGAGAGGTGATGGCGGGGGGGAGGGGACAGGTAGGGCAAAATCAGGAAGGAATTGAGGGGGAGGTGTCAGCAGGGTTGGAGGTTTGGAGGTGGGTGGTTGTAGAGGAGCCGTGGGGAGGTGGTCCAGAGCCCTTTCATCAAATCTGTTGAAGAACAGATTTAGCTCATTGGCACGTTCAGTACCACCTCCTACTGTCTGGCTACCAGATGGTTTGTAGCCAGTGATGCTCCTCATGCTGCTCCACACGTCCTTTAAGTTGTTCTGCTGGGGTTTGTGCTCCAGCTTCCTCCTGTAGGTGTCTTTGCCCTGTTGGATCCTCTCCTTCAGCTCCCTCTGGACCTGCCTCATCTGCTCTCTGTCCCCCTCTCTGAAGGCCCTCTTCTTCGCATTCAGCAGGACCTTGATGTCTCTGGTGACCCACAGCTTGTTATTGGGGAAACAGAGTACAGTCTCTGTAGGAACAACGCTGTCCACACAGAAATTGATGTACCCTGTTATGCAGTCCGTGAGATCATCAAGGTCCTCCCCATGTGAATTACAGAGCAAATCCCAGTCTGTGAGTTCAAAGCAACCCTGTAAAGCTTCTTCAGTCTCCTGTGACCATCTCCTCACAGTCCTGGTGGTCACAGGAAGCCGCTGGACTTGGGGCTTATACAGGGGCTGCAGATGGATGAGGTTGTGATCTGATCTTCCAAGAGGAGGAAGGGCAGTGGAGCTGTAAGCCTCCTTAACATTAGCATACAGCAGGTCCAGTGTCTTGTTTTCCCTGGTGGGACAGTCCACAAACTGCTTGAAAGTGGGCAGTGTTGCAGCCAGAGTGATGTGGTTGAAGTCCCCAGATATTGCAATGAATGCGTCTGGGTGCCGTGTCTGAAGTCCCGCGACGACGGTGTGGATGACGTCACTCGCGCGCGCCGCGTTTGCAGTCGGAGGAACGTAAACAACCAGAATGATCACGTGTGAAAACTCCCTCGGCAGATAATATGGCCGCAGACTCACGGCAAGCAGCTCAATGTCCGGGCTACACACACGCTCCTTTACAGTAACGTGTCCAGGATGACACCACTTGTTGTTAATAAGAATAGCAAGTCCCCCACCTTTCCTCTTGCCACTCTCACGGTGACTCCTGTCCGCCCGAACAGTCTGAAAGCCGTCCACAGTTACGTTCGAGTCCGGGATGTCCTCGTGGAGCCACGTCTCTGTGAAACACAGCACACTGCTCACACGATACCTCCACTGAGTCTTCACCAGGCCCGCCAGCTCGTCCATCTTGTTAGCCAGCGACCTCACGTTCCCCATGGTGATGGAAGGGAGAGATGGTTTATATCTCCTCTTCTTTTCCCGTTGTTTACGTCCAGCCTTACATCCCCTGTACTTTCTCCTCAGTTCTTTGGGGATTTCAGGCCTCTCCCGCATTAGCGCCGTTGGTGCTAGCGACAACAGCTGTTCACGGGTGTAAACAATGGAGCCGCCGCATTGTTGCGTCCAGACGGAGACGCGGTCGGCAAAAATAGTCCCAAGAATGAGACAAACGGACAAAAAACACGTAAGAAAGTTCACGAACATAGTTGGCTAAGGTTAGCACTACGACTTACAGGAAAAAGTACTAATAAAAAGACAGTAAAATAAGATAAAATAGCAAAAAAGTGCGGAAAGGAGAGGTAGCAACTGTTGCTGGCTGCCGCTTTACACAGCGCCGAAACCGGAAGTTAACAACTTAATGTTGTTAGGGAAACACAGTCTACCAGTACTTCGATGATTGTTCCAGTGTGGGTGTCATCTGCTGCAAACCCATGCAAAGAAAAACTTGTCTATGCATTATTAGACACACAAAGTGACACTGTTTTTGTTGATCAAGAGGTAAGTCGTGAACTGCAAGTGGATGTTCATCCAGTAGAACTAAATTTAACCACTATGATGGGAGAGAATGCAGTTGTGAACAGTGAAAAGGTTTCTGGTCTCCGTGTAAGGGGTTACAGCTCCGCAACACACATTCACCTCCCTTCTGCATACACGAAGGAATGTATACCTGTAAATCTTGAACACATACCTACCTGTGAGACAGCCAAACACTGGAGTCACCTATCACCAATCAAAGATGAAGTCCTGCCGCTCTTAATTGTGAAGTAGGTCTCTTGACAACCAGACAAGTGATATTAGGCAACAACGAAGAGCCTTACGCGGTTCAAACAGAACTAGGGTGTCATCGATTTGCTGTAAAATAGGTTCCCCCAGTTACTCCCATGGATGCCATACGTGCATTAGAAAGTGACTTCAAAGATACAATTTGAAATAACAAAACTGTGTCTCAGGAGGATATCTTCTTCCTTGACAAACTAAAGGAAAGCATAAGGAAAAATGAAAGGGGACATGCCTGACAACAGACAGCTCGCAGACGTCCGACTGAGCCACCTCATGAGGAAATTCTCCAAAACTGAGAGATACAAAGAAGATTATGTTAAGTACATGACTGACATCATCAAAAGAGGTGATGTAGAAGAAGCTCAAGAAGACGGACTTCCTGCAAATCGTGTGCAGAAAATACACAACAGCTCAATACCCTAGCAATGGTTTCGTGTACCCACCAATGACAACCCTGCAGACTACGATTCCAGAGGAACAACAGTGGATGAACTGCTGTCATCCAGTTGGCTCACTGGTCCCAAGTTCCTGTGGGAAAGGGAAATACAGCATCCAGCAGGAGTTTCTGGAGCTTCCCATCAGAGACCCAGAGGTCAGAAAAATTCAAACTTTGCAAACAAATACTGTGGAACAACTGAATCTTACAGACCACCTGACAAAACTCTTATCCTGGTCTCAGGCTGTGAGCGCTATAGCACGCCTCTGACGGTGACTTCAAAAAGACAAATCTAACGCAAACTCTACTGTGATGGACTGACATGACGCAGAGCTCATGATAATCTAAGACCTGCAAAGACAAGTATATCAGGAATAAACTGACACTGACACTGAGTAAAGGAAATCATCTATCGAGCAACAACAAGCTACACCATCTTGATGTCTTTTTAGACAGAGATAATGTGCTCAAGGTGGGAGGGAGACTACATCTTTCAGATCGTCCCAGCTCTTTCAAGCATCCAAAAGTACTTTCGAAAGAGCACCATATCACTAAACTGAATATTGCACACTACCATAAAAGGGTTAAACATCAAGGCAAAGGTTTCACCATGAATGGAATCCGATCCAATGGCTATTGGATCCCAGGATTAAGTCATTCTGTTTCATCCTATCTTCGCTAGTGTGTAGTCTGTCGAAGACTAAGGAGACCTGTGGAGGGACAGAAGATGAGCGATCTCCCAAGAGAACGATAGGAACCCTCACCGCCCTTCACATACTGCGGTATGGATTGTTTCGGCCCCTTTTTGACTAAACAAGGACGAAAAGAACACAAAAGATATGGCCTGCTCTTTACATGCTTCTGCTCTCGTGCCATTCATAATGAAATGTTAGATGATCTGTCAACAGATACTCTCATCAATGGTCTGCGTTGCTTATCGCATTGAGAGGCTCAGTCAAACAAATCAAGTGTGACCACGGTACCAATTTTGTGGGTGCCAAAGGTGAACTGAATGCAGCTCTGCAAGAGGTTGATGCTGAGAGACGGGCAACCTTTCTTTCTGAGAACCAATGTGATTTTGTCTTTAACGCACCACATGCAAGTCACGCTGGAGGAGTGTGGGAGCGACAAATAAGGACTGTGAGAAATGTGCTCTAATCTACGCTCTCACTTGCCCCAGAAAGACTCTGCTCTAAGGTATTTACTGTATGAGGCTACAGCTATTGTGAACAGCCGCCCTCTAACAACAACTAACCGATCCAAATAGCTTGAAACCACTCACTCCTAATCACCTCATCACCATGAAGGCCACCACTGCACTACCTCCTCCAGGCAAGTTTGCTAGAGAGGACTTATATGGTCGAAAAAGATAGCGACAAGTGCAGTTTCTGGCTGAACAGTTTTGGAGCCGCTGGAAGAAGGAGTACCTCCATAACATCATGGTCAGACAACGATGGCACATGCCTAAAAGGAACATTCAAACAGGGGACATAGTAATGGACATGGACGAAACACAGCCAAGATCTGTGTGGAGACTTGGAAGAGCCTCGGAGACTGTATTGGACAGGGATGGGCTGGTTCGGAGGGTGAAGATATCACTAGCAGATAGAAACCTGAACAAGAGAGGCGAACGTGTAAGCACAAATCTGTGGTAGAATGTCCAGTTCAAAAGGGAGTTCTGCTATTAGAGGCCTCCTAAGTAAAGTTGAGGGTAAAGGCAGTAATGTTTCATAATGTACATAGTCTTGAGGTTAAGATTAAATGTAAGGGCATTTCATTTGAGAAAATAATTTGTGTTTTAAGGTAATTTGTGTGTAAAACACATAATCATTTGGAGTGTAAGGGACCCCAGGGCATAATATAGTTTTATGTGAAGTTTGTTGTAAATGTATCATGCTTTTATTTTGTTAACTGTTTATATTTTACCGGAAGTTGTGGCAAGGTGTATTGACAGTGAATTTATCGCTAAAAATCTAAACTACGGAGATACGGAAGATTGAAAGTTGGAGCAACAGGAGAGAGTGTGAACATAAGAATTATAAAAGAATATAGCTTCTGTCGAAAGTGGCAACAAGGTCTGTATATTATGTGTATTATGTCAAGTAATTAGGAGTTTATTTTATAGCCTACATTGCGTTAACGTCCTGTTACTACTCGTCTAATATTTTGTGTCTTCTGTTTTGTGTGTTTTATACTCAGCTCTTACGTTGGTCTGTGTATGGTTGAAAAGACAAATTAAAAGAACATAAGACCATCAATCCTGGCTGTAATCATTTCGACTGGAAAGCTACATTAGGGCTTTGACTCTGAACTTATATATTGGAATATAATTTGAATATTTAAAAAAGAAAAAGATATTTTAAGGAATATTTGGCAGCCCTAAATTTTAAAACCTGTCATGGAGATTATTTTTTGTAAATGCGCTTGCTTGTAAACGTTTTCAATTTAGATGACGAGGTCTTTTCATGCCTGGTGAAGTTTTGAATCGCAAGCTCATTAACAACGCTATTATTGTCCATCTGGGCTCCTGTAGGTGATGTTTGCGTCGGTCAGGAACAGTCAGCAATGGGGCTGTTTACATTAATTCATTCATTATTTATCATGTCCATGGTTTCACTCAGCATTGAAAAACTGATGCCAATTATCTCGGCAACATTCTCTGACAGCAGTCGAGTTGTGAATTTGTTGTGATGTGACATTAAAAAAGGAGATGGCTTACTCTGCTCAAAGTGATGCTCGGATTTTCAGTGGTTGTAGCAGAATTACGTGACTAATTTCAGGATAGCGATGTTTTTTTTATCATTGGTTGTTGCGTTAAATCTTACCCAGATACAATAGTGCTATTTTCTGATTGGCTTTTGTGTAACCCCGTTCTTTTTTATATTATTTTTAGGCAGTTTTCAAGCCTTTTATTATATAGGACAGACAGGAAATGGGTTGAGAGAGGGGGGGAGACATGCAGCAAAGGGCCGCAGCTCGGAGTCAAACCCGCGGCCGCTGCCTCAAGGACCTTCAGTCTCTTTACATTGGGCAACTGCTCTAACTACTGAGACACAGCTGGCAGCTCTTCATTTCTGCTGGGTCTATAGAGAGAGTAGCGCTACTGCACAGCGAACAGAGCAGTGGCGATTGTTCTAAGACTGTATGGTAGAACAATGTATTATAAAAATAGAGAAAGGTCTACAAGAAGGAGTCAGCAGAGAAGTCTCACAGCTGTCAAGGGGAATTTATTGAATAAAGGTTTAACACACTCATCACAGAGTTCCAAGATCCAAAATACCAAAATTCCTAAATTCAAAGTGTCTCTTAACAAAACTTCCCCTCTTATACGGATGTTCGTGTGCTGACAGAGTTAACACGCCCCATCAGGTCTTTCCAATACACACTCAGTACATTTAAAATCAGTGGCGTCTTCTTTGTGTCCAGACGTCATCATACCCAAATACAGTTGTAGGACCTCAAGAGGAAGTGCTGTTAAATGAGTTCTTTGTGTCTGTTTTTTCTGCTCAGCGTCACATTAAGGCAACAGGAGATAAGACGTTTTATACTTGTTTCAATATGAGTACGGTGTGTTTTACAACCTCAAACCCTCCTAGGGTCATTAAAAAAACAGAACTCCAGGATGAAGGACCCCTTTTAACCTAAATCAACGTCAAATCTGACCGCAATTCGAACCGGAGGAGCGGTCTCTGTTTGGAGACAGAGGGACTTTCATTGTAGGCGCTCTCCCTCGCCTCAACCTACTCCACCATCCAGTAGTATCAGTCCGCGGTTTCATTGACCCGATGATTCGTGACGCAAATCGCGCTGGACCCAGAACAGATGCCTCATACAAAGCGTATGACGCGACCGTCCCACATCCCTTACCGTTCTCAGCTCTAGCCCCTCCTTCACGGACTGGCATAGGGTTGTCTGATCATATGAGGGGGATTCCTCCCCCTTAGCCTCCCCACCTTCAACCGGTTACCCCATGCGTGGACCCTCTGGCCGAGACCTGGATAAGATGGCCCGCAATGTAAGCTGATTTGAGCCTAAACCAGGTGGCGTACATATCAATTTTTATCTTGAAGATATAGAGTTTTATCTGCGAAAATTGCCCAATGCTTCAGTAGATGACAAAATCTATCTGATTAGGGGGACTTCCGACCAACGCGTTCATACAAAGACAACCTTCTCACATCAAAGGTGATTATGGTAACCTTTGTTAAGCTTTGAAGGATGAGTTCAAAGGCTATACACTCACGCCGGGCTTGACCAACGCCTTGACAGTCAAACAAGGTAGGCAAGAAACCCCTCAGGAGTACTATGAGCGTCTCCATACGGCGTACTTTGGGGCTAGAAATGACATTGAGATGGAAGAAGAATTCCACTTTAAGCAACTTTTCATTAGGAATCTTTACCCAACAACCAGTCATCACCTTGGGATCATGGCATGTCCGGAAACCCTTAAAACTCAACAGCTACGTGATCTAGCTATGAAGGGTTTTGCCAAGCAAAGACAAACAATGGTGAAACCCATCGAACCTACCGGTGTCTTGAACATCAACACTCCATCCTTAGACCTGGAGCTGGAAGGCGCAGCAGGGGCTAAGCCAAGGCCGGCCCCAAACTCCTCACAGTCTTACCAGTCGGAAAGCAGACAGAAAGGTTACCCCTATCAAAGATCTGACTCCGGACGTGAGCATGCACAAGCACCGTGGTCAGGTAGAAACTCATACTCACAAAGGTTTGACTCAAACCAGTACACCTCGGATTTTCGTCAAGGTAGGCCTCCCCCTAACCGTTGGAAAACCTGGCAAAACCGAGATTATAGAATATACAATGGAAATGGGTCCTGAGACTACCCCGAACAGGGTAAACAACACCCGGAAAGACACCGCAGTCCGTCTGTCGATGAAAATCCAGACGAAAAGAACAAGCAAACAGGCAAAAACAAAGCAGACAAAACCAAGGGTAAGTCTAACCAACCAAAGTCGGGTGAAAGAGACATTGAAAGCATTAGACGCCTAATACAGGAACTGAGTAAGGAGAACAGGAAAAAGGTGGGACTGTTTAGTGATGGCTGCTGCACCTGCAAACCCTGCCTCCTCTCCGAACACTCCACCTTACCAGCCTGATGTGGTGGTAGAGGAAGAGTTGTATCAAGGTTCTGAGGAACCTCAAAACATGACTCCGCCAAGTCCGACTCCAGTAGCCCAAGTTGCTACAACTACGTCACCAAAAAGAAGGGTGAGGACCCAGTCCCACCCGCAGTCCTACTGAACTAGGTAAAACCAAACGACACCCCAAACAGAGGTCACTCTGTCATTCAGGGTGACCCACCTTTTCGACAGCTCTTAGGTGACCTAAAAAGAAAGGGGGTTGCAAAAAAGCTTTACCTGTCAACTACACTTGAAGATGAGCTTGAACACGAAGCACTTCTGGACACAGAGCAGATGTCACCCTAATGTCCTCTACGCTTTTCAACAAACTACAGGGAAAGGTGCGTCAATCCAATAGGAACTTGACCCTATAACCCTGCTCGCTGGAGATTCAACCGTACTCATCCACAGGCGAAACTGTGACCGCAAAAGTGGCAATCCACTTCACCATCGGGCCTATGAGCCTCATCCATCCAGTGTATGTGTCTCATCTAGTGTCCATCCGTCTTCTACTCGGTCAGGACCTCCTTAACCGCTTCGAGCCACTGCTTGATTACAAGCGTTTGGAACTCTGGGAACAGGTGAGGAGGCCTCTTTCCTTGACCCCTTCTCAGGGCGCTGTAAACGGCTCGCAATGGCAATTTTGATGCTGAGTCTTTTCCCTGCCCTCCCAACCCACTGGTCTGTGCAGTCACTCGGACCCAGGCAGCGGCTCCAACCCCCGCTACGGCGCCGGCGGCTGCTCCTGTTGCGCCCGATCCTGACCTTGTGTCCCTTCAATCCCCTGACCCGGCTATTAGCCGGATGCTTCTGACTGTGACTGACGCTTCCGCCCACAGCGTCTCCACCGAGGACCTTAACGCGATTCCTGTTTTGCGGCACCTGTACCATGCGTGGCCGTCTCTGCGCGTCGTCATAAACGAACCAAAGCAACACACCAAGCGCTCCAACAGGTCGCCTATGGGTACTACATCAACGTTTAAATGGGTACATAGAAACCAGATTAGACCACACAAAAACCCCATGGGACTTGTACGGGACGCCAACGTCTCTATTTAGAGCATAAAAAGGGATAAAAACACCTAAAGCACCAAAGGTGCCAATAGCGAGTAGGAAAAAAAAAAGAAATCTCAGAATTATTATTAATTTTTGTTTTTGTTGTGTTGTTTGCAAATTCATAGGAAATTGATTGAAGGTTCATCTCAAAGCCACCCAATTGAAGTACTGGACACTTCAGGGGGGTAGCCGACAGACTAAATTGTATATCTAATCAGGTGTATTCTTCTCGCCAAAATGACCTGGCTGCTGACACTCCTGACGGTGGCGGCTGTTGTGGGCTCCCTTTTTGGATTGGGACTCTCCTCAGTCAACGATGTCAGCCTGTCCACGGTAAAACGCCAAATGGGTGAATTACAGGTCGAAATTACAGACCTCAGAGCACAGGTTAACCGACAACAGCGCGAGTTACAAGTGTTGAATACTCACAGCGAGGCCCTGAACAAGACAATCCGCGCCTTAAACTCTCTCCTGTTGGTGGTTTCGGTTGATTATGCTCACATTCAACTAGATACCCTGCTGATGAACGACATGCTTAGAGACATAGGATCGTCAATGGATAGCTTAGTGATGGGTAAGATTCCCCCATACCTCATTCCCCTTTCTCTGGTGCAGAAAATTCTGGCAACCATCACTAGGGACGTAGTCACCCTTCTTCAGGCCCACTTAGCATATTCGCTAGATAGCACTGTCCCCATTTATGCCAATCCAGAACAGAGAGAGATGAGAGATGAGATTCATCGCTAACCTCCCTATCATTGCTGCTGAAAACATTTACAGATTGAAGGGAGGGAGTGATGTCACAGGAGATTATTTTTGTTTTTTATTCCTTATTCCCTTTTACCTTTACAAAAATAACACCAACGTTTAACCATGAGCTGTGCCATAACCATTTTTGCCTCCTCAACGACGACTGGCGGAACTCCCCATCGATGACCAGCGGAGCCCTTCCACAAGGCCTTTCACGACTTCTCGAGTCAAAGGTTCCAAGTCCTTTGCTCGACAACAGGGGGGAATTGTAGGACCTCGAGAGGAAGAGCTGTTTAATGAGTTCTTTGTGTCTGTTTTTTCTGCTCAGTGTCACAGGAAGGTAACGGGAGATAAGACGTTTTATACTTGTTTCAATATGAGATATGGTGTGTTTTACAACCTAAAACCCTCCTAGGGTAATTAAAAAAACAGAACTCCAGGATGAAGGACCCCTTTTAACCTAAATCAACGTCAAATCTGACCGCAATTCGAACCGGAGGAGCGGTCTCTGTTTGGAGACAGAGGGACTTTTTGATAAAATCTAACAACAGAACTTTGTGTAAAAGTTTGGAAAACAGTTAAAGTTCAATGTTTCATCGCAACTGGCTGTTCAAAGACATTCTTGCAAGTGTGTAACAGTATATGCATTATTTGTATCTTGTTGTGATTATGTTTGTGTGGTTTCAGAAGTGCAAAGTCTAATTCCTGAAATATTTTTTGTTTTAATAATAGGCCCGTCACTCAGTATCTGTATCTGTTAAAACTGTCTGCCTAAAGATTTTGGTTGAATTGGATATCAGAAAGCTTAATAATGGAAAATCAACCAAAGATAGTTTAATCTTCCCTGTTAGCATTCCGGCATAAAAAGTAGTTGATTCGCTCAGAGCCAAAGGGTTGGGTTATGCCTTTTATAAGTATAGTAAAACCCCTCGTGCTGTCTTTGCCTTTTTGTCCGGCCGGCAAATTGCATCGAACTCGTGACTCCAGCCCCACAGAACCGATCAGAACCTTTTTGTCAATCCACAAACCACCTCCAGAGGCAACCTGAAGAGCTGAATCCAAGCCTGGATGGGAGCAGACGAGCCCCGCCAATCAAACCACGCAGCTGACCCAGTCTACCGACCAAGCCCAGGTCCGCCAAACACCGGGACGCGGACCTACGAACCTGCAACGGTACTGTAAGACGCCAGGGCGACTGTAATATCAACGGCAAAGTAAGGTTGGCCTTTTAATGCAACTCTTGGTTTAAACGTTGGTGACAGTTAAATTCTGATCTGAGTTCTGTTGACAGGCTAATTAGAGCCAGTTTTAAGTCTGCCAGGAATATTATAAACCCGCCCCGTAGGTCTGAATCTCTCTGGTCTTAAGCTTTTTATATCCACATTTAACCCTTTTCACTTGTCTATTCAGTGTTGCAATATCCTGTATTCTCCTTGTTAGGTAGTCACATAAATGTTTATAACCTTGCGTCAATGTGAGAGTCTTCCGTTCTGTGCAGAAATTGGTCACTGATAAAGGCTGTGGTACAAATTAACGCGTTCAAGACGAGACTGATAAAATTTAAACAATCAATTACTTTAAATTACTAACAGGTATTAAACCTTCACCAAAGTTTAATAAACATCCTGTCTTATTTTGGCGTGGTGCCCTACTTCGAGGTAAAATTAAACCTACATTTTAACGAGTCGAGTTAATTCATAATTAATTCAGCGACTAATATATTTTAGCCATAATAAAGGTAGGCTTACTCTCCTACACAGTTCTATTGTTTTCTAAACAGAATGTGCTTATCAGGCCTATGTCCCCAGTACACGGTGACCTAGCCCTGTTATTCACTTTCTCAATCATGTTTTCTTCCACATCACCAAAAAAAAAAAAAAAGCGGTGAAATAAGTACTTCTGTGTGGACATAATACGAAATACGTGCTAGAAAGCCTTAAATTTTTGTTCAGAATCAGCTACTTATCACAGGTCGGACACTCAGCTTCTGCTGACTTCAATGGAGAAGCGTAGAGTAGGTTGTTCCACTGCAGTGAAACTAGACGCTCATTGGATAAATGTTGGGCTTTGTCCCGGCCATCGGACGCTCAGCGTCTCTTGGTGTCTATTGGACAGTGGGCTGGCCCGGACGCTCAGCTTCTGCATGATGATTGGATGAGCGATCTTGAAGAATAACCATCCACCGGAGCATTTTCCAAGTTTTTTATTTTGTTGTTCTGAACTGATCCAGAGACTTTACCGATCCCCAGAGACTTTGTCTTTGTTAAAAACGACGAGCGTTGTGTTTTGGCAACTCTGTTCTGTCACACTGCGGTTTCTCTCGCCAATGAGCAGCAGTAGCTGTGGAGCTTCTTCCCCCATCACCATCACTCACACTCACAGGCGGTCACACCTCACAGTAGCCTGGCGTAGCAGCTCCAGCTGGGCCAAGGCCTCTAAAGCAGCCTATCTTTGCTGCCATTGAGAGTCCCTGGAAAAGACGCCTAGTTGGTATGACAAGGTCACAGATCATTTTCTTGAAAAGGAACGAAGGGTAGAATTTACATATAAATAAACAAACACATTTATGATGTAGGCCGGAAAAATGAGCTTCCCCTCCTTGAAAGACCAGCAGCCGCGACTGGAATACATGACTTAGCATGAACTCCCAAACTAAATCAAGCTACTATTATATGAACCTGCTGACTGTGAACTGTCAAAATCGTGTTATGTATTAACAAATATATATATTTGCTGTTTTCACTCTGGACTTAAAGAAGTGTCAGGTGATCTTTATCCTATGACCCTTATATAATAAGCTGTGTTGTGAAAGGGACTGTGTTCGAACATGTAAAAGATAACCTTCAGCCTAAAGAAGGAACATTCATTCACAAATGTGAGTAAAATGAGTTACAGTTGCAGTGTAAGCCTCATAAAGATCCTAGTCAGTTATTCAGTTTAAACACCTGAACATCAGGTTGAGTAAACTGCAGACCTGCTGTCAATTACCAGAAGGTGATCTCCCTGTGTGGGTCCATGTAGCTCTGATAATAGGGAGCGTACCTATGTTCCCCCGGTCCTATGTTCCCCGCTTTGTATGTGACCAGGGAACATAGGACTCTTTTTTTTTAAAAAAGGACGGATGTTCCCTGGTCTGTTATTTTTTCCACAGTCAGTGAAGAATTCCATGGCAAATAGACCTATGTAGACCCTAACCCTGACCCTCACCCTAACCCCTCGGTTACTCGAAGCGCTTCCTTAGAAGTATCAAGGGGGAGGTCAGCGGCAGCATTCATAAATACCAAAAAAACATTCTCTTCCTGGTCATAACATACTCACAAGGTCTAAAACGCTCCTGTCAATAATTAACTAGGGGGCAAGGGAGGACTGTGGAGCCTTGAGGAACTGCCGTCGGATCTCTGCCTACAGAAGGAATAAGAACCTGAAAGACATTTTAGTTCACACCAAATTAAACCAGGATACCAACCATAGGGAGGCACTTCCAGTAGCTCCAGTCGGTTTTATCTGTCCCCCCCACATTTTTAACCCCCATGCTGGTGTTGGTTTCAACTGGCGGCAGGTCTTGAAGCCCACAACCATCAACGCAGTATATACAATCAGGTCCAAGACCTGCCACTAATTCTATATGTGTGTGTGTGTGTGTGTGGGGGGGGGGGGGGGGGTGGGCGGGGGCGCAATCATCTCATCTCATCTTCATCTGCTTATCCGGGGTCGGGTCGCGGGGGCAGCAGCTTTAGCAGGGGACCCCAATCTTCCCTTTCCCGGCCCACATTAACCAGCTCTAACTGGGGGATCCCGAGGCGTTCCCAGGCCAGTGTGGAGATATAATCTCTCCACCTAGTCCTGGGTCTTCCCCGAGGCCTCCTCCCAGCTGGACTAACTGGAACCCCTCCCTAGGAAGGCCCCCAGGGGGCATCCTTACTAGATGCCCGAACCACCTCAACTGGCTCCTTTCAACGCGAAGGAGCAGTGGCTCTACTCCGAGTTCCTCATGGATGGCTGAACTTCTCACTCTATCTCTAGGGGAGACTCCAGCCACCCTCCTAAGAAAACCCATTTCGGCAGCTTGTACCCGCGACCTCGTTCTTTCAGTCATGACCCAGCTTTCATGACCATAGGTTAACCGGTAGATCAAGAGCTTTGCCTTCCGGCTCAGCTCTCTTTTCATCACAACGGTGCGGTAGAGCGACTGCAACACCGCCCTCGCTGCTCCGATTCTCCGGCCAACTCACGCTCCATCGTCTCCTCACTCGTGAACATGATCCCGAGGTACTTGAACTCCTTCACTTGGGGTAAGGACTCTTTCCCTACCTGGAGTAAGCAATCCACCGGTTTCCTGCTGAAAGCCAAGGCCTCAGATTTAGAGGTGCTAATCCTCATCCCAGCCATTTCACACTGCGAACCGATCCAGTGAGTGCTTAGGGTCACTGATCGACGATGCCATCAGGACCACATCATCTGCAAAAAGCAGAGACGAGATCCTCAGCCCACCGAACTGCAACCCCTCCCCACCACAACTATGCCCCGCTATCCTGTCCATTAAAATCACGAATAGGATTGGTGACAAAACGCACCCCTGGCGGAGGCCAACCCCCACCGGGAACGAATCCGGCTTACTGGCGAGGATCCGAACACAGCTCTAGCTCCGGGTGTACAGAGAATGGATGGCCCACAGTGAACCCCTCACCCCATACCCCCGCAGCACCTCCCACAGTATCTCCTGAGGGCCCCGCACATATGCCTTCCACAAAACACATTTAGACTGGATGGACATACTCCCAGGCCCCCACCCAGATACTTGCGAGAGTGAAGAGCTGGTCCGTTGTTCCAAGTCCAGGACGGAATCCACATTGTTCCTCTTCAATCTGAGGTTCGACTATAAGACGAACCCACCGTTCCAGCACCTTGGAGTAGACCTTATCAGGGAGGCTGAGTAGTGTGATACCCCTGTAATTGGCACACACCCTCTGGTTCCCCTTTTTAAACAGGGGAACCACCACCCCAGTCTGCCACTCCCTTGGCACTGTCCCAGACTTCCACGCAATGTTGAAGAGACGTGTCAACCAAGACAGCCCCTCCAAACCCAAAGCTTTCAGCATTTCTGGACGGATCTCATCAATCCCTGGGGCTTTGCCACTGTGGAGTTGTTTGACTACCTCAATGACTTCTGCCAGGGATATTGACAATGATTCCCCATCAGCCTGCAGCTCTGCCTCTACAAAAGAGGGCGTGTTAGTCAGATTAAGGAGTTCCTCTAAGTGCTCCTTCACCGCCCGACTACCTCATCAGCTGAGGTCCCCAGCGTCCCGTCCTTACTGTAAACAGCTTGGACGGTTCCCTGTTTCCCCCTCCTGAGATGTCGAATGGTTTTCCAGAAGCACCTTGGTGACGCCCGAAAGTCCTTCTCCATGACTTCTCCGAACTCCTCCCACACCCGCTGCTTTGCCTCTGACACAGCAGAGGCTGCAGCCCTTCAGGTCCGTCGGTACCTTGCAACTGCCTCCGGGGTCTTCTGGGATAACATATCCCGGAAGGCCTCCTTCTTCAGTCGGACAGCTTCCCTTACCACCGGTGTCCACCACGGTGTTCAAGGGTTACCGCCCCGTGAGGCACCTAAGACCTTGAGGCCACAGCTCACCGCTGCAGCTTCAGCAATGGAAGCTTTGAACATTGCCCACTCCGGTTCAATGCCTCCAACCTCCACAGGGATGCCAGAAAAGCTCTGCCGGAGGTGTGAGTTGAAGATCTCTCGGACACGGGCCTCCTCCGGACGTTCCCAGTTCACCCGCACTACTCGTTTGAGCTTACCTGGTCTGTCCAGAATCTTCCCCCATTCTCTGACCCAACTCATCACCAGATGGTGATCAGTTTAAAGCTCTGCCCTTCTCTTCACTCGCGTGTCCAAAACATACGTCCACAGATCAGATGATACGATCACAAGATCCATCATTGACCTTTGGCCTAGGGTGCTCTGGTACCACGTACACTTATGAGCAACCTTATGTTCGAACATGGTGTTAGTTATAGACAATCCGTGACTAGCACAGAAGTCTAATAACTGACGAACGCTCGGATCTAGATCAGGGAGGCTGTTCCTCCCAATCACGCCTCTCCAGGTGTCTCCATCATTGCCCACTTGGGCGTTGAAGTCTCCCAGCAGAACTATGGCGTCCCCGACTGGAGCCCCATGCAGGACTCCATTCAGGCCGAATACTCTGAACTGCTGTTCGGTGCATATGCACAAACAACAGTCAGAGTTTTCCCCCCTACTCCCGGCGCCTGACACCCATGGCAACTCCAGATAAGAATAGGGTCCAACCCCTATCCAGGAGTGCGGTTCCAGAACCGAGACTGTGTGTTGAGGTAAGCCCCACCAGATCTAACTGGTAGTGCTCCACCTCCCGCACAAGCTCTGGCTCCTTCCCCGACAGAGAGTTGACATTCCACGTCCCCAGAGCCAGCTTCTAATGCCCGTGTCTTGTCCGTCGATGCCCCTCACCTTCACTGCCACCCGTGCAGCAGCGCATCCAACCCAAGTGGTTCCTCCTGCGAGTGGTGGGCCCACAGGATGGAGAAGAGGGAGGCACCACCTCATTTTTTCGATCTGTGCCCGGCCGGCTCCGTCGCAAACAACAACCAGAACTGGTTGGGGGGGTAACCAGAACCACCAACGAAAACCTTCCCTATAACAGGCAGGAACGTCGGACAGACCCAGCTCTGTCGAGGACGGCCATCTGTCTTGACCGGTTGGGGAGGAAGAAAGGGAGAGAGAAAGAGAGAAAAGACGGACCGATGGATAGAGAGAGACAGACAGACACACTTCCAGAAATGCAAGCAACCAAAGCGTAATAGTAACTATAATAATATCTATGTAATGTTAATATGACTTATATGTTATGGCAGTTAATACAGCAGAATAGTAGAAACAAGCACAGCTAAGGTGATAGAATATGACAATGATATTAATTATGGTGGCAAACATGGTCAATGATGAGTAGTGGCAATAGCAGCTACGATACAGCAAGACATACCACTGATGGTGTTTTTATGGCTACAAATTTTATAGTTTATTAGACCTTGTTGAGTGATAGTATATATAAGTAACAGTGATAATAGCAGCAGAAAGCGTCATGCAGGACCACGGCAGCAGGCACCACCATGATCAGCAGATACCTGCGAGAGAACAAAGCACAAACAACTCTGGGGAAGAAGCTGAATTAGTAACATGCATTGATGAGACATGAATGATACAGACAGAGAGGAGAGAAGCTCAGAGTATCTAGAAAAGTATTATCCCCCGGCAGACTAGGCCTATAGCAGCATCATTAAGCAGAAAAAAATCATGTAAAAAATAACAACATTGTTAAGGGATTGTAAGCCCTAGCTCTAAGCTTTATCAAAAAGGAAAGTTTTAAGTTTACTCTTAAATATGGGGACAGTGTCTGCCTCCCGAATAACATTTGGGAGTTGGTTCCACAGGAGAGGAGCTTGGTAGCTGAAGGCTCTGCCTCCCATTCTACTTTTGGAGAGTCTAGGAATGACAAGTAGCCCTGCATTCTCAGAGCGCAGCGATCTAGTCGGGTAATACGGTACTATGAGCTCTTTAAGATACGACGGAGCCTGACCAATAAGAGCTTTGTTTGGAAGGAGAAGGATTTCAAATTCTATTCTAGATTTTACAGGTAGCCAGTGCAAAGAAGCTAAAACAGGAGAAATATGTTCTCTTCTATTTGTTTTAGTTAGTACACGAGCTGCAGCATTTTGGACCAACTGGAGACTCTTAACAGACTTATTAAAGCAGCCTGATAATAAGGAGTTGCAGTAGTCCAGCCTAGAAGGAACAAATGCATGGACTAGTTTTTCTGCATCTTTCTGAGACACAATGGCCCTCATTTATCAAACGAACGTACAGCAGAAAAACGTGCGTACGAACATTTCCTGGCAAACTCCGGCATTTATCAATTTGGACGTAAGTGGGAGCTACGATACAAATCTCACGTCTGGTCTGAGATCGTGTACTTAAATTTCAGCCTGTGTATTTGTGGTGCAGCACAGCAAAATCTGGCTGAAAATAATTAACAAACCTCAGCTGTCATTAAGCATAAGCAGTCACATATTAGGAACAGATCAAAACGGATTCTTAAAACGAATAAAAAAAATAAAAATTGTGATTGATTGTACTCATGTGCGTCTGAAGGCACAATCCGTGAATGATTACGCATTCATCAATCGCAAAAACTACCACTCGATAAATGTACAGGTGATTTGTGATGCCAAGCTGTCGCTTTTAAACGTGGTGGCCAGGTGGCAAGGGGGGACACACACGATTCTTTTATATTCCAAAACAGCTCGGCTACCGACAGGGACAAGCAGTTGAAGCGGTTGCGCTTTCCTGAATGAAAAGGAAAGCGCACTGCAGAGCCAAAGTCATCTCCTCGGTTAGTGGCTACCCTCGATAAATTGCATTAAATCAAACAAGATATCAGATGATTAACATTTTGGTATGGTTTTTCTAGGCGACAAAGGTCTAACGGAATACCTAATAACCCCGCTGGCAAACCCTGCTACAGAGCAGGGGCGCAGGTTCAGCAGTGCGCACACACGCCACAGTGGAGCGCTGCTTCGGATTGACTGCCTCCGTTATTCTTTTCCATACAGCGTTTTTATGGGCCCCTTTTATTCCACTCTCAAGACTGCCAAAAAGCACATCTTTATTTTGCTCCATCTCGGGTGTCAGGATGCCGATCTCTGTGTCGGAAAAGTGTCTTTTCTTCCCAGCGTTCTTCCTCTCCATGTTTGACCTCAGTGGGCGAGGCCCGCTCATTCGTACGCTGAGATTGGTCCAATACGAATGTTTCATAAATCACGCGTGGGTCCTTTCCTACGACCAATTCTGCGCTCAGATCTGCGCCCGTTTTCACGCAAAATTGATAAATGAGGGCCAATGTTCCTAATTTTCGCAATATTACGCAGGTGAAAATATGCAGTACTTGTCCTTAATTTTATGTGAGAATGGAAGGACATATCCTGATAAAAAAAACACACCCATTCCTTACTGTGGTGCTGGAGGACAACATAACATCATCCAGAGTAACAATATCTTTAGCAATTGAGTTTCGGAGGCCTTTGGGGCCGAGTACAATAACTTTAGTTTTTTTATGAGTTTAACATCAGAAAATTGCAGGTCATCTAGCTTTTTATTTCCTTAATGCACATTTGAAGTTTATCTAACTGATCCATTTCTTCTGGTTTGATTGACAAATATAATTGTGTATCATCAGCATAACAATGAAAATGTATGGAGTGCTTCCTTATAATATTTCCTAAGGGAAGCATATATAAGGTGAACAGAATCGGTCCAAGGACAGAACCCTGTGGGACTCCGTGACTGACTTTAGTGTGCATGGAGGATTTGTCATTAACATGTACAAACTGAGATCTATCTGATAAATAAGAATTAAACCAGCTTAATGTGGTTCCTTTAATGCCAATTAGATGCTCCAGTCTCTGTAGCAGGATGCTATGGTCGATAGTGTCGAAGGCAGCACTAAGATCTAGTAGAACAAGTACAGAGATAAGTCCTTTGTCTGAAGCTATTAAAAGGTCGTTAGTCATTTTTACCAGTGCTGTCTCAGTGCTATGATTCGCTCTAAATCCTGACTGGAAGTCCTTAAATAACTCATTATTATGTAAAAAGTCACACAGCTGATTGGCGACTAATTTCTCAAGGATCTTAGAAAGAAAAGGAAGGTTAGATATAGGTTTGTAGTTGACTAGTACCTCAGGATCAAGACTGGGCTTTTTAAGAAGAGGTTTAATTACAGCTACTTTAAAAGACGCTGGTACATAACCTGCTGATAAAGACATATTAATCATATCTAATACAGGAGTGCTAACTATAGGTAACACTTCTTTAAGTAAGCTAGTTGGAATAGAGTCTAGGAGACGAGTAGAGGGCTTTGATGCTGAAATAGTAGAGGTTAATTTGTTAAAGTCAACTGTAGAAAAGCAGTCCAAGAATATATCAGGTCGCACAGTTGTTTCTAAGGTTCCTGGGTTTGAAGAAAAATTGGTGCCAAGCGAGTTGACTTGTCTCTAATAGTTAAAATTTTGTCATTAAAGAAGGTCAGGAAGTCGTTACAACTGAGGGTTATAGGAACACATGGCTCGATAGAGCTGTGGCTCTCTGTCAGCCTGGCTACAGTGTTGAAAGGAAATCTAGGATTGTTCTTATTCTCTTCTATTAAAGATGAGTAATAGGCTGCTCTGGCATTACGGAGGGCCTTCCTATATGTTTTTAGACTAAGTGAGATTCTTCCAATTTAGTGGAGCGCCACTTACTTTCCAATTTTTCCGATATTTGTTTTAGTTCACGGGTTTATGAGTTATACCACGGGGCTAACTTCCTCAGTTTCAGTATTTTCTTTTTTAAAGGAGCAACAGAGTCGAGTGTTGTTCGTAGTGAGCCTGTAACACTGTCAACAAGGTGATAAATTTCAGAGAAACTGATGTTAGTACAGGAATCTGGAATATTAGGATAAGGCATTAAAGTAAATGCAGATGGAATCGCTTCCTTAAATTTAATTACAGCACAATGAGATAAACATCTTTTGCCCAGAGGTGAGTAGTCCTGTAATTTGAATTCAAAAGTTATTAAGTAATGGTCTGATAAAATAGGATTCTGTGGAAAGACTATTAAGTCATTGATTTCCACACCATAAGCCAAAACGAAGTTGAGGATGTGATTAAAACAGTGAGTAGGTTTATATACACTCTGACTAAAACCAATATAATCCAATAAACGCAATACTTAGACTATTATTATCAACATCCACGTGAATATTAAAATCTCCTACAATGATTACTTTATCAGATTCAAGGACTAAATTTGACAGAAACTCTGAGACTTCAGACAGAAATTCAGAGTACAGACCAGGAGCACGGTACACTATAACAAGTATAATTGGCTGCACAGTTTTCCAGGTTGAATGTGGAATACTAAGAACAAGACTTTCAAATGAATTATAATTTAGTTTAGGTTTAGGGTTGATTAATAGGCCTGAGTCATAAATAGCTGCAATGCCTCCTCCTCGGCCACTGCCTCGAGGAATATGAGTATTAAAATGACTGGGAGGATTCATTTAGGCAGAGTAAATCAATATGGTTATCTGATATCAGATCATTTACTAATACAGCTTTAGATGACAGAGATTTGATGTTTAAAAGGCCACATTTTATTTTCTGATTTTTTTGCATAATCGCAGATTTCGTGTTGATTTGTATCAAACTTTTCTGTATAGCTCCTCTTCTGTTCATTTTTGATCTGGTTAATTTAGATGATCGTGGGGCAGAGAGCGTTTGTATACTATAGTGAGCTGGAAAATGATCCACAGGGAGCGCAGAGAGGTGTGTAAGACTGCCACTCTGCTTCCTGGGCTTTTGTGGTAAGGGCAGCGCAGAGAGGTGTATTAAACTGCGACTCTGCTTCCTGATCCCAACACTGGGCTGTCATGGTTTTAGACCGCTAGCAATTGCGTCCAGGTTCTTAGATATGAGAGCGGCACCCTCCAAAGTAGGATGAATACCATCTCTCCTAATAAGACCAGGTTTTCCCCAGCAAGACTGCCAACTAGCTACAAAGCCCACATTATTTACTGGGCACCATCCAGACAGCCAGAGACGGAATGATGACATGCAGCATACATGTCATCGCAAGTCAAGTTGGGCAGGGGACCAGAAAAAATTACGGAGTCCGACATAGTTTTTGCATAAGCACACACCGACTCCACATTAATTTTAGTGACTTCCGATTGACGTAATTGGGTGTCATTACCGCCGACATGAATAACAATATTACCATATTTACGTTTATCCTTACCCACCAGTTTCAAATAGGACTCAATGTCGCCCACTCTGGCCCTTGGGGCGCATTTTACTATGGTGCCTGGTGTCGCTAAGTTCACGTTTCTCAGAATGGAGCTGCCAATAACCAGTGTTGTTTCTCAGCAGGTGTGTCACTGAGTGGAGAAAACTTATTTGAAACGTGAACGGGTGGATGGTTAACCAATGGGCTCCGATTTAGAGGTATGCTTTCCTCTCACAGTCACCCAGGAGGACCCTGGCTGCTCAGGGATTGCCGGGGGAGGGCTAGCAGAAGCTAACGCTACACTATGTGGCTTCGCACCGGCTAAAGTTATAGGTGGCCGGCTAGCTACCGTAGCGTAAGACTGAGCTTCTATGGTGCGGAGCCTCGCCTCCAACGCTACAAATACACTACACCTATCACATTTACCATTATCAGTAAAGGAGGCAAAGGAGTAGCTAAACATACAACACTCCGAGCAAGAGAGAGCAGGAGAGAGAGCGGGGGAAGCCATCTCCAGCTGTGAAGATAATTGCTAAGTTAAAGTGGCTAACAGCGTGTAACGTTTAACACTATGGGATTACCGAGAAAGCAGCTGAAAGAAGGAGAGCTGTGAGTGCTTGAGTAGAACTAGTGGATGTTTAAATGTTAAGCGGTAGTTAGCCGCTGTGGTGAATATTATAGCAAAAACATCTAAATTTAGTGAGATCAGCAAACAGTCAAACAAAGAGTGACCAACACAGAAGCATAATACGTCACCGAAACACGTCAGCACGTCCGTAACACGTCAGCACGTCCCTCATGGGTCACATTGGACACTTGACTTGACTTGAGTCTTGGTTCTAATAATACTAGATTTCCTCCACAGTTAAATGGGAAAGCATTCACAGCATTTTATCTTATTGTACGTCAATTCATAAAAGTAACAAAATTTATATTGGAAATGAACGGAAGATAACACGTTTTCAATTAGCTAAAGTAAGAGCATGTTTTCACTTTATTAGAATGATTCAATGTTTAGATTTCTATTACTAGGAACACAGACAAGCACCTTTACTGCTGAACACCTGTGAGGGAGAACTTGAGCGGTGTCCAGGTTTCAAGACCAGCAAAGAGACCATGACTTAAGGAGGAGCAAAGGGATGAGGAAGACCCTATATCTGACATTCTCTTTTTTTTAAAATTTAGATTACATACAAGGCCACACATTACTGATTTTTTTCTTGATATATTGCTGATACATTATCTAAAGAACAAAAAAAATTGTAGTTACCATCAATTTATTTCCCACAAACAGACCCACTTCAACCTTTGGCTTTAACGAGACAAAATATATATCATACTTTTTGACACCTATCCTGTGTGCCAACGAGTGTATGACCTCACCTCAGTAAGACGTGGAACTTTCTTGGCAATTAACCAATTCTGCCCACATTGTCAGTACTGCAAAAAATGGAAGAGCCAGCCTCTTATTCAAAGCAACCCTGCAAAAAAACCTTGAGCTGTCCGCTGCCTTTCATTTCACCGGTACATCTTTATTTAAGCTGGAAAAAAGATTTAAAATTGAATATATATTTCATTTGAGAAATTTGGCCCAATCAGGTTATATAATTAATAAATTGTGTTTTAATTTATTAGATTGTTACAGCCACCAAGTCAAAGGTAAGGAACAAAGGTAAGTGGAAGTTCAGCAAAATGCATCATTCTGGAAAACCATTCGACATCTCAGGAGGGGGAAACGGGGAACCGTCCAAGCTGTTTACAGTAAGGACGGGACGCTGGTGACCTCAGCTGATGAGGTAATCGGGTGGTGGAAGGAGCACTGTGAGGAACTCCTTAATCCGACCAACACGGGCACGGGCTGATAGGGAATCATTGTCAATATCTCTGGCGGAAGTCATTGAGGTAGTCAAACTACTCCACAGAGGCAAAGCCCCAGGGATTGATGAGATTCATCCAGAAATGCTGAAAACTTTGGGTTTGGAGGGGCTGTCTTGGTTGACACGTCTCTTCAACATTGCGTGGAAGTCTGGGACAGTGCCAAGGAAGTGGGAGACCGGGGTGGTGGTTCCCCTGTTTAAAAAGGGGGACCAGAGGGTGTGTGCCAATAACAGGGGTATCACACTACTCAGCCTCGCTGGTAAAGTCTACTCCAAGGTGCTGGAAAGGAGGGTTCATCCTATAGTCGAACCTCAGATTGAAGAGGAACAATGCAGATTCCGTCCTGGACGTGGAACAAGGGACCAGCTCTTCACTCTCGCAAGGATCCTGGAGGGGGCCTGGGAGTATGTCCCTCCAGACTACATGTGCTTTGTGGATCTGGAGAAGGCATATGACCGGGTCCCTTGGGTGATACTGTGGGAGGTGCTCAGGGAGAATGGGGGGAGGGGGTCACTTCTGTGGGCCATACAATCTCTGTACACCCAAAGCGAGAGCTGTGTCCGGATCCTCAGCAGTAAGTCGGTTCCGTTCCCAGTGAGGGTTGGCCTCCGCCAGGGGTGCGTGCTTTGTCACCATTCCTGTTTGTGATTTTCATGGACAGGATATCGAGTCGTGGTCGTGGTGGGGAAGGGTTGCAGTTCGGTGGGCTGAGGATCTCGTCTCTGCTTTTTGCAGATGATGTGGTCCTGATGGCATCGTCGGTCAGTGTCCTTCAGCACTCACTGGATCGGTTCGCAGCTGAGTGTGAAACGGCTGGGATGAGGATAATTACCTCTAAATCTGAGGCCATGGCTCTCAGCAGGAAACCAGTGGATTGCTTTCTCCAAGTAGGGAATGAGTCCTTACCCCAAGTGAAGGAGTTCAAGTACCTCGGGATCATGTTCACAAGTGAGGGGACAATGGAGCTTGAGTTTGGCCGGAGAATCGGAGCAGCAGGGGCGGTGTTGCAGTCGCTCTACCACACCGTTGTGACAAAAAGAGAGCCGGGCCGAAGGCAAAGCTCTCGATCTACCGGTCAATCTTCGTTCCTACCCTCACCTATGGTCATGAAAGCTGGGTCATGACTGAAAGAACGAGGTCGCGGGTACAAGTGGCCGAAATGGGTTTTCTCAGGAGGGTGGCTGGAGTCTCCCTTAGAGATAGAGTGAGAAGTTCAGCCATCCATGAGGAACTCGGAGTAGAGCCGCTGCTCCTTTGCGTTGAAAGGAGCCAGTTGAGGTGGTCCGGGCATCTTGTAAGGATGCCCCCTGGGCGCCTTCCTAGGGAGGTGTTCCAGGCACGTCCAGCTGGGAGGAGGCCTCGGGGAAGACCCAGGACTAGGTGGAGAGATTATATCTCCAAACTGGCCTGGGAACGCCTCAGGATCCCCCAGTTAGAGCTGGTTAATGTGGCCCGGGAAAGGGAAGTTTGGGGTCCCCTGCTAAATGCTGCTGCCCCCGCGACCCGACCCCGGATAAGCAGTTGAAGATGAGATGAGACTGTGTTCTACATTGCTACTTAAACTTCATGTGGATGGATGAGTGATCATGAGCTCATCACTGGACCCTCTACAGTTTGCCTACCAGCCAAGTCTAGGTGTGGAGGATGCTATCATCTTCCTGCTCCACCGTGCCTGCACCCACCTTGACAGAGCGGGAACCACTGTGAGAATCTTGTTCACCGACTTCTCCAGTGCGTTCAATACCATCCGGCCTGCTCTGCTGGGACGTAAGCTGACGGCGATGCAGGTGGACCTTCCCCTGGTTTCCTGGATTACGGATTACTTGACGGGTCGACCACAGTATGTCAGACTGCAGGACGGAGTGTCTGACACTGTGGTCAGTAGTACTGGAGCTCCACAGGGAACTGTTCTTTCCCCATTTCTGTTCACCCTGTACACCTCAGACTTTCAGTTCCTCTCTGAGTCCTGCCACCTGCAGAAGTTTGCTGACGATTCTGCAATTGTTGGCTGTGTCAGTGAGGGAAAGGAGGAGGAATACAGGGGTGTTGTGGACTCCTTCATCGACTGGTGTGCAGCTAATCACCTGATTCTAAACGCCACCAAGACTAAGGAGCTAGTGGTGGATTTCCGCAGGAGTAAATCTGCCCCCACACCCATGTCCATCAACGGCGTGACTGTGGATGTTGTCCAGGATTACAAATACCTTGGAGTATACCTGGACAACAAACTGGACTGGTCCAAGAACACTGAGGCTGTCAGGGTTCTGAGGAGGACCCAGAAGCAGATCGGACAAAAGGCAGTGTTTAAACAGTTTATTAGATAAAGCGTGAGGTGGTGAAGAACAGAGAAGCTGGCAGGCGAGGTTTGGATCCCAGAGGTGTGGAAGGTCCAGAGGGTGGCTGGCTCACAGGCGGCGGGGCTGGGGACTGGGCTCCCGGGCTGACTTCCTGGAATGATTCCTGAGGCAGAGAGACACGGTTAGTTGCAGACACGGATTCCAAGAGGCCAGCTCCAGCAGGCTGAGGCAGACAGACAACCAACAGTAGCAACGACGAAAAGTGGCTGGAAAATGCGGTAGCATACACAATACTTCACAGCGATCCGGCGTTCACTGCATGTGTGGCTGCTCCTTAAGTACTGCAGGGGATTGATGAGGAGCAGGTGTGTGGGTGACCTCAGCCAGGTGTGTGAGCAGCCAAAGAAGGACACGCCCCCGAGCACTGTCAGAAAGTGACAAACACCACAAGACATAACAAAAACACCCAAACAGACCTCATGGCCGGGGATTCGTGACAGAGGCTGTCTACAAGAAGGGCCAGAGTCGTCTCTATTTCCTGAGGAGGCTCCGGTCATTCAATGTATGTAACACCATGCTGCGGATGTTCTACCAGTCAGTGGTAGCCAGTGCCATCTTCTTTGCTGTCGTGTGCTGGGGCAGCAGACTGAGGGCAGCAGACGCAAAGAGGATCAGTAAGATCATCAGGAAGGCTGGCTCCGTCCTGGGGATCACACTGGACTCTTTGGTGGCGGTGTCTGAGAGGCGGATGCTGTCTAAACTGCACAGCATCCTGGACAACAACTCTCACCCTCTCCACCAGCTGCTGACCTCCAGCAGAAGCACCTTCAGCCACAGACTCATTCTCCCCCTGTGTGATACTGAACGCCGGAGGAAGTCTTTTCTTCCGGCGGCCATCAAACTTTATAATTCATCTCCCCCTGGTCAGGTAAGGAACAGTGGAGACACTGTATCCTGAAAATGTCACTTTGTCACTTTATATCATCACTGCACCACTTTATTCAGTTGTACTGTCACTTACTTAAGTGAGCAATGCTGCTATACTACACTGTCACTTTATACCACCACTACATCACTTATTTTTGTGGTACTGTAACTTACTGCTGCTACACTTACACTGTCTCTTTATATCACCACTACATCACTTTATTTATTTATTAATGGTACTGTAACTATCTGCTGCTACATTTACTGTGCTTAGGACATGCTGCTACATTTCACTGTGGTTTACTGTAACTTACTGTAACTTACTTCAGTACGAAATGCTGCTACACTCCACTGTGCCATACTGTCACTTAGTTATGTAGGAAATGCTGCTACATTTTTAACATTTTTAACATTTTTAACACTTATAACTTATCGCTCCTTCTCACTTATTAGTTTGTACTTATTTCATTTCAATCTGCTGCTAAACTGAACAGTGCGTATTGTATATTGTATATACCTACGCTTAACCACGATGTCTGTTGCACTCTGTCACAATTAGTTCATTGCTTGATTTATCTGATGTTAGCTTTATTTTGATTGATTTATGTTTATGCTTATTGTTACTCCGATCCTTTTCCACCTTTGTATTGAAACTGTTACAAAATAATTTCCCTCGGGATAAATAAAGCTTCTTGAATCTTGAATCTTGAATTGAATGATGCCTGCAGGCAGTGCAAACCTACCTTATGTGTATATGACGTACCTGGATGCAAGAAATGCAATATGTTAAATAAATGTAACAACGTTTAAACACGCTTCATTCACCTTTGATTGGTAGCCCACTGGATGCCCGCGTGTAAAATTATGCACAAACATACAGTAATAAAGTGAGTCACCTGACAGATCTCGTGTTTATAAACACAGGACATTGAAATTGTAAACATGACTTACAGTGCAGAATGCAAAGGGTGCGGGTGTGAATATGAAACAATCAATGTAACGGCTGCGTTATACACATGAAGTAGGTGGATGTGACGGTATGCTATAGTGGGTATGTAACAGTGAGTATTTAAACTATGAAATACATGTATATTGGCCCTCGTTAAGTTGTAGGTGGATGCTTGGTGTCACGAAGTTATTGCACAGGGATTGTTCCTGACTGGGTAATAACTAAACACCATCTTTGTCCGCGCATAACTGCGCATGGAGCTGGGAGCTTGCTCACTTCAATACCCACGTTGATCGAGTGTCAAAAACATTAGAGGCATTCAGGTTTAAATTATTTAATGTATAGGCTGTAACATTAGCTGAGGCGTTCACTTCACCGGTGTGTGTGCATGCGTATGTCTGGGTGTTTGTGTGTGCGGCGCGGACAACAGGGCTGTATGATACACGATAGTCAGCTCACGATACGATATGTATCACGATATTCAGCCAGTAATACGATTCGATTTGATACAATTCGTTATGTTACACTTACACAAAGATTTTAAAGGGACAATTTGATTTTGGTCACATTTTTTGAGTGTTCCATTAACTGGGATTCATCTAATAAAAACGGAAAGAATCAATTACACAATTTATTTGGCACTGACTGGACAACAGAGATGGTCACAAGTCTCTGAGGATATTGGATGTTAATCTCTCACAAAGCTAACATTAGTAATTCAATTCAATTAAATTTTATTTATAGTGCCAAATCATACCAGAAGTTATCTCAGGACACTTTACAAACTAGGTAAAGACCACACTCTATGACTTATTTATGATAAACATAGACCCAACAATTCCCCCGTAGAGTAAGGTGGCAACGAAAACCTTCCCTATTACAGGCAGGAACATCAGACAGACCCATCTCTGTGGAGGACGGCTATCCTCAGATCCATAGTAGGAAGCTAACATTGATAGTTTATCTAGCTGAGCTTAACACAGACGTTGCATTCTGTGATTCTTTTGTTTCGGCTTTGCCTGAAGTTATTAAAGCCAATATGACAAACTGTAATGAAACTGCAGCAGCAGACCAAGGTGAAGTTAGATATTCGGATAGACTGGGACCAGAGTGGGTCCGTCCAACTTAAAACTAACTCACCCCAGCAGGGTGCTCTCCCTGTCATCTGCAGAGTGTGGCTGCTCGTGCATCTCTGTGGGAGAGAATTACTTTCTGCTCCTGATGTTAATGCTCCAAAAAGTACATAGATAAAAAGATTGTGCACGAGTCTCAAATCTGGAGTCCCCATCTCTGCTGGACTAGAAATGCTCTACAGCAACACTAGCCGCTGGCGAAATTAATAGCTCTTCCTGCAAAGGGAACTGGGGAGGAAAAAGGCAGCGATCAGGGGGATTTGAATGGGACTTAATGTTTCAATACTTGCAGCCAAAAAATCAATACTTTCTTTGGAAACAAAATATCTATTTATGTCGCAGAATCAATAAAATCCTACAGCCCTAGCGGACATACACACTGTATGCTTTCTTTTGTCAACATCAGCTCCTCTCACAAATCAAAGACATTCTGACGTCTCTCACCATCAAAAGATCTGATGAAAAGCTTTAGGTGTTGGGTCAAAATGCATTTGATTTGTGACTGTGTGACTGTTTGTTGATTGTGTGGAAAATAAGCAGTTCACTGATCCCAAACACACATACACACACACACACATCTGACTTGACTACTAAAATACAATATAGCCTCACAGCAGGTTCCCAGCTCCGTGCGCAGACATCCAGTAGGCATACAGTCATGAGACAAGGGTGTCCAAACTTTGACTGGTTCTGTAGATCTCCTGTTTATCTTCTCAAATCACCTGAAAACAACAGCAGTCTGCTCCAGTTCAAACACACAGACCTCCTGTGTAACAGCCATCTCCAGACACATCAGCTGTGATGGACGAATAATGTCCAGGGGTCCGTTTCACAAAGCAGGTTCAACAAACTCTGAGTCTAACCCTGAACTCTGAGTTGATCTACTCTGAGATAGGAAACTCTGAGTTTTCGGTTCCAGAAAAGCTGATTTGAGTTAGTTTGATCAACTCTGAGTAGTTTGACCGGGAGTTAAGCGCGTGCACCACAAGTATAAAAAGACAGCATCAATGGAGCCCTGATTCGACGAGTCACCATGGCAACGGGAAAGGGGAGGGCTACGTTTTTCACCCCACTGGAATTGGAAATATTAATGTGCTAATACGAGAGTTTGAGCAGGTTTTCCGCTGAAAATGTAACACCGCTGCAGCACCAAAAGAGAGGGAGACGGCGTGGGAGAACATTGCCGCTTGGGTCAATGCGTAAGTTTAAATGTAGTCCTGTTGCAATCACAGTAATATCACAGGGAAAACTGCTTGAGTGGTAGTCTATTAATTTATTTAATTTAAGTGCATTCCCGTGGGGGAGAAGCACACTTGGCAGCAGCTTAAGATGAAACATAAAAACATTGTTCAAACAGGTAAAACCTCAGCACAATCTCATGGTGACGCCTCATTTTGAGCATGTTTTACATTGTAAAGTAAATATTACCGTAAGTGGCTGTTTTATATGTTGTATAAAAAACTCCCATTTGCAAAAAACGCAGCGCAACACACAATAGCTGCTGGTATGTGAGAGCATGACTTTGGTTGGTTATGTTGGAAATGTAAGGACGGATGAGGTTGTGTACGTAAATGATGGACTGTGACATGAAACGGTGTTGTGCCGTATTAAGCACCCCTGCCGTGAAATGCACCCCCTCGCATTATAGGTGATATTCTGGATCAGAAGGCTGTTGTTTCGACCTATAGGAGTAGCTTATATACAGGTAACCCAATTAAAAGCACACACTTTTGAACCTATGAATTGCAAGAAAAACTGGGATTATATTTAGGAAACGCTAAGTCAAATACATTCAACTTGCTCAAAAGATCCATTTCATTCATTTTGTAATTATGGCTGCAGTATATTTCCACAGAACATACAAAAAGGTGTTGTTTTGTGTTCGCTATTATCCAAGTTTGTGACTTTAAACTCTTTAAAATAGTTTAAAGACTGTAAGTAACCAGTGTTCTGGCCGTTGTGGGTTACCAGGATATATATAAACTACTCCTATAGGGGGAAACAACAGCCTTCTGATCCAGAATATCACCTATAATGCGAGGGGGTGCATTTCACGGCAGGCGTGCTGAATACGGCACAACAACTACGGTACCGCTGGAAATGCAAGGACGTCTATGCTAGGTCTGATAATCTCCTGACGAATATTTAATTCTCTGCGCAGTAATGCTGCACCTTCATCCACGGGATCGTTATCAAAAGGACAGGCCATGGTAGTGGAAATAATCACCACCTTATATAACTTCTAATGTAGGCCTACTGACTGATTTTTTTATGTTGTATAAAAAAACTCCCTTTTGCAAAAAGACGCAGCGCAACACACAATATCTGCTGTGATATGAGAGCATGAGTTTGTTTGTTAATGTTGGTAATGTAAGGACGGATGAGGTTGTGTATGTAAATGATGGACTGTGACGTGAAACTGTACCGCTCAAAATTTTGCCTGAAAATGCAAGAACATCTATAATCAATAGTTTGATAATCATCTTGCGACGAATATTTAATTCTCTGTGCAGTATTGCTGCACCTTCATCCACGGGGTCATTATCAAAAGGACATGCCATGGTAGTGGAAATAGTTGCCACCTAATATAACTTCTAATGTCTGATTTTTGCAATGATTTTCTGAAAAAACAAACGGAACTATACTACGCCAAAACTCGCCTGCTGAATGAATGAATGAGGAAACAAATACCGTGTGTGGCTGAAAGAGGGCGGAGACAGAGAGAAACTCGAGGTTTGCTGAAAAAAAACGGTTCCTGACCAGGTTAGGTTCAGAGAGCATGTTACCATGGTAACTGACCAAGAGTTTAAGTTACCTCTCTTTGTGAAACAGGCTAGAGTTACCCCTCTTTCTCTGGTTTGAGTTACCTCCCTTTGTAAAACGGAAAACTCAGAGTTTCCCTCATTTCAGGGTTAACAGACTCAGAGTTTTCACTTAACCTGCTTTGTGAAACAGGCCCCTGGTGTGAACTTAACCTGCTATTTGTTGTAACATTTATTTAACATATTGCATTTCATGCATCCAGGTGCATCATATACACATTAGGTAGGTTTACACTGCCTGCAGGCATCATGATCACTCATCCATCCACATGAATATTAAGTAGCCATCACAACATGATTTCATCAGACATTATAACCCACTGTATGTTTTACAGACATTTGTAGTTCACTTATAAGGTAAAACATGTTGCTAATGATGCATTTTGCTGAACTTCCACTTAATTTCGTTCAGCACGACTTTCTCACCCTAAAAACAGCCTAAATAAGCCTCAAAGTTTATCTGATGAACTTTAAATTTGTTATTAGCCTCTGTGGCATTTTGACTTGGTGGCAACAGTAACTATCTAATAAAATAATACACAATTTATTAATTTTATACCCAGATTGGGCCAAATGTTATCAAAAGATCCCTTTTCCAGTTGAAAGGAAGATGTACGGGTGAAATAAAAGGCAGCGGACAGCTCAAGGTTCCCTGCAGGGTGGCTTTGAATAAGAGGCTGGCTCTTCCATCTTTTGCAGTACTGACAATGTGGGCAGAATGGGTCAATTGCCAAGAAAGTTCCAAGTCTTACAGAGGTGAGGTCATACACTCGTTGGCACACAGGACAGGTGTCAAAAAGTATGTAATATATTTTGTCTCGTTAAAGCCAAAGGTTGAAGTGGGTCTGTTTGTAGGAAATAAATTGATGGTAACTTCAATTTTATGTTCTTTAGTTAATGTATCAGCAATATATAAAGAAAAAAATAAGTAATGTGAGGCCTTGTATGAAATCTAAATAATCCTGTCTGTCTGTATCATTCATGCCTCATCAATGCATGTAACTAATTCAACTCCATGTTTGCCACCATAGTTATCATCATTGCCATGTTCTGTCACTCTAGCTGTGCCTGTTTCTTGCTGTTCTCCTGTATTAACTGCCATAACTTGTAAGTCATATTCACGTTGCTTTAGCTATCACTGTAGTCACTGTTACTTTTGTGGTTGCTTGCATTTTTGGAAGTGTGTCTGTCTTTCTGTCTTTTGTCTGTCTCTGTCTCTCTCCGTCCATCTCTCCGTCTTTTCTGTCTTTCTCTCTCCTTTTCTTCCTCCCCAACCAGTGCAGACAGATGTCCGTCCTCTATAAAGTTGGGTCTGTCCGATGTTCCTGCCTGTTATAGGAAAGGTTTTCGTTGCCACCGTACTCCATGGGGGAATTTTTGGGTCTCTGTAATAAATAAGTCATAGAGTGTGGTCTATACCTACTCTGTAAAGTGTCTTAAGATGACTTTAGTTATGATTTGGCACTATAAATAAAATTGAATTGAATTTAATTGAATTTATGGAGCATTGAGCATTTTTTTTCTGTGCGGGTCAAAACATGACTTGCATATACACTGCGGAAGTGCATAAATGGCTGATGAAAGTTAGAAAATGCCATTATTGGAGGGGATGTGAGTGCACCTTTTAATGTCTGAAAAGCAGCTTGTGTACAAAAGGTCTATAATATGAGCACTATCCCAGAAATGCTCGTACCTCTGTACGGAAGTATATTGAGATGGTTTTTGGCCCTTAAAACCACAAATATATCTAGGATAACAAAACTTCGATGATTCAAGAATATTGAAACTTTACAAGGACACAGATTCTGTGTGTGCATTAATGGAAACTGTAATAGTGTAAGAGTGCTTTGAGGGAAAAGGAAAGTGGCATATTATTATTATAGAATTAGTCTTAATTTGATGTTAAAAAAGTCCACATTTGGACTATACATAGCTCTTACACGGATGTCCCACGAATGTCATTGTTGGACCTTTGATAAACGTTGAGAAAAGACGTCGCCTGGTGTAACAAAACAGCTTCTTCAGTGGACCGAAATTGGACGTCCAAAAACTACATTGAAAATGCGTCACTCCGACATCGCATTTCACAGTGGATGAAGTCATTCAAAGCTGTGTCCTCTACACTTCCTATTCATTTTCTTAATCCAATAGTGCTAAGACAACATTATTGAAATCTTCTCTTCTGATACAATTCTCTGAATTTAATAACTTTTTTTCGCCACAAAATAAAGTTTTTTGTGAAAAGATGCTAGTACAGCAGTGATATAGGCACAGCGGAGGTTCTATCAAATTCTGACCAGTAAAAAAGAAAGAATAATTCAGAATGAATCAAGTACTAATAATTTTTTCTCTAATTGGATCTCCACTGTAGTTTATTTCAAACCAATCAGAAAAACACACTACTGTTCTCCTGGACAAAGCTGTAAAATACAGTAACCCTTTCCATTGTTGGGAAAACCTTCTCTTTCATTTGCTGCCCACACTTGGTTACACAGCTTCCTCCCAAGGCCGAAACAGTAAGCACTTATTTTATTTATTTTAGAGCTATCATGGGCAAATAGCTACAGAACACTACAAACATAGCGAGAGCCACCTTTGTATCATTTAAAGTCCTGACTTCAGGCTCAACATACCAGGCTAACAAAATAATCTTAATTAGTAGCATTAATTTAACCTTTTATTCATGATTTCCGGTATTTACTCTATTCTGAGAAGCATCTCCTGTCACCTCAGAACTCCCTGACTGGGGAACGGAAGGCTGGCCAGGACTGTGAAAGCACCAATTCCTAACCACTAGACGACAAGGGAACTGCAGCAATGGGAAGAATGACGTGAATGCAAATCAAGCAACTAAAAGCCTGTCCCAACATGTGCTTTTTTAACTGAAGGCAAAGCACCTTGTCAAACATGAGCATTCCCTGACCGGGACTCGAAGACAGACCGCGAATCCTAGCCAGTAGAAAATTAGGGACCTTCTGCAATTAAATTAATTACATCTCTTGCCGCAGAATCGACTAGTTGTTAATCACAGTCTCCAGAAACGTGATCAACATCAACTGTCAAGGTGGTCGTAACCATCTCCAAATTGCCATCATCATCCATCCAATTAAGTATCTCATTCTTTTTCATAGTAATTTAGCCCAACTTAACTTTCCTTGAAGGGATTTTCCTTTGTAGTGTCTCTTTGATAGCTGCAGCTGTAAGTTTCACTTGCCGTATTTCCAATGTAGCAGAATCTTCATCCACCTCCATAAATATAGATTAGCCTTTCCACTTGTTAGGGACACTCATATAATGGTTTTGTGGTTCCATGGTGTAATGGCTAACACCCTGGACTCTGATTCCAGTGATCTGATGTCCAATTTCAGTGGAACCTATGTCTATGCAGTCAAATACAGTGACCCGTAACATTTTTTGGAAACCTTCTCTTTCATTTGCTGCCTACACTTGGTTACACAGCTTCCTCCCAAGGCCAAAGAAGTAAGCACTGATTTTATTTATTTTAGAGCTATCATGGGCAAATAGCTACAGAACACTACAAACATAGCGAGAGCCACCTTTGTATCATTTAAAGTCTTGACTTCAGGCTCAACATACCACGCTGACAAAAGAATCTTGCTTAGAAGCATTCATTTAAACTTGAATTTAAGATTTTATTTCTGAATTCCAGTATTTACTCTATTCTGAGAAGCATCTCCTGTCACCTCAGAACTCCCTGACTGGGGAACGGAAGGCTGGCCAGGGCTGTGAAAGCGCCAAATCCTAACCGCTGGTAGATAAGGGAACTGCAGCAATGGGAAGAATGACATGAATGCAATTCAAGCAACTAATAGCCTGTACCAACATGTGCATTTTTAACTGAAGGAAAAGCACCTCCTCAAACATGAGCCTTCCCTCACCGGGACTTAAAGCCGGACCGCGAATCCTAGCCAGTAGAAAATTAGGGACCTTCTGCAATGAAAAGAATTACATCTGTTGGCGCTGAATCGACTAGTTGGTAATACCAGTCTCCAGAAAGGTGATCAACATCAACTGTCAACGTGGTCGTAACCATCTCCAAATTGCCATCATCATGCATCCAATTAAGTATCTCATTCTTTTTCATAGTAATTTAGCCCAACTTAACTTTCCTTGAAGGGATTTTCCTTTGTAGTGTGTCTTTGATAGCTGCAGCTGTAAGTTTCACTTGCTGTATTTCCAATGTAGCAGAATCTTCATCCACCTCTGTAAATATATATCAGCCTTTCCACTTGTTAGGGACACTCATATAATGGTTTTGTGGTTCCATGGTGTAATGGCTAGCAACCTGGACTCTGACTACAGTGATCTGAGTTCAAGTCTCAGTGGGACCTGTCTCTATGCAGTCAAATACAGTGACCCCTAAGATTTTTGGGAAACCTTCTCTTTCATTTGCTGCCCACACTTGGTTACACAGCTTCCTCCAGAGGCCAAAGCAGTAAGCACTGATTTTATTCATTTTAGAGCTACCATGGGCAAATAGCTACAGAACACGACAAACATAGCGAGAGCCACCTTGGTATCATTTAAAGTCCTGACTTCAGGCTCGACATAGCATGCTGACAAAAGAATCTTGCTAAGTAGCATTCATTTAAACTTGAATTTAAGCTTTTATTTCTGAATTCCAGTATTTATTCTATTCTGAGAAGCTTCTCCTGTCACCTCAGAACTCCCTGACTGGGGTTCGGGAGGCTGACCAGGGCTGTGAAAGCGCCAAATCCTAACCGCTGGTAGATAAGGGAACTGCAGCAATGGGAAGAATGACATGAATGCAAATCAAGCAACTAATAGCCTGTACCAAAATGTGCTTTTTTAACTGAAGGTCAAGCACCTCCTCAAACATGAGCATTCCCTGACCGGGATTGAAGCGGGACCGCAAATCCTAGCCAGTAGAAAGTTAGGGACCTTCTGCAATGAAAAGAATCACATCTGTTGCCGCAGAATCGACTAGTTGGTAATCACAGTCTCCAGAAAGGTGATCAACATCAACCGTCAACGTGGTCGTAACCATCTCCAAATTGCCATCATCATCCATCCAATTAAGTATCTCATTCTTTTTCATAGTAATTTAGCCCAACTTAACTTTCCTTGAAGGGATTTTCCTTTGTAGTGTGTCTTTGATAGCTGCAGCTGTAAGTTTCACTTGTTTGCACCTCTTTGGATTTGATCTTAACCCATGTGTCGTCCACATATCTGAACCAATGGCTTGGGGTTACTCCTTTAAAGGAGTTCAAAGCCTTGCCCTCTACCTCCTCCATGTACTGATTCGCCACAATAGGGGATACTGGTGAACCCATGGCACAGCCGTGTTTCTGTCTGTAAAAAATGCCATTAAACTGGAAATATGTGGTATTCAGGCACAAATCCAGAAGTTGGCAAATGTGGTCTGGTTTGAGATTTGTTCGGTTTTGTAAGGAAATGTCCTGTGTGAGCCGCTCTCTTACTGTGGCCAAGGCCTCCATGGTTGGAATACAAGTGAACAAGGAAGTCACATCGTAGGACACCATGGTTTCATCTGGATCCATTTTTAGGTCTCGGACTTTGTTCACAAAGTCCATGGAGTTTTGGATGTGGCGTGGGGTGTTTCCCACCAGTGGTGCCAGAATATTGGCAACATGCTTGGCAATGTTATAAGTGACCGAGTTTATGCTGCTGACAATGGGCCTGAGCGGGGCCCCTTCTTTATGGATTTTTGGGAGTCCATATAAGCAGGGGGTTGAGTCCTGGGGGTAAAGCCTGTAATACTGTGGTTTGCTAATGACTCCTTCTTTTTGTAGTTGCTGTAGACATTCTATCACCTTCTTTTTGTAACCGCTGGTAGGGTCTCGTTTCAGAGTTTCATAAGTGTTAGAGTCACTGAGTAATGCAGAGATCTTTGCCTGATAATCAGTTGTATTGAGAACAACTGTGCATCTACCCTTGTCTGCTGGAAGGATAGTGATGCTGTGGTCTTTGCTCAGTGCCGTTACTGCTTTTCTCTCCTCAATGGTGAGGTTGGATGTGGGGACCTTAGCCTGGGACAACGCTGCTGACACTTTCAACCTTAGCTGTTCAGCCTCAGTTCCATTAAGGTTGTTTTTCTTTATAGCTGATTCCGTAGCCGTAATCAACTCCACAACGGGTACCTCTTTTGGTGTCATGGCAAAGTTCAAGCCCTTGGCTAAGACCTCCTTCTCTGGGTGGGAAAGATCTCTGTCCGACAAATTCTTAACCCATCTGTTTTGTGTTTCTTCCTTTGATGGAAAGTCAGTTTTTTGCCTCCAAGTGAGTATTTCTGTGTTTTTGCCAGTGTCCCGGGATTGCAAATTGTGAAATTTCTTGGTTTGTCTCTCTTTGCTCTTGTTGTGCTGAGATAGTTGGGCTTTCTGGGTGAAATCCACAACTCTTTCCATGATAGAGACAGGTAGGATTGATGTCAGTTTCTGGAGTGAGAGGTCCGCTTTCTCTTTAAGCCCTTCAATGGTGAAATTGACCTGCCTTATTCGCTCACCGAGGAGTTGGTTTTGAGCCTTTTCTATGATTTTCTCCACTCTATGCCCTCTCATAGTGGAATTCAAACATAGGCTAGTTGGTGTAAGCCTTTGTTGTTTGCATCTCAGACTGAACCGTAGGTGGTTTCTGTAATCTGCAATTTTCCGAGCCAACCTTTCATGTTCCCACACCGTTTTCAGGGTTGCCAACCCAAATTCTTGTGCAATAAGCCTGTGAATGTTCTCATTCGTCCAGGTCATCGTTATCCTCAAAGCAATTTCAGTCAAAAAACAACTGGACTGGTTGTTTGTCTAGGAAGACGTTTCACCTCTCATCCAAGAGGCTTCATCAGTTCATGTACGCATCTGACCAGGCTGGGACTGGTCCAACTAACTGGTGTGGAGATCCAGGTATTTAACCTCTCACAAGGCCGATGATGTCACTGACACCCTTTGTGCTCCACGTGCCCACGCCCGTCGTTAGAGTGACAGTCGTTGGTGGGCAGTTGGTTTCGACTTCGGTAGTGCTCTATTGAGTCTGAACGACAGTCGTTGGGGTCACCCGGGCCATGTGTGAACAGTTGTCCTTTGAGGTTAGATTGTTGAATCTCCTGGGAAGGGATGAAAGGGCGGCATTGTAAATTGGAGATCACTTGCTGTATTTCCAATGTAGCAGAATCTTCATCCACCTCCGTAAATATAGATTAGCCTTTCCACTTGTTAAGGACACTCATATAATGGTTTTGTGGTTCCATGGTGTAATAGCTAACACCCTGGACTCTGACTCCAGCGATCTGATGTCCAATTTCAGTGGAACCTATGTCTATGCAGTCAAATACAGTGGGGAACGGTAGGCTGGCCAGGGCTGTGAAAGCGCCAAATTCTAACCGCTGGAAGATAAGGGAACTGCAACAATGGGAAGAATGACATGAATGCAATTCAAGCAACTAATAGCCTGTACCAACATGTGCTTTTTTAACTGAAGGAAAAGCACCTCCTCAAACATGAGCCTTCCCTCACCGGGACTTGAAGCCGGACCGCGAATCCTAGCCAGTAGAAAATTAGGGACCTTCTGCAATGAAAAGAATTACATCTGTTGCCGCAGAATCGACTAGTTGGTAATCCCAGTCTCCAGAAAGGTGATCAACATCAACTGTCAACGTGGTCGTAACCATCTCCAAATTGCCATCATCATGCATCCAATTAAGTATCTCATTCTTTTTCATAGTAATTTAGCCCAACTTAACTTTCCTTGAAGGGATTTTCCTTTGTAGTGTGTCTTTGGTAGCTGCAGCTGTAAGTTTCACTTGCTGTATTTCCAATGTAGCAGAATCTTCATCCACCTCCATAAATATATATTAGCCATTCCACTTGTTGGGGACACTTATGAAATGTCTTTGTGGTTCCATGGTGTAATGGCTAGCACCCTGGACTCTGACTCCAGTGATCTGAGTGCAAGTCTCAGTGGGACCTGTGTCTATGCAGTCAAATACAGGGACCCCTAACTTTTTTGGGAAACCTTCTCTTTCATTTGCTGCCCACACTTGGTTACACAGCTTCCTCCCAAGGCCAAAGCAGTAAGCACTGATTTTATTTAATTTAGAGCTATCATGGGCAAATAGCTACAGAACACTATTTGACAAACATAGCGAGACCCACCTTTGTATCATTTAAAGTCCTGACTTCAGGCTCAACATACCACGCTAACAAAAGAATCTTGCTTAGTAGCATTCATTTAAACTTGAATATAAGATTTTATTTCTGAATTCCAGTATTTACTCTATTCTGAGAAGCTTCTGCTGTCACCTCAGAACTCCCTGACTGGGAAACGGAAGGATGGCCAGGACTGTGAAAGCGCCAAATCCTAACCACTAGACCATAAGGGAACTGCAGCAATGGGAAGAATGACATGAATGCAAATCAAGCAACTAATAGCCTGTACCAAAATGTGCTTTTTTAACTGACGGTCAAGCACCTCCTCAAACATGAGCATTCCCTGACCGGGACTTGAAGCCGGACCGCAAATCCTAGCCAGTAGAAAATTAGGGACCTTCTGCAATGAAAAGAATCACATCTGTTGCCGCAGAATCGACTAGTTGGTAATCCCAGTCTCCAGAAAGGTGATCAACATCAACTGTCAACGTGGTCGTAACCATCTCCAAATTGCCATCATCATGCATCCAATTAAGTATCTCATTCTTTTTCCTAGTAATTTATCCCAACTTAACTTTCCTTGAAGGGATTTTCCTTTGTAGTGTGTCTTTGATAGCTGCAGCTGTAAGTTTCACTTGCTGTATTTCCAATGTAGCAGAATCTTCATCCACCTCCATAAATATATATTAGCCATTCCACTTGTTGGGGACACTTATGAAATGTCTTTGTGGTTCCATGGTGTAATGGCTAGCACCCTGGACTCTGACTCCAGTGATCTGAGTGCAAGTCTCAGTGGGACCTGTGTCTATGCAGTCAAATACAGTGACCCCTAACTTTTTTGGGAAACCTTCTCTTTCATTTGCTGCACACACTTGGTTACACAGCTTCCTCCCAAAGCCAAAGCAGTAAGCACTGATTTTATTTAATTTAGAGCTATCATGGGCAAATAGCTACAGAACACTATTTGACAAACATAGCGAGACCCACCTTTGTATCATTTAAAGTCCTGACTTCAGGCTCAACATAGCACGCTGACAAAAGAATCTTGCATAGTAGCATTCATTTAAACTTGAATTTAAGATTTTATTTCTGAATTCCAGTATTTACTCTATTCTGAGAAGCATCTCCTGTCACCTCAGAACTCCCCTACTGGGGAACACGAAGGCTGGCCAGGGCTGTGAAAGCGCCAAATCATAACCGCTGGTATATAAGGGAACTGCAGCAATGGAAAGAATGACATGAATGCAAATCAAGCAACTAATAGCCTGTACCAAAATGTGCTTTTTTAACTGAAGGTCAAGCACCTCCTCAAACATGAGCATTCCCTGACCGGGACTTGAAGCCGGACCGCAAATCCTAGCCAGTAGAAAATTAGGGACCTTCTGCAATGAAAAGAATCACATCTGTTGCCGCAGAATCGACTAGTTGGTAATCCCAGTCTCCAGAAAGGTGATCAACATCAACTGTCAACGTGGTCATAACCATCTCCAAATTGCCATCATCATGCATCCAATTAAGTATCTCATTCTTTTTCCTAGTAATTTATCCCAACTTAACTTTCCTTGAAGGGATTTTCCTTTGTAGTGTGTCTTTGATAGCTGCAGCTGTAAGTTTCACTTGCTGTATTTCCAATGTAGCAGAATCTTCATCCACCTCCGTAAGTGTAGACTAGCCTTTCCACGTGATAGGGACACCCTAGTTGTGGTTTTTTCGGTCCCATGGTGTAATGGCTAGCACCCTGGACTTTGACTCCAGTGATCTGAGTTCAAATCTCAGTGGAACCTATGTCTATGCAGTCAATTATAGTGGCCCCTTAGATTTTTGGGAAAACCTTCTCTTTCATTTGCTGCCCACACTTGGTTACACAGCTTCCTCCCAAGGCCAAAGCAGTAAGCACTGATTTTATTTATTTTAGAGCTATCATGGGCAAATAGCTACAGAACACGACAAACATAGCGAGAGCCACCTTTGTATCATTTAAAGTCCTGACTTCAGGCTCCACATAGCACGCTGACAAAAGAATCTTGCTTAGTAGCATTCATTTAAACTTGAATTTAAGATTTTATTTCTGAATTCCAGTATTTACTCTATTCTGAGAAGCATCTCCTGTCACCTCAGAACTCCCTGACTGGGGAACACGAAGGCTGGCCAGGGCTGTGAAAGCGCCGAATCATAACTGCTGGTAGATAAGGGAACTGCAGCAATGGAAAGAATGACATGAATGCAAATCAAGCAACTAATAGCCTGTACCAAAATGTGCTTTTTTAACTGAAGGTCAAGCACCTCCTCAAACATGAGCATTCCCTGACCGGGACTTGAAGCCGGACCGCAAATCCTAGCCAGTAGAAAATTAGGGACCTTCTGCAATGAAAAGAATCACATCTGTTGCCGCAGAATCGACTAGTTGGTAATCCCAGTCTCCAGAAAGGTGATCAACATCAACTGTCAACGTGGTCGTAACCATCTCCAAATTGCCATCATCATGCATCCAATTAAGTATCTCATTCTTTTTCCTAGTAATTTATCCCAACTTAACTTTCCTTGAAGGGATTTTCCTTTGTAGTGTGTCTTTGATAGCTGCAGCTGTAAGTTTCACTTGCTGTATTTCCAATGTAGCAGAATCTTCATCCACCTCCGTAAGTGTAGACTAGCCTTTCCACGTGATAGGGACACCCTAGTTGTGTTTTTTTCTGTCCCATGGTGTAATGGCTAGCACCCTGGACTTTGACTCCAGTGATCTGAGTTCAAATCTCAGTGGAACCTATGTCTATGCAGTCAATTATAGTGGCCCCTTAGATTTTTGGGAAAACCTTCTCTTTCATTTGCTGCCCACACTTGGTTACACAGCTTCCTCCCAAGGCCAAAGCAGTAAGCACTGATTTTATTTATTTTAGAGCTATCATGGGCAAATAGCTACAGAACACGACAAACATAGCGAGAGCCACCTTTGTATCATTTAAAGTCCTGACTTCAGGCTCCACATAGCACGCTGACAAAAGAATCTTGCTTAGTAGCATTCATTTAAACTTGAATTTAAGATTTTATTTCTGAATTCCAGTATTTACTCTATTCTGAGAAGCATCTCCTGTCACCTCAGAACTCCCTGACTGGGGAACACGAAGGCTGGCCAGGGCTGTGAAAGCGCCGAATCATAACCGCTGGTAGATAAGGGAACTGCAGCAATGGAAAGAATGACATGAATGCAAATCAAGCAACTAATAGCCTGTACCAAAATGTGCTTTTTTAACTGAAGGTCAAGCACCTCCTCAAACATGAGCATTCCCTGACCGGGACTTGAAGCCGGACCGCAAATCCTAGCCAGTAGAAAATTAGGGACCTTCTGCAATGAAAAGAATCACATCTGTTGCCGCAGAATCGACTAGTTGGTAATCCCAGTCTCCAGAAAGGTGATCAACATCAACTGTCAACGTGGTCGTAACCATCTCCAAATTGCCATCATCATGCATCCAATTAAGTATCTCATTCTTTTTCCTAGTAATTTATCCCAACTTAAATTTCCTTGAAGGGATTTTCCTTTGTAGTGTGTCTTTGATAGCTGCAGCTGTAAGTTTCACTTGCTGTATTTCCAATGTAGCAGAATCTTCATCCACCTCCATAAATATATATTAGCCATTCCACTTGTTGGGGACACTTATGAAATGTCTTTGTGGTTCAATGGTGTAATGGCTAGCACCCTGGACTCTGACTCCAGTGATCTGAGTGCAAGTCTCAGTGGGACCTGTGTCCATGCAGTCAAATACAGTGACCCCTAACTTTTTTGGGAAACCTTCGCTTTCATTTGCTGTCCACACTTGGTTACACAGCTTCCTCCCAAGGCCAAAGCAGTAAGCACTGATTTTATTTAATTTAGAGCTATCATGGGCAAATAGCTACAGAACACTATTTGACAAACATAGCGAGACCCACCTTTGTATCATTTAAAGTCCTGACTTCAGGCTCAACATACCACGCTAACAAAAGAATCTTGCTTAGTAGCATTCATTTAAACTTGAATTTAAGATTTTATTTCTGAATTCCAGTATTTACTCTATTCTGAGAAGCTTCTGCTGTCACCTCAGAACTCCCTGACTGGGAAACGGAAGGATGGCCAGGACTGTGAAAGCGCCAAATCCTAACCACTAGACCATAAGGGAACTGCAGCAATGGGAAGAATGACATGAATGCAAATCAAGCAAGTAATAGCCTGTACCAAAATGTGCTTTTTTAACTGAAGGTCAAGCACCTCCTCAAACATGAGCATTCCCTGACCGGGACTTGAAGCCGGACCGCAAATCCTAGCCAGTAGAAAATTAGGGACCTTCTGCAATGAAAAGAATCACATCTGTTGCCGCAGAATCGACTAGTTGGTAATCCCAGTCTCCAGAAAGGTGATCAACATCAACTGTCAACGTGGTCGTAACCATCTCCAAATTGCCATCATCATGCATCCAATTAAGTATCTCATTCTTTTTCCTAGTAATTTATCCCAACTTAACTTTCCTTGAAGGGATTTTCCTTTGTAGTGTGTCTTTGATAGCTGCAGCTGTAAGTTTCACTTGCTGTATTTCCAATGTAGCAGAATCTTCATCCACCTCCATAAATATAGATTAGCCATTCCACTTGTTGGGGACACTTATGAAATGTCTTTGTGGTTCCATGGTGTAATGGCTAGCACCCTGGACTCTGACTCCAGTGATCTGAGTGCAAGTCTCAGTGGGACCTGTGTCTATGCAGTCAAATACAGTGACCCCTAACTTTTTTGGGAAACCTTCTCTTTCATTTGCTGCCCACACTTGGTTACACAGCTTCCTCCCAAGGCCAAAGCAGTAAGCACTGATTTTATTTAATTTAGAGCTATCATGGGCAAATAGCTACAGAACACTATTTGACAAACATAGCGAGACCCACCTTTGTATCATTTAAAGTCCTGACTTCAGGCTCAACATACCACGCTAACAAAAGAATCTTGCTTAGTAGCATTCATTTAAACTTGAATTTAAGATTTTATTTCTGAATTCCAGTATTTACTCTATTCTGAGAAGCTTCTGCTGTCACCTCAGAACTCCCTGACTGGGAAACGGAAGGATGGCCAGGACTCCGAAAGCGCCAAATCCTAACCACTAGACCATAAGGGAACTGCAGCAATGGGAAGAATGACATGAATGCAAATCAAGCAAGTAATAGCCTGTACCAAAATGTGCTTTTTTAACTGAAGGTCAAGCACCTCCTCAAACATGAGCATTCCCTGACCGGGACTTGAAGCCGGACCGCAAATCCTAGCCAGTAGAAAATTAGGGACCTTCTGCAATGAAAAGAATCACATCTGTTGCCGCAGAATCGACTAGTTGGTAATCCCAGTCTCCAGAAAGGTGATCAACATCAACTGTCAACGTGGTCGTAACCATCTCCAAATTGCCATCATCATGCATCCAATTAAGTATCTCATTCTTTTTCCTAGTAATTTATCCCAACTTAACTTTCCTTGAAGGGATTTTCCTTTGTAGTGTGTCTTTGATAGCTGCAGCTGTAAGTTTCACCTGCTGTATTTCCAATGTAGCAGAATCTTCATCCACCTCCGTAAGTGTAGACTAGCCTTTCCACTTGCGCGGGACACCCTAGTAGTGATTTTTTCGGTCCCACGGTGTAATGGTTAGCACCCTGGACTTTGACTCCAGTGATCTGAGTTCAAATCTCAGTGGAACCTATGTCTATGCAGTCAATTATAGTGGCCCCTTACATTTTTGGGAAAACCTTCTCTTTCATTTGCTGCCCACACTTGGTTACACAGCTTCCTCCCAAGGCCAAAGCAGTAAGCACTGATTTTATTTATTTTAGAGCTATCATGGGCAAATAGCTACAGAACACGACAAACATAGCGAGAGCCACCTTTGTATCATTTAAAGTCCTGACTTCAGGCTCCACATAGCACGCTGACAAAAGAATCTTGCTTAGTAGCATTCATTTAAACTTGAATTTAAGATTTTATTTCTGAATTCCAGTATTTACTCTATTCTGAGAAACATCTCCTGTCACCTCAGAACTCCCTGACTGGGGAACACGAAGGCTGGCCAGGGCTGTGAAAGCGCCAAATCATAACCGCTGGTAGATAAGGGAACTGCAGCAATGGGAAGAATGACATGAATGCAAATCAAGCAAGTAATAGCCTGTACCAAAATGTGCTTTTTTAACTGAAGGTCAAGCACCTCCTCAAACATGAGCATTCCCTGACCGGGACTTGAAGCCGGACCGCAAATCCTAGCCAGTAGAAAATTAGGGACCTTCTGCAATGAAAAGAATCACATCTGTTGCCGCAGAATCGACTAGTTGGTAATCCCAGTCTCCAGAAAGGTGATCAACATCAACTGTCAACGTGGTCGTAACCATCTCCAAATTGCCATCATCATGCATCCAATTAAGTATCTCATTCTTTTTCCTAGTAATTTATCCCAACTTAACTTTCCTTGAAGGGATTTTCCTTTGTAGTGTGTCTTTGATAGCTGCAGCTGTAAGTTTCACTTGCGGTATTTCCAATGTAGCAGAATCTTCATCCACCTCCATAAATATAGATTAGCCATTCCACTTGTTGGGGACACTTATGAAATGTCTTTGTGGTTCCATGGTGTAATGGCTAGCACCCTGGACTCTGACTCCAGTGATCTGAGTGCAAGTCTCAGTGGGACCTGTGTCTATGCAGTCAAATACAGTGACCCCTAACTTTTTTGGGAAACCTTCTCTTTCATTTGCTGCCCACACTTGGTTACACAGCTTCCTCCCAAGGCCAAAGCAGTAAGCACTGATTTTATTTAATTTAGAGCTATCATGGGCAAATAGCTACAGAACACTATTTGACAAACATAGCGAGACCCACCTTTGTATCATTTAAAGTCCTGACTTCAGGCTCAACATAGCACGCTGACAAAAGAATCTTGCTTAGTAGCATTCATTTAAACTTGAATTTAAGATTTTATTTCTGAATTCCAGTATTTACTCTATTCTGAGAAGCTTCTGCTGTCACCTCAGAACTCCCTGACTGGGAAACGGAAGGATGGCCAGGACTGTGAAAGCGCCAAATCCTAACCACTAGACCATAAGGGAACTGCAGCAATGGGAAGAATGACATGAATGCAAATCAAGCAAGTAATAGCCTGTACCAAAATGTGCTTTTTTAACTGAAGGTCAAGCACCTCCTCAAACATGAGCATTCCCTGACCGGGACTTGAAGCCGGACCGCAAATCCTAGCCAGTAGAAAATTAGGGACCTTCTGCAATGAAAAGAATCACATCTGTTGCCGCAGAATCGACTAGTTGGTAATCCCAGTCTCCAGAAAGGTGATCAACATCAACTGTCAACGTGGTCGTAACCATCTCCAAATTGCCATCATCATGCATCCAATTAAGTATCTCATTCTTTTTCCTAGTAATTTATCCCAACTTAACTTTCCTTGAAGGGATTTTCCTTTGTAGTGTGTCTTTGATAGCTGCAGCTGTAAGTTTCACTTGCTGTATTTCCAATGTAGCAGAATCTTCATCCACCTCCATAAATATAGATTAGCCATTCCACTTGTTGGGGACACTAATGAAATGTCTTTGTGGTTCCATGGTGTAATGGCTAGCACCCTGGACTCTGACTCCAGTGATCTGAGTGCGAGTCTCAGTGGGACCTGTGTCTATGCAGTCAAATACAGTGACCCCTAACTTTTTTGGGAAACCTTCTCTTTCATTTGCTGCCCACACTTGGTCATACAGCTTCCTCCCAAGGCCAAAGCAGTAAGCACTGATTTTATTTAATTTAGAGCTATCATGGGCAAATAGCTACAGAACACTATTTGACAAACATAGCGAGACCCACCTTTGTATCATTTAAAGTCCTGACTTCAGGCTCAACATACCACGCTAACAAAAGAATCTTGCTTAGTAGCATTCATTTAAACTTGAATTTAAGATTTTATTTCTGAATTCCAGTATTTACTCTATTCTGAGAAGCTTCTGCTGTCACCTCAGAACTCCCTGACTGGGAAACGGAAGGATGGCCAGGACTGTGAAAGCGCCAAATCCTAACCACTAGACCATAAGGGAACTGCAGCAATGGGAAGAATGACATGAATGCAAATCAAGCAAGTAATAGCCTGTACCAAAATGTGCTTTTTTAACTGAAGGCCAAGCACCTCCTCAAACATGAGCATTCCCTGACCGGGACTTGAAGCCGGACCGCAAATCCTAGCCAGTAGAAAATTAGGGACCTTCTGCAATGAAAAGAATCACATCTGTTGCCGCAGAATCGACTAGTTGGTAATCCCAGTCTCCAGAAAGGTGATCAACATCAACTGTCAACGTGGTCGTAACCATCTCCAAATTGCCATCATCATGCATCCAATTAAGTATCTCATTCTTTTTCCTAGTAATTTATCCCAACTTAACTTTCCTTGAAGGGATTTTCCTTTGTAGTGTGTCTTTGATAGCTGCAGCTGTAAGTTTCACTTGCTGTATTTCCAATGTAGCAGAATCTTCATCCACCTCCATAAATATAGATTAGCCATTCCACTTGTTGGGGACACTAAAGGAATGTCTTTGTGGTTCCATGGTGTAATGGCTAGCACCCTGGACTCTGACTCCAGTGATCTGAGTGCAAGTCTCAGTGGGACCTGTGTCTATGCAGTCCAATACAGTGACTCCTAACTTTTTTTGGGAAACCTTCTCTTTCATTTGCTGCCCACACTTGGTTACACAGCTTCCTCCCAAGGCCAAAGCAGTAAGCACTGATTTTATCTAATTTAGAGCTATCATGGGCAAATAGCTACAGAACACTATTTGACAAACATAGCGAGACCCACCTTTGTATCATTTAAAGTCCTGACTTCAGGCTCAACATACCACGCTAACAAAAGAATCTTGCTTAGTAGCATTCATTTAAACTTGAATTTAAGATTTTATTTCTGAATTCCAGTATTTACTCTATTCTGAGAGGCTTCTGCTGTCACCTCAGAACTCCCTGACTGGGAAACGGAAGGATGGCCAGGACTGTGAAAGCGCCAAATCCTAACCACTAGACCATAAGGGAACTGCAGCAATGGGAAGAATGACATGAATGCAAATCAAGCAAGTAATAGCCTGTACCAAAATGTGCTTTTTTAACTGAAGGTCAAGCACCTCCTCAAACATGAGCATTCCCTGACCGGGACTTGAAGCCGGACCGCAAATCCTAGCCAGTAGAAAATTAGGGACCTTCTGCAATGAAAAGAATCACATCTGTTGCCGCAGAATCGACTAGTTGGTAATCCCAGTCTCCAGAAAGGTGATCAACATCAACTGTCAACGTGGTCGTAACCATCTCCAAATTGCCATCATCATGCATCCAATTAAGTATCTCATTCTTTTTCCTAGTAATTTATCCCAACTTAACTTTCCTTGAAGGGATTTTCCTTTGTAGTGTGTCTTTGATAGCTGCAGCTGTAAGTTTCACTTGCTGTATTTCCAATGTAGCAGAATCTTCATCCACCTCCATAAATATAGATTAGCCATTCCACTTGTTGGGGACACTTATGAAATGTCTTTGTGGTTCCATGGTGTAATGGCTGGCACCCTGGACTCTGACTCCAGTGATCTGAGTGCAAGTCTCAGTGGGACCTGTGTCTATGCAGTCAAATACAGTGACCCCTAACTTTTTTGGGAAACCTTCTCTTTCATTTGCTGCCCACACTTGGTTACACAGCTTCCTCCCAAGGCCAAAGCAGTAAGCACAAATTTTATTTAATTTAGACCTATCATGGGCAAATAGCTACAGAACACTATTTGACAAACATAGCGAGACCCACCTTTGTATCATTTAAAGTCCTGACTTCAGGCTCAACATAGCACGCTGACAAAAGAATCTTGCTTAGTAGCATTCATTTAAACTTGAATTTAAGATTTTATTTCTGAATTCCAGTATTTACTCTATTCTGAGAAGCTTCTGCTGTCACCTCAGAACTCCCTGACTGGGAAACGGAAGGATGGCCAGGACTGTGAAAGCGCCAAATCCTAACCACTAGACCATAAGGGAACTGCAGCAATGGGAAGAATGACATGAATGCAAATCAAGCAAGTAATAGCCTGTACCAAAATGTGCTTTTTTAACTGAAGGTCAAGCACCTCCTCAAACATGAGCATTCCCTGACCGGGACTTGAAGCCGGACCGCAAATCCTAGCCAGTAGAAAATTAGGGACCTTCTGCAATGAAAAGAATCACATCTGTTGCCGCAGAATCGACTAGTTGGTAATCCCAGTCTCCAGAAAGGTGATCAACATCAACTGTCAACGTGGTCGTAACCATCTCCAAATTGCCATCATCATGCATCCAATTAAGTATCTCATTCTTTTTCCTAGTAATTTATCCCAACTTAACTTTCCTTGAAGGGATTTTCCTTTGTAGTGTGTCTTTGATAGCTGCAGCTGTAAGTTTCACTTGCTGTATTTCCAATGTAGCAGAATCTTCATCCACCTCCGTAAGTGTAGACTAGCCTTTCCACTTGAGCGGGACACCCTAGTAGTGATTTTTTCGGTCCCACGGTGTAATGGTTAGCACCCTGGACTTTGACTCCAGTGATCTGAGTTCAAATCTCAGTGGAACCTATGTCTATGCAGTCAATTATAGTGGCCCCTTACATTTTTGGGAAACCTTCTCTTTCATTTGCTGCCCACACTTGGTTACACAGCTTCCTCCCAAGGCCAAAGCAGTAAGCACTGATTTTATTTATTTTAGAGCTATCATGGGCAAATAGCTACAGAACACGACAAACATAGCGAGAGCCACCTTTGTATCATTTAAAGTCCTGACTTCAGGCTCCACATAGCACGCTGACAAAAGAATCTTGCTTAGTAGCATTCATTTAAACTTGAATTTAAGATTTTATTTCTGAATTCCAGTATTTACTCTATTCTGAGAAACATCTCCTGTCACCTCAGAACTCCCTGACTGGGGAACACGAAGGCTGGCCAGGGCTGTGAAAGCGCCAAATCATAACCGCTGGTAGATAAGGGAACTGCAGCAATGGAAAGAATGACATGAATGCAAATCAAGCAACTAATAGCCTGTACCAAAATGTGCTTTTTTAACTGAAGGTCAAGCACCTCCTCAAACATGAGCATTCCCTGACCGGGACTTGAAGCCGGACCGCAAATCCTAGCCAGTAGAAAATTAGGGACCTTCTGCAATGAAAAGAATCACATCTGTTGCCGCAGAATCGACTAGTTGATAATCCCAGTCTCCAGAAAGGTGATCAACATCAACTGTCAACGTGGTCGTAACCATCTCCAAATTGCCATCATCATGCATCCAATTAAGTATCTCATTCTTTTTCCTAGTAATTTATCCCAACTTAACTTTCCTTGAAGGGATTTTCCTTTGTAGTGTGTCTTTGATAGCTGCAGCTGTAAGTTTCACTTGCTGTATTTCCAATGTAGCAGAATCTTCATCCACCTCCATAAATATAGATTAGCCATTCCACTTGTTGGGGACACTTATGAAATGTGTTTGTGGTTCCATGGTGTAATGGCTAGCACCCTGGACTCTGACTCCAGTGATCTGAGTTCAAGTCTCAGTGGGACCTGTGTCTATGCAGTCAAATACAGTGACCCCTAACTTTTTGGGGAAACCTTCTCTTTCATTTGCTGCCCACACTTGGTTACACAGCTTCCTCCCAAGGCCAAAGCAGTAAGCACTGATTTTATTTAATTTAGACCTATCATGGGCAAATAGCTACAGAACACTATTTGACAAACATAGCGAGACCCACCTTTGTATCATTTAAAGTCCTGACTTCAGGCTAAACATAGCACGCTGACAAAAGAATCTTGCTTAGTAGCATTCATTTAAACTTGAATTTAAGATTTTATTTCTGAATTCCAGTATTTACTCTATTCTGAGAAGCTTCTGCTGTCACCTCAGAACTCCCTGACTGGGAAACGGAAGGATGGCCAGGACTGTGAAAGCGCCAAATCATAACCGCTGGTAGATAAGGGAACTGCAGCAATGGAAAGAATGACATGAATGCAAATCAAGCAAGTAATAGCCTGTACCAAAATGTGCTTTTTTAACTGAAGGTCAAGCACCTCCTCAAACATGAGCATTCCATGACCGAGACTTGAAGCCGGACCGCAAATCCTAGCCAGTAGAAAATTAGGGACCTTCTGCATTGAAAAGAATCACATCTGTTGCCGCAGAATCGACTAGTTGGTAATCCCAGTCTCCAGAAAGGTGATCAACATCAACTGTCAACGTGGTCGTAACCATCTCCAAATTGCCATCATCATGCATCCAATTAAGTATCTCATTCTTTTTCCTAGTAATTTATCCCAACTTAACTTTCCTTGAAGGGATTTTCCTTTGTAGTGTGTCTTTGATAGCTGCAGCTGTAAGTTTCACTTGCTGTATTTCCAATGTAGCAGAATCTTCATCCACCTCCATAAATATATATTAGCCATTCCACTTGTTGGGGACACTTATGAAATGTCTTTGTGGTTCCATGGTGTAATGGCTAGCACCCTGGACTCTGACTCCAGTGATCTGAGTGCAAGTCTCAGTGGGACCTGTGTCTATGCAGTCAAATACAGTGACCCCTAACTTTTTTGGGAAACCTTCTCTTTCATTTGCTGCCCACACTTGGTTACACAGCTTCCTCCCAAGGCCAAAGCAGTAAGCACTGATTTAATTTAATTTAGAGCTATCATGGGCAAATAGCTACAGAACACTATTTGACAAACATAGCGAGACCCACCTTTGTATCATTTAAAGTCCTGACTTCAGGCTCCACATAGCACGCTGACAAAAGAATCTTGCTTAGTAGCATTCATTTAAACTTGAATTTAAGATTTTATTTCTGAATTCCAGTATTTACTCTATTCTGAGAAACATCTCCTGTCACCTCAGAACTCCCTGACTGGGGAACACGAAGGCTGGCCAGGGCTGTGAAAGCGCCAAATCATAACCGCTGGTAGATAAGGGAACTGCAGCAATGGAAAGAATGACATGAATGCAAATCAAGCAACTAATAGCCTGTACCAAAATGTGCTTTTTTAACTGAAGGTCAAGCACCTCCTCAAACATGAGCATTCCCTGACCGGGACTTGAAGCCGGACCGCAAATCCTAGCCAGTAGAAAATTAGGGACCTTCTGCAATGAAAAGAATCACATCTGTTGCCGCAGAATCGACTAGTTGATAATCCCAGTCTCCAGAAAGGTGATCAACATCAACTGTCAACGTGGTCGTAACCATCTCCAAATTGCCATCATCATGCATCCAATTAAGTATCTCATTCTTTTTCCTAGTAATTTATCCCAACTTAACTTTCCTTGAAGGGATTTTCCTTTGTAGTGTGTCTTTGATAGCTGCAGCTGTAAGTTTCACTTGCTGTATTTCCAATGTAGCAGAATCTTCATCCACCTCCATAAATATAGATTAGCCATTCCACTTGTTGGGGACACTTATGAAATGTCTTTGTGGTTCCATGGTGTAATGGCTAGCACCCTGGACTCTGACTCCAGTGATCTGAGTTCAAGTCTCAGTGGGACCTGTGTCTATGCAGTCAAATACAGTGACCCCTAACTTTTTGGGGAAACCTTCTCTTTCATTTGCTGCCCACACTTGGTTACACAGCTTCCTCCCAAGGCCAAAGCAGTAAGCACTGATTTTATTTAATTTAGACCTATCATGGGCAAATAGCTACAGAACACTATTTGACAAACATAGCGAGACCCACCTTTGTATCATTTAAAGTCCTGACTTCAGGCTAAACATAGCACGCTGACAAAAGAATCTTGCTTAGTAGCATTCATTTAAACTTGAATTTAAGATTTTATTTCTGAATTCCAGTATTTACTCTATTCTGAGAAGCTTCTGCTGTCACCTCAGAACTCCCTGACTGGGAAACGGAAGGATGGCCAGGACTGTGAAAGCGCCAAATCATAACCGCTGGTAGATAAGGGAACTGCAGCAATGGAAAGAATGACATGAATGCAAATCAAGCAAGTAATAGCCTGTACCAAAATGTGCTTTTTTAACTGAAGGTCAAGCACCTCCTCAAACATGAGCATTCCATGACCGAGACTTGAAGCCGGACCGCAAATCCTAGCCAGTAGAAAATTAGGGACCTTCTGCATTGAAAAGAATCACATCTGTTGCCGCAGAATCGACTAGTTGGTAATCCCAGTCTCCAGAAAGGTGATCAACATCAACTGTCAACGTGGTCGTAACCATCTCCAAATTGCCATCATCATGCATCCAATTAAGTATCTCATTCTTTTTCCTAGTAATTTATCCCAACTTAACTTTCCTTGAAGGGATTTTCCTTTGTAGTGTGTCTTTGATAGCTGCAGCTGTAAGTTTCACTTGCTGTATTTCCAATGTAGCAGAATCTTCATCCACCTCCATAAATATATATTAGCCATTCCACTTGTTGGGGACACTTATGAAATGTCTTTGTGGTTCCATGGTGTAATGGCTAGCACCCTGGACTCTGACTCCAGTGATCTGAGTGCAAGTCTCAGTGGGACCTGTGTCTATGCAGTCAAATACAGTGACCCCTAACTTTTTTGGGAAACCTTCTCTTTCATTTGCTGCCCACACTTGGTTACACAGCTTCCTCCCAAGGCCAAAGCAGTAAGCACTGATTTTATTTAATTTAGAGCTATCATGGGCAAATAGCTACAGAACACTATTTGACAAACATAGCGAGACCCACCTTTGTATCATTTAAAGTCCTGACTTCAGGCTCAACATAGCACGCTGATAAAAGAATCTTGCTTAGTAGCATTCATTTAAACTTGAATTTAAGATTTTATTTCTTAATTCCAGTATTTACTCTATTCTGAGAAGCTTCTGCTGTCACCTCAGAACTCCCTGACTGGGAAACGGAAGGATGGCCAGGACTGTGAAAGCGCCAAATCATAACCGCTGGTAGATAAGGGAACTGCAGCAATGGAAAGAATGACATGAATGCAAATCAAGCAAGTAATAGCCTGTACCAAAATGTGCTTTTTTAACTGAAGGTCAAGCACCTCCTCAAACATGAGCATTCCATGACCGGGACTTGAAGCCGGACCGCAAATCCTAGCCAGTAGAAAATTAGGGACCTTCTGCATTGAAAAGAATCACATCTGTTGCCGCAGAATCGACTAGTTGGTAATCCCAGTCTCCAGAAAGGTGATCAACATCAACTGTCAACGTGGTCGTAACCATCTCCAAATTGCCATCATCATGCATCCAATTAAGTATCTCATTCTTTTTCCTAGTAATTTATCCCAACTTAACTTTCCTTGAAGGGATTTTCCTTTGTAGTGTGTCTTTGATAGCTGCAGCTGTAAGTTTCACTTGCTGTATTTCCAATGTAGCAGAATCTTCATCCACCTCCATAAATATAGATTAGCCATTCCACTTGTTGGGGACACTTATGAAATGTCTTTGTGGTTCCATGGTGTAATGGCTAGCACCCTGGACTCTGACTCCAGTGATCTGAGTGCAAGTCTCAGTGGGACCTGTGTCTATGCAGTCAAATACAGTGACCCCTAACTTTTTTGGGAAACCTTCTCTTTCATTTGCTGCCCACACTTGGTTACACAGCTTCCTCCCAAGGCCAAAGCAGTAAGCACTGATTTTATTTAATTTAGACCTATCATGGGCAAATAGCTACAGAACACTATTTGACAAACATAGCGAGACCCACCTTTGTATCATTTAAAGTCCTGACTTCAGGCTCAACATAGCACGCTGACAAAAGAATCTTGCTTAGTAGCATTCATTTAAACTTGAACTTAAGATTTTATTTCTGAATTCCAGTATTTACTCTATTCTGAGAAGCTTCTGCTGTCACCTCAGAACTCCCTGACTGGGAAACGGAAGGATGGCCAGGACTGTGAAAGCGCCAAATCCTAACCACTAGACCATAAGGGAACTGCAGCAATGGGAAGAATGACATGAATGCAAATCAAGCAAGTAATAGCCTGTACCAAAATGTGCTTTTTTAACTGAAGGTCAAGCACCTCCTCAAACATGAGCATTCCCTGACCGGGACTTGAAGCCGGACCGCAAATCCTAGCCAGTAGAAAATTAGGGACCTTCTGCAATGAAAAGAATCACATCTGTTGCCGCAGAATCGACTAGTTGGTAATCCCAGTCTCCAGAAAGGTGATCAACATCAACTGTCAACGTGGTCGTAACCATCTCCAAATTGCCATCATCATGCATCCAATTAAGTATCTCATTCTTTTTCCTAGTAATTTATCCCAACTTAACTTTCCTTGAAGGGATTTTCCTTTGTAGTGTGTCTTTGATAGCTGCAGCTGTAAGTTTCACTTGCTGTATTTCCAATGTAGCAGAATCTTCATCCACCTCCATAAATATAGATTAGCCATTCCACTTGTTGGGGACACTTATGAAATGTCTTTGTGGTTCCATGGTGTAATGGCTAGCACCCTGGACTCTGACTCCAGTGATCTGAGTGCAAGTCTCAGTGGGACCTGTGTCTATGCAGTCAAATACAGTGACCCCTAACTTTTTGGGGAAACCTTCTCTTTCATTTGCTGCCCACACTTGGTTACACAGCTTCCTCCCAAGGCCAAAGCAGTAAGCACTGATTTTATTTAATTTAGAGCTATCATGGGCAAATAGCTACAGAACACTATTTGACAAACATAGCGAGACCCACCTTTGTATCATTTAAAGTCCTGACTTCAGGCTCAACATGTACGCTGACAAAAGAATCTTGCTTAGTAGCATTCATTTAAACTTGAATTTAAGATTTTATTTCTGAATTCCAGTATTTACTCTATTCTTAGAAGCTTCTGCTGTCACCTCAGAACTCCCTGACTGGGAAACGGAAGGATGGCCAGGACTGTGAAAGCGCCAAATCCTAACCGCTGGTAGATAAGGGAACTGCAGCAATGGAAAGAATGACATGAATGCAAATCAAGCAACTAATAGCCTGTACCAAAATGTGCTTTTTTAACTGAAGGTCAAGCACCTCCTCAAACATGAGCATTCCCTGACCGGGACTTGAAGCCGGACCGCAAATCCTAGCCAGTTGTAAATAAGGGACCTTCTGCAATGAAAAGAATCACATCTGTTGCCGCAGAATCGACTAGTTGGTAATCCCAGTCTCCAGAAAGGTGATCAACATCAACTGTCAACGTGGCCGAACCATCTCCAAATTGCCATCATCATGCATCCAATTAAGTATCTCATTCTTTTTCCTAGTAATTTATCCCAACTTAACTTTCCTTGAAGGGATTTTCCTTTGTAGTGTGTCTTTGATAGCTGCAGCTGTAAGTTTCACTTGCTGTATTTCCAATGTAGCAGAATCTTCATCCACCTCCATAAATATAGATTAGCCGTTCCACTTGTTGGGGACACTTATGAAATGTCTTTGTGGTTCCATGGTGTAATGGCTAGCACCCTTGACTCTGACTCCAGTGATCTGAGTTCAAGTCTCAGTGGGACCTGTGTCTATGCAGTCCAATACAGTGACTCCTAACTTTTTGGGGAAACCTTCTCTTTCATTTGCTGCCCACACTTGGTTACACAGCTTCCTCCCAAGGCCAAAGCAGTAAGCACTGATTTTATTTAATTTAGACCTATCATGGGCAAATAGCTACAAAACACTATTTGACAAACATAGCGAGACCCACCTTTGTATCATTTAAAGTCCTGACTTCAGGCTCAACATAGCACGCTGACAAAAGAATCTTGCTTAGTAGCATTCATTTAAACTTGAATTTAAGATTTTATTTCTGAATTCCAGTATTTACTCTATTCTGAGAAGCTTCTGCTGTCACCTCAGAACTCCCTGACTGGGAAACGGAAGGATGGCCAGGACTGTGAAAGCGCCAAATCATAACCACTAGACCATAAGGGAACTGCAGCAATGGGAAGAATGACATGAATGCAAATCAAGCAAGTAATAGCCTGTACCAAAATGTGCTTTTTTAACTGAAGGTCAAGCACCTCCTCAAACATGAGCATTCCCTGACCGGGACTTGAAGCCGGACGACAAATCCTAGCCAGTAGAAAATTAGGGACCTTCTGCAATGAAAAGAATCACATCTGTTGCCGCAGAATCGACTAGTTGGTAATCCCAGTCTCCAGAAAGGTGATCAACATCAACTGTCAACGTGGCCGAACCATCTCCAAATTGCCATCATCATGCATCCAATTAAGTATCTCATTCTTTTTCCTAGTAATTTATCCCAACTTAACTTTCCTTGAAGGGATTTTCCTTTGTAGTGTGTCTTTGATAGCTGCAGCTGTAAGTTTCACTTGCTGTATTTCCAATGTAGCAGAATCTTCATCCACCTCCATAAATATAGATTAGCCATTCCACTTGTTGGGGACACTTATGAAATGTCTTTGTGGTTCCATGGTGTAATGGCTAGCACCCTGGACTCTGACTCCAGTGATCTGAGTGCAAGTCTCAGTGGGACCTGTGTCTATGCAGTCAAATACAGTGACCCCTAACTTTTTGGGGAAACCTTCTCTTTCATTTGCTGCCCACACTTGGTTACACAGCTTCCTCCCAAGGCCAAAGCAGTAAGCACTGATTTTATTTAATTTAGAGCTATCATGGGCAAATAGCTACAGAACACTATTTGACAAACATAGCGAGACCCACCTTTGTATCATTTAAAGTCCTGACTTCAGGCTCAACATGTACGCTGACAAAAGAATCTTGCTTAGTAGCATTCATTTAAACTTGAATTTAAGATTTTATTTCTGAATTCCAGTATTTACTCTATTCTTAGAAGCTTCTGCTGTCACCTCAGAACTCCCTGACTGGGAAACGGAAGGATGGCCAGGACTGTGAAAGCGCCAAATCCTAACCGCTGGTAGATAAGGGAACTGCAGCAATGGAAAGAATGACATGAATGCAAATCAAGCAACTAATAGCCTGTACCAAAATGTGCTTTTTTAACTGAAGGTCAAGCACCTCCTCAAACATGAGCATTCCCTGACCGGGACTTGAAGCCGGACCGCAAATCCTAGCCAGTAGAAAATTAGGGACCTTCTGCAATGAAAAGAATCACATCTGTTGCCGCAGAATCGACTAGTTGGTAATCCCAGTCTCCAGAAAGGTGATCAACATCAACTGTCAACGTGGTCGTAACCATCTCCAAATTGCCATCATCATGCATCCAATTAAGTATCTCATTCTTTTTCCTAGTAATTTATCCCAACTTAACTTTCCTTGAAGGGATTTTCCTTTGTAGTGTGTCTTTGATAGCTGCAGCTGTAAGTTTCACTTGCTGTATTTCCAATGTAGCAGAATCTTCATCCACCTCCATAAATATAGATTAGCCATTCCACTTGTTGGGGACACTTATGAAATGTCTTTGTGGTTCCATGGTGTTATGGCTAGCACCCTGGACTCTGACTCCAGTGATCTGAGTTCAAGTCTCAGTGGGACCTGTGTCTATGCAGTCCAATACAGTGACTCCTAACTTTTTGGGGAAACCTTCTCTTTCATTTGCTGCCCACACTTGGTTACACAGCTTCCTCCCAAGGCCAAAGCAGTAAGCACTGATTTTATTTAATTTAGACCTATCATGGGCAAATAGCTACAGAACACTATTTGACAAACATAGCGAGACCCACCTTTGTATCATTTAAAGTCCTGACTTCAGGCTCAACATACCACGCTGACAAAAGAATCTTGCTTAGTAGCAATCATTTAAACTTGAATTTAAGATTTTATTTCTGAATTCCAGTATTTACTCTATTCTGAGAAGCATCTCCTGTCACCTCAGAACTCCCTGACTGGGAAACAGAAGGATGGCCAGGACTGTGAAAGCGCCAAATCATAACCGCTGGTAGATAAGGGAACTGCAGCAATGGAAAGAATGACATGAATGCAAATCAAGCAACTAATAGCCTGTACCAAAATGTGCTTTTTTAACTGAAGGTCAAGCACCTCCTCAAACATGAGCATTCCCTGACCGGGACTTGAAGCCGGACCGCAAATCCTAGCCAGTTGTAAATAAGGGACCTTCTGCAATGAAAAGAATCACATCTGTTGCCGCAGAATCGACTAGTTGGTAATCCCAGTCTCCAGAAAGGTGATCAACATCAACTGTCAACGTGGCCGAACCATCTCCAAATTGCCATCATCATGCATCCAATTAAGTATCTCATTCTTTTTCCTAGTAATTTATCCCAACTTAACTTTCCTTGAAGGGATTTTCCTTTGTAGTGTGTCTTTGATAGCTGCAGCTGTAAGTTTCACTTGCTGTATTTCCAATGTAGCAGAATCTTCATCCACCTCCATAAATATAGATTAGCCGTTCCACTTGTTGGGGACACTTATGAAATGTCTTTGTGGTTCCATGGTGTAATGGCTAGCACCCTTGACTCTGACTCCAGTGATCTGAGTTCAAGTCTCAGTGGGACCTGTGTCTATGCAGTCCAATACAGTGACTCCTAACTTTTTGGGGAAACCTTCTCTTTCATTTGCTGCCCACACTTGGTTACACAGCTTCCTCCCAAGGCCAAAGCAGTAAGCACTGATTTTATTTAATTTAGACCTATCATGGGCAAATAGCTACAAAACACTATTTGACAAACATAGCGAGACCCACCTTTGTATCATTTAAAGTCCTGACTTCAGGCTCAACATAGCACGCTGACAAAAGAATCTTGCTTAGTAGCATTCATTTAAACTTGAATTTAAGATTTTATTTCTGAATTCCAGTATTTACTCTATTCTGAGAAGCTTCTGCTGTCACCTCAGAACTCCCTGACTGGGAAACGGAAGGATGGCCAGGACTGTGAAAGCGCCAAATCATAACCACTAGACCATAAGGGAACTGCAGCAATGGGAAGAATGACATGAATGCAAATCAAGCAAGTAATAGCCTGTACCAAAATGTGCTTTTTTAACTGAAGGTCAAGCACCTCCTCAAACATGAGCATTCCCTGACCGGGACTTGAAGCCGGACGACAAATCCTAGCCAGTAGAAAATTAGGGACCTTCTGCAATGAAAAGAATCACATCTGTTGCCGCAGAATCGACTAGTTGGTAATCCCAGTCTCCAGAAAGGTGATCAACATCAACTGTCAACGTGGCCGAACCATCTCCAAATTGCCATCATCATGCATCCAATTAAGTATCTCATTCTTTTTCCTAGTAATTTATCCCAACTTAACTTTCCTTGAAGGGATTTTCCTTTGTAGTGTGTCTTTGATAGCTGCAGCTGTAAGTTTCACTTGCTGTATTTCCAATGTAGCAGAATCTTCATCCACCTCCATAAATATAGATTAGCCGTTCCACTTGTTGGGGACACTTATGAAATGTCTTTGTGGTTCCATGGTGTAATGGCTAGCACCCTGGACTCTGACTCCAGTGATCTGAGTTCAAGTCTCAGTGGGACCTGTGTCTATGCAGTCCAATACAGTGACTCCTAACTTTTTGGGGAAACCTTCTCTTTCATTTGCTGCCCACACTTGGTTACACAGCTTCCTCCCAAGGCCAAAGCAGTAAGCACTGATTTTATTTAATTTAGACCTATCATGGGCAAATAGCTACAAAACACTATTTGACAAACATAGCGAGACCCACCTTTGTATCATTTAAAGTCCTGACTTCAGGCTCAACATAGCACGCTGACAAAAGAATCTTGCTTAGTAGCATTCATTTAAACTTGAATTTAAGATTTTATTTCTGAATTCCAGTATTTACTCTATTCTGAGAAGCTTCTGCTGTCACCTCAGAACTCCCTGACTGGGAAACGGAAGGATGGCCAGGACTGTGAAAGCGCCAAATCATAACCACTAGACCATAAGGGAACTGCAGCAATGGGAAGAATGACATGAATGCAAATCAAGCAAGTAATAGCCTGTACCAAAATGTGCTTTTTTAACTGAAGGTCAAGCACCTCCTCAAACATGAGCATTCCCTGACCGGGACTTGAAGCCGGACGACAAATCCTAGCCAGTAGAAAATTAGGGACCTTCTGCAATGAAAAGAATCACATCTGTTGCCGCAGAATCGACTAGTTGGTAATCCCAGTCTCCAGAAAGGTGATCAACATCAACTGTCAACGTGGCCGAACCATCTCCAAATTGCCATCATCATGCATCCAATTAAGTATCTCATTCTTTTTCCTAGTAATTTATCCCAACTTAACTTTCCTTGAAGGGATTTTCCTTTGTAGTGTGTCTTTGATAGCTGCAGCTGTAAGTTTCACTTGCTGTATTTCCAATGTAGCAGAATCTTCATCCACCTCCATAAATATAGATTAGCCGTTCCACTTGTTGGGGACACTTATGAAATGTCTTTGTGGTTCCATGGTGTAATGGCTAGCACCCTGGACTCTGACTCCAGTGATCTGAGTTCAAGTCTCAGTGGGACCTGTGTCTATGCAGTCCAATACAGTGACTCCTAACTTTTTGGGGAAACCTTCTCTTTCATTTGCTGCCCACACTTGGTTACACAGCTTCCTCCCAAGGCCAAAGCAGTAAGCACTGATTTTATTTAATTTAGACCTATCATGGGCAAATAGCTACAAAACACTATTTGACAAACATAGCGAGACCCACCTTTGTATCATTTAAAGTCCTGACTTCAGGCTCAACATAGCACGCTGACAAAAGAATCTTGCTTAGTAGCATTCATTTAAACTTGAATTTAAGATTTTATTTCTGAATTCCAGTATTTACTCTATTCTGAGAAGCTTCTGCTGTCACCTCAGAACTCCCTGACTGGGAAACGGAAGGATGGCCAGGACTGTGAAAGCGCCAAATCATAACCACTAGACCATAAGGGAACTGCAGCAATGGGAAGAATGACATGAATGCAAATCAAGCAAGTAATAGCCTGTACCAAAATGTGCTTTTTTAACTGAAGGTCAAGCACCTCCTCAAACATGAGCATTCCCTGACCGGGACTTGAAGCCGGACGACAAATCCTAGCCAGTAGAAAATTAGGGACCTTCTGCAATGAAAAGAATCACATCTGTTGCCGCAGAATCGACTAGTTGGTAATCCCAGTCTCCAGAAAGGTGATCAACATCAACTGTCAACGTGGCCGAACCATCTCCAAATTGCCATCATCATGCATCCAATTAAGTATCTCATTCTTTTTCCTAGTAATTTATCCCAACTTAACTTTCCTTGAAGGGATTTTCCTTTGTAGTGTGTCTTTGATAGCTGCAGCTGTAAGTTTCACTTGCTGTATTTCCAATGTAGCAGAATCTTCATCCACCTCCATAAATATAGATTAGCCGTTCCACTTGTTGAGGACACTTATGAAATGTCTTTGTGGTTCCATGGTGTAATGGCTAGCACCCTGGACTCTGACTCCAGTGATCTGAGTTCAAGTCTCAGTGGGACCTGTGTCTATGCAGTCCAATACAGTGACTCCTAACTTTTTGGGGAAACCTTCTCTTTCATTTGCTGCCCACACTTGGTTACACAGCTTCCTCCCAAGGCCAAAGCAGTAAGCACTGATTTTATTTAATTTAGACCTATCATGGGCAAATAGCTACAAAACACTATTTGACAAACATAGCGAGACCCACCTTTGTATCATTTAAAGTCCTGACTTCAGGCTCAACATAGCACGCTGACAAAAGAATCTTGCTTAGTAGCATTCATTTAAACTTGAATTTAAGATTTTATTTCTGAATTCCAGTATTTACTCTATTCTGAGAAGCTTCTGCTGTCACCTCAGAACTCCCTGACTGGGAAACGGAAGGATGGCCAGGACTGTGAAAGCGCCAAATCATAACCACTAGACCATAAGGGAACTGCAGCAATGGGAAGAATGACATGAATGCAAATCAAGCAAGTAATAGCCTGTACCAAAATGTGCTTTTTTAACTGAAGGTCAAGCACCTCCTCAAACATGAGCATTCCCTGACCGGGACTTGAAGCCGGACGACAAATCCTAGCCAGTAGAAAATTAGGGACCTTCTGCAATGAAAAGAATCACATCTGTTGCCGCAGAATCGACTAGTTGGTAATCCCAGTCTCCAGAAAGGTGATCAACATCAACTGTCAACGTGGCCGAACCATCTCCAAATTGCCATCATCATGCATCCAATTAAGTATCTCATTCTTTTTCCTATTAATTTATCCCAACTTAACTTTCCTTGAAGGGATTTTCCTTTGTAGTGTGTCTTTGATAGCTGCAGCTGTAAGTTTCACTTGCTGTATTTCCAATGTAGCAGAATCTTCATCCACCTCCATAAATATAGATTAGCCGTTCCACTTGTTGGGGACACTTATGAAATGTCTTTGTGGTTCCATGGTGTAATGGCTAGCACCCTGGACTCTGACTCCAGTGATCTGAGTTCAAGTCTCAGTGGGACCTGTGTCTATGCAGTCAAATACAGTGACTCCTAACTTTTTGGGGAAACCTTCTCTTTCATTTGCTGCCCACACTTGGTTACACAGCTTCCTCCCAAGGCCAAAGCAGTAAGCACTGATTTTATTTAATTTAGACCTATCATGGGCAAATAGCTACAGAACACTATTTGACAAACATAGCGAGACCCACCTTTGTATCATTTAAAGTCCTGACTTCAGGCTCAACATAGCACGCTGACAAAAGAATCTTGCTTAGTAGCATTCATTTAAACTTGAATTTAAGATTTTATTTCTGAATTCCAGTATTTACTCTATTCTGAGAAGCTTCTGCTGTCACCTCAGAACTCCCTGACTGGGAAACGGAAGGATGGCCAGGACTGTGAAAGCGCCAAATCATAACCACTAGACCATAAGGGAACTGCAGCAATGGGAAGAATGACATGAATGCAAATCAAGCAAGTAATAGCCTGTACCAAAATGTGCTTTTTTAACTGAAGGTCAAGCACCTCCTCAAACATGAGCATTCCCTGACCGGGACTTGAAGCTGGACCGCAAATCCTAGCCAGTAGAAAATTAGGGACCTTCTGCAATGAAAAGAATCACATCTGTTGCCGCAGAATCGACTAGTTGGTAATCCCAGTCTCCAGAAAGGTGATCAACATCAACTGTCAACGTGGTCGTAACCATCTCCAAATTGCCATCATCATGCATCCAATTAAGTATCTCATTCTTTTTCCTAGTAATTTATCCCAACTTAACTTTCCTTGAAGGGATTTTCCTTTGTAGTGTGTCTTTGATAGCTGCAGCTGTAAGTTTCACTTGCTGTATTTCCAATGTAGCAGAATCTTCATCCACCTCCATAAATATAGATTAGCCATTCCACTTGTTGGGGACACTTATGAAATGTCTTTGTGGTTCCATGGTGTAATGGCTAGCACCCTGGACTCTGACTCCAGTGATCTGAGTGCAAGTCTCAGTGGGACCTGTGTCTATGCAGTCAAATACAGTGACCCCTAACTTTTTTGGGAAACCTTCTCTTTCATTTGCTGCCCACACTTGGTTACACAGCTTCCTCCCAAGGCCAAAGCAGTAAGCACTGATTTTATTTAATTTAGAGCTATCATGGGCAAATAGCTACAGAACACTATTTGACAAACATAGCGAGACCCACCTTTGTATCATTTAAAGTCCTGACTTCAGGCTCAACATAGCACGCTGACAAAAGAATCTTGCTTAGTAGCAATCATTTAAACTTGAATTTAAGATTTTATTTCTGAATTCCAGTATTTACTCTATTCTGAGAAGCATCTCCTGTCACCTCAGAACTCCCTGACTGGGGAACACGAAGGCTGGCCAGGGCTGTGAAAGCGCCAAATCAAAACCGCTGGTAGATAAGGGAACTGCAGCAATGGAAAGAATGACATGAATGCAAATCAAGCAACTAATAGCCTGTACCAAAATGTGCTTTTTTAACTGAAGGTCAAGCACCTCCTCAAACATGAGCATTCCCTGACCGGGACTTGAAGCCGGACCGCAAATCCTAGCCAGTTGTAAATTAGGGACCTTCTGCAATGAAAAGAATCACATCTGTTGCCGCAGAATCGACTAGTTGGTAATCCCAGTCTCCAGAAAGGTGATCAACATCAACTGTCAACGTGGTCGTAACCATCTCCAAATTGCCATCATCATGCATCCAATTAAGTATCTCATTCTTTTTCCTAGTAATTTATCCCAACTTAACTTTCCTTGAAGGGATTTTCCTTTGTAGTGTGTCTTTGATAGCTGCAGCTGTAAGTTTCACTTGCTGTATTTCCAATGTAGCAGAATCTTCATCCACCTCCATAAATATAGATTAGCCATTCCACTTGTTGGGGACACTTATGACATGTCTTTGTGGTTCCATGGTGTAATGGCTAGCACCCTGGACTCTGACTCCAGTGATCTGAGTGCAAGTCTCAGTGGGACCTGTGTCTATGCAGTCAAATACAGTGACCCCTAACTTTTTTGGGAAACCTTCTCTTTCATTTGCTGCCCACACTTGGTTACACAGCTTCCTCCCAAGGCCAAAGCAGTAAGCACTGATTTTATTTAATTTAGAGCTATCATGGGCAAATAGCTACAGAACACTATTTGACAAACATAGCGAGACCCACCTTTGTATCATTTAAAGTCCTGACTTCAGGCTCAACATACCACGCTAACAAAAGAATCTTGCTTAGTAGCAATCATTTAAACTTGAATTTAAGATTTTATTTCTGAATTCCAGTATTTACTCTATTCTGAGAAGCATCTCCTGTCACCTCAGAACTCCCTGACTGGGAAACAGAAGGATGGCCAGGACTGTGAAAGCGCCAAATCCTAACCACTAGACCATAAGGGAACTGCAGCAATGGGAAGAATGACATGAATGCAAATCAAGCAAGTTATAGCCTGTACCAAAATGTGCTTTTTTAACTGAAGGTCAAGCACCTCCTCAAACATGAGCATTCCCTGACCGGGACTTGAAGCCGGACGACAAATCCTAGCCAGTAGAAAATTAGGGACCTTCTGCAATGAAAACAATCACATCTGTTGCCGCAGAATCGACTAGTTGGTAATCCCAGTCTCCAGAAAGGTGATCAACATCAACTGTCAACGTGGTCGTAACCATCTCCAAATTGCCATCATCATGCATCCAATTAAGTATCTCATTCTTTTTCCTAGTAATTTATCCCAACTTAACTTTCCTTGAAGGGATTTTCCTTTGTAGTGTGTCTTTGATAGCTGCAGCTGTAAGTTTCACTTGCTGTATTTCCAATGTAGCAGAATCTTCATCCACCTCCATAAATATAGATTAGCCATTCCACTTGTTGGGGACACTTATGAAATGTCTTTGTGGTTCCATGGTGTAATGGCTAGCACCCTGGACTCTGACTCCAGTGATCTGAGTTCAAGTCTCAGTGGGACCTGTGTCTATGCAGTCCAATACAGTGACTCCTAACTTTTTGGGGAAACCTTCTCTTTCATTTGCTGCCCACACTTGGTTACACAGCTTCCTCCCAAGGCCAAAGCAGTAAGCACTGATTTTATTTAATTTAGACCTATCATGGGCAAATAGCTACAGAACACTATTTGACAAACATAGCAAGACCCACCTTTGTATCATTTAAAGTCCTGACTTCAGGCTCAACATACCACGCTAACAAAAGAATCTCGCTTAGTTGCATTCATTTAAACTTGAATTTAAGATTTTATTTCTGAATTCCAGTATTTACTCTATTCTGAGAAGCTTCTGCTGTCACCTCAGAACTCCCTGACTGGGAAACGGAAGGATGGCCAGGACTGTGAAAGCGCCAAATCCTAACCACTAGACCATAAGGGAACTGCAGCAATGGGAAGAATGACATGAATGCAAATCAAGCAAGTAATAGCCTGTACCAAAATGTGCTTTTTTAACTGAAGGTCAAGCACCTCCTCAAACATGAGCATTCCCTGAATGGGACTTGAAGCCGGACCGCAAATCCTAGCCAGTAGAAAATTAGGGACCTTCTGCAATGAAAAGAATCACATCTGTTGCCGCGGAATCGACTAGTTGGTAATCCCAGTCTCCAGAAAGGTGATCAACATCAACTGTCAACGTGGTCGTAACCATCTCCAAATTGCCATCATCATGCATCCAATTAAGTATCTCATTCTTTTTCCTAGTAATTTATCCCAACTTAACTTTCCTTGAAGGGATTTTCCTTTGTAGTGTGTCTTTGATAGCTGCAGCTGTAAGTTTCACTTGCGGTATTTCCAATGTAGCAGAATCTTCATCCACCTCCATAAATATAGATTAGCCATTCCACTTGTTGGGGACACTTATGAAATGTCTTTGTGGTTCCATGGTGTAATGGCTAGCACCCTGGACTCTGACTCCAGTGATCTGAGTTCAAGTCTCAGTGGGACCTGTGTCTATGCAGTCCAATACAGTGACTCCTAGCTTTTTTGGGAAACCTTCTCTTTCATTTGCTGCCCACACTTGGTTACACAGCTTCCTCCCAAGGCCAAAGCAGTAAGCACTGATTTAATTTAATTTAGACCTATCATGGGCAAATAGCTACAGAACACTATTTGACAAACATAGCGAGACCCACCTTTGTATCATTTAAAGTCCTGACTTCAGGCTCAACATAGCACGCTGACAAAAGAATCTTGCTTAGTAGCATTCATTTAAACTTGAATTTAAGATTTTATTTCTGAATTCCAGTATTTACTCTATTCTGAGAAGCTTCTGCTGTCACCTCAGAACTCCCTGACTGGGAAACGGAAGGATGGCCAGGACTGTGAAAGCGCCAAATCATAACCGCTGGTAGATAAGGGAACTGCAGCAATGGAAAGAATGACATGAATGCAAATCAAGCAACTAATAGCCTGTACCAAAATGTGCTTTTTTAACTGAAGGTCAAGCACCTCCTCAAACATGAGCATTCCCTGACCGGGACTTGAAGCCGGACCGCAAATCCTAGCCAGTAGAAAATTAGGGACCTTCTGCAATGAAAAGAATCACATCTGTTGCCGCAGAATCGACTAGTTGGTAATCCCAGTCTCCAGAAAGGTGATCAACATCAACTGTCAACGTGGTCGTAACCATCTCCAAATTGCCATCATCATGCATCCAATTAAGTATCTCATTCTTTTTCCTAGTAATTTATCCCAACTTAACTTTCCTTGAAGGGATTTTCCTTTGTAGTGTGTCTTTGATAGCTGCAGCTGTAAGTTTCACTTGCTGTATTTCCAATGTAGCAGAATCTTCATCCACCTCCATAAATATAGATTAGCCATTCCACTTGTTGGGGACACTTATGAAATGTCTTTGTGGTTCCATGGTGTAATGGCTAGCACCCTGGACTCTGACTCCAGTGATCTGAGTTCAAGTCTCAGTGGGACCTGTGTCTATGCAGTCCAATACAGTGACTCCTAACTTTTTGGGGAAACCTTCTCTTTCATTTGCTGCCCACACTTGGTTACACAGCTTCCTCCCAAGGCCAAAGCAGTAAGCACTGATTTTATTTAATTTAGACCTATCATGGGCAAATAGCTACAGAACACTATTTGACAAACATAGCAAGACCCACCTTTGTATCGTTTAAAGTCCTGACTTCAGGCTCAACATACCACGCTAACAAAAGAATCTCGCTTAGTTGCATTCATTTAAACTTGAATTTAAGATTTTATTTCTGAATTCCAGTATTTACTCTATTCTGAGAAGCTTCTGCTGTCACCTCAGAACTCCCTGACTGGGAAACGGAAGGATGGCCAGGACTGTGAAAGCGCCAAATCCTAACCACTAGACCATAAGGGAACTGCAGCAATGGGAAGAATGACATGAATGCAAATCAAGCAAGTAATAGCCTGTACCAAAATGTGCTTTTTTAACTGAAGGTCAAGCACCTCCTCAAACATGAGCATTCCCTGAATGGGACTTGAAGCCGGACCGCAAATCCTAGCCAGTAGAAAATTAGGGACCTTCTGCAATGAAAAGAATCACATCTGTTGCCGCGGAATCGACTAGTTGGTAATCCCAGTCTCCAGAAAGGTGATCAACATCAACTGTCAACGTGGTCGTAACCATCTCCAAATTGCCATCATCATGCATCCAATTAAGTATCTCATTCTTTTTCCTAGTAATTTATCCCAACTTAACTTTCCTTGAAGGGATTTTCCTTTGTAGTGTGTCTTTGATAGCTGCAGCTGTAAGTTTCACTTGCGGTATTTCCAATGTAGCAGAATCTTCATCCACCTCCATAAATATAGATTAGCCATTCCACTTGTTGGGGACACTTATGAAATGTGTTTGTGGTTCCATGGTGTAATGGCTAGCACCCTGGACTCTGACTCCAGTGATCTGAGTTCAAGTCTCAGTGGGACCTGTATCTATGCAGTCCAATACAGTGACTCCTAGCTTTTTTGGGAAACCTTCTCTTTCATTTGCTGCCCACACTTGGTTACACAGCTTCCTCCCAAGGCCAAAGCAGTAAGCACTGATTTAATTTAATTTAGACCTATCATGGGCAAATAGCTACAGAACACTATTTGACAAACATAGCGAGACCCACCTTTGTATCATTTAAAGTCCTGACTTCAGGCTCAACATAGCACGCTGACAAAAGAATCTTGCTTAGTAGCATTCATTTAAACTTGAATTTAAGATTTTATTTCTGAATTCCAGTATTTACTCTATTCTGAGAAGCTTCTGCTGTCACCTCAGAACTCCCTGACTGGGAAACGGAAGGATGGCCAGGACTGTGAAAGCGCCAAATCATAACCGCTGGTAGATAAGGGAACTGCAGCAATGGAAAGAATGACATGAATGCAAATCAAGCAACTAATAGCCTGTACCAAAATGTGCTTTTTTAACTGAAGGTCAAGCACCTCCTCAAACATGAGCATTCCCTGACCGGGACTTGAAGCCGGACCGCAAATCCTAGCCAGTAGAAAATTAGGGACCTTCTGCAATGAAAAGAATCACATCTGTTGCCGCAGAATCGACTAGTTGGTAATCCCAGTCTCCAGAAAGGTGATCAACATCAACTGTCAACGTGGTCGTAACCATCTCCAAATTGCCATCATCATGCATCCAATTAAGTATCTCATTCTTTTTCCTAGTAATTTATCCCAACTTAACTTTCCTTGAAGGGATTTTCCTTTGTAGTGTGTCTTTGATAATTGCAGCTGTAAGTTTCACTTGCTGTATTTCCAATGTAGCAGAATCTTCATCCACCTCCATAAATATAGATTAGCCATTCCACTTGTTGGGGACACTTATGAAATGTCTTTGTGGTTCCATGGTGTAATGGCTAGCACCCTGGACTCTGACTCCAGTGATCTGAGTGCAAGTCTCAGTGGGACCTGTGTCTATGCAGTCAAATACAGTGACCCCTAACTTTTTTGGGAAACCTTCTCTTTCATTTGCTGCCCACACTTGGTTACACAGCTTCCTCCCAAGGCCAAAGCAGTAAGCACTGATTTTATTTAATTTAGACCTATCATGGGCAAATAGCTACAGAACACTATTTGACAAACATAGCGAGACCCACCTTTGTATCATTTAAAGTCCTGACTTCAGGCTCAACATACCACGCTAACAAAAGAATCTTGCTTAGTAGCATTCATTTAAACTTGAATTTAAGATTTTATTTCTGAATTCCAGTATTTACTCTATTCTGAGAAGCTTCTGCTGTCACCTCAGAACTCCCTGACTGGGAAACGGAAGGATGGCCAGGACTGTGAAAGCGCCAAATCCTAACCACTAGACCATAAGGGAACTGCAGCAATGGGAAGAATGACATGAATGCAAATCAAGCAAGTAATAGCCTGTACCAAAATGTGCTTTTTTAACTGAAGGTCAAGCACCTCCTCAAACATGAGCATTCCCTGAATGGGACTTGAAGCCGGACCGCAAATCCTAGCCAGTAGAAAATTAGGGACCTTCTGCAATGAAAAGAATCACATCTGTTGCCGCGGAATCGACTAGTTGGTAATCCCAGTCTCCAGAAAGGTGATCAACATCAACTGTCAACGTGGTCGTAACCATCTCCAAATTGCCATCATCATGCATCCAATTAAGTATCTCATTCTTTTTCCTAGTAATTTATCCCAACTTAACTTTCCTTGAAGGGATTTTCCTTTGTAGTGTGTCTTTGATAGCTGCAGCTGTAAGTTTCACTTGCGGTATTTCCAATGTAGCAGAATCTTCATCCACCTCCATAAATATATATTAGCCATTCCACTTGTTGGGGACACTTATGAAATGTATTTGTGGTTCCATGGTGTAATGGCTAGCACCCTGGACTCTGACTCCAGTGATCTGAGTGCAAGTCTCAGTGGGACCTGTGTCTATGCAGTCAAATACAGTGACCCCTAACTTTTTTGGGAAACCTTCTCTTTCATTTGCTGCCCACACTTGGTTACACAGCTTCCTCCCAAGGCCAAAGCAGTAAGCACTGATTTTATTTAATTTAGAGCTATCATGGGCAAATAGCTACAGAACACTATTTGACAAACATAGCGAGACCCACCTTTGTATCATTTAAAGTCCTGACTTCAGGCTCAACATACCACGCTAACAAAAGAATCTTGCTTAGTAGCAATCATTTAAACTTGAATTTAAGATTTTATTTCTGAATTCCAGTATTTACTCTATTCTGAGAAGCATCTCCTGTCACCTCAGAACTCCCTGACTGGGAAACAGAAGGATGGCCAGGACTGTGAAAGCGCCAAATCCTAACCACTAGACCATAAGGGAACTGCAGCAATGGGAAGAATGACATGAATGCAAATCAAGCAAGTTATAGCCTGTACCAAAATGTGCTTTTTTAACTGAAGGTCAAGCACCTCCTCAAACATGAGCATTCCCTGACCGGGACTTGAAGCCGGACGACAAATCCTAGCCAGTAGAAAATTAGGGACCTTCTGCAATGAAAAGAATCACATCTGTTGCCGCAGAATCGACTAGTTGGTAATCCCAGTCTCCAGAAAGGTGATCAACATCAACTGTCAACGTGGTCGTAACCATCTCCAAATTGCCATCATCATGCATCCAATTAAGTATCTCATTCTTTTTCCTAGTAATTTATCCCAACTTAACTTTCCTTGAAGGGATTTTCCTTTGTAGTGTGTCTTTGATAGCTGCAGCTGTAAGTTTCACTTGCTGTATTTCCAATGTAGCAGAATCTTCATCCACCTCCATAAATATAGATTAGCCATTCCACTTGTTCGGGACACTTATGAAATGTCTTTGTGGTTCCATGGTGTAATGGCTAGCACCCTGGACTCTGACTCCAGTGATCTGAGTTCAAGTCTCAGTGGGACCTGTGTCTATGCAGTCCAATACAGTGACTCCTAACTTTTTGGGGAAACCTTCTCTTTCATTTGCTGCCCACACTTGGTTACACAGCTTCCTCCCAAGGCCAAAGCAGTAAGCACTGATTTTATTTAATTTAGACCTATCATGGGCAAATAGCTACAGAACACTATTTGACAAACATAGCAAGACCCACCTTTGTATCATTTAAAGTCCTGACTTCAGGCTCAACATACCACGCTAACAAAAGAATCTCGCTTAGTTGCATTCATTTAAACTTGAATTTAAGATTTTATTTCTGAATTCCAGTATTTACTCTATTCTGAGAAGCTTCTGCTGTCACCTCAGAACTCCCTGACTGGGAAACGGAAGGATGGCCAGGACTGTGAAAGCGCCAAATCCTAACCACTAGACCATAAGGGAACTGCAGCAATGGGAAGAATGACATGAATGCAAATCAAGCAAGTAATAGCCTGTACCAAAATGTGCTTTTTTAACTGAAGGTCAAGCACCTCCTCAAACATGAGCATTCCCTGAATGGGACTTGAAGCCGGACCGCAAATCCTAGCCAGTAGAAAATTAGGGACCTTCTGCAATGAAAAGAATCACATCTGTTGCCGCGGAATCGACTAGTTGGTAATCCCAGTCTCCAGAAAGGTGATCAACATCAACTGTCAACGTGGTCGTAACCATCTCCAAATTGCCATCATCATGCATCCAATTAAGTATCTCATTCTTTTTCCTAGTAATTTATCCCAACTTAACTTTCCTTGAAGGGATTTTCCTTTGTAGTGTGTCTTTGATAGCTGCAGCTGTAAGTTTCACTTGCGGTATTTCCAATGTAGCAGAATCTTCATCCACCTCCATAAATATAGATTAGCCATTCCACTTGTTGGGGACACTTATGAAATGTGTTTGTGGTTCCATGGTGTAATGGCTAGCACCCTGGACTCTGACTCCAGTGATCTGAGTTCAAGTCTCAGTGGGACCTGTGTCTATGCAGTCCAATACAGTGACTCCTAGCTTTTTTGGGAAACCTTCTCTTTCATTTGCTGCCCACACTTGGTTACACAGCTTCCTCCCAAGGCCAAAGCAGTAAGCACTGATTTTATTTAATTTAGACCTATCATGGGCAAATAGCTACAGAACACTATTTGACAAACATAGCGAGACCCACCTTTGTATCATTTAAAGTCCTGACTTCAGGCTCAACATAGCACGCTGACAAAAGAATCTTGCTTAGTAGCATTCATTTAAACTTGAATTTAAGATTTTATTTCTGAATTCCAGTATTTACTCTATTCTGAGAAGCTTCTGCTGTCACCTCAGAACTCCCTGACTGGGAAACGGAAGGATGGCCAGGACTGTGAAAGCGCCAAATCATAACCGCTGGTAGATAAGGGAACTGCAGCAATGGAAAGAATGACATGAATGCAAATCAAGCAACTAATAGCCTGTACCAAAATGTGCTTTTTTAACTGAAGGTCAAGCACCTCCTCAAACATGAGCATTCCCTGACCGGGACTTGAAGCCGGACCGCAAATCCTAGCCAGTAGAAAATTAGGGACCTTCTGCAATGAAAAGAATCACATCTGTTGCCGCAGAATCGACTAGTTGGTAATCCCAGTCTCCAGAAAGGTGATCAACATCAACTGTCAACGTGGCCGAACCATCTCCAAATTGCCATCATCATGCATCCAATTAAGTATCTCATTCTTTTTCCTATTAATTTATCCCAACTTAACTTTCCTTGAAGGGATTTTCCTTTGTAGTGTGTCTTTGATAGCTGCAGCTGTAAGTTTCACTTGCTGTATTTCCAATGTAGCAGAATCTTCATCCACCTCCATAAATATAGATTAGCCGTTCCACTTGTTGGGGACACTTATGAAATGTCTTTGTGGTTCCATGGTGTAATGGCTAGCACCCTGGACTCTGACTCCAGTGATCTGAGTTCAAGTCTCAGTGGGACCTGTGTCTATGCAGTCAAATACAGTGACTCCTAACTTTTTGGGGAAACCTTCTCTTTCATTTGCTGCCCACACTTGGTTACACAGCTTCCTCCCAAGGCCAAAGCAGTAAGCACTGATTTTATTTAATTTAGACCTATCATGGGCAAATAGCTACAGAACACTATTTGACAAACATAGCGAGACCCACCTTTGTATCATTTAAAGTCCTGACTTCAGGCTCAACATAGCACGCTGACAAAAGAATCTTGCTTAGTAGCATTCATTTAAACTTGAATTTAAGATTTTATTTCTGAATTCCAGTATTTACTCTATTCTGAGAAGCTTCTGCTGTCACCTCAGAACTCCCTGACTGGGAAACGGAAGGATGGCCAGGACTGTGAAAGCGCCAAATCATAACCACTAGACCATAAGGGAACTGCAGCAATGGGAAGAATGACATGAATGCAAATCAAGCAAGTAATAGCCTGTACCAAAATGTGCTTTTTTAACTGAAGGTCAAGCACCTCCTCAAACATGAGCATTCCCTGACCGGGACTTGAAGCTGGACCGCAAATCCTAGCCAGTAGAAAATTAGGGACCTTCTGCAATGAAAAGAATCACATCTGTTGCCGCAGAATCGACTAGTTGGTAATCCCAGTCTCCAGAAAGGTGATCAACATCAACTGTCAACGTGGTCGTAACCATCTCCAAATTGCCATCATCATGCATCCAATTAAGTATCTCATTCTTTTTCCTAGTAATTTATCCCAACTTAACTTTCCTTGAAGGGATTTTCCTTTGTAGTGTGTCTTTGATAGCTGCAGCTGTAAGTTTCACTTGCTGTATTTCCAATGTAGCAGAATCTTCATCCACCTCCATAAATATAGATTAGCCATTCCACTTGTTGGGGACACTTATGAAATGTCTTTGTGGTTCCATGGTGTAATGGCTAGCACCCTGGACTCTGACTCCAGTGATCTGAGTGCAAGTCTCAGTGGGACCTGTGTCTATGCAGTCAAATACAGTGACCCCTAACTTTTTTGGGAAACCTTCTCTTTCATTTGCTGCCCACACTTGGTTACACAGCTTCCTCCCAAGGCCAAAGCAGTAAGCACTGATTTAATTTAATTTAGACCTATCATGGGCAAATAGCTACAGAACACTATTTGACAAACATAGCGAGACCCACCTTTGTATCATTTAAAGTCCTGACTTCAGGCTCAACATAGCACGCTGACAAAAGAATCTTGCTTAGTAGCAATCATTTAAACTTGAATTTAAGATTTTATTTCTGAATTCCAGTATTTACTCTATTCTGAGAAGCATCTCCTGTCACCTCAGAACTCCCTGACTGGGAAACAGAAGGATGGCCAGGACTGTGAAAGCGCCAAATCCTAACCACTAGACCATAAGGGAACTGCAGCAATGGGAAGAATGACATGAATGCAAATCAAGCAAGTTATAGCCTGTACCAAAATGTGCTTTTTTAACTGAAGGTCAAGCACCTCCTCAAACATGAGCATTCCCTGACCGGGACTTGAAGCCGGACGACAAATCCTAGCCAGTAGAAAATTAGGGACCTTCTGCAATGAAAAGAATCACATCTGTTGCCGCAGAATCGACTAGTTGGTAATCCCAGTCTCCAGAAAGGTGATCAACATCAACTGTCAACGTGGTCGTAACCATCTCCAAATTGCCATCATCATGCATCCAATTAAGTATCTCATTCTTTTTCCTAGTAATTTATCCCAACTTAACTTTCCTTGAAGGGATTTTCCTTTGTAGTGTGTCTTTGATAGCTGCAGCTGTAAGTTTCACTTGCTGTATTTCCAATGTAGCAGAATCTTCATCCACCTCCATAAATATAGATTAGCCATTCCACTTGTTGGGGACACTTATGAAATGTCTTTGTGGTTCCATGGTGTAATGGCTAGCACCCTGGACTCTGACTCCAGTGATCTGAGTTCAAGTCTCAGTGGGACCTGTGTCTATGCAGTCCAATACAGTGACTCCTAACTTTTTGGGGAAACCTTCTCTTTCATTTGCTGCCCACACTTGGTTACACAGCTTCCTCCCAAGGCCAAAGCAGTAAGCACTGATTTTATTTAATTTAGACCTATCATGGGCAAATAGCTACAGAACACTATTTGACAAACATAGCAAGACCCACCTTTGTATCATTTAAAGTCCTGACTTCAGGCTCAACATACCACGCTAACAAAAGAATCTCGCTTAGTTGCATTCATTTAAACTTGAATTTAAGATTTTATTTCTGAATTCCAGTATTTACTCTATTCTGAGAAGCTTCTGCTGTCACCTCAGAACTCCCTGACTGGGAAACGGAAGGATGGCCAGGACTGTGAAAGCGCCAAATCCTAACCACTAGACCATAAGGGAACTGCAGCAATGGGAAGAATGACATGAATGCAAATCAAGCAAGTAATAGCCTGTACCAAAATGTGCTTTTTTAACTGAAGGTCAAGCACCTCCTCAAACATGAGCATTCCCTGAATGGGACTTGAAGCCGGACCGCAAATCCTAGCCAGTAGAAAATTAGGGACCTTCTGCAATGAAAAGAATCACATCTGTTGCCGCGGAATCGACTAGTTGGTAATCCCAGTCTCCAGAAAGGTGATCAACATCAACTGTCAACGTGGTCGTAACCATCTCCAAATTGCCATCATCATGCATCCAATTAAGTATCTCATTCTTTTTCCTAGTAATTTATCCCAACTTAACTTTCCTTGAAGGGATTTTCCTTTGTAGTGTGTCTTTGATAGCTGCAGCTGTAAGTTTCACTTGCGGTATTTCCAATGTAGCAGAATCTTCATCCACCTCCATAAATATAGATTAGCCATTCCACTTGTTGGGGACACTTATGAAATGTGTTTGTGGTTCCATGGTGTAATGGCTAGCACCCTGGACTCTGACTCCAGTGATCTGAGTTCAAGTCTCAGTGGGACCTGTGTCTATGCAGTCCAATACAGTGACTCCTAGCTTTTTTGGGAAACCTTCTCTTTCATTTGCTGCCCACACTTGGTTACACAGCTTCCTCCCAAGGCCAAAGCAGTAAGCACTGATTTTATTTAATTTAGACCTATCATGGGCAAATAGCTACAGAACACTATTTGACAAACATAGCGAGACCCACCTTTGTATCATTTAAAGTCCTGACTTCAGGCTCAACATAGCACGCTGACAAAAGAATCTTGCTTAGTAGCATTCATTTAAACTTGAATTTAAGATTTTATTTCTGAATTCCAGTATTTACTCTATTCTGAGAAGCTTCTGCTGTCACCTCAGAACTCCCTGACTGGGAAACGGAAGGATGGCCAGGACTGTGAAAGCGCCAAATCATAACCGCTGGTAGATAAGGGAACTGCAGCAATGGAAAGAATGACATGAATGCAAATCAAGCAACTAATAGCCTGTACCAAAATGTGCTTTTTTAACTGAAGGTCAAGCACCTCCTCAAACATGAGCATTCCCTGACCGGGACTTGAAGCCGGACCGCAAATCCTAGCCAGTAGAAAATTAGGGACCTTCTGTAATGAAAAGAATCACATCTGTTGCCGCAGAATCGACTAGTTGGTAATCCCAGTCTCCAGAAAGGTGATCAACATCAACTGTCAACGTGGTCGTAACCATCTCCAAATTGCCATCATCATGCATCCAATTAAGTATCTCATTCTTTTTCCTAGTAATTTATCCCAACTTAACTTTCCTTGAAGGGATTTTCCTTTGTAGTGTGTCTTTGATAGCTGCAGCTGTAAGTTTCACTTGCTGTATTTCCAATGTAGCAGAATCTTCATCCACCTCCATAAATATAGATTAGCCATTCCACTTGTTGGGGACACTTATGAAATGTCTTTGTGGTTCCATGGTGTAATGGCTAGCACCCTGGACTCTGACTCCAGTGATCTGAGTTCAAGTCTCAGTGGGACCTGTGTCTATGCAGTCCAATACAGTGACTCCTAACTTTTTGGGGAAACCTTCTCTTTCATTTGCTGCCCACACTTGGTTACACAGCTTCCTCCCAAGGCCAAAGCAGTAAGCACTGATTTTATTTAATTTAGACCTATCATGGGCAAATAGCTACAGAACACTATTTGACAAACATAGCAAGACCCACCTTTGTATCGTTTAAAGTCCTGACTTCAGGCTCAACATACCACGCTAACAAAAGAATCTCGCTTAGTTGCATTCATTTAAACTTGAATTTAAGATTTTATTTCTGAATTCCAGTATTTACTCTATTCTGAGAAGCTTCTGCTGTCACCTCAGAACTCCCTGACTGGGAAACGGAAGGATGGCCAGGACTGTGAAAGCGCCAAATCCTAACCACTAGACCATAAGGGAACTGCAGCAATGGGAAGAATGACATGAATGCAAATCAAGCAAGTAATAGCCTGTACCAAAATGTGCTTTTTTAACTGAAGGTCAAGCACCTCCTCAAACATGAGCATTCCCTGAATGGGACTTGAAGCCGGACCGCAAATCCTAGCCAGTAGAAAATTAGGGACCTTCTGCAATGAAAAGAATCACATCTGTTGCCGCGGAATCGACTAGTTGGTAATCCCAGTCTCCAGAAAGGTGATCAACATCAACTGTCAACGTGGTCGTAACCATCTCCAAATTGCCATCATCATGCATCCAATTAAGTATCTCATTCTTTTTCCTAGTAATTTATCCCAACTTAACTTTCCTTGAAGGGATTTTCCTTTGTAGTGTGTCTTTGATAGCTGCAGCTGTAAGTTTCACTTGCGGTATTTCCAATGTAGCAGAATCTTCATCCACCTCCATAAATATAGATTAGCCATTCCACTTGTTGGGGACACTTATGAAATGTGTTTGTGGTTCCATGGTGTAATGGCTAGCACCCTGGACTCTGACTCCAGTGATCTGAGTTCAAGTCTCAGTGGGACCTGTGTCTATGCAGTCCAATACAGTGACTCCTAGCTTTTTTGGGAAACCTTCTCTTTCATCTGCTGCCCACACTTGGTTACACAGCTTCCTCCCAAGGCCAAAGCAGTAAGCACTGATTTAATTTAATTTAGACCTATCATGGGCAAATAGCTACAGAACACTATTTGACAAACATAGCGAGACCCACCTTTGTATCATTTAAAGTCCTGACTTCAGGCTCAACATAGCACGCTGACAAAAGAATCTTGCTTAGTAGCATTCATTTAAACTTGAATTTAAGATTTTATTTCTGAATTCCAGTATTTACTCTATTCTGAGAAGCTTCTGCTGTCACCTCAGAACTCCCTGACTGGGAAACGGAAGGATGGCCAGGACTGTGAAAGCGCCAAATCATAACCGCTGGTAGATAAGGGAACTGCAGCAATGGAAAGAATGACATGAATGCAAATCAAGCAACTAATAGCCTGTACCAAAATGTGCTTTTTTAACTGAAGGTCAAGCACCTCCTCAAACATGAGCATTCCCTGACCGGGACTTGAAGCCGGACCGCAAATCCTAGCCAGTAGAAAATTAGGGACCTTCTGCAATGAAAAGAATCACATCTGTTGCCGCAGAATCGACTAGTTGGTAATCCCAGTCTCCAGAAAGGTGATCAACATCAACTGTCAACGTGGTCGTAACCATCTCCAAATTGCCATCATCATGCATCCAATTAAGTATCTCATTCTTTTTCCTAGTAATTTATCCCAACTTAACTTTCCTTGAAGGGATTTTCCTTTGTAGTGTGTCTTTGATAATTGCAGCTGTAAGTTTCACTTGCTGTATTTCCAATGTAGCAGAATCTTCATCCACCTCCATAAATATAGATTAGCCATTCCACTTGTTGGGGACACTTATGAAATGTCTTTGTGGTTCCATGGTGTAATGGCTAGCACCCTGGACTCTGACTCCAGTGATCTGAGTGCAAGTCTCAGTGGGACCTGTGTCTATGCAGTCAAATACAGTGACCCCTAACTTTTTTGGGAAACCTTCTCTTTCATTTGCTGCCCACACTTGGTTACACAGCTTCCTCCCAAGGCCAAAGCAGTAAGCACTGATTTTATTTAATTTAGACCTATCATGGGCAAATAGCTACAGAACACTATTTGACAAACATAGCGAGACCCACCTTTGTATCATTTAAAGTCCTGACTTCAGGCTCAACATACCACGCTAACAAAAGAATCTTGCTTAGTAGCATTCATTTAAACTTGAATTTAAGATTTTATTTCTGAATTCCAGTATTTACTCTATTCTGAGAAGCTTCTGCTGTCACCTCAGAACTCCCTGACTGGGAAACGGAAGGATGGCCAGGACTGTGAAAGCGCCAAATCCTAACCACTAGACCATAAGGGAACTGCAGCAATGGGAAGAATGACATGAATGCAAATCAAGCAAGTAATAGCCTGTACCAAAATGTGCTTTTTTAACTGAAGGTCAAGCACCTCCTCAAACATGAGCATTCCCTGAATGGGACTTGAAGCCGGACCGCAAATCCTAGCCAGTAGAAAATTAGGGACCTTCTGCAATGAAAAGAATCACATCTGTTGCCGCGGAATCGACTAGTTGGTAATCCCAGTCTCCAGAAAGGTGATCAACATCAACTGTCAACGTGGTCGTAACCATCTCCAAATTGCCATCATCATGCATCCAATTAAGTATCTCATTCTTTTTCCTAGTAATTTATCCCAACTTAACTTTCCTTGAAGGGATTTTCCTTTGTAGTGTGTCTTTGATAGCTGCAGCTGTAAGTTTCACTTGCGGTATTTCCAATGTAGCAGAATCTTCATCCACCTCCATAAATATATATTAGCCATTCCACTTGTTGGGGACACTTATGAAATGTATTTGTGGTTCCATGGTGTAATGGCTAGCACCCTGGACTCTGACTCCAGTGATCTGAGTGCAAGTCTCAGTGGGACCTGTGTCTATGCAGTCAAATACAGTGACCCCTAACTTTTTTGGGAAACCTTCTCTTTCATTTGCTGCCCACACTTGGTTACACAGCTTCCTCCCAAGGCCAAAGCAGTAAGCACTGATTTTATTTAATTTAGAGCTATCATGGGCAAATAGCTACAGAACACTATTTGACAAACATAGCGAGACCCACCTTTGTATCATTTAAAGTCCTGACTTCAGGCTCAACATACCACGCTAACAAAAGAATCTTGCTTAGTAGCAATCATTTAAACTTGAATTTAAGATTTTATTTCTGAATTCCAGTATTTACTCTATTCTGAGAAGCATCTCCTGTCACCTCAGAACTCCCTGACTGGGAAACAGAAGGATGGCCAGGACTGTGAAAGCGCCAAATCCTAACCACTAGACCATAAGGGAACTGCAGCAATGGGAAGAATGACATGAATGCAAATCAAGCAAGTTATAGCCTGTACCAAAATGTGCTTTTTTAACTGAAGGTCAAGCACCTCCTCAAACATGAGCATTCCCTGACCGGGACTTGAAGCCGGACGACAAATCCTAGCCAGTAGAAAATTAGGGACCTTCTGCAATGAAAAGAATCACATCTGTTGCCGCAGAATCGACTAGTTGGTAATCCCAGTCTCCAGAAAGGTGATCAACATCAACTGTCAACGTGGTCGTAACCATCTCCAAATTGCCATCATCATGCATCCAATTAAGTATCTCATTCTTTTTCCTAGTAATTTATCCCAACTTAACTTTCCTTGAAGGGATTTTCCTTTGTAGTGTGTCTTTGATAGCTGCAGCTGTAAGTTTCACTTGCTGTATTTCCAATGTAGCAGAATCTTCATCCACCTCCATAAATATAGATTAGCCATTCCACTTGTTGGGGACACTTATGAAATGTCTTTGTGGTTCCATGGTGTAATGGCTAGCACCCTGGACTCTGACTCCAGTGATCTGAGTTCAAGTCTCAGTGGGACCTGTGTCTATGCAGTCCAATACAGTGACTCCTAACTTTTTGGGGAAACCTTCTCTTTCATTTGCTGCCCACACTTGGTTACACAGCTTCCTCCCAAGGCCAAAGCAGTAAGCACTGATTTTATTTAATTTAGACCTATCATGGGCAAATAGCTACAGAACACTATTTGACAAACATAGCAAGACCCACCTTTGTATCATTTAAAGTCCTGACTTCAGGCTCAACATACCACGCTAACAAAAGAATCTCGCTTAGTTGCATTCATTTAAACTTGAATTTAAGATTTTATTTCTGAATTCCAGTATTTACTCTATTCTGAGAAGCTTCTGCTGTCACCTCAGAACTCCCTGACTGGGAAACGGAAGGATGGCCAGGACTGTGAAAGCGCCAAATCCTAACCACTAGACCATAAGGGAACTGCAGCAATGGGAAGAATGACATGAATGCAAATCAAGCAAGTAATAGCCTGTACCAAAATGTGCTTTTTTAACTGAAGGTCAAGCACCTCCTCAAACATGAGCATTCCCTGAATGGGACTTGAAGCCGGACCGCAAATCCTAGCCAGTAGAAAATTAGGGACCTTCTGCAATGAAAAGAATCACATCTGTTGCCGCGGAATCGACTAGTTGGTAATCCCAGTCTCCAGAAAGGTGATCAACATCAACTGTCAACGTGGTCGTAACCATCTCCAAATTGCCATCATCATGCATCCAATTAAGTATCTCATTCTTTTTCCTAGTAATTTATCCCAACTTAACTTTCCTTGAAGGGATTTTCCTTTGTAGTGTGTCTTTGATAGCTGCAGCTGTAAGTTTCACTTGCGGTATTTCCAATGTAGCAGAATCTTCATCCACCTCCATAAATATAGATTAGCCATTCCACTTGTTGGGGACACTTATGAAATGTGTTTGTGGTTCCATGGTGTAATGGCTAGCACCCTGGACTCTGACTCCAGTGATCTGAGTTCAAGTCTCAGTGGGACCTGTGTCTATGCAGTCCAATACAGTGACTCCTAGCTTTTTTGGGAAACCTTCTCTTTCATTTGCTGCCCACACTTGGTTACACAGCTTCCTCCCAAGGCCAAAGCAGTAAGCACTGATTTAATTTAATTTAGACCTATCATGGGCAAATAGCTACAGAACACTATTTGACAAACATAGCGAGACCCACCTTTGTATCATTTAAAGTCCTGACTTCAGGCTCAACATAGCACGCTGACAAAAGAATCTTGCTTAGTAGCATTCATTTAAACTTGAATTTAAGATTTTATTTCTGAATTCCAGTATTTACTCTATTCTGAGAAGCTTCTGCTGTCACCTCAGAACTCCCTGACTGGGAAACGGAAGGATGGCCAGGACTGTGAAAGCGCCAAATCATAACCGCTGGTAGATAAGGGAACTGCAGCAATGGAAAGAATGACATGAATGCAAATCAAGCAACTAATAGCCTGTACCAAAATGTGCTTTTTTAACTGAAGGTCAAGCACCTCCTCAAACATGAGCATTCCCTGACCGGGACTTGAAGCCGGACCGCAAATCCTAGCCAGTAGAAAATTAGGGACCTTCTGCAATGAAAAGAATCACATCTGTTGCCGCAGAATCGACTAGTTGGTAATCCCAGTCTCCAGAAAGGTGATCAACATCAACTGTCAACGTGGTCGTAACCATCTCCAAATTGCCATCATCATGCATCCAATTAAGTATCTCATTCTTTTTCCTAGTAATTTATCCCAACTTAACTTTCCTTGAAGGGATTTTCCTTTGTAGTGTGTCTTTGATAATTGCAGCTGTAAGTTTCACTTGCTGTATTTCCAATGTAGCAGAATCTTCATCCACCTCCATAAATATAGATTAGCCATTCCACTTGTTGGGGACACTTATGAAATGTCTTTGTGGTTCCATGGTGTAATGGCTAGCACCCTGGACTCTGACTCCAGTGATCTGAGTGCAAGTCTCAGTGGGACCTGTGTCTATGCAGTCAAATACAGTGACCCCTAACTTTTTTGGGAAACCTTCTCTTTCATTTGCTGCCCACACTTGGTTACACAGCTTCCTCCCAAGGCCAAAGCAGTAAGCACTGATTTTATTTAATTTAGACCTATCATGGGCAAATAGCTACAGAACACTATTTGACAAACATAGCGAGACCCACCTTTGTATCATTTAAAGTCCTGACTTCAGGCTCAACATACCACGCTAACAAAAGAATCTTGCTTAGTAGCATTCATTTAAACTTGAATTTAAGATTTTATTTCTGAATTCCAGTATTTACTCTATTCTGAGAAGCTTCTGCTGTCACCTCAGAACTCCCTGACTGGGAAACGGAAGGATGGCCAGGACTGTGAAAGCGCCAAATCCTAACCACTAGACCATAAGGGAACTGCAGCAATGGGAAGAATGACATGAATGCAAATCAAGCAAGTAATAGCCTGTACCAAAATGTGCTTTTTTAACTGAAGGTCAAGCACCTCCTCAAACATGAGCATTCCCTGAATGGGACTTGAAGCCGGACCGCAAATCCTAGCCAGTAGAAAATTAGGGACCTTCTGCAATGAAAAGAATCACATCTGTTGCCGCGGAATCGACTAGTTGGTAATCCCAGTCTCCAGAAAGGTGATCAACATCAACTGTCAACGTGGTCGTAACCATCTCCAAATTGCCATCATCATGCATCCAATTAAGTATCTCATTCTTTTTCCTAGTAATTTATCCCAACTTAACTTTCCTTGAAGGGATTTTCCTTTGTAGTGTGTCTTTGATAGCTGCAGCTGTAAGTTTCACTTGCGGTATTTCCAATGTAGCAGAATCTTCATCCACCTCCATAAATATATATTAGCCATTCCACTTGTTGGGGACACTTATGAAATGTATTTGTGGTTCCATGGTGTAATGGCTAGCACCCTGGACTCTGACTCCAGTGATCTGAGTTCAAGTCTCAGTGGGACCTGTGTCTATGCAGTCCAATACAGTGACTCCTAACTTTTTGGGGAAACCTTCTCTTTCATTTGCTGCCCACACTTGGTTACACAGCTTCCTCCCAAGGCCAAAGCAGTAAGCACTGATTTTATTTAATTTAGACCTATCATGGGCAAATAGCTACAGAACACTATTTGACAAACATAGCGAGACCCACCTTTGTATCATTTAAAGTCCTGACTTCAGGCTCAACATAGCACGCTGACAAAAGAATCTTGCTTAGTAGCATTCATTTAAACTTGAATTTAAGATTTTATTTCTGAATTCCAGTATTTACTCTATTCTGAGAAGCTTCTGCTGTCACCTCAGAACTCCCTGACTGGGAAACGGAAGGATGGCCAGGACTGTGAAAGCGCCAAATCATAACCACTAGACCATAAGGGAACTGCAGCAATGGGAAGAATGACATGAATGCAAATCAAGCAAGTAATAGCCTGTACCAAAATGTGCTTTTTTAACTGAAGGTCAAGCACCTCCTCAAACATGAGCATTCCCTGACCGGGACTTGAAGCTGGACCGCAAATCCTAGCCAGTAGAAAATTAGGGACCTTCTGCAATGAAAAGAATCACATCTGTTGCCGCAGAATCGACTAGTTGGTAATCCCAGTCTCCAGAAAGGTGATCAACATCAACTGTCAACGTGGTCGTAACCATCTCCAAATTGCCATCATCATGCATCCAATTAAGTATCTCATTCTTTTTCCTAGTAATTTATCCCAACTTAACTTTCCTTGAAGGGATTTTCCTTTGTAGTGTGTCTTTGATAGCTGCAGCTGTAAGTTTCACTTGCTGTATTTCCAATGTAGCAGAATCTTCATCCACCTCCATAAATATATATTAGCCATTCCACTTGTTGGGGACACTTATGAAATGTCTTTGTGGTTCCATGGTGTAATGGCTAGCACCCTGGACTCTGACTCCAGTGATCTGAGTGCAAGTCTCAGTGGGACCTGTGTCTATGCAGTCAAATACAGTGACCCCTAACTTTTTTGGGAAACCTTCTCTTTCATTTGCTGCCCACACTTGGTTACACAGCTTCCTCCCAAGGCCAAAGCAGTAAGCACTGATTTTATTTAATTTAGACCTATCATGGGCAAATAGCTACAGAACACTATTTGACAAACATAGCGAGACCCACCTTTGTATCATTTAAAGTCCTGACTTCAGGCTCAACATAGCACGCTGACAAAAGAATCTTGCTTAGTAGCATTCATTTAAACTTGAATTTAAGATTTTATTTCTGAATTCCAGTATTTACTCTATTCTGAGAAGCTTCTGCTGTCACCTCAGAACTCCCTGACTGGGAAACGGAAGGATGGCCAGGACTGTGAAAGCGCCAAATCATAACCGCTGGTAGATAAGGGAACTGCAGCAATGGAAAGAATGACATGAATGCAAATCAAGCAACTAATAGCCTGTACCAAAATGTGCTTTTTTAACTGAAGGTCAAGCACCTCCTCAAACATGAGCATTCCCTGACCGGGACTTGAAGCCGGACCGCAAATCCTAGCCAGTAGAAAATTAGGGACCTTCTGCAATGAAAAGAATCACATCTGTTGCCGCAGAATCGACTAGTTGGTAATCCCAGTCTCCAGAAAGGTGATCAACATCAACTGTCAACGTGGTCGTAACCATCTCCAAATTGCCATCATCATGCATCCAATTAAGTATCTCATTCTTTTTCCTAGTAATTTATCCCAACTTAACTTTCCTTGAAGGGATTTTCCTTTGTAGTGTGTCTTTGATAATTGCAGCTGTAAGTTTCACTTGCTGTATTTCCAATGTAGCAGAATCTTCATCCACCTCCATAAATATAGATTAGCCATTCCACTTGTTGGGGACACTTATGAAATGTCTTTGTGGTTCCATGGTGTAATGGCTAGCACCCTGGACTCTGACTCCAGTGATCTGAGTGCAAGTCTCAGTGGGACCTGTGTCTATGCAGTCAAATACAGTGACCCCTAACTTTTTTGGGAAACCTTCTCTTTCATTTGCTGCCCACACTTGGTTACACAGCTTCCTCCCAAGGCCAAAGCAGTAAGCACTGATTTTATTTAATTTAGACCTATCATGGGCAAATAGCTACAGAACACTATTTGACAAACATAGCGAGACCCACCTTTGTATCATTTAAAGTCCTGACTTCAGGCTCAACATACCACGCTAACAAAAGAATCTTGCTTAGTAGCATTCATTTAAACTTGAATTTAAGATTTTATTTCTGAATTCCAGTATTTACTCTATTCTGAGAAGCTTCTGCTGTCACCTCAGAACTCCCTGACTGGGAAACGGAAGGATGGCCAGGACTGTGAAAGCGCCAAATCCTAACCACTAGACCATAAGGGAACTGCAGCAATGGGAAGAATGACATGAATGCAAATCAAGCAAGTAATAGCCTGTACCAAAATGTGCTTTTTTAACTGAAGGTCAAGCACCTCCTCAAACATGAGCATTCCCTGAATGGGACTTGAAGCCGGACCGCAAATCCTAGCCAGTAGAAAATTAGGGACCTTCTGCAATGAAAAGAATCACATCTGTTGCCGCGGAATCGACTAGTTGGTAATCCCAGTCTCCAGAAAGGTGATCAACATCAACTGTCAACGTGGTCGTAACCATCTCCAAATTGCCATCATCATGCATCCAATTAAGTATCTCATTCTTTTTCCTAGTAATTTATCCCAACTTAACTTTCCTTGAAGGGATTTTCCTTTGTAGTGTGTCTTTGATAGCTGCAGCTGTAAGTTTCACTTGCGGTATTTCCAATGTAGCAGAATCTTCATCCACCTCCATAAATATATATTAGCCATTCCACTTGTTGGGGACACTTATGAAATGTATTTGTGGTTCCATGGTGTAATGGCTAGCACCCTGGACTCTGACTCCAGTGATCTGAGTTCAAGTCTCAGTGGGACCTGTGTCTATGCAGTCCAATACAGTGACTCCTAACTTTTTTGGGAAACCTTCTCTTTCATTTGCTGCCCACACTTGGTTACACAGCTTCCTCCCAAGGCCAAAGCAGTAAGCACTGATTTTATTTAATTTAGACCTATCATGGGCAAATAGCTACAGAACACTATTTGACAAACATAGCGAGACCCACCTTTGTATCATTTAAAGTCCTGACTTCAGGCTCAACATAGCACGCTGACAAAAGAATCTTGCTTAGTAGCATTCATTTAAACTTGAATTTAAGATTTTATTTCTGAATTCCAGTATTTACTCTATTCTGAGAAGCTTCTGCTGTCACCTCAGAACTCCCTGACTGGGAAACGGAAGGATGGCCAGGACTGTGAAAGCGCCAAATCATAACCACTAGACCATAAGGGAACTGCAGCAATGGGAAGAATGACATGAATGCAAATCAAGCAAGTAATAGCCTGTACCAAAATGTGCTTTTTTAACTGAAGGTCAAGCACCTCCTCAAACATGAGCATTCCCTGACCGGGACTTGAAGCTGGACCGCAAATCCTAGCCAGTAGAAAATTAGGGACCTTCTGCAATGAAAAGAATCACATCTGTTGCCGCAGAATCGACTAGTTGGTAATCCCAGTCTCCAGAAAGGTGATCAACATCAACTGTCAACGTGGTCGTAACCATCTCCAAATTGCCATCATCATGCATCCAATTAAGTATCTCATTCTTTTTCCTAGTAATTTATCCCAACTTAACTTTCCTTGAAGGGATTTTCCTTTGTAGTGTGTCTTTGATAGCTGCAGCTGTAAGTTTCACTTGCTGTATTTCCAATGTAGCAGAATCTTCATCCACCTCCATAAATATATATTAGCCATTCCACTTGTTGGGGACACTTATGAAATGTCTTTGTGGTTCCATGGTGTAATGGCTAGCACCCTGGACTCTGACTCCAGTGATCTGAGTGCAAGTCTCAGTGGGACCTGTGTCTATGCAGTCAAATACAGTGACCCCTAACTTTTTTGGGAAACCTTCTCTTTCATTTGCTGCCCACACTTGGTTACACAGCTTCCTCCCAAGGCCAAAGCAGTAAGCACTGATTTTATTTAATTTAGACCTATCATGGGCAAATAGCTACGGAACACTATTTGACAAACATAGCGAGACCCACCTTTGTATCATTTAAAGTCCTGACTTCAGGCTCAACATAGCACGCTGACAAAAGAATCTTGCTTAGTAGCATTCATTTAAACTTGAATTTAAGATTTTATTTCTGAATTCCAGTATTTACTCTATTCTGAGAAGCTTCTGCTGTCACCTCAGAACTCCCTGACTGGGAAACGGAAGGATGGCCAGGACTGTGAAAGCGCCAAATCATAACCGCTGGTAGATAAGGGAACTGCAGCAATGGAAAGAATGACATGAATGCAAATCAAGCAACTAATAGCCTGTACCAAAATGTGCTTTTTTAACTGAAGGTCAAGCACCTCCTCAAACATGAGCATTCCCTGACCGGGACTTGAAGCCGGACCGCAAATCCTAGCCAGTAGAAAATTAGGGACCTTCTGCAATGAAAAGAATCACATCTGTTGCCGCAGAATCGACTAGTTGGTAATCCCAGTCTCCAGAAAGGTGATCAACATCAACTGTCAACGTGGTCGTAACCATCTCCAAATTGCCATCATCATGCATCCAATTAAGTATCTCATTCTTTTTCCTAGTAATTTATCCCAACTTAACTTTCCTTGAAGGGATTTTCCTTTGTAGTGTGTCTTTGATAATTGCAGCTGTAAGTTTCACTTGCTGTATTTCCAATGTAGCAGAATCTTCATCCACCTCCATAAATATAGATTAGCCATTCCACTTGTTGGGGACACTTATGAAATGTCTTTGTGGTTCCATGGTGTAATGGCTAGCACCCTGGACTCTGACTCCAGTGATCTGAGTGCAAGTCTCAGTGGGACCTGTGTCTATGCAGTCAAATACAGTGACCCCTAACTTTTTTGGGAAACCTTCTCTTTCATTTGCTGCCCACACTTGGTTACACAGCTTCCTCCCAAGGCCAAAGCAGTAAGCACTGATTTTATTTAATTTAGACCTATCATGGGCAAATAGCTACAGAACACTATTTGACAAACATAGCGAGACCCACCTTTGTATCATTTAAAGTCCTGACTTCAGGCTCAACATACCACGCTAACAAAAGAATCTTGCTTAGTAGCATTCATTTAAACTTGAATTTAAGATTTTATTTCTGAATTCCAGTATTTACTCTATTCTGAGAAGCTTCTGCTGTCACCTCAGAACTCCCTGACTGGGAAACGGAAGGATGGCCAGGACGGTGAAAGCGCCAAATCCTAACCACTAGACCATAAGGGAACTGCAGCAACGGGAAGAATGACATGAATGCAAATCAAGCAAGTAATAGCCTGTACCAAAATGTGCTTTTTTAATTGAAGGTCAAGCACCTCCTCAAACATTAGCATTCCCTGAATGGGACTTGAAGCCGGACCGCAAATCCTAGCCAGTAGAAAATTAGGGACCTTCTGCAATGAAAAGAATCACATCTGTTGCCGCGGAATCGACTAGTTGGTAATCCCAGTCTCCAGAAAGGTGATCAACATCAACTGTCAACGTGGTCGTAACCATCTCCAAATTGCCATCATCATGCATCCAATTAAGTATCTCATTCTTTTTCCTAGTAATTTATCCCAACTTAACTTTCCTTGAAGGGATTTTCCTTTGTAGTGTGTCTTTGATAGCTGCAGCTGTAAGTTTCACTTGCGGTATTTCCAATGTAGCAGAATCTTCATCCACCTCCATAAATATATATTAGCCATTCCACTTGTTGGGGACACTTATGAAATGTCTTTGTGGTTCCATGGTGTAATGGCTAGCACCCTGGACTCTGACTCCAGTGATTTGAGTTCAAGTCTCAGTGGGACCTGTGTCTATGCAGTCCAATACAGTGACTCCTAACTTTTTTGGGAAACCTTCTCTTTCATTTGCTGCCCACACTTGGTTACACAGCTTCCTCCCAAGGCCAAAGCAGTAAGCACTGATTTTATTTAATTTAGACCTATCATGGGCAAATAGCTACAGAACACTATTTGACAAACATAGCGAGACCCACCTTTGTATCATTTAAAGTCCTGACTTCAGGCTCAACATAGCACGCTGACAAAAGAATCTTGCTTAGTAGCATTCATTTAAACTTGAATTTAAGATTTTATTTCTGAATTCCAGTATTTACTCTATTCTGAGAAGCTTCTGCTGTCACCTCAGAACTCCCTGACTGGGAAACGGAAGGATGGCCAGGACTGTGAAAGCGCCAAATCATAACCGCTGGTAGATAAGGGAACTGCAGCAATGGAAAGAATGACATGAATGCAAATCAAGCAACTAATAGCCTGTACCAAAATGTGCTTTTTTAACTGAAGGTCAAGCACCTCCTCAAACATGAGCATTCCCTGACCGGGACTTGAAGCCGGACCGCAAATCCTAGCCAGTAGAAAATTAGGGACCTTCTGCAATGAAAAGAATCACATCTGTTGCCGCAGAATCGACTAGTTGGTAATCCCAGTCTCCAGAAAGGTGATCAACATCAACTGTCAACGTGGTCGTAACCATCTCCAAATTGCCATCATCATGCATCCAATTAAGTATCTCATTCTTTTTCCTAGTAATTTATCCCAACTTAACTTTCCTTGAAGGGATTTTCCTTTGTAGTGTGTCTTTGATAGCTGCAGCTGTAAGTTTCACTTGCTGTATTTCCAATGTAGCAGAATCTTCATCCACCTCCATAAATATATATTAGCCATTCCACTTGTTGGGGACACTTATGAAATGTCTTTGTGGTTCCATGGTGTAATGGCTAGCACCCTGGACTCTGACTCCAGTGATCTGAGTGCAAGTCTCAGTGGGACCTGTGTCTATGCAGTCAAATACAGTGACCCCTAACTTTTTTGGGAAACCTTCTCTTTCATTTGCTGCCCACACTTGGTTACACAGCTTCCTCCCAAGGCCAAAGCAGTAAGCACTGATTTTATTTAATTTAGACCTATCATGGGCAAATAGCTACGGAACACTATTTGACAAACATAGCGAGACCCACCTTTGTATCATTTAAAGTCCTGACTTCAGGCTCAACATACCACGCTAACAAAAGAATCTTGCTTAGTAGCATTCATTTAAACTTGAATTTAAGATTTTATTTCTGAATTCCAGTATTTACTCTATTCTGAGAAGCTTCTGCTGTCACCTCAGAACTCCCTGACTGGGAAACGGAAGGATGGCCAGGACTGTGAAAGCGCCAAATCCTAACCACTAGACCATAAGGGAACTGCAGCAATGGGAAGAATGACATGAATGCAAATCAAGCAAGTAATAGCCTGTACCAAAATGTGCTTTTTTAACTGAAGGTCAAGCACCTCCTCAAACATGAGCATTCCCTGACCGGGACTTGAAGCTGGACCGCAAATCCTAGCCAGTAGAAAATTAGGGACCTTCTGCAATGAAAAGAATCACATCTGTTGCCGCAGAATCGACTAGTTGGTAATCCCAGTCTCCAGAAAGGTGATCAACATCAACTGTCAACGTGGTCGTAACCATCTCCAAATTGCCATCATCATGCATCCAATTAAGTATCTCATTCTTTTTCCTAGTAATTTATCCCAACTTAACTTTCCTTGAAGGGATTTTCCTTTGTAGTGTGTCTTTGATAGCTGCAGCTGTAAGTTTCACTTGCTGTATTTCCAATGTAGCAGAATCTTCATCCACCTCCATAAATATATATTAGCCATTCCACTTGTTGGGGACACTTATGAAATGTCTTTGTGGTTCCATGGTGTAATGGCTAGCACCCTGGACTCTGACTCCAGTGATCTGAGTGCAAGTCTCATTGTGACCTGTGTCTATGCAGTCAAATACAGTGACCCCTAACTTTTTTGGGAAACCTTCTCTTTCATTTGCTGCCCACACTTGGTTACACAGCTTCCTCCCAAGGCCAAAGCAGTAAGCACTGATTTTATTTAATTTAGAGCTATCATGGGCAAATAGCTACAGAACACTATTTGACAAACATAGCGAGACCCACCTTTGTATCATTTAAAGTCCTGACTTCAGGCTCAACATAGCACGCTGACAAAAGAATCTTGCTTAGTAGCATTCATTTAAACTTGAATTTAAGATTTTATTTCTGAATTCCAGTATTTACTCTATTCTGAGAAGCTTCTGCTGTCACCTCAGAACTCCCTGACTGGGAAACGGAAGGATGGCCAGGACTGTGAAAGCGCCAAATCCTAACCACTAGACCATAAGGGAACTGCAGCAATGGGAAGAATGACATGAATGCAAATCAAGCAAGTAATAGCCTGTACCAAAATGTGCTTTTTTAACTGAAGGTCAAGCACCTCCTCCAACATGAGCATTCCCTGACCGGGACTTGAAGCCGGACCGCAAATCCTAGCCAGTAGAAAATTAGGGACCTTCTGCAATGAAAAGAATCACATCTGTTGCCGCAGAATCGACTAGTTGGTAATCCCAGTCTCCAGAAAGGTGATCAACATCAACTGTCAACGTGGTCGTAACCATCTCCAAATTGCCATCATCATGCATCCAATTAAGTATCTCATTCTTTTTCCTAGTAATTTATCCCAACTTAACTTTCCTTGAAGGGATTTTCCTTTGTAGTGTGTCTTTGATAGCTGCAGCTGTAAGTTTCACTTGCTGTATTTCCAATGTAGCAGAATCTTCATCCACCTCCATAAATATATATTAGCCATTCCACTTGTTGGGGACACTTATGAAATGTCTTTGTGGTTCCATGGTGTAATGGCTAGCACCCTGGACTCTGACTCCAGTGATCTGATTGCAAGTCTCAGTGGGACCTGTGTCTATGCAGTCATATACAGTGACCCCTAACTTTTTTGGGAAACCTTCTCTTTCATTTGCTGCCCACACTTGGTTACACAGCTTCCTCCCAAGGCCAAAGCAGTAAGCACTGATTTTATTTAATTTAGACCTATCATGGGCAAATAGCTACAGAACACTATTTGACAAACATAGCGAGACCCACCTTTGTATCATTTAAAGTCCTGACTTCAGGCTAAACATACCACGCTAACAAAAGAATCTTGCTTAGTAGCATTCATTTAAACTTGAATTTAAGATTTTATTTCTGAATTCCAGTATTTACTCTATTCTGAGAAGCTTCTGCTGTCACCTCAGAACTCCCTGACTGGGAAACGGAAGGATGGCCAGGACTGTGAAAGCGCCAAATCATAACCGCTGGTAGATAAGGGAACTGCAGCAATGGAAAGAATGACATGAATGCAAATCAAGCAACTAATAGCCTGTACCAAAATGTGCTTTTTTAACTGAAGGTCAAGCACCTCCTCAAACATGAGCATTCCCTGACCGGGACTTGAAGCCGGACCGCAAATCCTAGCCAGTTGTAAATTAGGGACCTTCTGCAATGAAAAGAATCACATCTGTTGCCGCAGAATCGACTAGTTGGTAATCCCAGTCTCCAGAAAGGTGATCAACATCAACTGTCAACGTGGTCGTAACCATCTCCAAATTGCCATCATCATGCATCCAATTAAGTATCTCATTCTTTTTCCTAGTAATTTATCCCAACTTAACTTTCCTTGAAGGGATTTTCCTTTGTAGTGTGTCTTTGATAGCTGCAGCTGTAAGTTTCACTTGCTGTATTTCCAATGTAGCAGAATCTTCATCCACCTCTGTAAGTCTAGACTAGCCTTTCCACGTTATAGGGACACCCTAGATAGGTTTTTTCGGTCCCATGGTGTAATGGCTAGCACCCTGGACTCTGACTCCAGTGATCTGAGTGCAAGTCTCAGTGGGACCTGTGTCTATGCAGTCAAATACAGTGACCCCTAACTTTTTTGGGAAACCTTCTCTTTCATTTGCTGCCCACACTTGGTTACACAGCTTCCTCCCAAGGCCAAAGCAGTAAGCACTGATTTTATTTAATTTAGACCTATCATGGGCAAATAGCTACAGAACACTATTTGACAAACATAGCGAGACCCACCTTTGTATCATTTAAAGTCCTGACTTCAGGCTCAACATACCACGCTAACAAAAGAATCTTGCTTAGTAGCATTCATTTAAACTTGAATTTAAGATTTTATTTCTGAATTCCAGTATTTACTCTATTCTGAGAAGCTTCTGCTGTCACCTCAGAACTCCCTGACTGGGAAACGGAAGGATGGCCAGGACTGTGAAAGCGCCAAATCCTAACCACTAGACCATAAGGGAACTGCAGCAATGGGAAGAATGACATGAATGCAAATCAAGCAAGTAATAGCCTGTACCAAAATGTGCTTTTTTAACTGAAGGTCAAGCACCTCCTCAAACATGAGCATTCCCTGACCGGGACTTGAAGCTGGACCGCAAATCCTAGCCAGTAGAAAATTAGGGACCTTCTGCAATGAAAAGAATCACATCTGTTGCCGCAGAATCGACTAGTTGGTAATCCCAGTCTCCAGAAAGGTGATCAACATCAACTGTCAACGTGGTCGTAACCATCTCCAAATTGCCATCATCATGCATCCAATTAAGTATCTCATTCTTTTTCCTAGTAATTTATCCCAACTTAACTTTCCTTGAAGGGATTTTCCTTTGTAGTGTGTCTTTGATAGCTGCAGCTGTAAGTTTCACTTGCTGTATTTCCAATGTAGCAGAATCTTCATCCACCTCCATAAATATATATTAGCCATTCCACTTGTTGGGGACACTTATGAAATGTCTTTGTGGTTCCATGGTGTAATGGCTAGCACCCTGGACTCTGACTCCAGTGATCTGAGTGCAAGTCTCATTGTGACCTGTGTCTATGCAGTCAAATACAGTGACCCCTAACTTTTTTGGGAAACCTTCTCTTTCATTTGCTGCCCACACTTGGTTACACAGCTTCCTCCCAAGGCCAAAGCAGTAAGCACTGATTTTATTTAATTTAGAGCTATCATGGGCAAATAGCTACAGAACACTATTTGACAAACATAGCGAGACCCACCTTTGTATCATTTAAAGTCCTGACTTCAGGCTCAACATAGCACGCTGACAAAAGAATCTTGCTTAGTAGCATTCATTTAAACTTGAATTTAAGATTTTATTTCTGAATTCCAGTATTTACTCTATTCTGAGAAGCTTCTGCTGTCACCTCAGAACTCCCTGACTGGGAAACGGAAGGATGGCCAGGACTGTGAAAGCGCCAAATCCTAACCACTAGACCATAAGGGAACTGCAGCAATGGGAAGAATGACATGAATGCAAATCAAGCAAGTAATAGCCTGTACCAAAATGTGCTTTTTTAACTGAAGGTCAAGCACCTCCTCCAACATGAGCATTCCCTGACCGGGACTTGAAGCCGGACCGCAAATCCTAGCCAGTAGAAAATTAGGGACCTTCTGCAATGAAAAGAATCACATCTGTTGCCGCAGAATCGACTAGTTGGTAATCCCAGTCTCCAGAAAGGTGATCAACATCAACTGTCAACGTGGTCGTAACCATCTCCAAATTGCCATCATCATGCATCCAATTAAGTATCTCATTCTTTTTCCTAGTAATTTATCCCAACTTAACTTTCCTTGAAGGGATTTTCCTTTGTAGTGTGTCTTTGATAGCTGCAGCTGTAAGTTTCACTTGCTGTATTTCCAATGTAGCAGAATCTTCATCCACCTCCATAAATATATATTAGCCATTCCACTTGTTGGGGACACTTATGAAATGTCTTTGTGGTTCCATGGTGTAATGGCTAGCACCCTGGACTCTGACTCCAGTGATCTGATTGCAAGTCTCAGTGGGACCTGTGTCTATGCAGTCATATACAGTGACCCCTAACTTTTTTGGGAAACCTTCTCTTTCATTTGCTGCCCACACTTGGTTACACAGCTTCCTCCCAAGGCCAAAGCAGTAAGCACTGATTTTATTTAATTTAGAGCTATCATGGGCAAATAGCTACAGAACACTATTTGACAAACATAGCGAGACCCACCTTTGTATCATTTAAAGTCCTGACTTCAGGCTAAACATACCACGCTAACAAAAGAATCTTGCTTAGTAGCATTCATTTAAACTTGAATTTAAGATTTTATTTCTGAATTCCAGTATTTACTCTATTCTGAGAAGCTTCTGCTGTCACCTCAGAACTCCCTGACTGGGAAACGGAAGGATGGCCAGGACTGTGAAAGCGCCAAATCATAACCGCTGGTAGATAAGGGAACTGCAGCAATGGAAAGAATGACATGAATGCAAATCAAGCAACTAATAGCCTGTACCAAAATGTGCTTTTTTAACTGAAGGTCAAGCACCTCCTCAAACATGAGCATTCCCTGACCGGGACTTGAAGCCGGACCGCAAATCCTAGCCAGTTGTAAATTAGGGACCTTCTGCAATGAAAAGAATCACATCTGTTGCCGCAGAATCGACTAGTTGGTAATCCCAGTCTCCAGAAAGGTGATCAACATCAACTGTCAACGTGGTCGTAACCATCTCCAAATTGCCATCATCATGCATCCAATTAAGTATCTCATTCTTTTTCCTAGTAATTTATCCCAACTTAACTTTCCTTGAAGGGATTTTCCTTTGTAGTGTGTCTTTGATAGCTGCAGCTGTAAGTTTCACTTGCTGTATTTCCAATGTAGCAGAATCTTCATCCACCTCTGTAAGTCTAGACTAGCCTTTCCACGTTATAGGGACACCCTAGATAGGTTTTTTCGGTCCCATGGTGTAATGGCTAGCACCCTGGACTCTGACTCCAGTGATCTGAGTGCAAGTCTCAGTGGGACCTGTGTCTATGCAGTCCAATACAGTGACTCCTAACTTTTTGGGGAAACCTTCTCTTTCATTTGCTGCCCACACTTGGTTACACAGCTTCCTCCCAAGGCCAAAGCAGTAAGCACTGATTTTATTTAATTTAGACCTATCATGGGCAAATAGCTACAGAACACTATTTGACAAACATAGCGAGACCCACCTTTGTATCATTTAAAGTCCTGACTTCAGGCTCAACATAGCACGCTGACAAAAGAATCTTGCTTAGTAGCATTCATTTAAACTTGAATTTAAGATTTTATTTCTGAATTCCAGTATTTACTCTATTCTGAGAAGCTTCTGCTGTCACCTCAGAACTCCCTGACTGGGAAACGGAAGGATGGCCAGGACTGTGAAAGCGCCAAATCCTAACCACTAGACCATAAGGGAACTGCAGCAATGGGAAGAATGACATGAATGCAAATCAAGCAAGTAATAGCCTGTACCAAAATGTGCTTTTTTAACTGAAGGTCAAGCACCTCCTCAAACATGAGCATTCCCTGACCGGGACTTGAAGCCGGACGACAAATCCTAGCCAGTAGAAAATTAGGGACCTTCTGCAATGAAAAGAATCACATCTGTTGCCGCAGAATCGACTAGTTGGTAATCCCAGTCTCCAGAAAGGTGATCAACATCAACTGTCAACGTGGTCGTAACCATCTCCAAATTGCCATCATCATGCATCCAATTAAGTATCTCATTCTTTTTCCTAGTAATTTATCCCAACTTAACTTTCCTTGAAGGGATTTTCCTTTGTAGTGTGTCTTTGATAGCTGCAGCTGTAAGTTTCACTTGCTGTATTTCCAATGTAGCAGAATCTTCATCCACCTCCATAAATATAGATTAGCTATTCCACTTCTTGGGGACACTTATGAAATGTCTTTGTGGTTCCATGGTGTAATGGCTAGCACCCTGGACTCTGACTCCAGTGATCTGAGTTCAAGTCTCAGTGGGACCTGTGTCTATGCAGTCCAATACAGTGACTCCTAACTTTTTGGGGAAACCTTCTCTTTCATTTGCTGCCCACACTTGGTTACACAGCTTCCTCCCAAGGCCAAAGCAGTAAGCACTGATTTTATTTAATTTAGACCTATCATGGGCAAATAGCTACAGAACACTATTTGACAAACATAGCGAGACCCACCTTTGTATCATTTAAAGTCCTGACTTCAGGCTCAACATAGCACGCTGACAAAAGAATCTTGCTTAGTAGCATTCCTTTAAACTTGAATTTAAGATTTTATTTCTGAATTCCAGTATTTACTCTATTCTGAGAAGCTTCTGCTGTCACCTCAGAACTCCCTGACTGGGAAACGGAAGGATGGCCAGGACTGTGAAAGCGCCAAATCATAACCACTAGACCATAAGGGAACTGCAGCAATGGGAAGAATGACATGAATGCAAATCAAGCAAGTAATAGCCTGTACCAAAATGTGCTTTTTTAACTGAAGGTCAAGCACCTCCTCAAACATGAGCATTCCCTGACCGGGACTTGAAGCTGGACCGCAAATCCTAGCCAGTAGAAAATTAGGGACCTTCTGCAATGAAAAGAATCACATCTGTTGCCGCAGAATCGACTAGTTGGTAATCCCAGTCTCCAGAAAGGTGATCAACATCAACTGTCAACGTGGTCGTAACCATCTCCAAATTGCCATCATCATGCATCCAATTAAGTATCTCATTCTTTTTCCTAGTAATTTATCCCAACTTAACTTTCCTTGAAGGGATTTTCCTTTGTAGTGTGTCTTTGATAGCTGCAGCTGTAAGTTTCACTTGCTGTATTTCCAATGTAGCAGAATCTTCATCCACCTCCATAAATATATATTAGCCATTCCACTTGTTGGGGACACTTATGAAATGTCTTTGTGGTTCCATGGTGTAATGGCTAGCACCCTGGACTCTGACTCCAGTGATCTGAGTGCAAGTCTCAGTGGGACCTGTGTCTATGCAGTCAAATACAGTGACCCCTAACTTTTTTGGGAAACCTTCTCTTTCATTTGCTGCCCACACTTGGTTACACAGCTTCCTCCCAAGGCCAAAGCAGTAAGCACTGATTTTATTTAATTTAGACCTATCATGGGCAAATAGCTACAGAACACTATTTGACAAACATAGTGAGACCCACCTTTGTATCATTTAAAGTCCTGACTTCAGGCTCAACATAGCACGCTGACAAAAGAATCTTGCTTAGTAGCATTCATTTAAACTTGAATTTAAGATTTTATTTCTGAATTCCAGTATTTACTCTATTCTGAGAAGCTTCTGCTGTCACCTCAGAACTCCCTGACTGGGAAACGGAAGGATGGCCAGGACTGTGAAAGCGCCAAATCATAACCGCTGGTAGATAAGGGAACTGCAGCAATGGAAAGAATGACATGAATGCAAATCAAGCAACTAATAGCCTGTACCAAAATGTGCTTTTTTAACTGAAGGTCAAGCACCTCCTCAAACATGAGCATTCCCTGACCGGGACTTGAAGCCGGACCGCAAATCCTAGCCAGTTGTAAATTAGGGACCTTCTGCAATGAAAAGAATCACATCTGTTGCCGCAGAATCGACTAGTTGGTAATCCCAGTCTCCAGAAAGGTGATCAACATCAACTGTCAACGTGGTCGTAACCATCTCCAAATTGCCATCATCATGCATCCAATTAAGTATCTCATTCTTTTTCCTAGTAATTTATCCCAACTTAACTTTCCTTGAAGGGATTTTCCTTTGTAGTGTGTCTTTGATAGCTGCAGCTGTAAGTTTCACTTGCTGTATTTCCAATGTAGCAGAATCTTCATCCACCTCCATAAATATAGATTAGCTATTCCACTTCTTGGGGACACTTATGAAATGTCTTTGTGGTTCCATGGTGTAATGGCTAGCACCCTGGACTCTGACTCCAGTGATCTGAGTTCAAGTCTCAGTGGGACCTGTGTCTATGCAGTCAAATACAGTGACCCCTAACTTTTTTGGGAAACCTTCTCTTTCATTTGCTGCCCACACTTGGTTACACAGCTTCCTCCCAAGGCCAAAGCAGTAAGCACTGATTTTATTTAATTTAGACCTATCATGGGCAAATAGCTACAGAACACTATTTGACAAACATAGCGAGACCCACCTTTGTATCATTTAAAGTCCTGACTTCAGGCTCAACATAGCACGCTGACAAAAGAATCTTGCTTAGTAGCATTCCTTTAAACTTGAATTTAAGATTTTATTTCTGAATTCCAGTATTTACTCTATTCTGAGAAGCTTCTGCTGTCACCTCAGAACTCCCTGACTGGGAAACGGAAGGATGGCCAGGACTGTGAAAGCGCCAAATCATAACCACTAGACCATAAGGGAACTGCAGCAATGGGAAGAATGACATGAATGCAAATCAAGCAAGTAATAGCCTGTACCAAAATGTGCTTTTTTAACTGAAGGTCAAGCACCTCCTCAAACATGAGCATTCCCTGACCGGGACTTGAAGCTGGACCGCAAATCCTAGCCAGTAGAAAATTAGGGACCTTCTGCAATGAAAAGAATCACATCTGTTGCCGCAGAATCGACTAGTTGGTAATCCCAGTCTCCAGAAAGGTGATCAACATCAACTGTCAACGTGGTCGTAACCATCTCCAAATTGCCATCATCATGCATCCAATTAAGTATCTCATTCTTTTTCCTAGTAATTTATCCCAACTTAACTTTCCTTGAAGGGATTTTCCTTTGTAGTGTGTCTTTGATAGCTGCAGCTGTAAGTTTCACTTGCTGTATTTCCAATGTAGCAGAATCTTCATCCACCTCCATAAATATATATTAGCCATTCCACTTGTTGGGGACACTTATGAAATGTCTTTGTGGTTCCATGGTGTAATGGCTAGCACCCTGGACTCTGACTCCAGTGATCTGAGTGCAAGTCTCAGTGGGACCTGTGTCTATGCAGTCAAATACAGTGACCCCTAACTTTTTTGGGAAACCTTCTCTTTCATTTGCTGCCCACACTTGGTTACACAGCTTCCTCCCAAGGCCAAAGCAGTAAGCACTGATTTTATTTAATTTAGACCTATCATGGGCAAATAGCTACAGAACACTATTTGACAAACATAGTGAGACCCACCTTTGTATCATTTAAAGTCCTGACTTCAGGCTCAACATAGCACGCTGACAAAAGAATCTTGCTTAGTAGCATTCATTTAAACTTGAATTTAAGATTTTATTTCTGAATTCCAGTATTTACTCTATTCTGAGAAGCTTCTGCTGTCACCTCAGAACTCCCTGACTGGGAAACGGAAGGATGGCCAGGACTGTGAAAGCGCCAAATCATAACCGCTGGTAGATAAGGGAACTGCAGCAATGGAAAGAATGACATGAATGCAAATCAAGCAACTAATAGCCTGTACCAAAATGTGCTTTTTTAACTGAAGGTCAAGCACCTCCTCAAACATGAGCATTCCCTGACCGGGACTTGAAGCCGGACCGCAAATCCTAGCCAGTTGTAAATTAGGGACCTTCTGCAATGAAAAGAATCACATCTGTTGCCGCAGAATCGACTAGTTGGTAATCCCAGTCTCCAGAAAGGTGATCAACATCAACTGTCAACGTGGTCGTAACCATCTCCAAATTGCCATCATCATGCATCCAATTAAGTATCTCATTCTTTTTCCTAGTAATTTATCCCAACTTAACTTTCCTTGAAGGGATTTTCCTTTGTAGTGTGTCTTTGATAGCTGCAGCTGTAAGTTTCACTTGCTGTATTTCCAATGTAGCAGAATCTTCATCCACCTCTGTAAGTGTAGACTAGCCTTTCCACGTTATAGGGACACCCTAGATAGGTTTTTTCGGTCCCATGGTGTAATGGCTAGCACCCTGGACTCTGACTCCAGTGATCTGAGTGCAAGTCTCAGTGGGACCTGTGTCTATGCAGTCCAATACAGTGTCTCCTAACTTTTTGGGGAAACCTTCTCTTTCATTTGCTGCCCACACTTGGTTACACAGCTTCCTCCCAAGGCCAAAGCAGTAAGCACTGATTTTATTTAATTTAGACCTATCATGGGCAAATAGCTACAGAACACTATTTGACAAACATAGCGAGACCCACCTTTGTATCATTTAAAGTCCTGACTTCAGGCTCAACATAGCACGCTGACAAAAGAATCTTTCTTAGTAGCATTCATTTAAACTTGAATTTAAGATTTTATTTCTGAATTCCAGTATTTACTCTATTCTGAGAAGCTTCTGCTGTCACCTCAGAACTCCCTGACTGGGAAACGGAAGGATGGCCAGGACTGTGAAAGCGCCAAATCCTAACCACTAGACCATAAGGGAACTGCAGCAATGGGAAGAATGACATGAATGCAAATCAAGCAAGTAATAGCCTGTACCAAAATGTGCTTTTTTAACTGAAGGTCAAGCACCTCCTCAAACATGAGCATTCCCTGACCGGGACTTGAAGCCGGACCGCAAATCCTAGCCAGTTGTAAATTAGGGACCTTCTGCAATGAAAAGAATCACATCTGTTGCCGCAGAATCGACTAGTTGGTAATCCCAGTCTCCAGAAAGGTGATCAACATCAACTGTCAACGTGGTCGTAACCATCTCCAAATTGCCATCATCATGCATCCAATTAAGTATCTCATTCTTTTTCCTAGTAATTTATCCCAACTTAACTTTCCTTGAAGGGATTTTCCTTTGTAGTGTGTCTTTGATAGCTGCAGCTGTAAGTTTCACTTGCTGTATTTCCAATGTAGCAGAATCTTCATCCACCTCCATAAATATATATTAGCCATTCCACTTGTTGGGGACACTTATGAAATGTCTTTGTGGTTCCATGGTGTAATGGCTAGCACCCTGGACTCTGACTCCAGTGATCTGAGTTCAAGTCTCAGTGGGACCTGTGTCTATGCAGTCCAATACAGTGACTCCTAACTTTTTGGGGAAACCTTCTCTTTCATTTGCTGCCCACACTTGGTTACACAGCTTCCTCCCAAGGCCAAAGCAGTAAGCACTGATTTTATTTAATTTAGACCTATCATGGGCAAATAGCTACAGAACACTATTTGACAAACATAGCGAGACCCACCTTTGTATCATTTAAAGTCCTGACTTCAGGCTCAACATAGCACGCTGACAAAAGAATCTTGCTTAGTAGCATTCATTTAAACTTGAATTTAAGATTTTATTTCTGAATTCCAGTATTTACTCTATTCTGAGAAGCTTCTGCTGTCACCTCAGAACTCCCTGACTGGGAAACGGAAGGATGGCCAGGACTGTGAAAGCGCCAAATCATAACCGCTGGTAGATAAGGGAACTGCAGCAATGGAAAGAATGACATGAATGCAAATCAAGCAACTAATAGCCTGTACCAAAATGTGCTTTTTTAACTGAAGGTCAAGCACCTCCTCAAACATGAGCATTCCCTGACCGGGACTTGAAGCCGGACCGCAAATCCTAGCCAGTTGTAAATTAGGGACCTTCTGCAATGAAAAGAATCACATCTGTTGCCGCAGAATCGACTAGTTGGTAATCCCAGTCTCCAGAAAGGTGATCAACATCAACTGTCAACGTGGTCGTAACCATCTCCAAATTGCCATCATCATGCATCCAATTAAGTATCTCATTCTTTTTCCTAGTAATTTATCCCAACTTAACTTTCCTTGAAGGGATTTTCCTTTGTAGTGTGTCTTTGATAGCTGCAGCTGTAAGTTTCACTTGCTGTATTTCCAATGTAGCAGAATCTTCATCCACCTCCATAAATATAGATTAGCCATTCCACTTGTTGGGGACACTTATGAAATGTCTTTGTAGTTCCATGGTGTAATGGCTAGCACCCTGGACTCTGACTCCAGTGATCTGAGTTCAAGTCTCAGTGGGACCTGTGTCTATGCAGTCCAATACAGTGACTCCTAACTTTTTGGGGAAACCTTCTCTTTCATTTGCTGCCCACACTTGGTTACACAGCTTCCTCCCAAGGCCAAAGCAGTAAGCACTGATTTTATTTAATTTAGACCTATCATGGGCAAATAGCTACAGAACACTATTTGACAAACATAGCGAGACCCACCTTTGTATCATTTAAAGTCCTGACTTCAGGCTCAACATAGCACGCTGACAAAAGAATCTTGCTTAGTAGCATTCATTTAAACTTGAATTTAAGATTTTATTTCTGAATTCCAGTATTTACTCTATTCTGAGAAGCTTCTGCTGTCACCTCAGAACTCCCTGACTGGGAAACGGAAGGATGGCCAGGACTGTGAAAGCGCCAAATCATAACCGCTGGTAGATAAGGGAACTGCAGCAATGGAAAGAATGACATGAATGCAAATCAAGCAACTAATAGCCTGTACCAAAATGTGCTTTTTTAACTGAAGGTCAAGCACCTCCTCAAACATGAGCATTCCCTGACCGGGACTTGAAGCCGGACCGCAAATCCTAGCCAGTTGTAAATTAGGGACCTTCTGCAATGAAAAGAATCACATCTGTTGCCGCAGAATCGACTAGTTGGTAATCCCAGTCTCCAGAAAGGTGATCAACATCAACTGTCAACGTGGTCGTAACCATCTCCAAATTGCCATCATCATGCATCCAATTAAGTATCTCATTCTTTTTCCTAGTAATTTATCCCAACTTAACTTTCCTTGAAGGGATTTTCCTTTGTAGTGTGTCTTTGATAGCTGCAGCTGTAAGTTTCACTTGCTGTATTTCCAATGTAGCAGAATCTTCATCCACCTCTGTAAGTGTAGACTAGCCTTTCCACGTTATAGGGACACCCTAGATAGGTTTTTTCGGTCCCATGGTGTAATGGCTAGCACCCTGGACTCTGACTCCAGTGATCTGAGTGCAAGTCTCAGTGGGACCTGTGTCTATGCAGTCCAATACAGTGACTCCTAACTTTTTGGGGAAACCTTCTCTTTCATTTGCTGCCCACACTTGGTTACACAGCTTCCTCCCAAGGCCAAAGCAGTAAGCACTGATTTTATTTAATTTAGACCTATCATGGGCAAATAGCTACAGAACACTATTTGACAAACATAGCGAGACCCACCTTTGTATCATTTAAAGTCCTGACTTCAGGCTCAACATAGCACGCTGACAAAAGAATCTTGCTTAGTAGCATTCATTTAAACTTGAATTTAAGATTTTATTTCTGAATTCCAGTATTTACTCTATTCTGAGAAGCTTCTGCTGTCACCTCAGAACTCCCTGACTGGGAAACGGAAGGATGGCCAGGACTGTGAAAGCGCCAAATCCTAACCACTAGACCATAAGGGAACTGCAGCAATGGGAAGAATGACATGAATGCAAATCAAGCAAGTAATAGCCTGTACCAAAATGTGCTTTTTTAACTGAAGGTCAAGCACCTCCTCAAACATGAGCATTCCCTGACCGGGACTTGAAGCCGGACGACAAATCCTAGCCAGTAGAAAATTAGGGACCTTCTGCAATGAAAAGAATCACATCTGTTGCCGCAGAATCGACTAGTTGGTAATCCCAGTCTCCAGAAAAGTGATCAACATCAACTGTCAACGTGGTCGTAACCATCTCCAAATTGCCATCATCATGCATCCAATTAAGTATCTCATTCTTTTTCCTAGTAATTTATCCCAACTTAACTTTCCTTGAAGGGATTTTCCTTTGTAGTGTGTCTTTGATAGCTGCAGCTGTAAGTTTCACTTGCTGTATTTCCAATGTAGCAGAATCTTCATCCACCTCCATAAATATAGATTAGCTATTCCACTTCTTGGGGACACTTATGAAATGTCTTTGTGGTTCCATGGTGTAATGGCTAGCACCCTGGACTCTGACTCCAGTGATCTGAGTTCAAGTCTCAGTGGGACCTGTGTATATGCAGTCAAATACAGTGACCCCTAACTTTTTTGGGAAACCTTCTCTTTCATTTGCTGCCCACACTTGGTTACACAGCTTCCTCCCAAGGCCAAAGCAGTAAGCACTGATTTTATTTAATTTAGACCTATCATGGGCAAATAGCTACAGAACACTATTTGACAAACATAGCGAGACCCACCTTTGTATCATTTAAAGTCCTGACTTCAGGCTCAACATAGCACGCTGACAAAAGAATCTTGCTTAGTAGCATTCATTTAAACTTGAATTTAAGATTTTATTTCTGAATTCCAGTATTTACTCTATTCTGAGAAGCTTCTGCTGTCACCTCAGAACTCCCTGACTGGGAAACGGAAGGATGGCCAGGACTGTGAAAGCGCCAAATCATAACCGCTGGTAGATAAGGGAACTGCAGCAATGGAAAGAATGACATGAATGCAAATCAAGCAACTAATAGCCTGTACCAAAATGTGCTTTTTTAACTGAAGGTCAAGCACCTCCTCAAACATGAGCATTCCCTGACCGGGACTTGAAGCCGGACCGCAAATCCTAGCCAGTTGTAAATTAGGGACCTTCTGCAATGAAAAGAATCACATCTGTTGCCGCAGAATCGACTAGTTGGTAATCCCAGTCTCCAGAAAGGTGATCAACATCAACTGTCAACGTGGTCGTAACCATCTCCAAATTGCCATCATCATGCATCCAATTAAGTATCTCATTCTTTTTCCTAGTAATTTATCCCAACTTAACTTTCCTTGAAGGGATTTTCCTTTGTAGTGTGTCTTTGATAGCTGCAGCTGTAAGTTTCACTTGCTGTATTTCCAATGTAGCAGAATCTTCATCCACCTCTGTAAGTGTAGACTAGCCTTTCCACGTTATAGGGACACCCTAGATAGGTTTTTTCGGTCCCATGGTGTAATGGCTAGCACCCTGGACTCTGACTCCAGTGATCTGAGTGCAAGTCTCAGTGGGACCTGTGTCTATGCAGTCCAATACAGTGACTCCTAACTTTTTGGGGAAACCTTCTCTTTCATTTGCTGCCCACACTTGGTTACACAGCTTCCTCCCAAGGCCAAAGCAGTAAGCACTGATTTTATTTAATTTAGACCTATCATGGGCAAATAGCTACAGAACACTATTTGACAAACATAGCGAGACCCACCTTTGTATCATTTAAAGTCCTGACTTCAGGCTCAACATAGCACGCTGACAAAAGAATCTTGCTTAGTAGCATTCATTTAAACTTGAATTTAAGATTTTATTTCTGAATTCCAGTATTTACTCTATTCTGAGAAGCTTCTGCTGTCACCTCAGAACTCCCTGACTGGGAAACGGAAGGATGGCCAGGACTGTGAAAGCGCCAAATCCTAACCACTAGACCATAAGGGAACTGCAGCAATGGGAAGAATGACATGAATGCAAATCAAGCAAGTAATAGCCTGTACCAAAATGTGCTTTTTTAACTGAAGGTCAAGCACCTCCTCAAACATGAGCATTCCCTGACCGGGACTTGAAGCCGGACGACAAATCCTAGCCAGTAGAAAATTAGGGACCTTCTGCAATGAAAAGAATCACATCTGTTGCCGCAGAATCGACTAGTTGGTAATCCCAGTCTCCAGAAAAGTGATCAACATCAACTGTCAACGTGGTCGTAACCATCTCCAAATTGCCATCATCATGCATCCAATTAAGTATCTCATTCTTTTTCCTAGTAATTTATCCCAACTTAACTTTCCTTGAAGGGATTTTCCTTTGTAGTGTGTCTTTGATAGCTGCAGCTGTAAGTTTCACTTGCTGTATTTCCAATGTAGCAGAATCTTCATCCACCTCCATAAATATAGATTAGCTATTCCACTTCTTGGGGACACTTATGAAATGTCTTTGTGGTTCCATGGTGTAATGGCTAGCACCCTGGACTCTGACTCCAGTGATCTGAGTTCAAGTCTCAGTGGGACCTGTGTATATGCAGTCAAATACAGTGACCCCTAACTTTTTTGGGAAACCTTCTCTTTCATTTGCTGCCCACACTTGGTTACACAGCTTCCTCCCAAGGCCAAAGCAGTAAGCACTGATTTTATTTAATTTAGACCTATCATGGGCAAATAGCTACAGAACACTATTTGACAAACATAGCGAGACCCACCTTTGTATCATTTAAAGTCCTGACTTCAGGCTCAACATAGCACGCTGACAAAAGAATCTTGCTTAGTAGCATTCATTTAAACTTGAATTTAAGATTTTATTTCTGAATTCCAGTATTTACTCTATTCTGAGAAGCTTCTGCTGTCACCTCAGAACTCCCTGACTGGGAAACGGAAGGATGGCCAGGACTGTGAAAGCGCCAAATCATAACCGCTGGTAGATAAGGGAACTGCAGCAATGGAAAGAATGACATGAATGCAAATCAAGCAACTAATAGCCTGTACCAAAATGTGCTTTTTTAACTGAAGGTCAAGCACCTCCTCAAACATGAGCATTCCCTGACCGGGACTTGAAGCCGGACCGCAAATCCTAGCCAGTTGTAAATTAGGGACCTTCTGCAATGAAAAGAATCACATCTGTTGCCGCAGAATCGACTAGTTGGTAATCCCAGTCTCCAGAAAGGTGATCAACATCAACTGTCAACGTGGTCGTAACCATCTCCAAATTGCCATCATCATGCATCCAATTAAGTATCTCATTCTTTTTCCTAGTAATTTATCCCAACTTAACTTTCCTTGAAGGGATTTTCCTTTGTAGTGTGTCTTTGATAGCTGCAGCTGTAAGTTTCACTTGCTGTATTTCCAATGTAGCAGAATCTTCATCCACCTCTGTAAGTGTAGACTAGCCTTTCCACGTTATAGGGACACCCTAGATAGGTTTTTTCGGTCCCATGGTGTAATGGCTAGCACCCTGGACTCTGACTCCAGTGATCTGAGTGCAAGTCTCAGTGGGACCTGTGTCTATGCAGTCCAATACAGTGACTCCTAACTTTTTGGGGAAACCTTCTCTTTCATTTGCTGCCCACACTTGGTTACACAGCTTCCTCCCAAGGCCAAAGCAGTAAGCACTGATTTTATTTAATTTAGACCTATCATGGGCAAATAGCTACAGAACACTATTTGACAAACATAGCGAGACCCACCTTTGTATCATTTAAAGTCCTGACTTCAGGCTCAACATAGCACGCTGACAAAAGAATCTTGCTTAGTAGCATTCATTTAAACTTGAATTTAAGATTTTATTTCTGAATTCCAGTATTTACTCTATTCTGAGAAGCTTCTGCTGTCACCTCAGAACTCCCTGACTGGGAAACGGAAGGATGGCCAGGACTGTGAAAGCGCCAAATCCTAACCACTAGACCATAAGGGAACTGCAGCAATGGGAAGAATGACATGAATGCAAATCAAGCAAGTAATAGCCTGTACCAAAATGTGCTTTTTTAACTGAAGGTCAAGCACCTCCTCAAACATGAGCATTCCCTGACCGGGACTTGAAGCCGGACGACAAATCCTAGCCAGTAGAAAATTAGGGACCTTCTGCAATGAAAAGAATCACATCTGTTGCCGCAGAATCGACTAGTTGGTAATCCCAGTCTCCAGAAAGGTGATCAACATCAACTGTCAATGTGGTCGTAACCATCTCCAAATTGCCATCATCATGCATCCAATTAAGTATCTCATTCTTTTTCCTAGTAATTTATCCCAACTTAACTTTCCTTGAAGGGATTTTCCTTTGTAGTGTGTCTTTGATAGCTGCAGCTGTAAGTTTCACTTGCTGTATTTCCAATGTAGCAGAATCTTCATCCACCTCTGTAAGTGTAGACTAGCCTTTCCACGTGATAGGGACACCCTAGATAGGTTTTTTCGGTCCCATGGTGTAATGGTTAGCACCCTGGACTTTGACTCCAGTGATCTGAGTTCAAATCTCAGTGGAACCTATGTCTATGCAGTCAATTATAGTGCCGCCTTACATTTTTGGGAAAACCTTCTCTTTCATTTGCTGCCCACACTTGGTTACACAGCTTCCTCCCAAGGCCAAAGCAGTAAGCACTGATTTTATTTATTTTAGAGCTATCATGGGCAAATAGCTACAGAACACAACAAACATAGTGAGAGCCACCTTTGTATCATTTAAAGTCCTGACTTCAGGCTCCACATAGCACGCTGACAAAAGAATCTTGCTTAGTAGCATTCATTTAAACTTGATTTAAGATTTTATTTCTGAATTCCAGTATTTACTCTATTCTGAGAAGCATCTCCTGTCACCTCAGAACTCCCTGACTGGGGAACACGAAGGCTGGCCAGGGCTGTGAAAGCGCCAAATCATAACCGCTGGTAGATAAGGGAACTGCAGCAATGGAAAGAATGACATGAATGCAAATCAAGCAACTAATAGCCTGTACCAAAATGTGCTTTTTTAACTGAAGGTCAAGCACCTCCTCAAACATGAGCATTCCCTGACCGGGACTTGAAGCCGGACGACAAATCCTAGCCAATAGAAAATTAGCGACCTTCTGCAATGAAAAGAATCACATCTGTTGCCGCAGAATCGACTAGTTGGTAATCCCAGTCTCCAGAAAGGTGATCAACATCAACTGTCAACGTGGTCGTAACCATCTCCAAATTGCCATCATCATGCATCCAATTAAGTATCTCATTCTTTTTCCTAGTAATTTATCCCAACTTAACTTTCCTTGAAGGGATTTTCCTTTGTAGTGTGTCTTTGATAGCTGCAAGTTTCACTTGCTGTATTTCCAATGTAGCAGAATCTTCATCCACCTCTGTAAGTGTAGACTAGCCTTTCCACGTGATAGGGACACCCTAGATAGGTTTTTTTGGTCCCATGGTGTAATGGTTAGCACCCTGGACTTTGACTCCAGTGATCTGAGTTCAAATCTCAGTGGAACCTATGTCTATTCAGTCAATTATAGTGCCCCCTTACATTTTTGGGAAAACCTTCTCTTTCATTTGCTTCCCACACTTGGTTACACAGCTTCCTCCCAAGGCCAAAGCAGTAAGCACTGATTTTATTTATTTTAGAGCTATCATGGGCAAATAGCTACAGAACACAACAAACATAGTGAGAGCCACCTTTGTATCATTTAAAGTCCTGACTTCAGGCTCCACATAGCACGCTGACAAAAGAATCTTGCTTAGTAGCATTCATTTAAACTTGATTTAAGATTTTATTTCTGAATTCCAGTATTTACTCTATTCTGAGAAGCATCTCCTGTCACCTCAGAACTCCCTGACTGGGGAACACGAAGGTTGGCCAGGGCTGTGAAAGCGCCAAATCATAACCGCTGGTAGATAAGGGAACTGCAGCAATGGAAAGAATGACATGAATGCAAATCAAGCAACTAATAGCCTGTACCAAAATGTGCTTTTTTAACTGAAGGTCAAGCACCTCCTCAAACATGAGCATTCCCTGACCGGGACTTGAAGCCGGACCGCAAATCCTAGCCAGTAGAAAATTAGGGACCTTCTGCAATGAAAAGAATCACATCTGTTGCCGCAGAATCGACTAGTTGGTAATCCCAGTCTCCAGAAAGGTGATCAACATCAACTGTCAACGTGGTCGTAACCATCTCCAAATTGCCATCATCATGCATCCAATTAAGTATCTCATTCTTTTTCCTAGTAATTTATCCCAACTTAACTTTCCTTGAAGGGATTTTCCTTTGTAGTGTGTCTTTGATAGCTGCAGCTGTAAGTTTCACTTGCTGTATTTCCAATGTAGCAGAATCTTCATCCACCTCCATAAATATAGATTAGCCATTCGACTTGTTGGGGACACTTATGAAATGTCTATGTGGTTCCATGGTGTAATGGCTAGCACCCCGGACTCTGACTCCAGTGATCTGAGTTCAAGTCTCAGTGGGACCTGTGTCTATGCAGTCAAATACAGTGACTCCTAGCTTTTTTGGGAAACCTTCTCTTTCATTTGCTGCCCACACTTGGTTACACAGCTTCCTCCCAAGGCCAAAGCAGTAAGCACTGATTTTATTTAATTTAGACCTATCATGGGCAAATAGCTACAGAACACTATTTGACAAACATAGCGAGACCCACCTTTGTATCATTTAAAGTCCTGACTTCAGGCTCAACATAGCACGCTGACAAAAGAATCTTGCTTAGTAGCATTCCTTTAAACTTGAATTTAAGATTTTATTTCTGAATTCCAGTATTTACTCTATTCTGAGAAGCTTCTGCTGTCACCTCAGAACTCCCTGACTGGGAAACGGAAGGATGGCCAGGACTGTGAAAGCGCCAAATCCTAACCACTAGACCATAAGGGAACTGCAGCAATGGGAAGAATGACATGAATGCAAATCAAGCAAGTAATAGCCTGTACCAAAATGTGCTTTTTTAACTGAAGGTCAAGCACCTCCTCAAACATGAGCATTCCCTGACCGGGACTTGAAGCTGGACCGCAAATCCTAGCCAGTAGAAAATTAGGGACCTTCTGCAATGAAAATAATCACATCTGTTGCCGCAGAATCGACTAGTTGGTAATCCCAGTCTCCAGAAAGGTGATCAACATCAACTGTCAACATGGTCGTAACCATCTCCAAATTGCCATCATCATGCATCCAATTAAGTATCTCATTCTTTTTCCTAGTAATTTATCCCAACTTAACTTTCCTTGAAGGGATTTTCCTTTGTAGTGTGTCTTTGATAGCTGCAGCTGTAAGTTTCACTTGCTGTATTTCCAATGTAGCAGAATCTTCATCCACCTCCATAAATATATATTAGCCATTCCACTTGTTGGGGACACTTATGAAATGTCTTTGTGGTTCCATGGTGTGATGGCTAGCACCCTGGACTCTGACTCCAGTGATCAGAGTGCAAGTCTCAGTGGGACCTGTGTCTATGCAGTCAAATACAGTGACCCCTAACTTTTTTGGGAAACCTTCTCTTTCATTTGCTGCCCACACTTGGTTACACAGCTTCCTCCCAAGGCCAAAGCAGTAAGCACTGATTTTATTTAATTTAGAGCTATCATGGGCAAATAGCTACAGAACACTATTTGACAAACATAGCGAGACCCACCTTTGTATCATTTAATGTCCTGACTTCAGGCTCAACATACCACGCTAACAAAAGAATCTTGCTTAGTAGCAATCATTTAAACTTGAATTTAAGATTTTATTTCTGAATTCCAGTATTTACTCTATTCTGAGAAGCATCTCCTGTCACCTCAGAACTCCCTGACTGGGGAACACGAAGGCTGGCCAGGGCTGTGAAAGCGCCAAATCAAAACCGCTGGTAGATAAGGGAACTTCAGCAATGGAAAGAATGACATGAATGCAAATCAAGCAACTAATAGCCTGTACCAAAATGTGCTTTTTTAACTGAAGGTCAAGCACCTCCTCAAACATGAGCATTCCCTGACCGGGACTTGAAGCCGGACGACAAATCCTAGCCAATAGAAAATTAGCGACCTTCTGCAATGAAAAGAATCACATCTGTTGCCGCAGAATCGACTAGTTGGTAATCCCAGTCTCCAGAAAGGTGATCAACATCAACTGTCAACGTGGTCGTAACCATCTCCAAATTGCCATCATCATGCATCCAATTAAGTATCTCATTCTTTTTCCTAGTAATTTATCCCAACTTAACTTTCCTTGAAGGGATTTTCCTTTGTAGTGTGTCTTTGATAGCTGCAGCTGTAAGTTTCACTTGCTGTATTTCCAATGTAGCAGAATCTTCATCCACCTCTGTAAGTGTAGACTAGCCTTTCCACGTGATAGGGACACCCTAGATAGGTTTCTTTGGTCCCATGGTGTAATGGTTAGCACCCTGGACTTTGACTCCAGTGATCTGAGTTCAAATCTCAGTGGAACCTATGTCTATTCAGTCAATTATAGTGCCCCCTTACATTTTTGGGAAAACCTTCTCTTTCATTTGCTGCCCACACTTGGTTACACAGCTTCCTCCCAAGGCCAAAGCAGTAAGCACTGATTTTATTTATTTTAGAGCTATCATGGGCAAATAGCTACAGAACACAACAAACATAGTGAGAGCCACCTTTGTATCATTTAAAGTCCTGACTTCAGGCTCCACATAGCACGCTGACAAAAGAATCTTGCTTAGTAGCATTCATTTAAACTTGATTTAAGATTTTATTTCTGAATTCCAGTATTTACTCTATTCTGAGAAGCATCTCCTGTCACCTCAGAACTCCCTGACTGGGGAACACGAAGGCTGGCCAGGGCTGTGAAAGCGCCAAATCATAACCGCTGGTAGATAAGGGAACTGCAGCAATGGAAAGAATGACATGAATGCAAATCAAGCAACTAATAGCCTGTACCAAAATGTGCTTTTTTAACTGAAGGTCAAGCACCTCCTCAAACATGAGCATTCCCTGACCGGGACTTGAAGCCGGACCGCAAATCCTAGCCAGTAGAAAATTAGGGACCTTCTGCAATGAAAAGAATCACATCTGTTGCCGCAGAATCGACTAGTTGGTAATCCCAGTCTCCAGAAAGGTGATCAACATCAACTGTCAACGTGGTCGTAACCATCTCCAAATTGCCATCATCATGCATCCAATTAAGTATCTCATTCTTTTTCCTAGTAATTTATCCCAACTTAACTTTCCTTGAAGGGATTTTCCTTTGTAGTGTGTCTTTGATAGCTGCAGCTGTAAGTTTCACTTGCTGTATTTCCAATGTAGCAGAATCTTCATCCACCTCCATAAATATATATTAGCCATTCGACTTGATGGGGACACTTATGAAATGTCTTTGTGGTTCCATGGTGTAATGGCTAGCACCCCGGACTCTGACTCCAGTGATCTGAGTTCAAGTCTCAGTGGGACCTGTGTCTATGCAGTCAAATACAGTGACTCCTAACTTTTTTGGGAAACCTTCTCTTTCATTTGCTGCCCACACTTGGTTACACAGCTTCCTCCCAAGGCCAAAGCAGTAAGCACTGATTTTATTTAATTTAGACCTGTCATGGGCAAATAGCTACAGAACACTATTTGACAAACATAGCGAGACCCACCTTTGTATCATTTAAAGTCCTGACTTCAGGCTCAACATAGCACGCTGACAAAAGAATCTTGCTTAGTAGCATTCATTTAAACTTGAATTTAAGATTTTATTTCTGAATTCCAGTATTTACTCTATTCTGAGAAGCTTCTGCTGTCACCTCAGAACTCCCTGACTGGGAAACGGAAGGATGGCCAGGACTGTGAAAGCGCCAAATCCTAACCACTAGACCATAAGGGAACTGCAGCAATGGGAAGAATGACATGAATGCAAATCAAGCAAGTAATAGCCTGTACCAAAATGTGCTTTTTTAACTGAAGGTCAAGCACCTCCTCAAACATGAGCATTCCCTGACCGGGACTTGAAGCCGGACCGCAAATCCTAGCCAGTTGTAAATTAGGGACCTTCTGCAATGAAAAGAATCACATCTGTTGCCGCAGAATCGACTAGTTGGTAATCCCAGTCTCCAGAAAGGTGATCAACATCAACTGTCAACGTGGTCGTAACCATCTCCAAATTGCCATCATCATGCATCCAATTAAGTATCTCATTCTTTTTCCTAGTAATTTATCCCAACTTAACTTTCCTTGAAGGGATTTTCCTTTGTAGTGTGTCTTTGATAGCTGCAGCTGTAAGTTTCACTTGCTGTATTTCCAATGTAGCAGAATCTTCATCCACCTCCATGAATATAGATTAGCCATTCCACTTCTTGGGGACACTTATGGAATGTCTTTGTGGTTCCATGGTGTAATGGCTAGCACCCTGGACTCTGACTCCAGTGATCTGAGTTCAAGTCTCAGTGGGACCTGTGTCTATGCAGTCCAATACAGTGACTCCTACCTTTTTGGGGAAACCTTCTCTTTCATTTGCTGCCCACACTTGGTTACACAGCTTCCTCCCAAGGCCAAAGCAGTAAGCACTGATTTTATTTAATTTAGACCTATCATGGGCAAATAGCTACAGAACACTATTTGACAAACATAGCGAGACCCACCTTTGTATCATTTAAAGTCCTGACTTCAGGCTCAACATACCACGCTAACAAAAGAATCTTGCTTAGTAGCATTCATTTAAACTTGAATTTAAGATTTTATTTCTGAATTCCAGTATCTACTCTATTCTGAGAAGCTTCTGCTGTCACCTCAGAACTCCCTGACTGGGAAACGGAAGGATGGCCAGGACTGTGAAAGCGCCAAATCCTAACCACTAGACCATAAGGGAACTGCAGCAATGGGAAGAATGACATGAATGCAAATCAACCAAGTAATAGCCTGTACCAAAATGTGCTTTTTTAACTGAAGGTCAAGCACCTCCTCAAACATGAGCATTCCCTGACCGGGACTTGAAGCCGGACCGCAAATCCTAGCCAGTAGAAAATTAGGGACCTTCTGCAATGAAAAGAATCACATCTGTTGCCGCGGAATCGACTAGTTGGTAATCCCAGTCTCCAGAAAGGTGATCAACATCAACTGTCAACGTGGTCGTAACCATCTCCAAATTGCCATCATCATGCATCCAATTAAGTATCTCATTCTTTTTCCTAGTAATTTATCCCAACTTAACTTTCCTTGAAGGGATTTTCCTTTGTAGTGTGTCTTTGATAGCTGCAGCTGTAAGTTTCACTTGCTGTATTTCCAATGTAGCAGAATCTTCATCCACCTCCATAAATATATATTAGCCATTCCACTTTTTGGGGACACTTATGAAATGTCTTTGTGGTTCCATGGTGTAATGGCTAGCACCCTGGACTCTGACTCCAGTGATCTGAGTTCAAGTCTCAGTGGGACCTGTGTCTATGCAGTCCAATACAGTGACTCCTAACTTTTTTGGGAAACCTTCTCTTTCATTTGCTGCCCACACTTGGTTACACAGCTTCCTCCCAAGGCCAAAGCAGTAAGCACTGATTTTATTTAATTTAGACCTATCATGGGCAAATAGCTACAGAACACTATTTGACAAACATAGCGAGACCCACCTTTGTATCATTTAAAGTCCTGACTTCAGGCTCAACATACCACGCTAACAAAAGAATCTTGCTTAGTAGCATTCATTTAAACTTGAATTTAAGATTTTATTTCTGAATTCCAGTATTTACTCTATTCTGAGAAGCTTCTGCTGTCACCTCAGAACTCCCTGACTGGGAAACGGAAGGATGGCCAGGACTGTGAAAGCGCCAAATCCTAACCACTAGACCATAAGGGAACTGCAGCAATGGGAAGAATGACATGAATGCAAATCAAGCAAGTAATAGCCTGTACCAAAATGTGCTTTTTTAACTGAAGGTCAAGCACCTCCTCAAACATGAGCATTCCCTGACCGGGACTTGAAGCCGGACCGCAAATCCTAGCCAATAGAAAATTAGGGACCTTCTGCAATGAAAAGAATCACATCTGTTGCCGCGGAATCGACTAGTTGGTAATCCCAGTCTCCAGAAAGGTGATCAACATCAACTGTCAACGTGGTCGTAACCATCTCCAAATTGCCATCATCATGCATCCAATTAAGTATCTCATTCTTTTTCCTAGTAATTTATCCCAACTTAACTTTCCTTGAAGGGATTTTCCTTTGTAGTGTGTCTTTGATAGCTGCAGCTGTAAGTTTCACTTGCTGTATTTCCAATGTAGCAGAATCTTCATCCACCTCCATAAATATAGATTAGCCATTCCACTTGTTGGGGACACTTATGAAATGTCTTTGTGGTTCCATGGTGTAATGGCTAGCACCCTGGACTCTGACTCCAGTGATCTGAGTGCAAGTCTCAGTGGGACCTGTGTCTATGCAGTCAAATACAGTGACCCCTAACTTTTTTGGGAAACCTTCTCTTTCATTTGCTGCCCACACTTGGTTACACAGCTTCCTCCCAAGGCCAAAGCAGTAAGCACTGATTTTATTTAATTTAGACCTATCATGGGCAAATAGCTACAGAACACTATTTGACAAACATAGCGAGACCCACCTTTGTATCATTTAAAGTCCTGACTTCAGGCTCAACATACCACGCTAACAAAAGAATCTTGCTTAGTAGCAATCATTTAAACTTGAATTTAAGATTTTATTTCTGAATTCCAGTATTTACTCTATTCTGAGAAGCATCTCCTGTCACCTCAGAACTCCCTGACTGGGGAACACGAAGGCTGGCCAGGGCTGTGAAAGCGCTAAATCAAAACCGCTGGTAGATAAGGGAACTGCAGCAATGGAAAGAATGACATGAATGCAAATCAAGCAAGTAATAGCCTGTACCAAAATGTGCTTTTTTAACTGAAGGTCAAGCACCTCCTCAAACATGAGCATTCCCTGACCGGGACTTGAAGCCGGACCGCAAATCCTAGCCAGCTGTAAATTAGGGACCTTCTGCAATGAAAAGAAGCACATCTGTTGCCGCAGAATCGACTAGTTGGTAATCCCAGTCTCCAGAAAGGTGATCAACATCAACTGTCAACGTGGTCGTAACCATCTCCAAATTGCCATCATCATGCATCCAATTAAGTATCTCATTCTTTTTCCTAGTAATTTATCCCAACTTAACTTTCCTTGAAGGGATTTTCCTTTGTAGTGTGTCTTTGATAGCTGCAGCTGTAAGTTTCACTTGCTGTATTTCCAATGTAGCAGAATCTTCATCCACCTCCATAAATATAGATTAGCCATTCCACTTGTTGGGGACACTTATGAAATGTCTTTGTGGTTCCATGGTGTAATGGCTAGCACCCTGGACTCTGACTCCAGTGATCTGAGTTCAAGTCTCAGTGGGACCTGTGTCTATGCAGTCCAATACAGTGACTCCTAACTTTTTGGGGAAACCTTCTCTTTCATTTGCTGCCCACACTTGGTTACACAGCTTCCTCCCAAGGCCAAAGCAGTAAGCACTGATTTTATTTAATTTAGACCTATCATGGGCAAATAGCTACAGAACACTATTTGACAAACATAGCGAGACCCACCTTTGTATCATTTAAAGTCCTGACTTCAGGCTCAACATACCACGCTAACAAAAGAATCTTGCTTAGTAGCATTCATTTAAACTTGAATTTAAGATTTTATTTCTGAATTCCAGTATTTACTCTATTCTGAGAAGCTTCTGCTGTCACCTCAGAACTCCCTGACTGGGAAACGGAAGGATGGCCAGGACTGTGAAAGCGCCAAATCCTAACCACTAGACCATAAGGGAACTGCAGCAATGGGAAGAATGACATGAATGCAAATCAAGCAAGTAATAGCCTGTACCAAAATGTGCTTTTTTAACTGAAGGTCAAGCACCTCCTCAAACATGAGCATTCCCTGACCGGGACTTGAAGCCGGACCGCAAATCCTAGCCAGTAGAAAATTAGGGACCTTCTGCAATGAAAAGAATCACATCTGTTGCCGCAGAATCGACTAGTTGGTAATCCCAGTCTCCAGAAAGGTGATCAACATCAACTGTCAACGTGGTCGTAACCATCTCCAAATTGCCATCATCATGCATCCAATTAAGTATCTCATTCTTTTTCCTAGTAATTTATCCCAACTTAACTTTCCTTGAAGGGATTTTCCTTTGTAGTGTGTCTTTGATAGCTGCAGCTGTAAGTTTCACTTGCGGTATTTCCAATGTAGCAGAATCTTCCTCCCCCTCCATAAATATAGATTAGCCATTCCACTTGTTGGGGACACTTATGAAATGTCTTTGTGGTTCCATGGTGTAATGGCTAGCACCCTGGACTCTGACTCCAGTGATCTGAGTGCAAGTCTCAGTGGGACCTGTGTCTATGCAGTCAAATACAGTGACCCCTAACTTTTTTGGGAAACCTTCTCTTTCATTTGCTGCCCACACTTGGTTACACAGCTTCCTCCCAAGGCCAAAGCAGTAAGCACTGATTTTATTTAATTTAGAGCTATCATGGGCAAATAGCTACAGAACACTATTTGACAAACATAGCGAGACCCACCTTTGTATCATTTAAAGTCCTGACTTCAGGCTCAACATAGCACGCTGACAAAAGAATCTTGCTTAGTAGCATTCATTTAAACTTGAATTTAAGATTTTATTTCTGAATTCCAGTATTTACTCTATTCTGAGAAGCTTCTGCTGTCACCTCAGAACTCCCTGACTGGGAAACGGAAGGATGGCCAGGACTGTGAAAGCGCCAAATCCTAACCACTAGACCATAAGGGAACTGCAGCAATGGGAAGAATGACATGAATGCAAATCAAGCAAGTAATAGCCTGTACCAAAATGTGCTTTTTTAACTGAAGGTCAAGCACCTCCTCAAACATGAGCATTCCCTGACCGGGACTTGAAGCTGGACCGCAAATCCTAGCCAGTAGAAAATTAGGGACCTTCTGCAATGAAAAGAATCACATCTGTTGCCGCAGAATCGACTAGTTGGTAATCCCAGTCTCCAGAAAGGTGATCAACATCAACTGTCAACGTGGTCGTAACCATCTCCAAATTGCCATCATCATGCATCCAATTAAGTATCTCATTCTTTTTCCTAGTAATTTATCCCAACTTAACTTTCCTTGAAGGGATTTTCCTTTGTAGTGTGTCTTTGATAGCTGCAGCTGTAAGTTTCACTTGCTGTATTTCCAATGTAGCAGAATCTTCATCCACCTCCATAAATATAGATTAGCCTTTCCACGTGATAGGGACACCCTTGATAGGTTTTTTCGGTCCCATGGTGTAATGGTTAGCACCCTGGACTTTGACTCCAGTGATCTGAGTTCAAATCTCAGTGGAACCTATGTCTATGCAGTCAATTATAGTGCCCCCTTACATTTTTGGGAAAACCTTCTCTTTCATTTGCTGCCCACACTTAGTTACACAGCTTCCTCCCAAGGCCAAAGCAGTAAGCACTGATTTTATTTATTTTAGAGCTATCATGGGCAAATAGCTACAGAACACAACAAACATAGCGAGACCCACCTTTGTATCATTTAAAGTCCTGACTTCAGGCTCCACATAGCACGCTGACAAAAGAATCTTGCTTAGTAGCATTCATTTAAACTTGATTTAAGATTTTATTTCTGAATTCCAGTATTTACTCTATTCTGAGAAGCATCTCCTGTCACCTCAGAACTCCCTGACTGGGGAACACGAAGGCTGGCCAGGGCTGTGAAAGCGCCAAATCATAACCGCTGGTAGATAAGGGAACTGCAGCAATGGAAAGAATGACATGAATGCAAATCAAGCAACTAATAGCCTGTACCAAAATGTGCTTTTTTAACTGAAGGTCAAGCACCTCCTCAAACATGAGCATTCCCTGACCGGGACTTGAAGCCGGACCGCAAATCCTAGCCAGTAGAAAATTAGGGACCTTCTGCAATGAAAAGAATCACATCTGTTGCCGCAGAATCGACTAGTTGGTAATCCCAGTCTCCAGAAAGGTGATCAACATCAACTGTCAACGTGGTCGTAACCATCTCCAAATTGCCATCATCATGCATCCAATTAAGTATCTCATTCTTTTTCCTAGTAATTTATCCCAACTTAACTTTCCTTGAAGGGATTTTCCTTTGTAGTGTGTCTTTGATAGCTGCAGCTGTAAGTTTCACTTGCGGTATTTCCAATGTAGCAGAATCTTCCTCCCCCTCCATAAATATAGATTAGCCATTCCACTTGTTGGGGACACTTATGAAATGTCTTTGTGGTTCCATGGTGTAATGGCTAGCACCCTGGACTCTGACTCCAGTGATCTGAGTGCAAGTCTCAGTGGGACCTGTGTCTATGCAGTCAAATACAGTGACCCCTAACTTTTTTGGGAAACCTTCTCTTTCATTTGCTGCCCACACTTGGTTACACAGCTTCCTCCCAAGGCCAAAGCAGTAAGCACTGATTTTATTTAATTTAGAGCTATCATGGGCAAATAGCTACAGAACACTATTTGACAAACATAGCGAGACCCACCTTTGTATCATTTAAAGTCCTGACTTCAGGCTAAACATACCACGCTAACAAAAGAATCTTGCTTAGTAGCATTCATTTAAACTTGAATTTAAGATTTTATTTCTGAATTCCAGTATTTACTCTATTCTGAGAAGCTTCTGCTGTCACCTCAGAACTCCCTGACTGGGAAACGGAAGGATGGCCAGGACTGTGAAAGCGCCAAATCCTAACCACTAGACCATAAGGGAACTGCAGCAATGGGAAGAATGACATGAATGCAAATCAAGCAACTAATAGCCTGTACCAAAATGTGCTTTTTTAACTGAAGGTCAAGCACCTCCTCAAACATGAGCATTCCCTGACCGGGACTTGAAGCCGGACGACAAATCCTAGCCAGTAGAAAATTAGGGACCTTCTGCAATGAAAAGAATCACATCTGTTGCCGCAGAATCGACTAGTTGGTAATCCCAGTCTCCAGAAAGGTGATCAACATCAACTGTCAACGTGGTCGTAACCATCTCCAAATTGCCATCATCATGCATCCAATTAAGTATCTCATTCTTTTTCCTAGTAATTTATCCCAACTTAACTTTCCTTGAAGGGATTTTCCTTTGTAGTGTGTCTTTGATAGCTGCAGCTGTAAGTTTCACTTGCTGTATTTCCAATGTAGCAGAATCTTCATCCACCTCCATAAATATAGATAAGCTATTCCACTTGTTGGGGACACTTATGAAATGTCTTTGTGGTTCCATGGTGTAATGGCTAGCACCCTGGACTCTGACTCCAGTGATCTGAGTTCAAGTCTCAGTGGGACCTGTGTCTATGCAGTCAAATACAGTGACTCCTAACTTTTTTGGGAAACCTTCTCTTTCATTTGCTGCCCACACTTGGTTACACAGCTTCCTCCCAAGGCCAAAGCAGTAAGCACTGATTTTATTTAATTTAGAGCTATCATGGGCAAATAGCTACAGAACACTATTTGACAAACATAGCGAGACCCACCTTTGTATCATTTAAAGTCCTGACTTCAGGCTCAACATACCACGCTAACAAAAGAATCTTGCTTAGTAGCATTCATTTAAACTTGAATTTAAGATTTTATTTCTGAATTCCAGTATTTACTCTATTCTGAGAAGCTTCTGCTGTCACCTCAGAACTCCCTGACTGGGAAACGGAAGGATGGCCAGGACTGTGAAAGCGCCAAATCCTAACCACTAGACCATAAGGGAACTGCAGCAATGGGAAGAATGACATGAATGCAAATCAAGCAACTAATAGCCTGTACCAAAATGTGCTTTTTTAACTGAAGGTCAAGCACCTCCTCAAACATGAGCATTCCCTGACCGGGACTTGAAGCCGGACCGCAAATCCTAGCCAGTAGAAAATTAGGGACCTTCTGCAATGAAAAGAATCACATCTGTTGCCGCGGAATCGACTAGTTGGTAATCCCCGTCTCCAGAAAGGTGATCAACATCAACTGTCAACGTGGTCGTAACCATCTCCAAATTGCCATCATCATGCATCCAATTAAGTATCTCATTCTTTTTCCTAGTAATTTATCCCAACTTAACTTTCCTTGAAGGGATTTTCCTTTGTAGTGTGTCTTTGATAGCTGCAGCTGTAAGTTTCACTTGCTGTATTTCCAATGTAGCAGAATCTTCATCCACCTCTGTAAGTGTAGACTAGCCTTTCCACGTGATAGGGACACCCTAGATAGGTTTTTTCGGTCCCATGGTGTAATGGTTAGCACCCTGGACTTTGACTCCAGTGATCTGAGTTCAAATCTCAGTGGAACCTATGTCTATGCAGTCAATTATAGTGCCCCCTTACATTTTTGGGAAAACCTTCTCTTTCATTTGCTGCCCACACTTGGTTACACAGCTTCCTCCCAAGGCCAAAGCAGTAAGCACTGATTTTATTTATTTTAGAGCTATCATGGGCAAATAGCTACAGAACACAACAAACATAGTGAGAGCCACCTTTGTATCATTTAAAGTCCTGACTTCAGGCTCAACTTGGCACGCTGACAAAAGAATCTTGCTTAGTAGCATTCATTTAAACTTGATTTAAGATTTTATTTCTGAATTCCAGTATTTACTCTATTCTGAGAAGCTTCTGCTGTCACCTCAGAACTCCCTGACTGGGAAACGGAAGGATGGCCAGGACTGTGAAAGCGCCAAATCCTAACCACTAGACCATAAGGGAACTGCAGCAATGGGAAGAATGACATGAATGCAAATCAAGCAACTAATAGCCTGTACCAAAATGTGCTTTTTTAACTGAAGGTCAAGCACCTCCTCAAACATGAGCATTCCCTGACCGGGACTTGAAGCCGGACCGCAAATCCTAGCCAGTAGAAAATTAGGGACCTTCTGCAATGAAAAGAATCACATCTGTTGCCGCGGAATCGACTAGTTGGTAATCCCAGTCTCCAGAAAGGTGATCAACATCAACTGTCAACGTGGTCGTAACCATCTCCAAATTGCCATCATCATGCATCCAATTAAGTATCTCATTCTTTTTCCTAGTAATTTATCCCAACTTAACTTTCCTTGAAGGGATTTTCCTTTGTAGTGTGTCTTTGATAGCTGCAGCTGTAAGTTTCACTTGCTGTATTTCCAATGTAGCAGAATCTTCATCCACCTCTGTAAGTGTAGACTAGCCTTTCCACGTGATAGGGACACCCTAGATAGGTTTTTTCCGTCCCATGGTGTAATGGTTAGCACCCTGGACTTTGACTCCAGTGATCTGAGTTCAAATCTCAGTGGAACCTATGTCTATGCAGTCAATTATAGTGCCCCCTTACATTTTTGGGAAAACCTTCTCTTTCATTTGCTGCCCACACTTGGTTACACAGCTTCCTCCCAAGGCCAAAGCAGTAAGCACTGATTTTATTTATTTTAGAGCTATCATGGGCAAATAGCTACAGAACACAACAAACATAGTGAGAGCCACCTTTGTATCATTTAAAGTCCTGACTTCAGGCTCCACATAGCACGCTGACAAAAGAATCTTGCTTAGTAGCATTCATTTAAACTTGATTTAAGATTTTATTTCTGAATTCCAGTATTTACTCTATTCTGAGAAGCATCTCCTGTCACCTCAGAACTCCCTGACTGGGGAACACGAAGGCTGGCCAGGGCTGTGAAAGCGCCAAATCATAACCGCTGGTAGATAAGGGAACTGCAGCAATGGAAAGAATGACATGAATGCAAATCAAGCAAGTAATAGCCTGTACCAAAATGTGCTTTTTTAACTGAAGGTCAAGCACCTCCTCAAACATGAGCATTCCCTGACCGGGACTTGAAGCCGGACGACAAATCCTAGCCAGTAGAAAATTAGCGACCTTCTGCAATGAAAAGAATCACATCTGTTGCCGCAGAATCGACTAGTTGGTAATCCCAGTCTCCAGAAAGGTGATCAACATCAACTGTCAACGTGGTCGTAACCATCTCCAAATTGCCATCATCATGCATCCAATTAAGTATCTCATTCTTTTTCCTAGTAATTTATCCCAACTTAACTTTCCTTGAAGGGATTTTCCTTTGTAGTGTGTCTTTGATAGCTGCAGCTGTAAGTTTCACTTGCTGTATTTCCAATGTAGCAGAATCTTCATCCACCTCTGTAAGTGTAGACTAGCCTTTCCACGTGATAGGGACACCCTAGATAGGTTTTTTCGGTCCCATGGTGTAATGGTTAGCACCCTGGAGAATGTCTTTGTGGTTCCATGGTGTAATGGCTAGCACCTGGACTCTGACTCCAGTGATCTGAGTTCAAGTCTCAGTGGGACCTGTGTCTATGCAGTCAAATACAGTGACCCCTAACTTTTTGGGGAAACCTTCTCTTTCATTTGCTGCCCACACTTGGTTACACAGCTTCCTCCCAAGGCCAAAGCAGTAAGCACTGATTTTATTTAATTTAGACCTATCATGGGCAAATAGCTACAGAACACTATTTGACAAACATAGCGAGACCCACCTTTGTATCATTTAAAGTCCTGACTTCAGGCTCAACATAGCACGCTGACAAAAGAATCTTGCTTAGTAGCATTCATTTAAACTTGAATTTAAGATTTTATTTCTGAATTCCAGTATTTACTCTATTCTGAGAAGCTTCTGCTGTCACCTCAGAACTCCCTGACTGGGAAACGGAAGGATGGCCAGGACTGTGAAAGCGCCAAATCCTAACCACTAGACCATAAGGGAACTGCAGCAATGGGAAGAATGACATGAATGCAAATCAAGCAAGTAATAGCCTGTACCAAAATGTGCTTTTTTAACTGAAGGTCAAGCACCTCCTCAAACATGAGCATTCCCTGACCGGGACTTGAAGCTGGACCGCAAATCCTAGCCAGTAGAAAATTAGGGACCTTCTGCAATGAAAAGAATCACATTTGTTGCCGCAGAATCGACTAGTTGGTAATCCAAGTCTCCAGAAAGGTGATCAACATCAACTGTCAACGTGGTCGTAACCATCTCCAAATTGCCATCATCATGCATCCAATTAAGTATCTCATTCTTTTTCCTAGTAATTTATCCCAACTTAACTTTCCTTGAAGGGATTTTCCTTTGTAGTGTGTCTTTGATAGCTGCAGCTGTAAGTTTCACTTGCTGTATTTCCAATGTAGCAGAATCTTCATCCACCTCCATAAATATAGATTAGCCATTCCACTTGTTGGGGACACTTATGAAATGTCTTTGTGGTTCCATGGTGTAATGGCTAGCACCTGGACTCTGACTCCAGTGATCTGAGTTCAAGTCTCAGTGGGACCTGTGTCTATGCAGTCAAATACAGTGACCCCTAACTTTTTGGGGAAACCTTCTCTTTCATTTGCTGCCCACACTTGGTTACACAGCTTCCTCCCAAGGCCAAAGCAGTAAGCACTGATTTTATTTAATTTAGACCTATCATGGGCAAATAGCTACAGAACACTATTTGACAAACATAGCGAGACCCACCTTTGTATCATTTAAAGTCCTGACTTCAGGCTCAACATAGCACGCTGACAAAAGAATCTTGCTTAGTAGCATTCATTTAAACTTGAATTTAAGATTTTATTTCTGAATTCCAGTATTTACTCTATTCTGAGAAGCTTCTGCTGTCACCTCAGAACTCCCTGACTGGGAAACGGAAGGATGGCCAGGACTGTGAAAGCGCCAAATCCTAACCGCTGGTAGATAAGGGAACTGCAGCAATGGGAAGAATGACATGAATGCAAATCAAGCAAGTAATAGCCTGTACCAAAATGTGCTTTTTTAACTGAAGGTCAAGCACCTCCTCAAACATGAGCATTCCCTGACCGGGACTTGAAGCTGGACCGCAAATCCTAGCCAGTAGAAAATTAGGGACCTTCTGCAATGAAAAGAATCACATTTGTTGCCGCAGAATCGACTAGTTGGTAATCCCAGTCTCCAGAAAGGTGATCAACATCAACTGTCAACGTGGTCGTAACCATCTCCAAATTGCCATCATCATGCATCCAATTAAGTATCTCATTCTTTTTCCTAGTAATTTATCCCAACTTAACTTTCCTTGAAGGGATTTTCCTTTGTAGTGTGTCTTTGATAGCTGCAGCTGTAAGTTTCACTTGCTGTATTTCCAATGTAGCAGAATCTTCATCCACCTCCATAAATATAGATTAGCCATTCCACTTGTTGGGGACACTTATGAAATGTCTTTGTGGTTCCATGGTGTAATGGCTAGCACCCTGGACTCTGACTCCAGTGATCTGAGTTCAAGTCTCAGTGGGACCTGTGTCTATGCAGTCCAATACAGTGACTCCTAACTTTTTTGGGAAACCTTCTCTTTCATTTGCTGCCCACACTTGGTTACACAGCTTCCTCCCAAGGCCAAAGCAGTAAGCACTGATTTTATTTAATTTAGACCTATCATGGGCAAATAGCTACAGAACACTATTTGACAAACATAGCGAGACCCACCTTTGTATCATTTAAAGTCCTGACTTCAGGCTCAACATACCACGCTAACAAAAGAATCTTGCTTAGTAGCATTCATTTAAACTTGAATTTAAGATTTTATTTCTGAATTCCAGTATTTACTCTATTCTGAGAAGCTTCTGCTGTCACCTCAGAACTCCCTGACTGGGAAACGGAAGGATGGCCAGGACTGTGAAAGCGCCAAATCCTAACCACTAGACCATAAGGGAACTGCAGCAATGGGAAGAATGACATGAATGCAAATCAAGCAAGTAATAGCCTGTACCAAAATGTGCTTTTTTAACTGAAGGTCAAGCACCTCCTCAAACATGAGCATTCCCTGACCGGGACTTGAAGCCGGACCGCAAATCCTAGCCAGTAGAAAATTAGGGACCTTCTGCAATGAAAAGAATCACATCTGTTGCCGCAGAATCGACTAGTTGGTAATCCCAGTCTCCAGAAAGGTGATCAACATCAACTGTCAACGTGGTCGTAACCATCTCCAAATTGCCATCATCATGCATCCAATTAAGTATCTCATTCTTTTTCCTAGTAATTTATCCCAACTTAACTTTCCTTGAAGGGATTTTCCTTTGTAGTGTGTCTTTGATAGCTGCAGCTGTAAGTTTCACTTGCTGTATTTCCAATGTAGCAGAATCTTCATCCACCTCCATAAATATAGATTAGCCATTCCACTTGTTGGGGACACTTATGAAATGTCTTTGTGGTTCCATGGTGTAATGGCTAGCACCCTGGACTCTGACTCCAGTGATCTGAGTGCAAGTCTCAGTGGGACCTGTGTCTATGCAGTAAAATACAGTGACCCCTAACTTTTTTGGGGAACCTTCTCTTTCATTTGCTGCCCACACTTGGTTACATAGCTTCCTCCCAAGGCCAAAGCAGTAAGCACTGATTTTATTTATTTTAGAGCTATCATGGGCAAATAGCTACAGAACACAACAAACATAGCGAGAGCCACCTTTGTATCATTTAAAGTCCTGACTTCAGGCTCCACATAGCACGCTGACAAAAGAATCTTGCTTAGTAGCATTCATTTAAACTTGATTTAAGATTTTATTTCTGAATTCCAGTATTTACTCTATTCTGAGAAGCATCTCCTGTCACCTCAGAACTCCCTGACTGGGGAACACGAAGGCTGGCCAGGGCTGTGAAAGCGCCAAATCATAACCGCTGGTAGATAAGGGAACTGCAGCAATGGAAAGAATGACATGAATGCAAATCAAGCAACTAATAGCCTGTACCAAAATGTGCTTTTTTAACTGAAGGTCAAGCACCTCCTCAAACATGAGCATTCCCTGACCGGGACTTGAAGCCGGACCGCAAATCCTAGCCAGTAGAAAATTAGGGACCTTCTGCAATGAAAAGAATCACATCTGTTGCCGCAGAATCGACTAGTTGGTAATCCCAGTCTCCAGAAAGGTGATCAACATCAACTGTCAACGTGGTCGTAACCATCTCCAAATTGCCATCATCATGCATCCAATTAAGTATCTCATTCTTTTTCCTAGTAATTTATCCCAACTTAACTTTCCTTGAAGGGATTTTCCTTTGTAGTGTGTCTTTGATAGCTGCAGCTGTAAGTTTCACTTGCGGTATTTCCAATGTAGCAGAATCTTCATCCCCCTCCATAAATATAGATTAGCCATTCCACTTGTTGGGGACACTTATGAAATGTCTTTGTGGTTCCATGGTGTAATGGCTAGCACCCTGGACTCTGACTCCAGTGATCTGAGTGCAAGTCTCAGTGGGACCTGTGTCTATGCAGTCAAATACAGTGACCCCTAACTTTTTTGGGAAACCTTCTCTTTCATTTGCTGCCCACACACACTTGGTTACACAGCTTCCTCCCAAGGCCAAAGCAGTAAGCACTGATTTTATTTAATTTAGAGCTATCATGGGCAAATAGCTACAGAACACTATTTGACAAACATAGCGAGACCCACCTTTGTATCATTTAAAGTTCTGACTTCAGGCTCAACATAGCACGCTGACAAAAGAATCTTGCTTAGTAGCATTCATTTAAACTTGAATTTAAGATTTTATTTCTGAATTCCAGTATTTACTCTATTCTGAGAAGCTTCTGCTGTCACCTCAGAACTCCCTGACTGGGAAACGGAAGGATGGCCAGGACTGTGAAAGCGCCAAATCATAACCACTAGACCATAAGGGAACTGCAGCAATGGGAAGAATGACATGAATGCAAATCAAGCAAGTAATAGCCTGTACCAAAATGTGCTTTTTTAACTGAAGGTCAAGCACCTCCTCAAACATGAGCATTCCCTGACCGGGACTTGAAGCCGGACGACAAATCCTAGCCAGTAGAAAATTAGGGACCTTCTGCAATGAAAAGAATCACATCTGTTGCCGCAGAATCGACTAGTTGGTAATCCCAGTCTCCAGAAAGGTGATCAACATCAACTGTCAACGTGGTCGTAACCATCTCCAAATTGCCATCATCATGCATCCAATTAAGTATCTCATTCTTTTTCCTAGTAATTTATCCCAACTTAACTTTCCTTGAAGGGAGTTTCCTTTGTAGTGTGTCTTTGATAGCTGCAGCTGTAAGTTTCACTTGCTGTATTTCCAATGTAGCAGAATCTTCATCCACCTCCATAAATATAGATAAGCTATTCCACTTGTTGGGGACACTTATGAAATGTCTTTGTGGTTCCATGGTGTAATGGCTAGCACCCTGGACTCTGACTCCAGTGATCTGAGTTCAAGTCTCAGTGGGACCTGTGTCTATCCAGTCAAATACAGTGAACCCTAACTTTTTTGGGAAACCTTCTCTTTCATTTGCTGCCCACACTTGGTTACACAGCTTCCTCCCAAGGCCAAAGCAGTAAGCACTGATTTTATTTAATTTAGACCTATCATGGGCAAATAGCTACAGAACACTATTTGACAAACATAGCGAGACCCACCTTTGTATCATTTAAAGTCCTGACTTCAGGCTCAACATAGCACGCTGACAAAAGAATCTTGCTTAGTAGCATTCATTTAAACTTGAATTTAAGATTTTATTTCTGAATTCCAGTATTTACTCTATTCTGAGAAGCTTCTGCTGTCACCTCAGAACTCCCTGACTGGGAAACGGAAGGATGGCCAGGACTGTGAAAGCGCCAAATCCTAACCACTAGACCATAAGGGAACTGCAGCAATGGGAAGAATGACATGAATGCAAATCAAGCAAGTAATAGCCTGTACCAAAATGTGCTTTTTTAACTGAAGGTCAAGCACCTCCTCAAACATGAGCATTCCCTGACCGGGACTTGAAGCTGGACCGCAAATCCTAGCCAGTAGAAAATTAGGGACCTTCTGCAATGAAAAGAATCACATCTGTTGCCGCAGAATCGACTAGTTGGTAATCCCAGTCTCCAGAAAGGTGATCAACATCAACTGTCAACGTGGTCGTAACCATCTCCAAATTGCCATCATCATGCATCCAATTAAGTATCTCATTCTTTTTCCTAGTAATTTATCCCAACTTAACTTTCCTTGAAGGGATTTTCCTTTGTAGTGTGTCTTTGATAGCTGCAGCTGTAAGTTTCACTTGCTGTATTTCCAATGTAGCAGAATCTTCATCCACCTCCATAAATATAGATTAGCCTTTCCACGTGATAGGGACACCCTTGATAGGTTTTTTCGGTCCCATGGTGTAATGGTTAGCACCCTGGACTTTGACTCCAGTGATCTGAGTTCAAATCTCAGTGGAACCTATGTCTATGCAGTCAATTATAGTGCCCCCTTACATTTTTGGGAAAACCTTCTCTTTCATTTGCTGCCCACACTTAGTTACACAGCTTCCTCCCAAGGCCAAAGCAGTAAGCACTGATTTTATTTATTTTAGAGCTATCATGGGCAAATAGCTACAGAACACAACAAACATAGCGAGACCCACCTTTGTATCATTTAAAGTCCTGACTTCAGGCTCCACATAGCACGCTGACAAAAGAATCTTGCTTAGTAGCATTCATTTAAACTTGATTTAAGATTTTATTTCTGAATTCCAGTATTTACTCTATTCTGAGAAGCATCTCCTGTCACCTCAGAACTCCCTGACTGGGGAACACGAAGGCTGGCCAGGGCTGTGAAAGCGCCAAATCATAACCGCTGGTAGATAAGGGAACTGCAGCAATGGAAAGAATGACATGAATGCAAATCAAGCAACTAATAGCCTGTACCAAAATGTGCTTTTTTAACTGAAGGTCAAGCACCTCCTCAAACATGAGCATTCCCTGACCGGGACTTGAAGCCGGACCGCAAATCCTAGCCAGTAGAAAATTAGGGACCTTCTGCAATGAAAAGAATCACATCTGTTGCCGCAGAATCGACTAGTTGGTAATCCCAGTCTCCAGAAAGGTGATCAACATCAACTGTCAACGTGGTCGTAACCATCTCCAAATTGCCATCATCATGCATCCAATTAAGTATCTCATTCTTTTTCCTAGTAATTTATCCCAACTTAACTTTCCTTGAAGGGATTTTCCTTTGTAGTGTGTCTTTGATAGCTGCAGCTGTAAGTTTCACTTGCGGTATTTCCAATGTAGCAGAATCTTCCTCCCCCTCCATAAATATAGATTAGCCATTCCACTTGTTGGGGACACTTATGAAATGTCTTTGTGGTTCCATGGTGTAATGGCTAGCACCCTGGACTCTGACTCCAGTGATCTGAGTGCAAGTCTCAGTGGGACCTGTGTCTATGCAGTCAAATACAGTGACCCCTAACTTTTTTGGGAAACCTTCTCTTTCATTTGCTGCCCACACTTGGTTACACAGCTTCCTCCCAAGGCCAAAGCAGTAAGCACTGATTTTATTTAATTTAGAGCTATCATGGGCAAATAGCTACAGAACACTATTTGACAAACATAGCGAGACCCACCTTTGTATCATTTAAAGTCCTGACTTCAGGCTCAACATAGCACGCTGACAAAAGAATCTTGCTTAGTAGCATTCATTTAAACTTGAATTTAAGATTTTATTTCTGAATTCCAGTATTTACTCTATTCTGAGAAGCTTCTGCTGTCACCTCAGAACTCCCTGACTGGGAAACGGAAGGATGGCCAGGACTGTGAAAGCGCCAAATCCTAACCACTAGACCATAAGGGAACTGCAGCAATGGGAAGAATGACATGAATGCAAATCAAGCAACTAATAGCCTGTACCAAAATGTGCTTTTTTAACTGAAGGTCAAGCACCTCCTCAAACATGAGCATTCCCTGACCGGGACTTGAAGCCGGACCGCAAATCCTAGCCAGTTGTAAATTAGGGACCTTCTGCAATGAAAAGAATCACATCTATTGCCGCAGAATCGACTAGTTGGTAATCCCAGTCTCCAGAAAGGTGATCAACATCAACTGTCAACGTGGTCGTAACCATCTCCAAATTGCCATCATCATGCATCCAATTTAGTATCTCATTCTTTTTCCTAGTAATTTATCCCAACTTAACTTTCCTTGAAGGGATTTTCCTTTGTAGTGTGTCTTTGATAGCTGCAGCTGTAAGTTTCACTTGCTGTATTTCCAATGTAGCAGAATCTTCATCCACCTCCGTAAGTGTAGACTAGCCTTTCCACGTGATACGGACACCCTAGTTGTGGTTTTTTCGGTCCCATGGTGTAATGGTTAGCACCCTGGACTTTGACTCCAGTGATCTGAGTTCAAATCTCAGTGGAACCTATGTCTATGCAGTCAATTATAGTGACCCCTTACATTTTTGGGAAAACCTTCCCTTTCATTTGCTGCCCACACTTGGTTACACAGCTTCCTCCCAAGGCCAAAGCAGTAAGCACTGATTTTATTTATTTTAGAGCTATCATGGGCAAATAGCTACAGAACACGACAAACATAGCGAGACCCACCTTTGTATCATTTAAAGTCCTGACTTCAGGCTCCACATAGCACGCTGACAAAAGAATCTTGTTTAGTAGCATTCATATAAACTTGAATTTAAGATTTTATTTCTGAATTCCAGTATTTACTCTATTCTGAGAAGCATCTCCTGTCACCTCAGAACTCCCTGACTGGGGAACACGAAGGCTGGCCAGGGCTGTGAAAGCGCCAAATCATAACCGCTGGTAGATAAGGGAACTGCAGCAATGGAAAGAATGACATGAATGCAAATCAAGCAACTAATAACCTGAACCAAAATGTGCTTTTTTAACTGAAGGTCAAGCACCTCCTCAAACATGAGCATTCCCTGACCGGGACTTGAAGCCAGACCGCAAATCCTAGCCAGTAGAAAATTAGGGACCTTCTGCAATGAAAAGAATCACATCTGTTGCCGCAGAATCGACTAGTTGGTAATCCCAGTCTCCAGAAAGGTGATCAACATCAACATCAACTGTCAACGTGGTCGTAACCATCTCCAAATTGCCATCATCATGCATCCAATTAAGTATCTCATTCTTTTTCCTAGTAATTTATCCCAACTTAACTTTCCTTGAAGGGATTTTCCTTTGTAGTGTGTTTGATAGCTGCAGCTGTAAGTTTCACTTGCGGTATTTCCAATGTAGCAGAATCTTCATCCACCTCCATAAATATATATTAGCCATTCCACTTGTTGGGGACACTTATGAAATGTCTTTGTGGTTCCACGGTGTAATGGCTAGCACCCTGGACTCTGACTCCAGTGATCTGAGTGCAAGTCTCAGTGGGACCTGTGTCTATGCAGTCAAATACAGTGACCCCTAACTTTTTTGGGAAACCTTCTCTTTCATTTGCTGCCCACACTTGGTTACACAGCTTCCTCCCAAGGCCAAAGCAGTAAGCACTGATTTTATTTAATTTAGAGCTATCATGGGCAAATAGCTACAGAACACTATTTGACAAACATAGCGAGACCCACCTTTGTATCATTTAAAGTCCTGACTTCAGGCTAAACATACCACGCTAACAAAAGAATCTTGCTTAGTAGCATTCATTTAAACTTGAATTTAAGATTTTATTTCTGAATTCCAGTATTTACTCTATTATGAGAAGCTTCTGCTGTCACCTCAGAACTCCCTGACTGGGAAACGGAAGGATGGCCAGGACTGTGAAAGCGCCAAATCCTAACCGCTGGTAGATAAGGGAACTGCAGCAATGGAAAGAATGACATGAATGCAAATCAAGCAACTAATAGCCTGTACCAAAATGTGCTTTTTTAACTGAAGGTCAAGCACCTCCTCAAACACGAGCATTCCCTGACCGGGACTTGAAGCCGGACCGCAAATCCTAGCCAGTAGAAAATTATGGACCTTCTGCAATGAAAAGAATCACATCTGTTGCCGCAGAATCGACTAGTTGGTAATCCCAGTCTCCAGAAAGGTGATCAACATCAACTGTCAACGTGGTCGTAACCATCTCCAAATTGCCATCATCATGCATCCAATTAAGTATCTCATTCTTTTTCCTAGTAATTTATCCCAACTTAACTTTCCTTGAAGGGATTTTCCTTTGTAGTGTGTCTTTGATAGCTGCAGCTGTAAGTTTCACTTGCTGTATTTCCAATGTAGCAGAATCTTCATCCACCTCCATAAATATAGATCAGCCATTCCACTTGTTGGGGACACTTATGAAATGTCTTTGTGGTTCCATGGTGTAATGGCTAGCACCCTGGACTCTGACTACAGTCATCTGAGTTCAAGTCTCAGTGGGACCTGTGTCTATGCAGTCCAATACAGTGACTCCTAACTTTTTTGGGAAACCTTCTCTTTCATTTGCTGCCCACACTTGGTTACACAGCTTCCTCCCAAGGCCAAAGCAGTAAGCACTGATTTTATTTAATTTAGAGCTATCATGGGCAAATAGCTACAGAACACTATTTGACAAACATAGCGAGACCCACCTTTGTATCATTTAAAGTCCTGACTTCAGGCTCAACATACCACGCTAACAAAAGAATCTTGCTTAGTAGCATTCATTTAAACTTGAATTTAAGATTTTATTTCTGAATTCCAGTATTTACTCTATTCTGAGAAGCTTCTGCTGTCACCTCAGAACTCCCTGACTGGGAAACGGAAGGCTAGTCAGGAATGTGAAAGCGCCAAATCCTAACCACTAGACGATAAGGGTACTGCAGCAATGGGAAGAATGACATGAACGCAACTCAAGCAACTAATAGCCTGTCCCAACATGTGCTTTTTTAACTGAAGGCAAAGCACCTCCTCAAACATGAGCATTCCCTCAGCAAGAATCGAAGCCGGACCGCAAATCCTAGCCAGTAGAAAATTATGGACCTTCTGCAATGAAAAGAATCACATCTGTTGCCGCAGAATCGACTAGTTGGTAATCCCAGTCTCCAGAAAGGTGATCAACATCAACTGTCAACGTGGTCGTAACCATCTCCAAATTGCCATCATCATGCATCCAATTAAGTATCTCATTCTTTTTCCTAGTAATTTATCCCAACTTAACTTTCCTTGAAGGGATTTTCCTTTGTAGTGTGTCTTTGATAGCTGCAGCTGTAAGTTTCACTTGCTGTATTTCCAATGTAGCAGAATCTTCATCCACCTCCATCAATATAGATCAGCCATTCCACTTCTTGGGGACACTTATGAAATGTCTTTGTGGTTCCATGGTGTAATGGCTAGCACCCTGGACTCTGACTCCAGTCATCTGAGTTCAAGTCTCAGTGGGACCTGTGTCTATGCAGTCCAATACAGTGACTCCTAACTTTTTTGGGAAACCTTCTCTTTCATTTGCTGCCCACACTTGGTTACACAGCTTCCTCCCAAGGCCAAAGCAGTAAGCACTGATTTTATTTAATTTAGAGCTATCATGGGCAAATAGCTACAGAACACTATTTGACAAACATAGCGAGACCCACCTTTGTATCATTTAAAGTCCTGACTTCTGGCTCAACATACCACGCTAACAAAAGAATCTTGCTTAGTAGCATTCATTTAAACTTGAATTTAAGATTTTATTTCTGAATTCCAGCATTTACTCTATTCTGAGAAGCTTCTGCTGTCACCTCAGAACTCCCTGACTGGGAAACGGAAGGATGGCCAGGGCTGTGAAAGCGCCAAATCAAAACCGCTGGTAGATAAGGGAACTGCAGCAATGGAAAGAATGACATGAATGCAAATCAAGCAACTAATAGCCTGTACCAAAATGTGCTTTTTTAACTGAAGGTCAAGCACCTCCTCAAACATGAGCATTCCCTGACCGGGACTTGAAGCCGGACCGCAAATCCTAGCCAGTTGTAAATTAGGGACCTTCTGCAATGAAAAGAATCACATCTATTGCCGCAGAATCGACTAGTTGGTAATCCCAGTCTCCAGAAAGGTGATCAACATCAACTGTCAACGTGGTCGTAACCATCTCCAAATTGCCATCATCATGCATCCAATTAAGTATCTCATTCTTTTTCCTAGTAATTTATCCCAACTTAACTTTCCTTGAAGGGATTTTCCTTTGTAGTGTGTCTTTGATAGCTGCAGCTGTAAGTTTCACTTGCTGTATTTCCAATGTAGCAGAATCTTCATCCACCTCGCTGAATATAGATCAGCCATTCCACTTGTTGGGGACACTTATGAAATGTCTTTGTGGTTCCATGGTGTAATGGCTAGCACCCTGGACTCTGACTCCAGTGATCTGATTTCAAGTCTCAGTGGGACCTGTGTCTATGCAGTCCAATACAGTGACTCCTAACTTTTTTGGGAAACCTTCTCTTTCATTTGCTGCCCACACTTGGTTACACAGCTTCCTCCCAAGGCCAAAGCAGTAAGCACTGATTTTATTTAATTTAGAGCTATCATGGGCAAATAGCTACAGAACACTATTTGACAAACATAGCGAGACCCACCTTTGTATCATTTAAAGTCCTGACTTCAGGCTCAACATAGCACGCTGACAAAAGAATCTTGCTTAGTAGCATTCATTTAAACTTGAATTTAAGATTTTATTTCTGAATTCCAGTATTTACTCTATTCTGAGAAGCTTCTGCTGTCACCTCAGAACTCCCTGACTGGGAAACGGAAGGATGGCCAGGACTGTGAAAGCGCCAAATCCTAACCACTAGACCATAAGGGAACTGCAGCAATGGGAAGAATGACATGAATGCAAATCAAGCAAGTAATAGCCTGTACCAAAATGTGCTTTTTTAACTGAAGGTCAAGCACCTCCTCAAACATGAGCATTCCCTGACCGGGACTTGAAGCCGGACCGCAAATCCTAGCCAGTAGAAAATTAGGGACCTTCTGCAATGAAAAGAATCACATCTGTTGCCGCAGAATCGACTAGTTGGTAATCCCAGTCTCCAGAAAGGTGATCAACATCAACTGTCAACGTGGTCGTAACCATCTCCAAATTGCCATCATCATGCATCCAATTAAGTATCTCATTCTTTTTCCTAGTAATTTATCCCAACTTAACTTTCCTTGAAGGGATTTTCCTTTGTAGTGTGTCTTTGATAGCTGCAGCTGTAAGTTTCACTTGCTGTATTTCCAATGTAGCAGAATCTTCATCCACCTCGCTGAATATAGATCAGCCATTCCACTTGTTGGGGACACTTATGAAATGTCTTTGTGGTTCCATGGTGTAATGGCTAGCACCCTGGACTCTGACTCCAGTGATCTGATTTCAAGTCTCAGTGGGACCTGTGTCTATGCAGTCCAATACAGTGACTCCTAACTTTTTTGGGAAACCTTCTCTTTCATTTGCTGCCCACACTTGGTTACACAGCTTCCTCCCAAGGCCAAAGCAGTAAGCACTGATTTTATTTAATTTAGAGCTATCATGGGCAAATAGCTACAGAACACTATTTGACAAACATAGCGAGACCCACCTTTGTATCATTTAAAGTCCTGACTTCAGGCTCAACATACCACGCTAACAAAAGAATCTTGCTTAGTAGCATTCATTTAAACTTGAATTTAAGATTTTATTTCTGAATTCCAGTATTTACTCTATTCTGAGAAGCTTCTGCTGTCACCTCAGAACTCCCTGACTGGGAAACGGAAGGCTAGTCAGGAATGTGAAAGCGCCAAATCCTAACCACTAGACGATAAGGGTACTGCAGCAATGGGAAGAATGACATGAACGCAACTCAAGCAACTAATAGCCTGTCCCAACATGTGCTTTTTTAACTGAAGGCAAAGCACCTCCTCAAACATGAGCATTCCCTCAGCAAGAATCGAAGTCGGACCGCAAATCCTAGCCAGTAGAAAATTATGGACCTTCTGCAATGAAAAGAATCACATCTGTTGCCGCAGAATCGACTAGTTGGTAATCCCAGTCTCCAGAAAGGTGATCAACATCAACTGTCAACGTGGTCGTAACCATCTCCAAATTGCCATCATCATGCATCCAATTAAGTATCTCATTCTTTTTCCTAGTAATTTATCCCAACTTAACTTTCCTTGAAGGGATTTTCCTTTGTAGTGTGTCTTTGATAGCTGCAGCTGTAAGTTTCACTTGCTGTATTTCCAATGTAGCAGAATCTTCATCCACCTCCATAAATATAGATCAGCCATTCCACTTGTTGGGGACACTTATGAAATGTCTTTGTGGTTCCATGGTGTAATGGCTAGCACCCTGGACTCTGACTCCAGTGATCTGAGTTCAAGTCTCAGTGGGACCTGTGTCTATGCAGTCCAATACAGTGACTCCTAACTTTTTTGGGAAACCTTCTCTTTCATTTGCTGCCCACACTTGGTTACACAGCTTCCTCCCAAGGCCAAAGCAGTAAGCACTGATTTTATTTAATTTAGAGCTATCATGGGCAAATAGCTACAGAACACTATTTGACAAACATAGCGAGACCCACCTTTGTATCATTTAAAGTCCTGACTTCAGGCTCAACATACCACGCTAACAAAAGAATCTTGCTTAGTAGCATTCATTTAAACTTGAATTTAAGATTTTATTTCTGAATTCCAGCATTTACTCTATTCTGAGAAGCTTCTGCTGTCACCTCAGAACTCCCTGACTGGGAAACGGAAGGATGGCCAGGGCTGTGAAAGCGCCAAATCAAAACCGCTGGTAGATAAGGGAACTGCAGCAATGGAAAGAATGACATGAATGCAAATCAAGCAACTAATAGCCTGTACCAAAATGTGCTTTTTTAACTGAAGGTCAAGCACCTCCTCAAACATGAGCATTCCCTGACCGGGACTTGAAGCCGGACCGCAAATCCTAGCCAGTTGTAAATTAGGGACCTTCTGCAATGAAAAGAATCACATCTATTGCCGCAGAATCGACTAGTTGGTAATCCCAGTCTCCAGAAAGGTGATCAACATCAACTGTCAACGTGGTCGTAACCATCTCCAAATTGCCATCATCATGCATCCAATTAAGTATCTCATTCTTTTTCCTAGTAATTTATCCCAACTTAACTTTCCTTGAAGGGATTTTCCTTTGTAGTGTGTCTTTGATAGCTGCAGCTGTAAGTTTCACTTGCTGTATTTCCAATGTAGCAGAATCTTCATCCACCTCGCTGAATATAGATCAGCCATTCCACTTGTTGGGGACACTTATGAAATGTCTTTGTGGTTCCATGGTGTAATGGCTAGCACCCTGGACTCTGACTCCAGTGATCTGATTTCAAGTCTCAGTGGGACCTGTGTCTATGCAGTCCAATACAGTGACTCCTAACTTTTTTGGGAAACCTTCTCTTTCATTTGCTGCCCACACTTGGTTACACAGCTTCCTCCCAAGGCCAAAGCAGTAAGCACTGATTTTATTTAATTTAGAGCTATCATGGGCAAATAGCTACAGAACACTATTTGACAAACATAGCGAGACCCACCTTTGTATCATTTAAAGTCCTGACTTCAGGCTCAACATAGCACGCTGACAAAAGAATCTTGCTTAGTAGCATTCATTTAAACTTGAATTTAAGATTTTATTTCTGAATTCCAGTATTTACTCTATTCTGAGAAGCTTCTGCTGTCACCTCAGAACTCCCTGACTGGGAAACGGAAGGATGGCCAGGACTGTGAAAGCGCCAAATCCTAACCACTAGACCATAAGGGAACTGCAGCAATGGGAAGAATGACATGAATGCAAATCAAGCAAGTAATAGCCTGTACCAAAATGTGCTTTTTTAACTGAAGGTCAAGCACCTCCTCAAACATGAGCATTCCCTGACCGGGACTTGAAGCCGGACCGCAAATCCTAGCCAGTAGAAAATTAGGGACCTTCTGCAATGAAAAGAATCACATCTGTTGCCGCAGAATCGACTAGTTGGTAATCCCGGTCTCCAGAAAGATGATCAACATCAACTGTCAACGTCGTCGTAACCATCTCCAAATTCCCATCATCATGCATCCAATTAAGTATCTCATTCTTTTTCCTAGTAATTTATCCCAACTTAACTTTCCTTGAAGGGATTTTCCTTTGTAGTGTGTCTTTGATAGCTGCAGCTGTAAGTTTCACTTGCTGTATTTCCAATGTAGCAGAATCTTCATCCACCTCCATAAATATAGATTAGCCATTCCACTTGTTGGGGACACTTATGAAATGTCTTTGTGGTTCCATGGTGTAATGGCTAGCACCCTGGACTCTGACTCCAGTGATCTGAGTTCAATTCTCAGTGGGACCTGTGTCTATGCAGTCAAATACAGTGACCCCTAACTTTTTTGGGAAACCTTCTCTTTCATTTGCTGCCCACACTTGGTTACACAGCTTCCTCCCAAGGCCAAAGCAGTAAGCACTGATTTTATTTATTTTAGAGCTATCATGGGCAAATAGCTACAGAACACAACAAACATAGCGAGAGCCACCTTTGTATCATTTAAGTTCTGACTTCAGGCTCAGCATGCCACGCTAACAAAAAAATCTTGCTTAGAAGCATTCATTTAAGATTTTATTCATGAATTCCAGTATTTACTCTATTCTGAGAAGCTTCTCCTGTCACCTCAGAACTCCCTGACTGGGAAACGGAAGGATGGCCAGGACTGTGAAAGCGCCAAATCCAGCCGCTGGTAGATAAGGGAACTGCAGCAATGGGAAGAATGACATGAATGCAAATCAAGCAAGTAATAGCCTGTACCAAAATGTGCTTTTTTAACTGAAGGTCAAGCACCTCCTCAAACATGAGCATTCCCTGACCGGGACTTGAAGCCGGACCGCAAATCCTAGCCAGTTGTAAATTAGGGACCTTCTGCAATGAAAAGAATCACATCTGTTGCCGCAGAATCGACTAGTTGGTAATCCCAGTCTCCAGAAAGGTGATCAACATCAACTGTCAACGTGGTCGTAACCATCTCCAAATTGCCATCATCATGCATCCAATTAAGTATCTCATTCTTTTTCCTAGTAATTTATCCCAACTTAACTTTCCTTGAAGGGATTTTCCTTTGTAGTGTGTCTTTGATAGCTGCAGCTGTAAGTTTCACTTGCTGTATTTCCAATGTAGCAGAATCTTCATCCACCTCTGTAAGTGTAGACTAGCCTTTCCACGTGATAGGGACACCCTAGATATGTTTTCTCGGTCCCATGGTGTAATGGTTAGAACCCCCTTTGACTCCAGTGATCTGAGTTCAAATCTCAGTGGAACCTATGTCTATGCAGTCAATTATAGTGGCCCCTTACATTTTTGGGAAAACCTTCTCTTTCATTTGCTACCCACACTTGGTTACACAGCTTCCTCCCAAGGCCAAAGCAGTAAGCACTGATTTTATTTATTTTAGAGCTATCATGGGCAAATAGCTACAGAACACAACAAACATAGCGAGAGCCACCTTTGTATCATTTAAAGTCCTGACTTCAGGCTCCACATAGCACGCTGACAAAAGAATCTTGCTTAGTAGCATTCATTTAAACTTGAATTTAAGATTTTATTTCTGAATTCCAGTATTTACTCTATTCTGAGAAGCATCTCCTGTCACCTCAGAACTCCCTGACTGGGGAACACGAAGGCTGGCCAGGACTGTGAAAGCGCCAAATCATAACCGCTGGTAGATAAGGGAACTGCAGCAATGGAAAGAATGACATGAATGCAAATCAAGCAACTAATAGCCTGTACCAAAATGTGCTTTTTTAACTGAAGGTCAAGCACCTCCTCAAACATGAGCATTCCCTGACCGGGACTTGAAGCCGGACCGCAAATCCTAGCCAGTAGAAAATTAGGGACCTTCTGCAATGAAAAGAATCACATCTGTTGCCGCAGAATCGACTAGTTGGTAATCCCAGTCTCCAGAAAGGTGATCAACATCACCTGTAAACGTGGTCGTAACCATCTCCAAATTGCCATCATCATGCATCCAATTAAGTATCTCATTCTTTTTCCTAGTAATTTATCCCAACTTAACTTTCCTTGAAGGGATTTTCCTTTGTAGTGTGTCTTTGATAGCTGCAGCTGTAAGTTTCACTTGCTGTATTTCCAATGTAGCAGAATCTTCATCCACCTCCATAAATATAGATTAGCCATTCCACTTGTTGGGGACACTTATGAAATGTCTTTGTGGTTCCATGGTGTAATGGCTAGCACCCTGGACTCTGACTCCAGTGATCTGAGTGCAAGTCTCAGTGGGACCTGTGTCTATGCAGTCCAATACAGTGACCCCTAACTTTTTGGGGAAACCTTCTCTTTCATTTGCTGCCCACACTTGGTTACACAGCTTCCTCCCAAGGCCAAAGCAGTAAGCACTGATTTTATTTAATTTAGAGCTATCATGGGCAAATAGCTACAGAACACTATTTGACAAACATAGCGAGACCCACCTTTGTATCATTTAAAGTCCTGACTTCAGGCTCAACATACCACGCTAACAAAAGAATCTTGCTTAGTAGCATTCATTTAAACTTGAATTTAAGATTTTATTTCTGAATTCCAGTATTTACTCTATTCTGAGAAGCATCTCCTGTCACCTCAGAACTCCCTGACTGGGAAACGGAAGGATGGCCAGGACTGTGAAAGCGCCAAATCCTAACCACTAGACCATAAGGGAACTGCAGCAATGGGAAGAATGACATGAATGCAAATCAAGCAAGTAATAGCCTGTACCAAAATGTGCTTTTTTAACTGAAGGTCAAGCACCTCCTCAAACATGAGCATTCCCTGACCGGGACTTGAAGCCGGACCGCAAATCCTAGCCAGTAGAAAATTAGGGACCTTCTGCAATGAAAAGAATCACATCTGTTGCCGCAGAATCGACTAGTTGGTAATCCCAGTCTCCAGAAAGGTGATCAACATCACCTGTAAACGTGGTCGTAACCATCTCCAAATTGCCATCATCATGCATCCAATTAAGTATCTCATTCTTTTTCCTAGTAATTTATCCCAACTTAACTTTCCTTGAAGGGATTTTCCTTTGTAGTGTGTCTTTGATAGCTGCAGCTGTAAGTTTCACTTGCTGTATTTCCAATGTAGCAGAATCTTCATCCACCTCCATAAATATAGATTAGCCATTCCACTTGTTGGGGACACTTATGAAATGTCTTTGTGGTTCCATGGTGTAATGGCTAGCACCCTGGACTCTGACTCCAGTGATCTGAGTGCAAGTCTCAGTGGGACCTGTGTCTATGCAGTCAAATACAGTGACCCCTAACTTTTTGGGGAAACCTTCTCTTTCATTTGCTGCCCACACTTGGTTACACAGCTTCCTCCCAAGGCCAAAGCAGTAAGCACTGATTTTATTTAATTTAGAGCTATCATGGGCAAATAGCTACAGAACACTATTTGACAAACATAGCGAGACCCACCTTTGTATCATTTAAAGTCCTGACTTCAGGCTCAACATACCACGCTAACAAAAGAATCTTGCTTAGTAGCATTCATTTAAACTTGAATTTAAGATTTTATTTCTGAATTCCAGTATTTACTCTATTCTGAGAAGCATCTCCTGTCACCTCAGAACTCCCTGACTGGGAAACGGAAGGATGGCCAGGACTGTGAAAGCGCCAAATCCTAACCACTAGACCATAAGGGAACTGCAGCAATGGGAAGAATGACATGAATGCAAATCAAGCAAGTAATAGCCTGTACCAAAATGTGCTTTTTTAACTGAAGGTCAAGCACCTCCTCAAACATGAGCATTCCCTGACCGGGACTTGAAGCCGGACCGCAAATCCTAGCCAGTAGAAAATTAGGGACCTTCTGCAATGAAAAGAATCACATCTGTTGCCGCAGAATCGACTAGTTGTTAATCCCAGTCTCCAGAAAGGTGATCAACATCACCTGTAAACGTGGTCGTAACCATCTCCAAATTGCCATCATCATGCATCCAATTAAGTATCTCATTCTTTTTCCTAGTAATTTATCCCAACTTAACTTTCCTTGAAGGGATTTTCCTTTGTAGTGTGTCTTTGATAGCTGCAGCTGTAAGTTTCACTTGCTGTATTTCCAATGTAGCAGAATCTTCATCCACCTCCATAAATATAGATTAGCCATTCCACTTGTTGGGGACACTTATGAAATGTCTTTGTGGTTCCATGGTGTAATGGCTAGCACCCTGGACTCTGACTCCAGTGATCTGAGTGCAAGTCTCAGTGGGACCTGTGTCTATGCAGTCAAATACAGTGACCCCTAACTTTTTTGGGAAACCTTCTCTTTCATTTGCTGCCCACACTTGGTTACACAGCTTCCTCCCAAGGCCAAAGCAGTAAGCACTGATTTTATTTAATTTAGAGCTATCATGGGCAAATAGCTACAGAACACTATTTGACAAACATAGCGAGACCCACCTTTGTATCATTTAAAGTCCTGACTTCAGGCTCAACATACCACGCTAACAAAAGAATCTTGCTTAGTAGCATACATTTAAACTTGAATTTAAGATTTTATTTCTGAATTCCAGTATTTACTCTATTCTGAGAAGCATCTCCTGTCACCTCAGAACTCCCTGACTGGGGAACACGAAGGCTGGCCAGGACTGTGAAAGCGCCAAATCATAACCGCTGGTAGATAAGGGAACTGCAGCAATGGAAAGAATGACATGAATGCAAATCAAGCAACTAATAGCCTGTACCAAAATGTGCTTTTTTAACTGAAGGTCAAGCACCTCCTCAAACATGAGCATTCCCTGACCGGGACTTGAAGCCGGACCGCAAATCCTAGCCAGTAGAAAATTAGGGACCTTCTGCAATGAAAAGAATCACATCTGTTGCCGCAGAATCGACTAGTTGGTAATCCCAGTCTCCAGAAAGGTGATCAACATCAACTGTCAACGTGGTCGTAACCATCTCCAAATTGCCATCATCATGCATCCAATTAAGTATCTCATTCTTTTTCCTAGTAATTTATCCCAACTTAACTTTCCTTGAAGGGATTTTCCTTTGTAGTGTGTCTTTGATAGCTGCAGCTGTAAGTTTCACTTGCTGTATTTCCAATGTAGCAGAATCTTCATCCACCTCCATAAATATAGATTAGCCATTCCACTTGTTGGGGACACTTATGAAATGTCTTTGTGGTTCCATGGTGTAATGGCTAGCACCCTGGACTCTGACTCCAGTGATCTGAGTTCAAATCTCAGTGGAACCTATGTCTATGCAGTCAAATACAGTGACCCCTTACATTTTTGGGAAAACCTTCTCTTTCATTTGCTGCCCACACTTGGTTACACAGCTTCCTCCCAATGCCAAAGCAGTAAGCACTGATTTTATTTATTTTAGAGCTATCATGGGCAAATAGCTACAGAACACAACAAACATAGCGAGAGCCACCTTTGTATCATTTAAAGTCCTGACTTCAGGCTCCACATAGCACGCTGACAAAAGAATCTTGCTTAGTAGCATTCATTTAAACTTGAATTTAAGATTTTATTTCTGAATTCCAGTATTTACTCTATTCTGAGAAGCATGTCCTGTCACCTCAGAACTCCCTGACTGGGGAACACGAAGGCTGGCCAGGGCTGTGAAAGCGCCAAATCATAACCGCTGGTAGATAAGGGAACTGCAGCAATGGAAAGAATGACATGAATGCAAATCAAGCAACTAATAGCCTGTACCAAAATGTGCTTTTTTAACTGAAGGTCAAGCACCTCCTCAAACATGAGCATTCCCTGACCGGGACTTGAAGCCGGACCGCAAATCCTAGCCAGTAGAAAATTAGGGACCTTCTGCAATGAAAAGAATCACATCTGTTGCCGCAGAATCGACTAGTTGGTAATCCCAGTCTCCAGAAAGGTGATCAACATCAACTGTCAACGTGGTCGTAACCATCTCCAAATTGCCATCATCATGCATCCAATTAAGTATCTCATTCTTTTTCCTAGTAATTTATCCCAACTTAACTTTCCTTGAAGGGATTTTCCTTTGTAGTGTGTCTTTGATAGCTGCAGCTGTAAGTTTCACTTGCTGTATTTCCAATGTAGCAGAATCTTCATCCACCTCCATAAATATAGATTAGCCATTCCACTTGTTGGGGACACTTATGAAATGTCTTTGTGGTTCCATGGTGTAATGGCTAGCACCCTGGACTCTGACTCCAGTGATCTGAGTGCAAGTCTCAGTGGGACCTGTGTCTATGCAGTGAAATACAGTGACCCCTAACTTTTTGGGGAAACCTTCTCTTTCATTTGCTGCCCACACTTGGTTACACAGCTTCCTCCCAAGGCCAAAGCAGTAAGCACTGATTTTATTTAATTTAGAGCTATCATGGGCAAATAGCTACAGAACACTATTTGACAAACATAGCGAGACCCACCTTTGTATCATTTAAAGTCCTGACTTCAGGCTCAACATAGCACGCTGACAAAAGAATCTTGCTTAGTAGCATTCATTTAAACTTGAATTTAAAATTTTATTTCTGAATTCCAGTATTTACTCTATTCTGAGAAGCTTCTGCTGTCACCTCAGAACTCCCTGACTGGGAAACGGAAGGATGGCCAGGACTGTGAAAGCGCCAAATCCTAACCACTAGACCATAAGGGAACTGCAGCAATGGGAAGAATGACATGAATGCAAATCAAGCAAGTAATAGCCTGTACCAAAATGTGCTTTTTTAACTGAAGGTCAAACACCTCCTCAAACATGAGCATTCCCTGACCGGGACTTGAAGCCGGACCGCAAATCCTAGCCAGTAGAAAATTAGGGACCTTCTGCAATGAAAAGAATCACATCTGTTGCCGCAGAATCGACTAGTTGTTAATCCCAGTCTCCAGAAAGGTGATCAACATCAACTGTAAACGTGGTCGTAACCATCTCCAAATTGCCATCATCATGCATCCAATTAAGTATCTCATTCTTTTTCCTAGTAATTTATCCCAACTTAACTTTCCTTGAAGGAATTTTCCTTTGTAGTGTGTCTTTGATAGCTGCAGCTGTAAGTTTCACTTGCTGTATTTCCAATGTAGCAGAATCTTCATCCACCTCCATAAATATAGATTAGCCATTCCACTTGTTGGGGACACTTATGAAATGTCTTTGTGGTTCCATGGTGTAATGGCTAGCACCCTGGACTCTGACTCCAGTGATCTGAGTGCAAGTCTCAGTGGGACCTGTGTCTATGCAGTCAAATACAGTGACCCCTAACTTTATTGGGAAACCTTCTCTTTCATTTGCTGCCCACACTTGGTTACACAGCTTCCTCCCAAGGCCAAAGCAGTAAGCACTGATTTTATTTAATTTAGAGCTATCATGGGCAAATAGCTACAGAACACTATTTGACAAACATAGCGAGACCCACGTTTGTATCATTTAAAGTCCTGACTTCAGGCTCAACATACCACGCTAACAAAAGAATCTTGCTTAGTAGCATTCATTTAAACTTGAATTTAAGATTTTATTTCTGAATTCCAGTATTTACTCTATTCTGAGAAGCATCTCCTGTCACCTCAGAACTCCCTGACTGGGGAACACGAAGGCTGGCCAGGGCTGTGAAAGCGCCAAATCATAACCGCTGGTAGATAAGGGAACTGCAGCAATTGAAAGAATGACATGAATGCAAATCAAGCAACTAATAGCCTGAACCAAAATGTGCTTTTTTAACTGAAGGTCAAGCACCTCCTCAAACATGAGCATTCCCTGACCGGGACTTGAAGCCGGACCGCAAATCCTAGCCAGTAGAAAATTAGGGACCTTCTGCAATGAAAAGAATCACATCTGTTGCCGCAGAATCGACTAGTTGGTAATCCCAGTCTCCAGAAAGGTGATCAACATCAACATCAACTGTCAACGTGGTCGTAACCATCTCCAAATTGCCATCATCATGCATCCAATTAAGTATCTCATTCTTTTTCCTAGTAATTTATCCCAACTTAACTTTCCTTGAAGGGATTTTCCTTTGTAGTGTGTTTGATAGCTGCAGCTGTAAGTTTCACTTGCGGTATTTCCAATGTAGCAGAATCTTCATCCACCTCCATAAATATATATTAGCCATTCCACTTGTTGGGGACACTTATGAGATGTCTTTGTGGTTCCATGGTGTAATGGCTAGCACCCTGGACTCTGACTCCAGTGATCTGAGTGCAAGTCTCAGTGGGACCTGTGTCTATGCAGTCCAATACAGTGACTCCTAACTTTTTTGGGAAACCTTCTCATTCATTTGCTGCCCACACTTGGTTACACAGCTTCCTCCCAAGGCCAAAGCAGTAAGCACTGATTTTATTTAATTTAGAGCTATCATGGGCAAATAGCTACAGAACACTATTTGACAAACATAGCGAGACCCACCTTTGTATCATTTAAAGTCCTGACTTCAGGCTCAACATACCACGCTGACAAAAGAATCTTGCTTAGTAGCATTCATTTAAACTTGAATTCAAGATTTTATTTCTGAATTCCAGTATTTACTCTATTCTGAGAAGCTTCTGCTGTCACCTCAGAACTCCCTGACTGGGAAACGGAAGGATGGCCAGGACTGTGAAAGCGCCAAATCCTAACCACTAGACCATAAGGGAACTGCAGCAATGGGAAGAATGACATGAATGCAAATCAAGCAAGTAATAGCCTGTACCAAAATGTGCTTTTTTAACTGAAGGTCAAGCACCTCCTCAAACATGAGCATTCCCTGACCGGGACTTGAAGCCGGACCGCAAATCCTAGCCAGTAGAAAATTAGGGACCTTCTGCAATGAAAAGAATCACATCTGTTGCCGCAGAATCGTCTAGTTGGTAATCCCAGTCTCCAGAAAGGTGATCAACATCAACTGTCAACGTGGTCGTAACCATCTCCAAATTGCCATCATCATGCATCCAATTTAGTATCTCATTCTTTTTCCTAGTAATTTATCCCAACTTAACTTTCCTTGAAGGGATTTTCCTTTGTAGTGTGTCTTTGATAGCTGCAGCTGTAAGTTTCACTTGCTGTATTTCCAATGTAGCAGAATCTTCATCCACCTCCGTAAGTGTAGACTAGCCTTTCCACGTGATAGGGACACCCTAGTTGTGGTTTTTTTGGTCCCATGGTGTAATGGTTAGCACCCTGGACTTTGACTCCAGTGATCTGAGTTCAAATCTCAGTGGAACCTATGTCTATGCAGTCAATTATAGTGGCCCCTTACATTTTTGGGAAAACCTTCTCTTTCATTTGCTGCCCACACTTGGTTACACAGCTTCCTCCCAAGGCCAAAGCAGTAAGCACTGATTTTATTTATTTTAGAGCTATCATGGGCAAATAGCTACAGAACACGACAAACATAGCGAGACCCACCTTTGTATCATTTAAAGTCCTGACTTCAGGCTCCACATAGCACGCTGACAAAAGAATCTTGCTTAGTAGCATTCATTTAAACTTGAATTTAAGATTTTATTTCTGAATTCCAGTATTTACTCTATTCTGAGAAGCATCTCCTGTCACCTCAGAACTCCCTGACTGGGGAACACGAAGGCTGGCCAGGGCTGTGAAAGCGCCAAATCATAACCGCTGGTAGATAAGGGAACTGCAGCAATGGAAAGAATGACATGAATGCAAATCAAGCAACTAATAGCCTGTACCAAAATGTGCTTTTTTAACTGAAGGTCAAGCACCTCCTCAAACATGAGCATTCCCTGACCGGGACTTGAAGCCGGACCGCAAATCCTAGCCAGTAGAAAATTAGGGACCTTCTGCAATGAAAAGAATCACATCTGTTGCCGCAGAATCGACTAGTTGATAATCCCAGTCTCCAGAAAGGTGATCAACATCAACTGTCAACGTGGTCGTAACCATCTCCAAATTGCCATCATCATGCATCCAATTAAGTATCTCATTCTTTTTCCTAGTAATTTATCCCAACTTAACTTTCCTTGAAGGGATTTTCCTTTGTAGTGTGTCTTTGATAGCTGCAGCTGTAAGTTTCACTTGCGGTATTTCCAATGTAGCAGAATCTTCATCCACCTCCATAAATATATATTAGCCATTCCACTTGTTGGGGACACTTATGAAATGTCTTTGTGGTTCCATGGTGTAATGGCTAGCACCCTGGACTCTGACTCCAGTGATCTGAGTGCAAGTCTCAGTGGGACCTGTGTCTATGCAGTCAAATACAGTGACCCCTAACTTTTTTGGGAAACCTTCTCTTTCATTTGCTGCCCACACTTGGTTACACAGCTTCCTCCCAAGGCCAAAGCAGTAAGCACTGATTTTATTTAATTTAGAGCTATCATGGGCAAATAGCTACAGAACACTATTTGACAAACATAGCGAGACCCACCTTTGTATCATTTAAAGTCCTGACTTCAGGCTAAACATAGCACGCTGACAAAAGAATCTTGCTTAGTAGCATTCATTTAAACTTGAATTTAAGATTTTATTTCTGAATTCCAGTATTTACTCTATTCTGAGAAGCTTCTGCTGTCACCTCAGAACTCCCTGACTGGGAAACGGAAGGATGGCCAGGACTGTGAAAGCGCCAAATCATAACCGCTGGTAGATAAGGGAACTGCAGCAATGGAAAGAATGACATGAATGCAAATCAAGCAACTAATAGCCTGTACCAAAATGTGCTTTTTTAACTGAAGGTCAAGCACCTCCTCAAACATGAGCATTCCCTGACCGGGACTTGAAGCCGGACCGCAAATCCTAGCCAGTTGTAAATTAGGGACCTTCTGCAATGAAAAGAATCACATCTGTTGCCGCAGAATCGACTAGTTGGTAATCCCAGTCTCCAGAAAGGTGATCAACATCAACTGTCAACGTGGTCGTAACCATCTCCAAATTGCCATCATCATGCATCCAATTAAGTATCTCATTCTTTTTCCTAGTAATTTATCCCAACTTAACTTTCCTTGAAGGGATTTTCCTTTGTAGTGTGTCTTTGATAGCTGCAGCTGTAAGTTTCACTTGCTGTATTTCCAATGTAGCAGAATCTTCATCCACCTCCATAAATATATATTAGCCATTCCACTTGTTGGGGACACTTATGAAATGTCTTTGTGGTTCCATGGTGTAATGGCTAGCACCCTGGACTCTGACTCCAGTGATCTGAGTGCAAGTCTCAGTGGGACCTGTGTCTATGCAGTCAAATACAGTGACCCCTAACTTTTTTGGGAAACCTTCTCTTTCATTTGCTGCCCACACTTGGTTACACAGCTTCCTCCCAAGGCCAAAGCAGTAAGCACTGATTTTATTTAATTTAGAGCTATCATGGGCAAATAGCTACAGAACACTATTTGACAAACATAGCGAGACCCACCTTTGTATCATTTAAAGTCCTGACTTCAGGCTAAACATACCACGCTAACAAAAGAATCTTGCTTAGTAGCATTCATTTAAACTTGAATTTAAGATTTTATTTCTGAATTCCAGTATTTACTCTATTCTGAGAAGCTTCTGCTGTCACCTCAGAACTCCCTGACTGGGAAACGGAAGGATGGCCAGGACTGTGAAAGCGCCAAATCCTAACCGCTGGTAGATAAGGGAACTGCAGCAATGGAAAGAATGACATGAATGCAAATCAAGCAACTAATAGCCTGTACCAAAATGTGCTTTTTTAACTGAAGGTCAAGCACCTCCTCAAACATGAGCATTCCCTGACCGGGACTTGAAGCCGGACCGCAAATCCTAGCCAGTAGAAAATTAGGGACCTTCTGCAATGAAAAGAATCACATCTGTTGCCGCAGAATCGACTAGTTGGTAATCCCAGTCTCCAGAAAGGTGATCAACATCAACTGTCAACGTGGTCGTAACCATCTCCAAATTGCCATCATCATGCATCCAATTAAGTATCTCATTCTTTTTCCTAGTAATTTATCCCAACTTAACTTTCCTTGAAGGGATTTTCCTTTGTAGTGTGTCTTTGATAGCTGCAGCTGTAAGTTTCACTTGCTGTATTTCCAATGTAGCAGAATCTTCATCCACCTCCATAAATATAGATTAGCCATTCCACTTGTTGGGGACACTTATGAAATGTCTTTGTGGTTCCATGGTGTAATGGCTAGCACCCTGGACTCTGACTCCAGTGATCTGAGTGCAAGTCTCAGTGGGACCTGTGTCTATGCAGTCAAATACAGTGACCCCAAACTTTTTGGGGAAACCTTCTCTTTCATTTGCTGCCCACACTTGGTTACACAGCTTCCTCCCAAGGCCAAAGCAGTAAGCACTGATTTTATTTAATTTAGAGCTATCATGGGCAAATAGCTACAGAACACTATTTGACAAACATAGCGAGACCCACCTTTGTATCATTTAAAGTCCTGACTTCAGGCTCAACATACCACGCTAACAAAAGAATCTTGCTTAGTAGCATTCATTTAAACTTGAATTTAAGATTTTATTTCTGAATTCCAGTATTTACTCTATTCTGAGAAGCATCTCCTGTCACCTCAGAACTCCCTGACTGGGGAACACGAAGGCTGGCCAGGACTGTGAAAGCGCCAAATCATAACCGCTGGTAGATAAGGGAACTGCAGCAATGGAAAGAATGACATGAATGCAAATCAAGCAACTAATAGCCTGTACCAAAATGTGCTTTTTTAACTGAAGGTCAAGCACCTCCTCAAACATGAGCATTCCCTGACCGGGACTTGAAGCCGGACCGCAAATCCTAGCCAGTAGAAAATTAGGGACCTTCTGCAATGAAAAGAATCACATCTGTTGCCGCAGAATCGACTAGTTGGTAATCCCAGTCTCCAGAAAGGTGATCAACATCAACTGTCAACGTGGTCGTAACCATCTCCAAATTGCCATCATCATGCATCCAATTAAGTATCTCATTGTTTTTCCTAGTAATTTATCCCAACTTAACTTTCCTTGAAGGGATTTTCCTTTGTAGTGTGTCTTTGATAGCTGCAGCTGTAAGTTTCACTTGCTGTATTTCCAATGTAGCAGAATCTTCATCCACCTCCATAAATATATATTAGCCATTCCACTTGTTGGGGACACTTATGAAATGTCTTTGTGGTTCCATGGTGTAATGGCTAGCACCCTGGACTCTGACTCCAGTGATCTGAGTGCAAGTCTCAGTGGGACCTGTGTCTATGCAGTCAAATACAGTGACCCCTAACTTTTTTGGGAAACCTTCTCTTTCATTTGCTGCCCACACTTGGTTACACAGCTTCCTCCCAAGGCCAAAGCAGTAAGCACTGATTTTATTTAATTTAGAGCTATCATGGGCAAATAGCTACAGAACACTATTTGACAAACATAGCGAGACCCACCTTTGTATCATTTAAAGTCCTGACTTCAGGCTAAACATACCACGCTAACAAAAGAATCTTGCTTAGTAGCATTCATTTAAACTTGAATTTAAGATTTTATTTCTGAATTCCAGTATTTACTCTATTCTGAGAAGCTTCTGCTGTCACCTCAGAACTCCCTGACTGGGAAACGGAAGGATGGCCAGGACTGTGAAAGCGCCAAATCCTAACCGCTGGTAGATAAGGGAACTGCAGCAATGGAAAGAATGACATGAATGCAAATCAAGCAACTAATAGCCTGTACCAAAATGTGCTTTTTTAACTGAAGGTCAAGCACCTCCTCAAACATGAGCATTCCCTGACCGGGACTTGAAGCCGGACCGCAAATCCTAGCCAGTAGAAAATTAGGGACCTTCTGCAATGAAAAGAATCACATCTGTTGCCGCAGAATCGACTAGTTGGTAATCCCAGTCTCCAGAAAGGTGATCAACATCAACTGTCAACGTGGTCGTAACCATCTCCAAATTGCCATCATCATGCATCCAATTAAGTATCTCATTCTTTTTCCTAGTAATTTATCCCAACTTAACTTTCCTTGAAGGGATTTTCCTTTGTAGTGTGTCTTTGATAGCTGCAGCTGTAAGTTTCACTTGCTGTATTTCCAATGTAGCAGAATCTTCATCCACCTCCATAAATATAGATTAGCCATTCCACTTGTTGGGGACACTTATGAAATGTCTTTGTGGTTCCATGGTGTAATGGCTAGCACCCTGGACTCTGACTCCAGTGATCTGAGTGCAAGTCTCAGTGGGACCTGTGTCTATGCAGTCAAATACAGTGACCCCAAACTTTTTGGGGAAACCTTCTCTTTCATTTGCTGCCCACACTTGGTTACACAGCTTCCTCCCAAGGCCAAAGCAGTAAGCACTGATTTTATTTAATTTAGAGCTATCATGGGCAAATAGCTACAGAACACTATTTGACAAACATAGCGAGACCCACCTTTGTATCATTTAAAGTCCTGACTTCAGGCTCAACATACCACGCTAACAAAAGAATCTTGCTTAGTAGCATTCATTTAAACTTGAATTTAAGATTTTATTTCTGAATTCCAGTATTTACTCTATTCTGAGAAGCATCTCCTGTCACCTCAGAACTCCCTGACTGGGGAACACGAAGGCTGGCCAGGACTGTGAAAGCGCCAAATCCTAACCGCTGGTAGATAAGGGAACTGCAGCAATGGAAAGAATGACATGAATGCAAATCAAGCAACTAATAGCCTGTACCAAAATGTGCTTTTTTAACTGAAGGTCAAGCACCTCCTCAAACATGAGCATTCCCTGACCGGGACTTGAAGCCGGACCGCAAATCCTAGCCAGTAGAAAATTAGGGACCTTCTGCAATGAAAAGAATCACATCTGTTGCCGCAGAATCGACTAGTTGGTAATCCCAGTCTCCAGAAAGGTGATCAACATCAACTGTCAACGTGGTCGTAACCATCTCCAAATTGCCATCATCATGCATCCAATTAAGTATCTCATTCTTTTTCCTAGTAATTTATCCCAACTTAACTTTCCTTGAAGGGATTTTCCTTTGTAGTGTGTCTTTGATAGCTGCAGCTGTAAGTTTCACTTGCTGTATTTCCAATGTAGCAGAATCTTCATCCACCTCCATAAATATATATTAGCCATTCCACTTGTTGGGGACACTTATGACATGTCTTTGTGTTCCATGGTGTAATGGCTAGCACCCTGGACTCTGATTCCAGTGATCTGAGTTCAAGTCTCAGTGGGACCTGTGTCTATGCAGTCAAATACAGTGACCCCTAGCTTTTTTGGGAAACCTTCTCTTTCATTTGCTGCCCACACTTGGTTACACAGCTTCCTCCCAAGGCCAAGGCAGTAAGCACTGATTTTATTCATTTTAGAGCTATCATGGGCAAATAGTTACAGAACACTACAAACATAGCGAGCGCCACCTTTGTATCATTTAAACTCTTGACTTCAGGCTCAACATACCATGCTAACAAAAGTATCTTGCTTAGTAGCATTCATTTAAACTTGAATTTAAGATTTTATTCATGAATTCCAGTATTTACTCTATTCTGAGAAGCTTCTCCTGTCACCTCAGAACTCCCTGACTGGGAAACGGAAGGATGGCCAGGACTGTGAAAGCGCCAAATCCTAACCACTAGACGATAAGGGAACTGCAGCAATGGGAAGAATGACATGAATGTAAATCAAGCAACTAATTGCCTGTCCCAACATGTGCTTTTTTAACTGAAGGTCAAGCACCCCCCCAAACGTGAGCATTCCCTCACCGGGAATCGAAGCTGGAACGCGAATCCTAGCCAGTAGAAAATCGGGGACCTTCTGCAATGAAAAGAATTACATCTGTTGCCGCAGAATAAACTAGTTGGTAATCCCAGTCTCCAGAAAGGTGATCAACGTCAACGTGGTCGTAACCATCTCCAAATTGCCATAATCATGCATCCAATTAAGTATCTCATTCTTTTTCCTAGTAATTTATCCCAACTTAACTTTCCTTGAAGGGATTTTCCTTTGTAGTGTGTCTTTGATAGCTGCAACTATAAGTTTCACTTGCCGAATTTCCAATGTAGCAGATTCTTCTTCAACCTCCGTAAGTGTAGACTAGCCTTTCCACGTGATAGCGACACCATAGTAATGGTTTCTTTGGCCCCATGGTGTAATGGTTAACACCCTGGACTTTGACTCCAGTGATCTGAGTTCAAATCTCAGTGGAACCTATGTCTATGCAGTCAATTACAGTGACCCCTAATATTTTTGGGTAACCTTCTCTTTCATTTGCTGCCCATACTTGGTTACACAGCTTCCTCCCAAGGCCAAGGCAGTAAGCACTGATTTTATTCATTTTAGAGCTATCATGGGCAAATAGTTACAGAACACTACAAACATAGCGAGCGCCACCTTTGTATCATTTAAACTCTTGACTTCAGGCTCAACATACCATGCTAACAAAAGAATCTTGCTTAGGAGCATTCATTTAAGATTTTATTCATGAATTCCAGTATTTACTCTATTCTGAGAAGCTTCTCCTGTCACCTCAGAACTCCCTGACTGGGAAACGGAAGGATGGCCAGGACTGTGAAAGCGCCAAATCCTAACCACTAGACGATAAGGGAACTGCAGCAATGGGAAGAATGACATGAATGCAAATCAAGCAACTAATAGCCTGTACCAAAATGTGCTTTTTTAACTGAAGGTCAAGCACCTCCTCAAACATGAGCATTACCTGACCGGGACTTGAAGCCGGACCGCAAATCCTAGCCAGTAGAAAATTAGGGACCTTCTGCAATGAAAAGAATCACATCTGTTGCCGCAGAATCGACTAGTTGGTAATCCCAGTCTCCAGAAAGGTGATCAACATCAACTGTCAACGATGTCGTTACCATCTCCAAATAGCCATCATCATGCATCCAATTAAGTATCTCATTCTTTTTCCTAGTAATTTATCCCAACTTAACTTTCCTTGAAGGGATTTTCCTTTGTAGTGTGTCTTTGATAGCTGCAGCTGTAAGCTTCACTTGCCGTATTTCCAATGTAGCAGAATCTTCATCCACCTCCATAAATATATATAAGGCTTTCCACTTTTTGGGGACACTTATGAAATGTCTTTGTGGTTCCATGGTGTAATGGCTAGCACCCTGGACTCTGACTCCAGTGATCTGAGTGCAAGTCTCAGTGGGACCTGTGTCTATGCAGTCAAATACAGTGACCCCTAACTTTTTTGGGAAACCTTCTCTTTCATTTGCTGCCCACACTTGGTTACACAGCTTCCTCCCAAGGCCAAAGCAGTGAGCACTGATTTTATTTATTTTAGAGCTATCATGGGCTAATAACTACAGAACACGACAAACATAGCGAGCGCCACCTTTGTATCATTTAACGTCCTGACTTCAGGCTCAACATACCACGCTGACAAAAGAATCTTGCTTAGTAGCATTCAATTAAACTTGAATTTAAGATTTTATTTCTGAATTCCAGTATTTACCCTATTCTGAGAAGCATCTCCTGTCACCTCAGAACTCCCTGACTGGGGAACACGAAGGCTGGCCAGGGCTGTGAAAGCGCCAAATCCTAACCGCTGGTAGATAAGGGAACTGCAGCAATGGGAAGAATGACATGAATGCAATTCAAGAAACTAATAGCCTATACCAACATGTGCTTTTTTAACTGAAGGAAAAGCACCTCCTCAAACATGAGCATGCCCTGACCGGGACTTGAAGCCGGACCGCGAATCCTAGCCAGTAGAAATATAGAGACCTCCTGCAATGAAAAGAATTACATCTGTTGGCGCAGAATCGACTAGTTAGTAATCCCAATCTCCAGAAAGGTGATCAACATCAACCGTCAACATGGTTGTAACCATCTCCAAATTGCCATCATCATGCATCCAATTAAGTATCTCATTCTTTTTCCTAGTAATTTATCCCAACTTAACTTTCCTTGAAGGGATTTTCCTTTTTAGTGTGTCCTTGATAGCTGCAGCTGTAAGTTTCAATTGCCGTATTTCCAATGTAGCAGAATCTTCACCCACCTCCATAAATATATATATCAGCCTTTCCACCTGTTGGGGACATCTATAAAATGACTGGTGGTTCCATGGTGTAATGGCTAGCACCCTGGACTCTGACTCCAGTGATCTGAGTTCAAGTCTCAGTGGGACCTCTGTCTATGCAGTCAAATACGGTGACCCTTTATGTTTTTGGGAAACCTTCTCTTTCATTTGCTGACCACACGTGGTTACCCAGCTTCCTCCCAAGGCCAAAGCAGTAAGCATTAATTCTATTTATTTTAGAGCTATCATGGGCAAATAGCTACAGAACACGACAAACATAGTGAGACCCACCTTTGTATCATTTAAAGTCTTGACTTCAGGCTCAACATATCATTTTAACAAAAGAATCTTGCTTAGGAGCATTTATTTAAGATTTAATTCATGAATTCCAGTATTTACTCTATTCTGAGAAGCATCTCCTGTCACTTAGAACTCCCTGACTGGGGAACGGAAGGCTGGCCAGGACTGTGAAAGAGCAAAATCCTAACCACTAGACGATAAGGGAACTGCAGCAATGGGAAAACTGACATGAATGTAAATCAAGCAACTAATAGACTGTCCCAACATGTGCTTTTTTAACTGAAGGTCAAGCACCTCCCCAAACGTGAGCATTCCTTCACCGGGAATCAAAGCTGGAACTCGACTCCTAGCCAGTAGAAAATCGGGGACCTTCTGCAATGAAAAAGAAAAGAATAGTAATTTAGCCCAACTTAACTTTCCTTGAAGGGATTTTCCTTTGTAGTGTGTCTTTGATTGCTGCAGCTGTAAGTTTTACCTGCCGTATTTCCAATGTAGCAGAATCTTCATCCAGCTCCATAAATATATATTAGCCTTTCCACTTGTTGAGGACACTTATAGACTGGCTTTGTTGTTCCATGGTGTAATGGCTAGCACCCTGGACTCTGACCTTAGTGATCTGAGTTCAAGTCTCAATGGGACCTGTGTCTATGCAGTCAAATACAGGGACCCCTTACATATTTGGGTATCCTTCTCTTTCACTTCAGGCTCAACATACCACGCTAACAAAAGTATCATGCTTAGTAGCATTCATTTAAACTTGAATTTAGGATTTTATTCATGAATTCCAGTATTTGCTTTATTCTGAGAAGCATCTCCTGTCACCTCAGAACTCCCTGACTGGGGAACGTTAGGCTGGCCAGGGCTGTGAAAGCACCAAATCCTAACCACTGGTAGACTAGGGAAGTCCTCCCAATTCAGGCACCTTGGAGAATGGCCTGGGTGCAACTGTGACAATGTCCCTGTCTGAGCGTGTGTACAATGGGCCAAGCTTGCGCCGGCGAAAAAATTCCAGCGGCTGGCGCTGGCGTTCCGTCCGCGAGGGCGGGTATGCGGGTATTGCCATTGGGCCAGAAAATTCGATGTATTGCCAATGGGCCAGGGTTAAAACGTATGGCCATAGGACACTTATTTTTCGTATTGCCAAATGACACTTTTTGGGACACTTCATGCCATATGCCAGAAAGCTGAAATGAACAGGGTATATGCCAGAAAGCTGAAATTAATAGGTCATACTCAACAAGGCCCAGTCAACAACATATCTCAACAACATATCTCAACCCCACACCTCTTCAAAACCTTCCAAAACAGATCACCCAGTACAGAGCTGGCACCCACCATTTGTTTGTCCCTGGGACGACAGGGGTGCGCACTGTTCATTTCAGACCTATAACACAAAAGGTCGCTTCCTTTGGCCCACCCGCCATACCATTGAATGGGGACCAGGGTGCCTGAAGTGGCGACCCCCCGCGGAGGCTCAGAAGCACCTGGAGACCTCAAACCAACTCATATGTGCTCCATGCCTGCCCTTTAATGACATATGTCAAGCTCAAGGCCGTAGCTCTTTCAGAAAGCAAAATGACCTGCAGCTCCCATCCCCAGAAGTGGACAGAAGGCCGAATTTCTTGTGTTTCGTCGAAGGGCCAACGGCTTAAAATCGCTACCTTCGTGCGGTTCAAATTTAGTTGAGGCCAGGTGAGCCCGGTACCTCAGGATGCCAGGGAATGGGTCTATAGGGCTGAAATTAACAGGGCACACTCCTGGGGGACCCCAGAACAGACATATTTGAATGCCAGCTCTTAATTAGTTGGCACTTGGAGATACTGTTGCCCTGTGATATGGCAATGATATGACTATATCTTGAGATTGGTGAGAGCTAGGAGGCTGATATTTGGGAAACGGTATCCACCCTTGGTCTGTTATCAGCCCTGAAATCCTGGAGCAGATTGGACAAACTTTATTTTTGACCCCTGCACACACCCACAACACATCCGAATTTAGAGCCCCTGGGGCGGATACATGAGCTCCGTGACACCCCGGTGGCCATTTACCATACACTCAATGTCATTCAGGGTGTTTGAAGTGGGCCTCCAGGGCAAGAGGCCGGACTCATCCGTAACATGTCCGACTTTAGGGCCTCATGAGGCGGATACATGAGCTCCGTGACACCGCGGTGACATTTACCATACATTCAATGTCATTCTGAGTGTTGGAAGTGGGCCTCCAGGGCAAGAGGCCGGACTCATCCGTAACATGTCCGAATATAGGGCCACATGAGGTGGATACATGAGCTTTGTGACACTCCACTGAATCATCATGTATTTAGATTTATATATTTTACACACATATTATACAAACTGTTAGAATTATTGTACATAAAGTAATCACATATTTACTCCAATTATCTTTACATTTATACTAACATTACTTGGTGTGTGTGTATAGCCAATTCGTGCTGAGTGGATGCAGGTCAAGGAAATCAGATAAGCGTGACTGTTGATGAGTCACCAAAAGGGGGGTCTGTGAAAACACAGACCCTGCTCAACTGATTAATGACGAGACATGTTTTAAGGCTTCTTTAGAGTTGTAAAGTCATAAAGACAATGAATTGTCCATATGTCTTGAGTTGCAGATGTGTGACCCTCACCTTAAGAATGGTAATTCATTGTAAACATTGTAAACTTTGTAACCACGAAAAGCCAATAAAATCAAGGCGCTCGGCAATGTGTGCTTCAGAGCGGTAGGAGATTATAGCTGAACACATCTCTGTCCGTTCTCCTTGCAAGTAAAATAACTCTTGTCTTTCTCTCTTTTGTTAAGTTTTGGGTGTTTTAGGTTGCTTAAACCTGACATTTATTTGGTCCTTCGAGCCGGATACCAACACGCCTGAAGGATTCCAGCGGGTGTGGGGGACTCCAGGAAAGACCGTGGCCACGGCAGACTCCATAGAGTGAGTCTTTTAAGATCCTTTTCCAGGACTGGAAATCAGCTCACCCGCTGGGATCCGCCGGCTGACGGTAATCCGTGAAGGGGAAAGACAACAGTGGTGCCACAGTGGTGAGTGAAGTTTCACTTAAAAAGATGACGAATGACTGAGGATCATTGCGTGTATAAAGCCCTGACAATTCTAGACACTATCAGGTAAAAGCGATCACTTAAATCCCGTAGAGGCAACGGAGGTCCGCAAAAAAATAAATAAAAATAAAAATAAAATAAAAAATGATAATAATTGAAAATTAAAAACTCTGTGTAAAGGATGGCGGGGTCCTGTGACGCTAAACCCACTGGGAGACAGAGACCCGAAAGCTCTGTGTAAAAGGACAAGTGGGGTCTGGATGTCTTAAAAGTTCCGAAGAAAAAAACGGTAAAATTGTGTGAATGAAAGTGTGATTGTGAGTGTAATTGGAGATCAAAATACCACTAGGTATTTTACCTCATGCAAAACAGTAGGAATACAAGTAGCGAGCCTATTGTGGATGCAAAGGCAAGAATTCTCAACTCGAAAGAGTTGAAGTGAGAATTACCACAAAAGGTAGTTTAATCGCTACCCTACTGACTAAAACCAGTTTTTAGAACACCCTATGTGTTAATAGGACTGGACCAAAATCTCAAGAATGGGAAAAGGGGGAAGCAAAATCGAACAAAAAGATGTACTAAGCTTGTGGATGTTCTCATTCGTCCAGGTCATCGTTATCCTCAAAGCAATTTCAGTCAAAAACAACTGGACTGGTTGTTTGTCTAGGAAGACGTTTCACTTCTTATCCAAGAGGCTTCATCAGTTCATGTACGCATCTGACCAGGCTGGGACTGGTCCAACTAACTGGTGTGAGATTCAGGTATTTAACCTCTCACAAGGCCGATGATGTCACTGAAACCCTTTGTGCTCCAAATGCTTGGCCACGGTAAGAGAGCGGCTCACACAGGACAATTCCTTACAAAACCGAACAAATCTCAAACCAGACCACATTTGCCAACTTCTGGATTTGTGCCTGAATACCACATATTTCCAGTTTAATGGCATTTTTTACAGACAGAAACACGGCTGTGCCATGGGTTCACCAGTATCCCCTATTGTGGCAAATCTGTACATGGAGGAGGTAGAGGACAAGGCTTTGAACTCCTTCAAAGGAGTAACCCCAAGCCATTGGTTCAGATATGTGGACGACACATGGGTTAAGATCAAATCCGAAGAGGTGCAAACTTTTACTGAACATATCAACTCAGTGGACAGAAACATCAAGTTCACCAGAGAGGAAGTTAAGGACAACAGCTTGCCCTTCTTGGACTGTGACGTCCATATGGAGAATGACAGGAGCCTCCACATAGGGGTATACAGAAAACCCACTCACACGGATCAATATCTACTTTTTGACTCTCACCACCCTTTGGAACACAAGCTTGCCGTTATCAGAACACTGCAGCATAGAGCGGATAATGTACCCACAAGCTCACAGGCTCAAGGGGAAGAACGCAAGCACCTGAGAGGCGCCCTCACAACTTGTGGCTACCCCAGCTGGACCTTTGTTAAAACGGCAGCTGCCTCCAGAAAGAAAACCAAAGTGGTTGAGAAGGAAAAAGATAACAGGAGAAACAACATAGTCATCCCATATGTGGCTGGGGTATCGGAGAAACTCAGGAGGATCTTCAACAAACACTGCATCCCTGTGTATTTCAAACCCGGTAACACACTCAGACAGAGACTGGTACATCCGAAGGACAGAACACCACACACCCACAAAAGCAACCTGGTGTATGCTGTCCAATGCAACGAGGAATGCAAAGATCTTTACATTGGAGAAACAAAACAACCACTGCATAAACGCATGGCCCAACACAGGAGAGCTAACTCCTCAGGCCTGGACTCCGCTGTCCACTTACACCTCAAGGAGAAAGCCCACTCCTTTGACGGCAGCAATGTCCAAATCTTGGACAGAGAGGACAGATGGTTTGAAAGAGGAGTAAAAGAAGCCATCTATGTAAAAGTGGAGAAACCATCTCTAAACAGAGGAGGAGGTCTGAGACACCACTTATCTCCAATTTACAATGCTGCCCTTTCAGCCCTTCCCAGGAGATTCAGCAATCTAACCTCAAAGGACAACTGTTCACACATGGCCCCGTGTGACCCCAACGACTGTCGTTCAGACTCAATGGAGCACTAACGAAGTCGAAACCAACTGCCCACCAACGACTGTCACTCTAACGACGGGCGTGGGCATTTGGAGCACAAAGGGTTTCAGTGACATCATCGGCCTTGTGAGAGGTTAAATACATGAATCTCACACCAGTTAGTTGGACCAGTCCCAGCCTGGTCAGATGCGTACATGAACTGATGAAGCCTCTTGGATAAGAGGTGAAACGTCTTCCTAGACAAACAACCAGTCCAGTTGTTTTTGACTGAAATTGCTTTGAGGATAAAAGATGAACTGTTAATTGAAGATTGGAATGTTATAGAAAAAACAGGATCCTGTTGAGATCAACCTGCAGTTGCCTCCCCGGGTTCGTTGATCGGAGGATGGAAGAAGAGATCTTGAGACAATGGCTTGAGATCACACCAATATCTTTATTGGAGCACTTTGCAAAGCGGAGACAAGTTCTGATACAACACCAACCAGGTCATACATCAGACGAGTCTGTTGTGGTCTAAGAGTAGCGGCTTTAAATACACTGGTGGGCTGATGGTAACGCCCCCAAGGTAAAAAGGTGGCAACAGACGTTAATCTGCCTAGCAACATCTTATAACACTAAAGGCTGAGAGAAGGGATTTAGTGCATGTCCCTATATGGCTATCTAGAGAGACAGATGTGTCTGTGTTTGCAACACACAAACTTGTTAGTTAATGAATATGTGTGTGTGTGCCTAAAATGAGGAAATGAGCATTTCCTCTGTTTGTTAGAATCTTGAGGTGATGGGTGAATAGGCCGAGATCTCTATCTTCTCTCTTTTCTGTGAGGCTCTGTGATGCAAGTTTATTATCAGCTCAACCAGCAAGGACTAGTCTCATTCCAGGGGTTTATGTACCAACTTCAGTTTAAAGCCACATGAAGAGAGCAGCTCATTTCTCTTATTTCCACAATTCCCCCTTTTGAGCTCTCAAAAGAGCTCAACATCAAGTGTTCGCAATTGCAGACAATCATTGATAGTAAACATGAATATAGCTCGGCCGTATGCTATAGTTCGGCCGTACATGGGTTTTAAGAAAAAGCGTTGGAATCACATCTGTAGTGGGTCTAGACATCGACCAGTCTAATATCCCGTACATAGTCACCATCCTTATTCTCCTGGTTTTCCTGTTCTTCAGCTAACAGTAGAGGCATGGTCATCATGACAGGAGCTTTACCTTCAATGGTGGTGGTGATTAGCCTAACCATCAAAGATCTGATACATGGTACACAACAGCATCCACAAGTTACTAGTATAGCCAGGAAAACAGCGATAGACAGAAACAATGACAGAATCAATGTCTTCCATTTTCCAAATACTGTGGTGAACCATTCATCCAAGGGGTTATCTAATCCAGAATGAACGTGCATAGTTTTAGAGAGGGTTCGCAATCCTTCTAAGGCCTTGGTCACTGAACCGTCCGGCGCTGTATTGTTGGGAATGAACGTGCAACACATGTTCCCAAACATTGCACACACACCCCCTTTTTCGGCTAAAACCATGTCCAAGGCCATCCTATTTTGAACTGCCATAAGTGAAGTCGGGGCTAATTGAGCCGAAAGACCTTCGACTGCGTCCCTGGTTAAATTGGTTAGTCGCAGGACATTGTAATGAACATAATTGATGCGATCAGCATTTTTGTTAGGCGTGATCGGGAACACAGCACTGATAAGGGGGATGTTTTCGAAACCTGCTGCTACTTGATCCACTAATTTGTATCGGTTGGGGACCCCGCGTGGTACTCCAACTGCATCAATATACGTAGGATTGTTTAATGACGTATTAAATGAACCGGTGTGTCGTTTCTCGAGCACATGACGTCGTCGACGTTGTGTGAGTGCCTGTCTAGCGGTTTCGGTGGCAGACAGATGTCTCAAATGGTCGCCTATCAAAAGGAGAGGTGTTCTCAGTCTTACCATCGCGCATTTCCCAATGCTATGTGGGAGAAGACGGGCATAGAGTCGGTTAGTGCCGCAATAGTAATACAATCCTGCCCGAGCCCACGTGCCAATTTCACTTCCGTTTCTGATTTCTTTGCACCAGGAGGAGTCTATGGACCCATAGTCGCGTTTATCAGGCATTTTGCTGTGAGTTAGATTACATCTTGGGGTATAGTCAGACCATTCATAACATATGTACGTACCATTGTTCTTATTGGGCGTAAATGGTCCTACTGTGGTTTTGTAAGATATTGGGGGAAACAGATGTCCCAGAGTGGAACAGCTGGTATCAATGCCGTTAGTCAAGCTCATCATGCAATTATAGCCTACTGTGTCGTTTGGAAAGAGTGGCGCTGGGACTGTTACTAAACTGGGGCGAGCAGATGCACATGCTACACAGTCCCCTTCACTCTGTTCTCGCGCTACCTGAGCTACCCAGGATACCCACAAGTTTTCTTCAGAGTACCCGGTAGCCATCCGTACTACATCTGCCGGTTTCAATAGAGAGTAGTCTATAACCTTAAAGGTAGATCCCAGATCCGGTTTAGTCGCCGGGGCTGGAGTGGACACAGTGGCTAATGCGGTGAGGTTTTGAGGACGAGCCGGGTGTAAGTTTAGTTTTATTAGGCCCATAGGGTCCTTTCCTGTAATATCTAACCCTAATAAGAAATAGAAGGAGTTTTCGGTATAGTTCCAACAATGTCCACTTGGGCGGTTAGGATACGGATTGGCTGTTAATTGTAGGACACTCATTGTTAATGGGTTTGTTTGTGCACTAAAATCCCTCTGTATACAAAAGTACCCTGCCGTTTTTATCTTTCCTTCCGAGGTCGTCGTTTGCGGGTTAAAGTCTCGATTGGTGGCCTGCCAGACATGGTTCCAGCTAGGACACCAAACCTGGCTCCCTGGCCACCCCAGCTGGCAGAGATATACGTCATACCCTCTATACGAAGTTGGCTTGCCTCCACAAGGAATTACGCTACATAGGTCAAATTGGAATGCCGAGGTTGAATTTAGGGTGTAATCTAACTCAATTCCCCCATATTTCTGTATACACTTATCCTTTTTTGCGTTCCTCGTTTCTCACGAGAGAACGGGCTAAGGGGTGTCACTGCCTGACTCTGTTCATGCTGACCGATAATAACACTCCTCTATTACCAAATAGTAGCATGATTTAACACTAAAACCTAGTGGTGCCTGTGTGTATTAAATTTAGCAAACCTAAAGCAAAGTAAATAGCAAATATTACAGATAGAAAAACGAAAAAGTTCAGTTGACACGTTGTCATGGAGATGGTGGGTCTGGCGACGTCGTCTTCTTCGGGTGTTGGTTTTAACGAGCTCAGGTATACTACCTTCCCTCCAGTGCCACCAGGGGATTATTCTGCCCCTTGTTGGTCGGTGGTCTTTTCTTCTGTACCAGCCGGTACAGTGCATGATGCTTTCAGGTCCTGATGCACCTCACTCAAGGAGCGTTGTGGTTCTGCTGCTGCCGCACACTGGCTCCAATGGTACCAAGTGTCGCCTTTCCCCTTCAGTCGGATGGCGTGGGATGTTCGCTCCACCACCTGGTATGGACCTGTCTAGCGAGGTTCGGACCACTTCCGCTTGATGACCTTCAGCACCACCCAGTCTGTCTCCGGCGCTGCCAGGGCCTCCGCGTAGCCGAGTCGATCGGTCACCTGTTTGGCGAATGCTGAAACGAGACTTTGCAATTCACGGAAATACTCTCTGTTGGTTAGTGGTTGGTCATCATTTTTCATACCAGGCAGGCTAGACTGTGGCCCTGGCAGAGCCCTTCCCGTTTGCAACTCAAAAGGCGTGAAACCTGTGCTCTGATTCACAGAGCTCCTAACAGACATCAAGCCTAATTGTAGGGCGTCAACCCAATTCATTTTGGTCTGTGCACAGATTTTGGCCAATTTGTTTTTTATAGTCTGATTTATTCTTTCTACTTTCCCTTGTGACTGGGGATGGTAAACTGTACCAAACTTGTGTTTCAAACCCAGCATTGATTCAACCTTCTGCAAATCCTGATTCTTGAAATGTGTTCCGTTATCTGACCTGATTTTCTCCGGGAACCCATGTCTCGGGATGTACTGATTTATCAAAAACTTAATTACCGTCTTACTGTCTTCCTTCTTCGCAGGCCATGCCTCTGGCCATCCTGTATATGCATCCACACACATCAACACATACCTATACCCTCTTGCCATGGTAACCATATCTGTATAATCGATTATGATTTCTCTTCCGACTCTGGGTTCTAGAGGATATCTTCCAGGATGTGGTTTCACCGTGGGTCTGGCATTGTACTGTGTACATATTTTGCAGGTGGTCACATAGTGTTTGGCCATGTCTTTCGGATAAGGATGCCACCAATGTTCCAGATTCCTCATCATCTGAGCCACACCCACATGTCCCACACCGTGTGCTTCAGCTAAAGCGGTCTGTCTACCGTCCGGTGGCAAAACGAGACGCCCATCCGGGCCTCTCCACAAACCATCCACTTGTGTGGCCCCTCTAGCTTTCCACATGGTTTTCTCCTGTGGCGACGCTGCTGCTTGTCCATTTTTGAGTGCACTCAGATCAGATAGCTCTTCTGCCTCTGAACACACTACTATTGCTTTTGTTACGTATCCTGCCGCCTTCTTTGCGGCTTGATCAGCTGCGTCATTGCCTTGTCTTACTCGTGTGTTGACTTTGTCATGTCCTTTGCATTTTATTACTGCTACCTCATTTGGGAGTAATAATGCATTTGCCAGTTCTCTCATTTCAGTTTCATGTTTGATGGGTTTTTTGTTGGTCGTCAGAAAGCCTGTCCTTAACCATTGTTTTAATTCTACATGGACCGCGCCAGTTGCATACGCGGAGTCTGAATAAATGTTTACTCTCTGTACTTCACCTATTTTTAGGGCCGCTATAAGGGCCAGCACCTCCGCTCTTTGGGCTGATTGCTGTCCCTGTATTCGTTCCGCGCTTCGTGTGACGAACTGTCCTTGTAGATCCTCTACCACCGCGAAGGCAGCTTTTAACCCTTCCTTCTCATCTCTAAAGCAACAGCCGTCTGTGTACAAGTCTCTGGCACCATCAATTGCTTGTGCCTGCAAGTCAGGTCGCACTTTTTCATCCCTATATATTATGTCCACGCATGTGTGAGGTTCTCCTGTTCCCATTTGATCGGCCATATTTATTCCTTCATGTGTGAATGTTAGATTCGGGGCTTCGAGTACATGACTCAGTCTTCGTTGTCGTAACGCCGTTAATGTGAATGCTTGTGAGTTGACATATGCTACCACACTGTGTGACGTCAAAATGTGTAATTGATGGCCCATGACGACATGGGCCGTTTTCTGAATGATTTTAGCCAAACCTGCTGCGTGTCGAGTGCAGTCATGATGTCGTTTTTCCATTTCGTCTAACATGACGCTTACATACATTAATACTATCCTATCTCCCCCTTTTCTCTGGAACAAAATGCCGTTGGCACAGGCATTTGTGACAGAGACATCGAGACAGAACGGTAACGAGTAGTCTGGAATGGCCAATTCAGCGGCGGACGAAAGTGCCTGTTTAAGATTGATAAAAGCTTCTTCCGCCTCCTGGGTCCAGTCAAGAGACGCTGAGAGATTCCGCATACCCTGTTCTTTCACGAGGTTGCGCAATGGGGTCGTCAGTCCAACATAGTCAGCAATATACGACCTACTATAGCCTGTGAGTCCTAAAAACGACAGCATGTCTTTTACTATCATGGGTTTTGAATGATGCAAAATGGTGGATTTATGCTGTGGAGAGAGGCTAGTCCCCTTCTGAGAAATTACCCTTCCCAAAAAAGAAACCTGCTTTCGACAGACTTGCAGTTTGTTTTTGCTGACTTTGAATCCCCCTTTTGCCAAATGAATCAGAACGAGTTGGGTCGCTTGTAGGCATAACGTGGCCGTTGGTGCAGCAAGTAGCAGGTCGTCTACGTACTGAACCAAAGTCACTTGGACGGGTAAGGGACAGTCGACTAACAGTTCCTTGAGGGTCTGATTAAACAGTCCAGGGGAGAGGGCAAAACCTTGTGGTAGGCGGGTGTATCTAAGTCGTTGTCCTTGGAAGGTAAATGAAAAAATATCCCGTAACTCCTTGGCCAAAGGTAAACAGAAGAACGCATTAGCCAAATCAATACAGGTGAACCACTGTTGTTCCGGAGCCAAATTTGTGAGCGCAACATATGGGTTAGGAACTGGTACTGTGGGAGTAAGAAGGATGTCATTAATCGCCCTCAGATCATGTGCCATGCGATATTTACCTGTCCCTTTCTTTTCAACCGGCAAAATGTGCGTGTTCCATTCGGAATGTGATTGCTCCAGGACCCCTGAGTGGAGAAGGCCCAGGATTGTGTCAGCTATCCCCTCCTCAGCTTGAGGCTTATGCGGATACTGCCTGATCCAGATAGGATTGTCGTCCTGTATCTGGAAAGTGACCGGCTAGCATTGTACCATGCCGACGTCCGTCGGGCCATTTGCCCATAAACTAGCAGGAAGTCCGGCAAGTATGTTGGTGGCCTCTGGGTGATCTGTCTGCTCGCGACCATGACGTCTGGACAACTGTGCATGTTCAAAGATTACCCGATCAGTTCCTGAAACTAAAATACGATAAGTGTTAGTCGTATTCGAATATTGGACTTGTGGCAGCGGTGTGTCTACCCAATCCGTTTGCTGTATTGCCCTTTTAACAATGCTCCCAAGTTCCTTGGCCTGATGTTGAGGATGCAGCGCCAGAGAAACGTGTGGCGACGCCTCGTCATCCATCATGTACCAGGAAGTCTGTTCAGGTGTTAAGTTAACCGCAGCAGCCACACCCTCTGGTGCAACATAAATGTATTGTGTGTCAATTTCCCAAGTCTGCCCTTCAAGGCAGCTTTGATATTTATCCTGATACCAATCAGTTTGTGCTCTATCATAGAACAGTGTGACATGTGGTGGATCCGGAGGAGAGACGTAGGGCTCGATCTGAGCTATCCAGGGTTTCCAGAGAGAGTAAGCCGAAAGAACGCTACCCTGCCCCGGCGTTTGTGGTTGTATAGTTCCCCAGTATATGTCGACACATTGTTCGGTTACAGGTTGCAGCAGATATTGTCCAGCTGAGGCTGGGCCGTTCGAGCATGGCAGTCGAGTACCGTCCGGTAGAGTGACAACCAGTCCATCAGCACAACACAGGATGGATGCTCCCATTTTAATGAGCATATCCCTCCCCAGGAGATTCATAGGGACCATGGGAGAATGCACAAAGGGATGCACAAAAGTCTGTGGGCCAATTTTTGTTAACAGGGGTTTGGTAATCGGCAGAGTTTGTTTTTCCCCAGAGAAGCCCACAAGTGTGATGGTGTTTGAAGATAGAGAACCGGGAGGTAATGATTTTATCGTTGAGCACGTGGCCCCCGTGTCAACCAAAAATGGCAATTTGGCCGTTCCTACTTGTACAGACAACATTGGTTCTGCCGTGGGATTGTTGTCCGTGTGGTTCTCAGGGGTGTGTCAATATTGGCTGGACTCCTCCCAGCCACCCTCCCACTGTGGAAACTGGCCGGGATCATTGTTGCTGCCCTCTGGTGGGGCCTCGTCAGTGGCACGCCAAGGAGGACATGGAGGTCGTCGTCCTCCAGATGCACGGCCTCTGGCCCGGAAACGTGACGGACCGCCCTGTCCTCTGGGGCAGTCTCTGGCCCAGTGTCCTTGGTCACCGCATACAAAGCAACCCTCCCTCGACTGACCACGCCCTGTACTGCCCTTTCCATGCCCTTCTCGGAACCTGCTGCCACCCCTCACGAATCCCCTGCCACGCCCACTGCCCCTCGTTTGTTGTGGGTGTGGTGGCACCCATGGAATGTGATCAGAGTGGAATGAGTCGGGCGTGTATGCTGCGGCAACCATCACCTTCCCAGAGTCCTTATTAGACTTCTTTTTGTCTCGCATCAGATAATTGTAATTTCAGTAGTTGTGTCTGTAATTCTTTAAGATCCTCTGTCTCTTTTTGAGTTTGGTCTTGTGCACGAGTCAAATGATGTATGAGATGTTTTTCCCAATTAGTCGACTCCGCCCCTAACATATCCGGATTATTGACCATAGCCACTCTGACTTCCTCCGGAACTCCCTCCAGTACCGCCTGTCTAAACCATTCACGTTGTGTACCTTCTTTGCCAGGGTGCATGCCTGTATATTTTAACCATAAATCTTTGCCGTTGTCAATGTATTCTCGCGGATTTTGCTTAGGAACCCACCTCATTTTGGGCATGGCGGCTGCGCTGGGCAATGGGTATTTTTCCCTTAAAAACTGACCAATCAGAGTGCTCAGCGCCAAAAATGGAGTATCATCACAAGTTACCCCCTTCGGACATAGGTGGTAGTTTTTCAACAATGGCGCCAAGGTCTCCCTGACTATAAGGTTTATATTGTCCTCTATTGTTATTTGACGTCACCAGCGGATAATTGCCATGTGCCCCTCCGGAAAGATTTTCCTGATGGGTTGTGCGATTTCTGGCCGCAACCCTGCTACCAATAGTATTTTCCAGGGCTTTAACAGTGGCTGTTGATTCCCAAATTCTCTCCTGTAAAGCAGACCTCTCGCGTTCTAGTATTTCTGTTACAGAAGGAGACTGACGGGCAGATGCCGGATCGTTATTGTCCCAGGATCCTAACAGATCCATAGAGACAGGAACGACATTCCCAGTCTGTTCTTCTCCCCCTTTCCCCCTAAAGGCGGCCCATCCTCGACCTGTTGAATCGAGTGGTGGTAAAGGAGTATTAGAGCTCAGTGTGGGGAAGTCTGTAGGCTGCGACGGTGGCTGTGCTGTTGGAGCGGGGGCAGTGGTGAGTGGTGGAGGTTGGGGTTGGGTCTGTTGCTTCAGTGTCGAGTGGTACTTTTGTAATTCATTTTCTAACTTTGCCCATTCTTCGGCTTGTTTTTCACGTTGTTTGCGCGGATCAAATGGAACAGTGTCCATTCCGCCTGAGCTGGTATTAACCGTCGGTGGCGGGGGTGGAGGTGGCCACGAGGCCCCTCCTGTTGCCTGTGAGATGGAGCCTGTTTGTAGGCTTGAGGTGTTACTAGCAATATCCTGTGTGTACACTTCCTCCTCTTCACCGACCGTGAGGGTGCCCTCAGTAATATACAATGTTGGATACATGCCAGGGGTTTCTGAAATTTGAGTCGTGGCTGAAGGGGAATACGGAGGTGGACATGACGAAGCTGTGGCAGAAATGGCGAGTTGTTTTTTAGTGGGTGTAGTTTTTTTGTGTAAGTGTTTTGTACTTTGCCAGTAAAACCCTAGTTCCGACCACTCCCTTCTATATTCCTCCAGAGCTTCCACTTTTTTCTTATATCCGGAACGTTTCATTATTCCTGCATTCTTACCCTTGTCGTTCATTTCATCCCTTGTCACCCGACTTTCACACTCCTTCTCCCATAACCACTTGCCCAATGATCCTTTCTCAGCCATTTCTTTCCCTTTTCTCTTCACCAACCCTTCCACTTTAACTCTTATCTCTGACAATTTCTTTTCTTTCCCTTTCGGTCCGAGGGTGGTATCCGCTACTTTCATCATATTGTCTAACTGGACTGCAAATGACGTCCATCTGGAGTTGGGGTTAACCGGACCCCAACCTCCATCGTCCTGCTCGGGATCAAATTCTCTGTTCATTATTTTCTTATATGATTACTGTCTTCTGAACCTTATTCTGAGACGGTGACTCATCCACGGCCAATCAGCTCTTGCTGATCCTGCTGACTTTGTTCGTTACAGATCACCTCTGATTGGAACAGCCAGGACACCGTGTTATTCGTTCACTTCGCTCTTATTGTGAGTCAGAAAACAGCAAGCCTGATATTTAATTATTCCAAAATGGCGCCTAAGTATCTCACTCTAAATATTCTGGTGACGTATATGGTGCAACCATAAATGAAATTATAACACTTCGCTGCTCTCGTCAACGGGGGTCATTGCCGGTAATGCCGTTCTAGTAAAGGAAGCTTCTACACAGACTCACGTCTGTGCGCCTTCACTCTCGGGGTTACCCCAGAACGTGCACCACTTTTCCCGTTTCAGATAAAAACAGCGACAGAATTACACCTCCCTCTGTTGTCCCACAGAAATGTGTATTCCTCAGAACCTGAGTCTGATGTCAAAGTGGATATACACACAAACCTCCCACACTTCGTTAAACACACATATGAGTCCCAGACTCAGCTTATAGCAAAATTTGTGATGTCTCTGTGAGCTAAAACTCACTTATAGAATTCGGGGTATCCTCAGTTCCCCGGGCCTCTAACCCAGTAACCTCCTAGGTTTTGTCCGTATCCTCGTCAGAATAACGGTGGGGTCAACCACGACCCAGGACCATTCTCAGTTTACCATTCTCAGTTTTGCCATTATCTCAATTTAAATAGTTTACTCACTGTGGCGCAGGCAAGACACAATGTTTTAGAATGCCCAATGTGCAGAGTTTCGATTAAACAGGTTCTGCTTACCTTTACTGATGTGCCGGCTTGTGTCTCACGCTGTTCCCCGTGAAGAAACCTTTTGGGTCGAATTTGCCTTCTCCTCCTTCCGATCCCGGACGAGCCCCCAAATTGTTGAGATCAACCTGCAGTTGCCTCCCCGGGTTCGTTGATCGGAGGATGGAAGAAGAGATCTTGAGACAATGGCTTGAGATCACACCAATATCTTTATTGGAGCACTTTGCAAAGCGGAGACAAGTTCTGATACAACACCAACAGGGTCATACATCAGACGAGTCTGTTGTGGTCTAAGAGTAGCGGCTTTAAATACACTGGTGGGCTGATGGTAACGCCCCCAAGGTAAAAAGGTGGCAACAGACGTTAATCTGCCTAGCAACATCTTATAACACTAAAGGCTGAGAGAAGGGATTTAGTGCATGTCCCTATATGGCTATCTAGAGAGACAGATGTGTCTGTGTTTGCAACACACAAACTTGTTAGTTAATGAATATGTGTGTGTGTGCCTAAAATGAGGAAATGAGCATTTCCTCTGTTTGTTAGAATCTTGAGGTGATGGGTGAATGGGCCGAGATCTCTATCTTCCTCTCTTTTCTGTGAGGCTCTGTGATGCAAGTTTATTATCAGCTCAACCAGCAAGGACTAGTCTCATTCCAGGGGTTTATGTACCAACTTCAGTTTAAAGCCACATGAAGAGAGCAGCTCATTTCTCTTATTTCCACAATCCTGAAAAAATTTAATAAATAAATGGATAAAACAGTAAAGATTTGAAGGCCAGCCGAACACACACAAAATAACTGCACTACAAGATGCAATTTAAAAAAAACAAAGACCAAAAAGAATCCAAAAAAGATGAAACAAGAAGGGTATGAGGATACGGAGTATTGGATGAAGGCTGTGGAGAAAAGAAAAAGTAAAAGACAGATACTTGCTAAAGCAAAAGAGGTGCTGGTTTATATGAAGCAGGATGATGAGACAGGGCCAGTGACAGGAAGACAGGAGAGACATAGGGATGAGGAAAGTGAAGAAAAAGGAGCTGCTGCAAAGCCAATGGTTGCTGCAGGGCCAAAGGTCGTAGTGCAGGGATTATGTAAGTATTTTCTTTCAGGACAGGAAGAGGAGATTTACTACCAAGGAAGTAGGGGTAGAGGAGGTTTCAGAGAGAGCATAACAGACAGGGACACAGGGGAAGTGCTGTTAAATTATCAGGACCTGCTCTCTATGCATAGTATAAAACCAGAGGTCATTTTGTATGTGAACGGTAAACCTATTACATTTTTATGTGAAATAGGTGCCTACAGGACTACCTGCAGATAACTAATAGATAGATAGATGGATAAATAAATAGATAGATAGATAGATAGATAACTTTACTTATCCCAGAGGGGAAATAAGGTCATCGTAGCAGCGGTACAAAACAATCAGAAGTAACATAAATAAAAAAATAATAATAAAGAATGAATAAAATACAATATAAAATACAAAATATGAACTATAATAAGAGTACTGTATCGCAGATACATACTATATTACAATATACTATGTTGATACCAGGGTTTAAACCAAATCAAACAAGTGTCACTGTGAGATCTGCCAGTGGAAAGCTGACTCAGGTGCCAGAGACAGAACCCATGTGGATAAGAGACTCAGATCCATCTGGACTGTCTTGTCAGCTGTCCATCTTAATGTTTCCAGAATGTCCAGTCAACCTTTTGGGCAGAGACGCTTGTTGTTGTTAGGACTAGCACGAATACCTACACCTGGACCAGATAGAGAATACGAAGCTAAACTAGGGAAAGACACTCCTGCTAAAATCACTGTAACTTATTTGTATGGAGATTCAGAAATTACAGCAGTCTGGTGAAAATTCCAACCTGTATCGGATGTGGACCCCACCTCACATCTCCCTGTATAAAAGTAAAAATCAACAATGGAAAGATTTGGGTAAAATAGTGCAAATGGGGGAGAGTGCAACAGACTGTGTTGCCAGATCAGTAAACACGTGGTATAGCTAAAATACAGATCTGACCAGAAAAGCATTGTTTTGGACAGTACAAGTACAGGGAGGTACTCATCTGGACCAAAGAGCTCAGTGAAACATCATGTTAGTGGAAAATGAGGAAGAACTGCTAAAAAGTGTTCCAGATAAATTATGGTCTAAAGGACCAACTGATGTGGGATTAGTAAAAGGAGCATTATCAGTGCAAATAAGACCTAAAACTGAGTACAGACCATGTGTGAGACAATATCCATTAAAACAGGATGCACAAGAGGGAATAAAACCTGTAATTGAGGATTTAATTGCTGCAGGAGTAATAATTAAATGCGAAGACTCCGCCTGCAACACTCTATTTTTCCAGTAAAAAAGCAAGCACCATCTGATGGATGGCGCATGGTGCAAGATTTACAAGCAGTAAATAATGCTGTAATTCAAAGAGCTCCATGTGTTCCTGACCCTCATACGCTGCTAAATACTTTGAGACCAGATGCAAAAGTGTTCACTGTAGTAGATATCAGTAACGCATTCTTTTCGGTGCCAGTAGAAAACAAAAAGTCAATTCTGGTTCGCCTTCACCTTTGGGGGGAAAAGATACACATATACCAGACTTTCCCAAGACTGAGGGTCCAACTATTTACTCTCAAGTGATGAGTGCAAGTATGGCTAAATTCCAACCTCCAGGGGGAAGCCAAGTGCTCCTGTATGTAGATGATATTTTACTGGCCTCCCCTGATATGGAAACATGAAGAAAAGACACAATAGCACTCTTGAAATATTTAGCTGAAGAAGGTCATAAAGCAAGCAAAAACAAGCTTCAGATGTGCAAAGAACAGATAAAATACTTGGGACACAATCTTAGTGCAGGAGGACGAACAATAGTGGAAGACTAAAACGGCAATCCTCCAAGCTCCTAAACCAGTGACTAAAAAACAGATGATGTCCTTTTTAGGATTGACAAATTATTGTAGATCTTGGGTGCCTAACTATGCCGAAATAACAGCACCCTTGAGTGAATTAATGTATAAAGAAGATCTAAAAATGACATCCCCATTATGCTGGAATGCAGAGGCTGAAGAAGCATTCTGCAAAATAAAACGAGTTTTGGTATCTAGCACAGCACTAGCATTACCAGATTATGGGAAACCTTTTGTTCAAATGGTAGATTGCAAAGGATATTTTATGACCTCTGTATTAGCTCAACAACATGGAGACAAACTGAAACCTATAGCATATTTTTCATCTAAACTAGACAGTGTAGCATGTGCACTGCCTCACTGTGTAAGAGCGGTCATAGCAGCCTCCGCGGCTGTAGAAACAAGTGCTACAATAGCTTTGTTTCATCCACTGGTTTTGAAAGTGCCACATGCTGTGTCTGTGCTATTACTACAAACAAATATGACATTCCTGTCACCGGCTAGACATCTGTCTTGCATGTCTACTTTGCTGTCACAACCCCATCTGACCATTGAAAGACTCTGAATCCTGCTACGTTGTTACCCCTCCCAGAGGATGGTATACAACATGATTGCCAGGAACTAGCAGAACAGACAGCTAAAAGCAGAGCCGATCTGAGAGACCAACCATTACAAAAGGGAGAGGTGATATTTGTAGATGGTTCTTCTAAAAAGAATGACCTAGGTAAAACCCTGACAGGATATGGAGTTGTAACTCATACAATGGTGCTAAAAGCAGAACAACTCCCATCACATTATTCAGCACAGGCTGCTGAATTAAATAGCACTAACTGAAGCATGTAAATTAATGAAAAACAAAGAAGTAACTATCTATACTGATAGTCAATATGCATATGCTACAGTTCATACTTTTGCACAATATTGGAAGAACAGAGGCATGATAACCTCAACAGGGAAACTAGAAACACATGTTGAACTTTTAACAAATCTATTGCAAGCAGTGCAACTTCCAAAAGCATAAGCAATATGTAAATGTGCAGCACATACGTCTGGCACGGATAGTGTTTCCCTAGGAAATGCATTTGCAGACGAAACAGCAAAAGCAGCAGCAACAGGTCACACAACTGTGTTGACAGTGCAAGAATGCACAACTCTAGATCAAACTACATTAAAAGAAATGCAAGAACAAAGTCCACAAAATAAATGAGAAGTTTGGATAAAAAATGGAGCAAAATTACAAGGCAACATATATATAATTAGAATACAAACCTATCCTACCAAGAAACTTGTATAAATGGGCGGCAATATTGAGCCATGGGTTAACACATGTCTCAACAGGAGGGATGGTAGGACAGATACACCAATATCATACTACCTATGGATTCAACTCTTATTCAAAAAATTTCTGTAGAGTCTGTATGTCTGATGTGTGCCAGGCACAATCCACAAGGTAATCTGAGACCGCGTAGAGGAGAGTTCCCTACACCTAAATATCCATTCCAAATAATCCACATGGATTTTATAGAATTAAACCAAAGTGAAGGGAAAAAGTAGTAAAAAGTAGTCCATTCATAATAGATGCATTTTTAAAATGGATTGAACTTTTTCCAACCACTCATCTAGACGCTTTGACGGTGGCAACGGCACTCTGTAAAGACATTATTCCCAGGTACGGGATACCTGAGAAAATCTATAGTGATAATGGAACTCATGTTGTAAACCAGATAGTAAAAAATATAATATAATATAATGTTTCATATCAATCTGAAGAATTATTGTGCTTACCAACCACACAGTGCTGGCCTAGTAGAAAGAATGAACTGAATGATTAAAAATTGATTAAAGAAGTGCATTGAAGAAAAAAAAAGGGAAGACATGGACACAATGTTAAGATTTAGTAAAATTATACATAAATATCATCTGTACTTTTTAAATTAATACCTTATGAAATGTTCTTTGAAAAACCTTTCTGTCCCCCAGCAGGAACTCCAACTAGTGGAACTGGGAGACTGCTGGGTGCTAATAAGAATCATAAAAAAGAAACATTGGTATTCACCTAAGTGTGAAGGGTCGTATCAGGTATTGCTGACAACTCCCACAGCAGTAAAGATAGCAGAATGATTAACATGGATCCATTTAACACACTGCAAAAGGGTCATTTTGGTTGAAGACCCCGTTAGGGGAGGTGAGCCAAAATCTGATAATAGGGTGGATTCAGACGTTTAGAGGCTGGATAGACCTGAAAGTCAGTGAAGCGTCTATAAGACACCAAACCAAGTAGAGGAGATACATTTAGCCAAAATGATCCAAAGATGGTTAGGAGATGCCATTTATTGCTGGGTGACATCTATCTGTTTAATTATAATGATCCTTCATTCCTGATAAATCTATGCAGAGAGGAATGGTTCCAGGCGGCAACAGGTATATCTGGAGATAATAACAATTGGTTATTAATGGTTGAACAAGCTGCTAACATGTCTAAACAGAATTGTGTAGCTTGTATAAGTCCTAGACCCCTCTTACAAATAATCCCAGCTATAATTACCTAAACATGTGTAGCTGATAAAATGAATAACACAAATCCTACGGCAAATGTAGTTACTGGGATCCTATTTTCCTGACCACTGCGGTCGACCTTAAGAAAGTAATGTTTTCTAAAAAAGTAGCACCAGGCCATTTTACATGTATAAACATGACTGAAGGAGAAAAACGACTAGGCAATCTCTCAAAAGAATGGTGTCAAATAATTGTGCCCGTAGACGGACAATTTAAACCCGTGACACGAAGCGACATCTGGTGGTGTGGGGACGAGAGATTGTTTGATAAATTACCGAGAGATGTGACAGGATACGGAATGTCTCATAACATTGCTCTTGCCAATATCTATTCATCCTATGTCAGCTGCAGATTTAGCAGCTCATCGATCCATTGTAATGAACGGTGGCAACGTGTGAAAAGATTTGCGAAATTGATAGATGTAAAAGATCCAACATACATTGATGATATAGGTGTTCCACGAGGGGTGCCAGATGAATATAAAGAAGCCAATCAGATATCTAATGGTTTAGAATCTATGTTTTGCTTGTGGTGTACAGTTAACAATAACGTTGACAGAATCAATTACATCCACTACAACGTGCAAAAGCTAGGAAATTGGACACAAAGTGGTTTTGAAGCAGTTCACGATCAATTAGTTGCAACTTCCCTTATGGCATTCCAAAACCGAATAGCCCTGGACATGCTATTGGCCGAGAAAGGAGGGGTATGTGCAATGTTTGGTGAACAGTGCTGCACTTTCATCCCTAACAACACTGCTGCTGATGGCAGCCTCACCAAGGCCATAGCAGGGCTCCGTACTCTCAACAGTAAGATGAAGGAGCACTCTGGAGTCGATACCACTATGTGGGACTCCTGGATGGATGCTTTTGGGAAGTATAGAACTTTGGTGTCCTCTGTCCTTGTCTCAATAGCGGTTTTTGCTGCTATTTTAACCTTGTGTGGCTGCTGTTGTGTTTCCTGTCTGCATGCTTTGCTTAACCGTCTCATTACTACAGCTATTTCACCCATGGAGAACAAAATGGAGCAGCTGTATTCTTTGCTTGGCAGCGATCCCCAAAGTGATGATGAAAGCAATGATGACGACGACAAGAAAAATCCTTTTGATTTGCCGGAACTGCATCCTGATCCAACCGACTATGACTCTGAAATGTATTAAGAAACTTCTGAGTGTAAATGTATTTGTGCTCATGAAAATGACCTCACGGCTGAAAATCAAACAAGAAGTGGCTGACTAAAAGTGAAATGAGAATTTGAGCAAATATGTGATCAACAGGAGGGAAATGTTAGAATAATTGTACATAAAGTAATCCCATATTCACTCCAATTATCTTTACATGTAAACTAACATTACTTGGTGTGTGTGTGTATAGCCAATTTGTGTAGAGTTGTTTTGCATGTCGAAGAAATCAGATAAGCGTGACTGTTGATGAGTCACCAAAAAGGTATCTGTGAAAAAACAGACACTGCTCAACTGATTAATGACAGGACATGTTTTAAGGAAGAACAACATGTGCCCCCTCTTCCTTAGAGTTGTAAACTCATAAAGACAATGAATTGTCCATATGTGACGAGTTGCAGCTGTGTGCCCCCTCACCTTAAGAGTTGTAACTCATTGTAACTTGGAACCACCGAAAGGAAATAAAAACAAAGGGCTCGGCAGAGTGTGCTTCAGAGCGGTAGGAGATTGTAACTGAACGCATCTCTGTCCGTTCTCTTTGCAAGTAAAACATATAACTCTTGTCTTTCTCTCTTTTGTTAAGTTTTGGATGTTTTAGGTTGCTTGAACCTGACATATAAATATAAATAGCTATAAATAGCTATATATATAAATATATATATAGATATAGATATATACATATCTATATATATATATATATATATATATAGATATATAAAATTGTATAAAACACTTTTTAACTTTGCTATTAAGTTTTCAAAACTTTTAGACTGAAATCACACCTTATTCTATGGATGAAAATGAGGTCATCAGCCTTTAATAGCCAAACCCTGATCAGCCAATCATTGAGCGTCCATGGCCTTATCACAACTCTACAAATTATTCTAAGTATGTGTGTGAGCGAAATAATTAATAATATCTTGGCTAGAAATTGTGTGTTTTATCTATTTTGGGAACATTTATTGGCTGCAACGATTTAAAACTCTGCGCTTTTACGCACGTAAGTCACACCTTTAGAGAAGAAGTATTAAACACGCACTTTTCCTTTGCGCTCCCTTTGTTCTCCCTTTAAGTTTCAAGATGCCAGCGTGTCCAATGTGCAAGAGAGTTATCGTGGGTCTCTCCCGTCACTTAACGGACATCCACCGCGTGATTAATAAAGACGAGAAAAGGATTCTGCTGAGTTTTGCCTGCCAGCGGGTAAACATCCGAGTCACTGCCTGTCCCGTGTCGGGCTGCAGCTACAAGCAGACCCGTTTGGACTGTCACATTGTCCGTACACACTCGGACCTGTCCGTCCAAGAAAGGGGGCAGATGTTACAGTTGGCACGGCAACGGGAGACCATCAAGCTTCTGGCTGCTCTGAGGGCCACAAATCCTGTACCAGTAGTCACGTCTACGATGGACCTCGACTCATCTGAGGAAGAATTGGATGAGCAACCGGATTCTCCTCTGAGGGATTGCGGGGATCCCGAATGCCACGAAAGGGCCAAGCAGTACATGCTTGAAAATAAGAAGCTCACGGAGGAAAAGGCGCAGCTCCTTTTTGAAATTGGGAAGCTGAGAAGGAAGCTGCAGGCGGCTTTAAGACAGAGGACAGGTGGCGCAAACACCAGCGCATCAGCAGATGTGGTGAGTCTCTTTGCATCTGCATTTAATTTTTTTTTTTCCTTTCTGCCTCTGTGATTGGTTTTTAATTATTATTTTTTTCCTTTCTGTCTCTGTGTATGTTTTTTTTTAATAAATTGTAATTAATAAAAAATGTTTAATAATTTTATTTATTGTTTTCCACAGCAACCTGCTGCATGTTTCGAGCAGGATGAGGAGGCTGGGCCCTCATCTGCTTATCCTGCGGGAGCAGCATCTGCACAGGTAGGCAGGAAGGGAGTGAATTTAGTCAATAGAACTATGGAATGGTGGCCAAACTCTCACATATTTATTTTCCCCATCTGTGTGCCTGTTTTAATGTCTTTGCACACTTATCTTGACAAGCTTGTGTGGAGGAGGAGGAGGAGAAGGAGCAGGAGGAGCAGCAGGAGGAGGTGGAGGAGGAGGAGGAGCAGCAGAAGCAGCAGCAGCAGAAGCAGCAGCAGCAAAAGGGGGAGAAGGTCAGGGAGAAGGAGGAGGTTGACCCTGCTGGGAAGGGTAAGAAGAGAAAGCTAACGGAAAAACCCGCCCCAACTTTGTCCTCCTTGAGTAAAGGGACGGGCCGGGGGAACACCATGAGGGAGATAATTCTCACTCCCAGCATGGGTAAGGATATAGTTTTCATCACTTTTCCATTGGTTTTGTGATCCCTTTGTGTGGATTTTAACACCTCTATTGATTGTTCATGACAGAGGCCTACCTGAAAAGTTATATGGTTCACCACGAGGGTCTGAACCCAACTACAAAGGTGCGTGAAAATGCCCTCTCCAAGATCATCAGGGTAAAGACCTTTCTTATGTATTTCTTATCTTATTATGTATGAGGCACAACACGGAGCGAATGAGCGACTGGGTCTTCCTGGATAACCCGGTCAGGCTTAGAGGGTGAGAGACAGTTATGCTTATGAAGAATGAGATACTTAATTGGATGGATGATGATGGCAATTTGGAGATGGTTACGACATCGTTGACAGTTGATGTTGATTACCTTTCTGGAGACTGTGATTACCAACTAGTCGAATCTGCTGCAACAGATGTAATTCTTTTCAAGCAGAAGGTCCCTAATTTTCTACTGGCTGGGATTTGCGGTCCAGCTTCAATTCCCGGTGAGGGAATGCTCATGTTTGAGGAGGTGCTTTGCCTTCAGTTAAAAAAGCACATGTTGGGACAGGCTATTAGTTGCTTGAATTGCATTCATGTCATTCTTCCCATTGCTGCAGTTCCCTTATCTACCAGTGGTTAGGATTTGGCCCTTTTACAGCCCTGGCCAGCCTTCCGTTCCCCAGTCAGGGAGTTCTGAGGTGACAGGAGATGCTTGTCAGAATAGAGTAAATACTGGAATTCAGAAATAAAATCTTAAATTCAAGTTTAAATGAATGCTACTAAGCAAGATTCTTTTGTTAGCGTGGTATGTTGAGCCTTAAGTCAAGACTTTAAATGATACAAAGGTGGCTCTCGCTATGTTCGTCGTGTTCTGTAGCTATTTAACCATGATAGCTCTAAAATAAATAAAATCAGTGCTTACTGCTTTGGCCTTGGGAGGAAGCTGTGTAACCAAGTGTGGGCAGCAAATGAAAGAGAAGGTTTCCCAAAAATGTAAAGGCCGACTGTATTTGACAGAATAGACACAAGTTCCACTGAGATTTGAACTAAGATCACTGGAATCAGAGTCCAGGGTGCTAAACATTACACCACACAACAAAAAACCATTATATGAGTGTCCATAACAAGTGGAAAGGCTAATCTATACTTATGGAGGTGGATGAAGATTCTGCTACATTGGAAATACGGCAAGTGAAACTTACAGCTGCAGCTATCAAAGACACACCACAAAGGAAAATCCCTGCAAGGAAAGTTAAGTTGGGCTAAATTACTATGAAAGAGAATGAGATACTTAATTGGATGAGTGATGATGGCAATTTGGAGATGGTTACGACCACGTTGACAGTTGATGTTGATCACCTTTCTGGAGACTTTGATTACCAACTAGTCGATTCTGCGGCAACAGATGTAATTATTTTCATTGCAGAAGGTCCCTTATTTTCTACTGGCTATGATTTGCGGTCCGGCTTCGAGTCCCGGTCAGGGAATGCTCACGTTTGAGGAGGTGCTTGACCTTCAGTTAAAAAAACACATGTTGGGACAGGCTTTTAGTTGCTTGATTTACATTCATGTCATTCTTCCCATTGCTGCAGTTCCCTTATCTACCAGTGGTTAGGATTTTGCTCTTTCACAGTCCTGGTCAGCCTTCCGTTCCCCAGTCAGGGAGTTCTGAGGTGACAGGAGATGCTTCTCAGAATAGAGTAAATAAAGGAATTCATGAATAAAATCTTAAATTCAAGTTTAAATGAATGCTTCTAAGCAAGATTCTTTTGTTAGCGTGGTATGTTGAGCCTGAAATCAAGACTTTAAATGACCAGAGGTGGCTCTCGCTATGTTTGTCGTGTTCTGTAGCTATTTGCCCATGATAGCTCTAAAATAAATAAAATCAGTGCTTACTGCTTTGGCCTTGGGAGGAAGCTGTGTAACCAAGTGTGGGCAGCAAATGAAATTGAAGGTTTCCCAGAAATGTAAAGGGTGACTGTATTTGACTGCATAGACATAGGTTCCACTGAAATTTTAAATCAGACTACTGGAATCAGAGTCCAGGGTGCTAGCCATTACACCACAGAACCACAAAACCATTATATGAGTTTCCCTAACAAGTGGAAAGGATAATATATATTTATTGAGTTGGACGAAGATTCTGCTACATTGGAAATACGGCAAGTGAAACTTACAGCTGCAGCTATCAAAGACATACTACAAAGGAAAATCCCTTCAAGGAAAGTTAAGTTGGGCTAAATTACTATGAAAAAGAATGAGATACTTAATTGGATGAATGATGATGGCAATTTGGAGATGGTTACAACCACGTTGACAGTTGATGTTGATCACCTTTCTGGAGACTGTGATTACCAACTAGTCGATTCTGCGGCAACAGATGTAATTATTTTCATTGCAGAAGGTCCCTAATTTTCTACTGGCTAGGATTCGCGGTCCAGCTTTGATTCCCGGTGAGGGAATGCTCATGTTTGAGGAGGTGCTTTGCCTTCAGTTAAAAAAGCACATGTTGGAACAGGCTATTAGTTGCTTGAATTGCATTCATGTCATTCTTCCCATTGCTGCAGTTCCCTTATCGTCTAGTGGTTAGGATTTGGCGCTTTCACAGTCCTGACCAGCCTTCCGTTCCCCAGTCAGGGAGTTCTGAGGTGACAGGAGATGCTTCTCAGAACAGAGTAAACACTAGAATTCATAAATAAAAGCTTAAATGAATGCTACTAAGCAAGATCCTGTTGTTAGCGTGGTATGTTGAGCCTGAAGTCAGGACTTTAAATGATACAACGGTGGCTCTCGCTATGTTTTCTAGTGTTCTGTAGCTATTTGCCCACGATAGCTCTAAAATAAATAAAATCATACTGCTTTGGTCTTGAGAGGAAGCTGTGTAACCACATGTGGGCAACAAATGAAAGAGAAGGTGTCCGAAAAATGTAAAGGGTGAATTTGACTGCATAGATATAGGTTCCACTGAGACTTGAACTCAGATCACTGGAGTCAGAGTCCAGGGTGCTAGCCTTTACACAATGGAACCACAAAAACAGTATATGAGTGTCCCTATAAAGTGGAAAACCTAATCTATACTTATGGAGGTGGATGAAGATTCTGCTACATTGGAAATACGGCAAGTGAAACTTACAGCTGCAGCTATCAAAGACACACTACAAAGGAAAATCCCTTCAAGGAAAGTTAAGTTGGGCTAAATTACTATGAAAAAGACCGAGATACTTAATTGGATGGATGATGATGGCAATTTGTAGATGGTTACAACCATGTTGACAGTTGATGTTGATCACCTTTCTGGAGACTGTGAATACCAAGTAATCGATTCTGTGGCAACAGATGTGATTCTTTTCAAGCAGAAGATCCCTAATTTTCTACCTTAGGGAAGTGGCGACCCTGGGTGTCCAATTCAGGCACCCTTCCATTGGCGGAAAAGTAAGATTTGGAGCTACACAATAAAATCCCCCAAGCCGCCCCCGGACCCCCCTTAAACCCGCGGAGTGTGCCACGATTGGGACCCCGTCGTATGTGTTGCCTTTGGACGCATTCAGCAGAGAGGGGCTCATAACACCCCAGGGCATTGCTCCACGAGGCTGAGATTGACATGGCACACTCCTAGGTAACTGAGGACAAACAGTTATCGATACCAGCCCTGTGCTCCTTAGAGGGGACAGCTTTGGAGTTGGAGGCAAAGACTCACATATGTTGTAAAGGCTTATTGGATGAATATTTACTGTGAATTGCAGCCTCATAACACCATGTCTTGGGGTTAAAAAGGCCATTTTCAGTTAAAATCAGGTGTCCACATATTATTGGCCAGTTCGAGGCTGTCACTTCGCCATAAGTTTAAACGGGTTCGGAACCCCGTGTGGACACCTTCTGTATAAAATGATTATATCACCCCAGTGCATTGCTCCATGGGGCTGAGATTGACATGGCACACTCCCAGGTAACTGAGGAGCAACAGGTATCGATACCAGCCCTGTGCTCCTTAGTGTTTCTGAGTAACACTATATTCATACTTGATTTACTGTTTTGACCGGGGTCAAAACGGGGACAGCTTTGGAGTAGGAGGCTGAGACTTACATATGTTTTGAAGGCTTATTGGGTGAATATACACTGTGAATTTCAGCCTCATAGCACCATGTCTTGGGGGTAAAAAAGGCCATTTTCAGTTAAAATCAGGTGTCCACATATTAATGGCCAGTTCGAGGCTGTCACTTCGCCATACGTTTAAATGGGTTCCGAACGTCGGGTGGACACCTTCTGCATAAAATGATTATATCTCCCCAGGGCAATGACCCAAAACGCTGAAATTCACAAGGCCCACACCTGGAGACCAAGGGAACAACATATCGTAATTCCGCTCTGAACTCCTCAGCGTTTCTGACTTACAGTTGATTCATGGTGGCATTGATAAGAATGAAACATTTCTTTAGAAATAACTTTTATTGCAAAACTCCTTAATACAAAACTATAACTTATTAATAATGAATGTGAGATGCTCCAGAACAGTGATCAACATCAACTATCAACGTGGTCGTAACCATCTCCAAATTGCCATCATCATTCATCCAATTAAGTATCTCATTCTTTTTCATAGTAATTTAGCCCAACTTAACTTTCCTTGAAGGGATTTTCCTTTGTAGTGTGTCTTTGATAGCTGCAGCTGTAAGTTTCACTTGCCGTATTTCCAATGTAGCAGAATCTTCATCCAACTCCATAAGTATAGATTAGCCTTTCCATTTGTTAGTGACACTCTCATATAATGGTTTTGTGGTTCCATGGTGTAATGGTTAGCACCTGGACTTTGACTCCAGTGATCTGATTTCAACTCTCATTGGAACCTATGTCTATGCATTCAAATACTGTGACCATTTACATTTCTGGGAAACTTCACTTTCATTTGCTGCCCACACTTGGTTACACAGCTTCCTCCCAAGGCCAAAGCAGTAAGCACTGATTTCATTTAGTTTAGAGCTATCATGGGCAAATAGCTACAGAACACTACAAACATAGCGAGAGCCACCTTTGTATCATTTAAAGTCTTGACTTCAGGCTCAACATACCACGCTAACAAAAGAATCTTGCTTAGGAGCATTAATTTAAGCTTTTATTTATGATTTACTCTATTCTGATAAGCATCTCCTGTCACCTCAGAACTCCCTGACTGGGGAACGGAAGGCTGGCCAGGGCTGTGAAAGCGCCAAATCCTAACCACTAGACGATAAGGGAACTGTAGAAATGGGAAGAATGACATGAATGCAAATCAAGCAACTAATGGCCTGTACCATGTGCTTTTTTAACTGAAGGTCAAGCACGTCCTCAAACATGAGCATTCCCTGACCGGGACTCGAAGCCGGAACTGCGAATCCTAGCCAGTAGAAAATTAGGGAGCTTCTGCAAAGAAAAGAATTACATATGTTGCTGCAGAATCGACTAGTTGTTAATAACAGTCTCCAGAAAGGTGATCAACATCAACTGTCAACGATGTCGTAACCATCTCCAAATTGCCATCATCATCCATCCAATTAAGTATCTCATTCTTTTTCATAGTAATTTAGCCCAACTTAACTTTCCTTGAAGGTATTTTCCTTTGTAGTGTGTCTTTGATAGCTGCAGCTGTAAGTTTCACTTGCCGTATATCCAATGAAGCAAAATCTTCATCCACCTCCATAAATATATATTAGCATTTCAACTTGTTAGGGAGACTCATGACATGGCTTTACGGTTCCATGGTGTAATGGCTAGCACCCTGGACTCTGACTCCAGTGATCTGAGTTTGAGTTTGAGTGGGACCTATGTCTATGCAGTCAAATTCACCCTTTACATTTTTGGGACACCTTCTCTTTCATTTGCTGCCCACACTTGGTTACACAGCTTCCTCCCAAGGCCAAAGCAGTAAGCAGTGATTTTATTTATTTTAGAGCTATCATGGGCAAATAGCTACAGAACACGACAAACATAGCGAGAGCCACCTTGGTATCATTTAAAGTCCTGACTTCAGGCTCAACATACCACGCTAACAAAAGAATCTTGCTTAGGAGCATTCATTAAAGCTTTTATTTATGAATTCCAGTGTTTACTCTATTCTGAGAAGCATCTCCTGTCACCTCAGAACTCCCTGACTGGGGAACTGAAGGCTGGCCAGGACTGTGAAAGCACCAAATCCTAACCACTAGAAGATAAGGGAACTACAGCAATGGGAAGAATGAGATGAATGCAATTCAATCAACTAATAGCCTGTCCCAACATGTGCTTTTTTAACTAAAGGCAAAGCACCTCCTAAAACATGAGCATTCCCTCACCGGGAATCAAAGCTGGACCGCAAATCCTAGCCAGTAGAAAAATAGGGACCTTCTGCTTGAAATGAATTACATCTGTTGCCGCAGAATCGACTAGTTGTTTATCACAGTCTCCAGAAAGGTGATCAACATCAAATGTCAACGTGGTCGTAACTATCTCCAAATTGCCATCATCATTCATCCAATTAAGTATCTCATTCTTTTTCATAGTAATTTAGCCCAACTTAATTTTCCTTGAACGGATTTTTCTTTGTAGTGTGTCTTTGATAGCGGCAGCTGCAAGTTTCACTTGCAGTATTTTCCAATGTAGCAGAATCTTCATCCACGTCCATAAATATATATTAGCCTTTCCACTTGTTAGGGACACTTATAAAATGGCTTTGAGGTTCCATGGTGTAATGGCTATCACCCTAGATTCTGACTCTAGTGATCTGAGTTGAAGTCTCAGTGGAACCTATATCTATGCAGTCAAATACAGTGACCCTTTACATTTTTGGGAAACCTTCACTTTCATTTGCTGCCCACACTTGGTTACACAGCTTCCTCTCAAGACCAAAGCAGTATGATTTTATTTATTTTAGAGCTATCATGGGCAAATAGCTACAGAACACGACAAACATAGCAAGAGCCACCTTTGTATCATTTAAAGTCCTGACTTCAGGCTCAACATACCACGCTAACAACAGGATCTTGCTTAGTAGCATTTATTTAAGCTTTTATTTATGAATTCCAGTATTAACTCTATTCTGAGAAGCATCTTCTGTCACCTCAGAACTCCCTGACTGGGGAAAGGAAGGCTAGTCAGGAATGTGAAAGCGCCAAATCCTAACCACTAGACGATAAGGGTACTGCAGCAATGGGAAGAATGACATGAACGCAACTCAAGCAACTAATAGCCTGTCCCAACATGTGCTTTTTTAACTGAAGGCAAAGCACCTCCTCAAACATGAGCATTCCCTCAGCAAGAATCGAAGCTGGACCGCAAATCCTAGCCAGTAGAAAACTAGGGACCTTCTGCAATGAAAAGAATCACATCTGTTGCCGCAGAATCGACTAGTTGTTAATCACAGTCTCCAGAAAGGTGATCAACATCAACTGTCAACGTGGTCGTAACCATCTCCAAATTGCCATCATCATCCATCCAATTAAGTATCTCATTCTTTATCATAGTAATTTAACCCAACTAAACATACCACGCTAACAAAATAATCTTGCTTAGTAGCATTCATTTAAGCTTGAATTTAAGCTTTCATTTATGAATTACAGTATTTACTCTATTCTGAGAAACATCTCCTGTCACCTCAGAACTCCCTGACTGGGGAACGGAAGGCTGACATTAATAAGGAAGCAACTAAAATATTTTATAATAATTACCCAGAAGGGATATTTTAGCTTTCTGTCTTTTGATGTGCTGTTATTCATTATTATTTCAGTTACTTTAAAAGGCTCCTTTAAATGCCTTGTTATAAATATATTTTTAAGAGGGTTATGTTCATAAGATTAAATCTACAAATGTTTAATATTAATCAAGGAAGAAATTTCAACTGGAAGACTGACAACGACTCAGCTAACAGCCAATATGTGCATAGCAGTACATACACAAGTTCGATCTAAAAATCAAGGAGTGTAAAGCACTATAGTAATAGATAGATTTTTGTTTTCCTCAGTTATAATTGTTATTTCCCTCTTGAACTTCCCATATTCTTTGGAAACAATAGAAATAAACATAATCTAGCTCCTATTCACAGATGAATGCATTTTTTTGTACATAAAAACTTCTAATTTTGTAACTCAGCATCTGAAATGTTTTATTGTTATTTTAAATATTTAAATTTCATTTCTCCCTCATTTTTCTTCTATTTTTTATTTTCCCTCTCATTTAAAACAAATAATTTAATGATTTAATTGATTTTTAATGCGTTTGGATAAAGGGATTTTTTAATTAATTAGTTTTCTAATTGTAGACTTTTTAAGGTTAAAGAAACAAATTTCCTTGTTTTCAAATAATCAACTTTTAGAAGTTTGTTCATTGTTGATGCTGAGGGATACTACAGCTTGGGTTACTATGGCAACATAGTCTTGCATCATAATCATTTCTCTTTTATTTAAAAAAAAATAGCTTTTTAACAATCATGAGATGATGGGTTTTCAATATCTAAAGACTCACTCACATATGATTATAGAATTGATTATCTACAAGGGTTTAAATCATTTTCCCAGCGCAGGAAGTTCCAGTTTGAAACAGTTTAATTAGGATAGAGAAATGTTTATAACAAATAGAGGAAAATAGATTAGGCTGAGGGATCTTTAGTTCAAGGGAAGACAAAACAAAGGCATGGACAGAAAATCTCACCTGTGTCAGTATGTCAAAACATGCAGGATTCTGACCCAGACGGTGACTCAAATTTGGTAAATGAACCACAAACACTGTTTAAAGCAACTATTAGTCATTTGAAGAATCCAGAAACTAAATTAACAAGCACATGCTATATATTAAAATACTCACATAAACACACTTGCAGAACATACACTTTCCAAGTTTGAAACATTGCTTTGGGAAGCAGCACTCTCTGTAACAACTCTCTTGATAAAAGCCTGTGAATATTCTCATTTGTCCAGGTCATCGTTATCCTCAAAGCAATTTCAATCAAAAGCAACTGAACTTGTTTATTTGTCTAGGAAGACGTTTCACCTCTAATCTAAGGGCACACTCACACTGTCCTTCCGCACCGGGCCAAAACCGTTTTTTCAGCTAAAGCCTAGTGCGTTTGAGCAGTGTGAGTTCACCCGCTCCTCGCATAACTGCAGACAGCGTCCACGGCCCGCCTGAGAGAGGTGGGCTTTTGTAGAGCCTGTTTGTACTAGCACAAGCGTGCGCACGTGTACGAGCTAGAGCACGAGGCCTACGGTAGTTCTGACGTCCTTTATGTGCGCCTGTTCGGACATAGAAAATAGAAGGAGGGACCATGCACGGACATTTAACAACAACAACAATGGCGGCGAAAGGTTCACGTTGGTGAGATGCGGAGGTGGAGTGTTTACTGCAGATTTGGTCGGATGAATATATTCAAAAACAGTCGGACAAGGCGCACAAAAACTCTGAGGTCTATGGAAAGATTTGTAAACAAAGAGACGCATCGCGATGACGTCAATCAATGCGTGTGACGTGTTACGGCGTGATGAGGTATGGACAGCAAGAAGCATTTGCGCAAGGCCCAGGCAGTGTGAGTACAAACGGGCCTGGGGCGCGGGGGGAGAGGGAGGGGGGACAAGTACCCTAAAGCCTGGGGCGCGGTGCAACTGTGCATCTACCCTTGTCTGCTGGAAGGATTGTGATGCTGTGGTCTTTGCTCAGTGCTGTTACTGCTTTTCTCTCCTCAATGTTGAGGTTGGATGGGGGGACTTTAACTTGGGACAGCTGCTGACACTTTTAACCTTAGCTGTTCAGCCTCAGTTCCAGTAAGTTTGTTTTTCTTTATAGCCGATTCTGTAGCTGTAATCAACTCCACTATGGGTACCTGTTTTGGTGTCATGGCAAAGTTCAGGCCCTTGGCTAAGACCTCCTTCTCTGGGTGGGTAAGATCTCTGTCCGACAAATTCTTGACCCATCAGTTTTGTGTTTCTTCCTGTGCTGGAGTCAGTTTTTTGCCTCCAAGTGAGTATTTCTGTGTTTTTGCTAACATCCTGGGATTGTAAATTGTGACATTTCCTGGTTTGTCTTTCTGTAACAGCACTGAGCAAAGACCACAGCATCACAATCCTTCCAAATGACAAGGGTAGATGCACAGTTGTTCTCAATACAACTGATTATCAGGCAAAGATCTCTGCACTACTCAGTGACTCTAACACTTATGAAACTCTGAAACGGGACCCTACCAGCGGTTACAAAAAGAATGTTATAGATTGTCTACAGCAACTACAAAAAGAAGGGGTCATTGGCAAATCCCAATATTACAGGCTCTACCCCCAGGACTCTACCCCCTGCTTATATGGACTCCCTAAAATCCATAAAAAATGTACTGTTTTATTTACCCTTTGAGTAGAAGCCTGTGTGAAAAAGTAATTCATGACCACTGTCCTTTCTTGTATCCATCTCAGCGCTAACGTCTCAATACCAGCGCACTGTGAGACTCGCTCCATGCGCTCCCACTACACTCTTCTTTGTGAGTTTCTAAATACTCTTGGCAACAGCTCGCTAAGCTCCCCTCTGTTGTTGTTCTTAATCGTTTATGTCAGGTTAAATCTGTGGTTAAATCACCACCGCGATGTCTCTTTCTACTCTGAAAAAAAGAAGGGTTGTCACAGAAAGCCGTCAGTTCACCAGAGAATGGACAGAGAAGTTTTTTGTTCCCGTCACTGTGAAGCCTGTGTTTACTCTGCAGCCATATCGGTGTGTAAAGAGGATAAGTTGATAAGGCATTTTCAGAAAAATCATGCTACTCTGCATTTATGTTACGTTAATTTTTGTCAGTCCAGTTTTTTAAGAATAAACTAATGTTTCATATGTACTTGTCAGCTGGTAAAGTAACTAGTAAGTAATGAGATAAATGTAGTGGAGTAAAAAGTAGAACATTTCCACTGATTTGTAGTGAAGTATGAGTATAAAGTAGCATGTAAATAAAATACTCAAGTGAAGGACAAGAGCCTCAAATTTGTCCTTAAGTCCAATAATTGAGTGCAAACCTCTGGTTAACAGGTTTGTTCATTTAACAAGGATAGTTTTTGACAAGCTTGTTGCACTTTGAGGCCTATGACTACTATTTACATCGATAAAATAAAGACAATATATGTGCTCCTATGTCGCTGCATTGTTTTACAATATCTACTAATGTGATGCTCATACTTTTCAGGACCCTCATTTTGGATATTTTTCGTCAACTGACCCCAATTCCAAGTTAATTGAATAGCCCTGCCTTAGAGTGTTTAACGTACCCTCAGATTGATATAAATATCTCCAGGGAACTTGGTAGACCCATCTCTCTGTTGTAATTGCATGAAGCAATTAAGTCTGTGCGAAACAGAAAATCTCCTGGTCCCGATGGTTTTACAGTTGAGTTCTTTCAGGCATACTCGATGCTATTGGCTCCCAACGTTGTTAGAATGTTCAATGACTCCTTTACTGAAGGCAGACTGCCAATGACCTTGTATGAGGCATCTATTTCACTGCTCCTGATGAAAGACTTACCTCATTTGGCAGCTGCAGACCGGTCTCACTTTTAAATGAAGATTGTAAGATCCTTGCTATGGTCTTCACCCTCCGCCTCCAAAGTGTGATGTCATCAATCATTTCACTAGACCAGACAGGCTTCATATAAGGGAGACAGTCATTCTTCAATACCAGAGGACTGCTGTCATATATATCATGTCATACCAAGATGGCGCCGAAAATCGTCGCCTCGGAGTTTCTCTGCTCTCTGGTAGGTATTACAGAGCTCTGTATACCAGGACCACCAGAAACCAAAACTGTTTCTTCCCCCTGGCCGTCTCCCTGATCTCCCCATAATCCCCCTGCCTTTGCATGCTCATTTGCACTAAACATGTATGTATATTTATATCTTTCATCTTGTCTGGGACCCGGCAGGTCTGTCTGCTCTCACCCTTGTTGTTCAACATAGCCATCGAGCCATTAGCCATCTGGCTTAGAAACCAGAATGAGTTTGAAGGCATCACTCATATTGGTCTTTCCTTATATGCCGATGACTTTCTCTTATTTATTTCAAACCCCACATCCTCCATCCCCCCAGTTTTATCAATCCTGGATCAGTTGGGGCACCTGGGTTGGGGTATAAGTCGAATATTCAGAAGTATTTGGGGGTGTTCATCACCAGGTCCTTCAGGGACCTTTTTTAAAAGAACTTCCAGCCACTATTGGATAAATGCAAATCAGACTTGTCTAGATGGGCGGGCCTCCCCCTCTCCCTTGCAGGCCAGGTAAATCTTATTAAGATGGTCATTCTACCAAAGTTTCTGTATCTTTTTCAACACCTCCCAATTTGTCTTAACAAATCATTTTTCACTAATCTAGACCAACAACTTAACGCTTTTATTTGGCAGAATAAACCAGCCCGTATCAAAAAACATATTCTTCAACTACCTAAACCTGAAGGGGGACTAGCCCTCCCTAATTTCCGCCACTACTTCTGGGCCTGCAACATTAATAAACTTTTATATTGGCTCCGCGCTGGAGTTGCAAACGTCTGCTCCCCCTGGGCTTATACTGAGATAACATCTTCCTCCTGCTCTTTGTACTCTAGGATTTGCTCAAAGCTCCCCATAACTGCTCATAATCCGGTTGTCGCCAACACCATTAAAATTTGAATCCAGTTCAGGAAGCAGTACGGCTTGAAAAGGGCTTCGATCCTTGCCCCAGTTTTGAATAACTTTGTGTTTTCCCCTTCCTCATTCCACATATGGTCAGATAAGGGCCTCAGAACGCTTAATGACCTGTATGACAAAGGTGTTTTTGCATCCTTTGCTTTTATGTCGGACAAATACAGCCTGCCTAATAGCCACTTCTTTCGGTAACTTCAAATGAGGCATTTGATCCAAAAGAAATTCCCAAATTTTCCAAACCGCCCCCTGAAGCTGAGATATACCAATTCCTGCTTCTCAACGTACAACACAAATGACTGATATATGTTATTTATAATAAAATTGCTCTTCTGAGCCCAGTCCCCACTGTATTACCTAAAAATGCATGGGAAAGGGATTTGGGGGGTAGACATTACTGAGGTCCAGTGGAAGGACATTTTTAAACTGGTCCACTCTGGCACAACCTATTATAGCGGAAGGTACTCCATAGAGCCCATTTCACCAACGCTAAACTGGCTAAGATATACCCTAGTCACAGTGACACTTGTAACCTCTGTAGGCAGTCCTCAGCCAACCACACACACATGTTCTGGACGTGCCTGAAGCTTGATAAATTTTGGTCCGATGTATTTCAAACCCTCAAACAGGCTCCTAACATGAATTTGGAACCAAATCCCCTGACTGCTCTTTTTGGGCTCCCTCCATCTAAAAATCTGCCCATAACTACGCAACGTGTCGTAGCCTTTACCACCCTGCTCGTCAGACATAACATTCTCCTTAAATGGAAACCTGTTTCTCCACCAACCATAATAGTTGGATACGTGAAATTTTACAATGTCTAAGGTTCGAGAAGTTAAGGTTTTCACAGAGGGTATCTTTGAAAGCATTCCACAAAACATGAGACGCACTGCTGGCCCTTTTTAGCTATAGTCTTACAGTTACTCCTGATGATGCTAAGGACACTTCCTAGCGCTTGGAAGGAGACACCCCCCTGTAGGAATTTTACACACAATACTTTAGTCAAATCAGAAGGACCTCACAGACTATATATTGCGTAATTCAAATTCTACAGGAGGCTTCCTGGAGTCAGCAGAGTCGTTGGTAGTTTAGTGCGCCAGCAGGCATTTATTAACAGAAGGACATCAAATGATACAGACGTCTGAAGAAATGTTCTATTCTCTGTCTAGAGCATCTGTGTGCAACACAGTACCCGTGATCAGAGTCAAGAAGTTCTGATATCTATTCTAAAAACTCCAGCATTTATGCTTGTTACAAAGGCGTGGTTATGTGTCCGCTTGTGCGTGCATATATGTGTATTTAAGAAGCAGCCGTCACGACGCCTCCATCTTCAACCCCCACGTGTAGGGGTACCCTCTGTGTCCACAGGAGTCTTCTTCTTTATCTGTGAAGGAAGCACACCACGGACAGCAATTCTCCTAAATCTCCACTATCTGCCAGATGTATGTGTGAAAGCTGACTAGTTCATTGTCTTTGTGACCTTGACTTGTTCCTGTGCAGAAAGAGCAGAAAAAGCTTGAGTCAAAAGTTTGTGTGCTTTGCTGGAAGCAGAAAAGTTTGAGCTTGGACTAATAATCACTATCACACTTTTAAATGATCATACCTAATAATCACACTTATCACATTCTTATTAATCATTACTAATACACATGCTAACACATGATTATTAATTCTTCAATCATTGATTATCACACTCTCATTAATCATTACTAATACAAACGCTAACACATGATTATGATACTTCACACATTGATTTCTAATTCTTCAATTCCCCCTGTTGATCACTCACCAGAGTGATCATTCCTCCGAGACCACAAAATCCTGGATGTCTAAAGGGATGCCACGGACGTAGCCTGCTAAGTTCCATAACTCTAACAATTATCTGACCATGCCCATATGGGATAAATTAACACTAAAATAATGAATATTGCAATAAACACACTAAGTGTCCACACACACACACTGTTTGTTTTTCTGCTCCCTTTTTTACCCTATTTATCAACTCTATATACTGTGGTGTTTTTTACTAATGGTGTATGTGGGTCAATCATAGATTATATGTATTTACAGAAGTCCCTTAACCCTGTTCGGTTAGATCTGTTCTGACTTGTTCTAGGGACCTTTTGGTCTCCTCCCCCTGTCTACACCTTGAAAGGTGAATCCACTTGTCACTTCCCTGTATTTTTACTACTGCGGAGGTTCGCTCCACCACCTTATGGGGTCCTGTCCACCGAGGTTGTGCCCACTTTCTTTTCAATATCCTTACATATACCCAAGGCTCACCAAACAGAGTGAATGGGGCCGGTACTGGTCCTGACCCCCCTTGGCTTCCTGCCAATGTTTTTACCCAGCCTTGGAGTTGAGTCACGTAGGAGCGTGCTAGTCCTGGTTTGGCCCCTGGCTGCAGCGGTTCCTGTTGTCTTGGTCCGGGGATGGTGCGACCTGTAAGTAACTCATAAGGGGTAAATTTATTTTCTCTGTTCACACTAGCCCTCTTAGAGTATAATGCCATAGGCAAACAGTCTAATCATGATAGACCTGTGGTTGCCATCATTTTTGCTATTTTCTCTTTCCTCATTTCCTCCTCATGCTTAATAGGCAGACCTGAAGCTGTCACAAAACCTGTTCTCTCTCACTCTTTCAACTGACAATGGACTGCTGCACTGGCATATGCAGAGTCTGCATATGCCTGCCATCAGACTGTACAACACTGCACAGCAACGCTGAGCAACGCTCAGGGAATAAACTCACACTACTCAAAGTGACCTATCACTGAAATGCACCTTTATCTCTTTTGCACATTAAAATCCACATAGCACATTGTAATATAGTGTTTATCTGCGATACTGTACTTTTATTTTATTTTATTGTTATATTTTATCTTATTTTTAGTACTTTTGATTGCTTTGTACCGCTGCTACGATGACCTAATTTCCCCTCGGGGATAAATCAAGTTATCTATCCATCTATCTATCTATCTATCTATCTATCTATCTATCTATCTATCTATCTATCTATCTATCTTCACTCTCTTTCCCTCACCATGCTTACAAGCTGCTGTCACTGCCATCACTTCCGCTAGCTGAGCTGACGGTTTTTCTGTCACTTCTCCTGTACTTAGTGTCTCAAACTTTCCCTGATCTTTGATAACCACTGCCCATGCTGCGCTTAGTCCTCCATTATCTTTTCTGAAACAGCACCCATCTACATACAAGTCCATGTCTGGTCGGTCCAGTGGTGCAAGTCGGGTCTCACTTTAATGGCTTGCGCTGTCAGTGGAATGCAGTCATGTGGGTTTTTGTCATCTGGAACTACTAAACAGCTCGCTGCATTAACTCCTTCGTGTGTGTACGTTATGTATGCATTTAAGCCGTCCTCTACTTTCCTCAGTCGAGAGCCTGATAGAGTAAAAACGGATGATGAGATTAACGCTATTACACTATGCCTGGTCAAAATTTTGAGTGGATGCCTGGATTATCTTTTTCTCTAATTCTGACTGCGAGGTGGTGTGATGAGTGATCTTGTACACCTGTCCTTCTTTAGAGTATGTGACTGCCGGGATTGTGGTTTGTTCCCAGTCCTGTAACTGAGATGTTGTTTTTACCATGGGCCCTAAATCTTTAGCTTGAATTCCTGCTCCTAATGCTAAGTTAATATGGGGTGCTGCAGTGTCACCCATGTTGTACCACTCTGCCTGTTCTGCAGTGAGCAGGACTTGTGCTACAACTCCTTTCTTTGATACATATGTACTATGTACTATGGTCACTTCTGTTTTGCACTATTTGGTCTTCTTTACTTATATTTATTCACTCCATATTATATTATTACAAAACAAACAAAACAAGAACAACTGCACTATATCATGTGAATATATATATAAGTCTATTTCTATTTCTTCCCTTTTTAAAATTTAACTTTATTGCTTATTTTTGCTTTTTTTAATCTTATTTTGTAATATTCTGTTGCTGCTGTGAAAAAAAGAATTTCCCCGTCTGCGGGACATTAAAGGTTTTCTGATTCTGATTCTGATATATACAGTCCAAAGTCAGTGTCCAAGGGGAACCCTCTACTTCCCTAAATCTTTCCTCATACACTTCTTCAGTTTGGGTGCGGTCATAGAGAAGAGTACAGTGAGGAACGTCAGGGACCGGTTCATATGGGTGCACTGAGTGAATCCACGGTTTCCATTCCTCAAAGCAATTTCAGTCAAAAACAACTGGACTGGTTGTTTGTCTAGGAAGACGTTTCACCTCTCATCCAAGAGGCTTCATCAGTTCATGTACGCATCTGACCAGGCTGGGACTGGTCCAACTAACTGGTGTGGAGATCCAGGTATTTAACCTCTCACAAGGCCGATGATGTCACTGACACTCTTTGTGCTCCAAGTGCCCACGCCCGTCGTTAGAGTGACAGTCAACTTCTGGATTTGTGCCTGAATACCACATATTTCCAGGTTAATGGCATTTTTTACAGACAGAAACACGGCTGTGCCATGGGTTCACCAGTATCCCCTATTGTGGCAAATCTGTACATGGAGGAGGTAGAGGGCAAGGCGTTGAACTCCTTTAAAGGAATAACCCCAAGCCATTGGTTCAGATATGTGGACGACACATGGGTTAAGATCAAATCCAAAGAGGTGCAAACTTTTACTGAACATATCAACTCAGTGGACAGAAACATCAAGTTCACCAGAGAGGAAGTTAAGGACAACAGCTTGCCCTTCTTGGACTGTGACGTCCATATGGAGAATGACAGGAGCCTCAACATAGGGGTATACAGAAAACCCACTCACACGGATCAATATCTACTTTTCGACTCTCACCACCCTTTGGAACACAAGCTTGGCGTTATCAGAACACTGCAGCACAGAGCTGATAACGTACCCACTAGCTCACAGGCTCAAGGGGAAGAACGCAAGCACCTGAGAGGCGCCCTCACAACTTGTGGCTACCCCAGCTGGACCTTTGTTAAAACGGCAGCTGCCTCCAGAAAGAAAACCAAAGTGGTTGAGAAAGAAAAAGATAACAGGAGAAACAACATAGTCATCCCATATGTGGCTGGGGTATCGGAGAAACTCAGGAGGATTTTCAACAAACACTGCATCCCTGTGTATTTCAAACCCGGTAACACACTCAGACAGAGACTAGTACATCCGAAGGACAGAACACCACACCACCACAAAAGCAACCTGGTTTATGCTGTCCAATGCAACGAGGAATGCAAAGATCTTTACATTGGAGAAACAAAACAACCACTGCATAAACGCATGGCCCAACACAGGAGAGCTAACTCCTCAGGCCTGGACTCGGCTGTCCACTTACACCTCAAGGAGAAAGCCCACTCCTTTGATGACAGCAATGTCCAAATCTTGGACAGAGAGGACAGATGGTTTGAAAGAGGAGTAAAAGAAGCCATCTATGTAAAAGTGGAGAAACCATCGCTAAACAGAGGAGGGGGTCTGAGACACCACTTATCTCCAATTTACAATGCCGCCCTTTCATCCCTTCCCAGGAGATTCAACAATCTAACCTCAAAGGACAACTGTTCACACATGGCCCCAACGACTGTCGTTCAGACTCAATAGAGCACTAACAAAGTCGAAACCAACTGCCCACCAACGACTGTCACTCTAACGACGGGCGTGGGCACTTGGAGCACAAAGAGTGTCAGTGACATCATCGGCCTTGTGAGAGGTTAAATACCTGGATCTCCACACCAGTTAGTTGGACCAGTCCCAGCCTGGTCAGATGCGTACATGAACTGATGAAGCCTCTTGGATGAGAGGTGAAACGTCTTCCTAGACAAACAACCAGTCCAGTTGTTTTTGACTGAAATTGCTTTGAGGATAACGATGACCTGGACGAATGAGAACATTCACAGGCTCACGGTTTCCATTGTTGATACAGGTTCAAAACATTGGTAATTGGAGGGTCTGGGTCCTCTTTCAATTGAGCCCAGTAAACGTTGGCCGACTGTTGCTGCTGATCAGGATCTTCCCCTAGGATCCATTGTCCATTATTACATCTTGAAGTGATTGTCTCTGAACAGTCTATTTTTACCCCATTAGGGAAATTAACTTGCACCCCCTGAGGGCCACATAGGATAGATGCTTTCAATCTAACTAGGACATCTCCTCCTAGCAGTGAGATTGGGCATTGTGGCGAATATACATAGCTTTGATGAAACTGGTAACCAGCTATTTTAGTGGGGAGGGGTTCTGTGAAAGGGAGTGGCATTGGCTGTCCTCCAAATCCCACCAGGTCTATGGAATATTTGGAGAGCTGTTGACTGAACTGAGGTTGTATCAGAGTCGAATGTGTTGCTCCTGTATCGACTAAAAAGTTCACTTTTCGTTCGTTCACTTCTCCCCGTAGCAAGGGTCAGCCTCTCCCCTTGCCCTTGACCCTGGGCACCCCTAGTATTGGTCTGGATACCAGGTGCCTTGGGGCAACTGGTTACTTGGGGCAAGTTGTGGTTGCGGTGGCACATGCTGTTGTTGCTGCTGTGTAGGGGGTCCCCCTCTTGGTGGCCCTCTCTGGTTTTGTGGACAGTCTCGTGCCCAATGTCCATGACCTCCACACACGAAACATCCATTGTCCCTAGTCCCCGGTGATCCGCCCCTGCCCCTTCCATAACCTCCTCGAGGATTAAAGCCTCGTCCTCTTCCTCCTCTATAAGGTGATTGTGTTGGGCCCCATGGTCCTGGCGGGTTCCATGGTCCCTCGGGAGGGGGTCCTGCATAGAATTGGCACGCAACTGGGGCAACTGGAACTGGGGATTCCCATTGGCACTGGCTCCCCCTGTTGTTGGCTCATTTGTGCTTGTGTCTTTGCTTTAGCTGCTTGTTTGTGGCTTGTGCCTTCCTCTCTGGCTTTTGCTAACTGTAATTTGGTCAGTTGTATTTTCAAATTCTCTATCTCTGTTTTGCTCGCAGCCTTTCTTTCATCTGCTCTACGCATGTGATGTTGAAGTGTCCTCATCCATATGTGTAATGGCACTGTGTCTGCTCTGGGGTCATCCTCAATCTTTGCCTGCACTTCCTTATCTGTTCCTTTCATAACGGTGGCTTTAAACATTGATCCCTGCAGTGGATCTGAAACTGGGTTTGTTCCTGACCTTTTCCTGCCAGTCTTTCCTGCATCTAAATCGAATTGGTCTGTTGTCCCTATTCCGTATTTCTGTCCAATTCATTCTTAGTTCTGTAGGAAATGCTGCTACATTTTTAACACTGTTATCACTTATCGCTCCTTTTCACTTATTTAGTTTGTACTTATCTTATTTAATCTGCTGCTAAACTGCACAGTGCGTATTGTTGTATGTTGTATAAACCTGCGTTCAACCACAATGTCTGTTGCACTCTGTCACACTTAGTAATTTTTTGATTTATTTGATGTTAGCTTTATTTTGATTTGATTTATGTTAGCTTATTGTCACTCTGATCCTTTCCCACCTTTGTATTGAAACTGTTGCACAATAATTTCCCTCAGGATTAATAAAGCTTCTTGAATCTTGAATCTTAATCCTCTCACATCACCTATGGTGGGATACGGTGACTCTACTAAGGAGCATTTCATAAAATCTAATATTTTAAAATTTAAGGATATAGTCAAGCTAAAAATACTTGAAATCTTATTCAGAGCTGTAAAAAAGATCTTCCTACAGGTGTTCAATCCTTATTTAATTTAAGAAACAATGACCCTAATGATAAACTGAAAGTAATTACAACACGACCGATATTTTAAAAGACCTTGAAATTTGAAATAATTAATGCATATGTATAAATGTTATAATTGGAAAAGAGAAAAAGAAATAGATAAATAAAAAAAGGAAATGTTATTCATTTTGATTATTGAATACATGGAAATGAGAAAAAAGTAAACCTTATTTAAGCAAATATGAATTTTGATTTTGAAGATTTTTATTTTTGCTTTGTGAGTATGTGTGTGTATGTTTACATGTATAATATGTTTAAATGTATATAAAGTAAGTAAATTATTTCATTTATTTAGGTATAAGTAAATATACTTTTAATCAAAAATATGTTTAATCATAAGTAAATATGTTGGGTTTAAACAGTTAGAACTGTGATGTTAGGGTGGGCTAATAAAAGCAAGTTGCTTCAGCCAAATCCTTTCTTTGGTTGAAATTGTCAAAACATTATGTCATTTTATTTAACATCTGATGTAGAACCAAAAATAAAATTCATTCATTCATTCATGGTGAGCTCTGTGCCTACGGTTAGACCAGCTAATTTCTGTAACCATATTCCAGCTCCGTCACTAAGTGGTGGTAGTTGTGCATTCATGTGTTCCTTGTCTACTAAACTAAATGGTTTGTATATCGGTGGTCCTGTCCCTTTAGAGCGCACTAGAGGCATCATGTGAGATTTACCACGTGTTCTAAACGCTACTGGTCCGTCTGCTCCATGCTGTGTCAGAAGTCTTAACTCATCTTCTAATTCTCTTCGATTATTTTCCACTAATTCTTGCATCTCTACTAATTCCTGCATGTATACTCCCTCATCCTCCTCATCACTCCTGTCCTTCACTTCCGCATTCTGACCATACTATCTTCTCTTCCTCACCCTCTAAGCCAGAACTCATCATACTGATTTTTTATATTTATGTGTTTGTTTTTAAATCCCTCTCTCTTTCTCCCATGTTTGTTGCTTTTCTGGCTTCTACAGTCAAATCTCTTAAAATTAGTTTATTTTTACCGTTACTTCCTGTTTTTAGGCTTGTGCTTTTATTTTTGATAGAGTGTAACCGGAAAAGAGGAAAAAATAACAACTTTACAGGAAATTAAGTGTATCGCAAACGGGTCCATCAAAAGTGCAAAAACTTAAGGAAATGTAAACCGACAAGTTTGTTTAGCACCTGGCTGATAAGGGCACAAGGTTTGTCATCATTTTGTTTTAATGTGGTGCTTAATGCTTTATCAAAACGTGATGTCCTTGTATTGTTTTGCATCGTTTTATACAAGTCTATTTTAAGCTCAATTAATCAGTAACGCTGTTTTGGAGCGATTCAGAGCATCTGTCTTTCTGAAGGAGACAATTATTTCATTACACTGCTAGTATTTAATAAATACAGCATTATTTTTGTGTGCATTAACAATCTTTGGAAGTTAAAGCTGCAAACTGAGAGTTATAATATAATTTTTTAAGTTAAATATGTTTGTTTATTGCATTCTATTCTGAGATTGTAATTAAGATTAAACAGGTTAAAAATGATACTTCATGATTGTAAATGACAATTCATTTTTTGTAAAAGGTTAAAAACACACTATTTTGATATTGTTGAACATGATATTACATAGATGGTAACATATTATTTTTGTTTTATTCCATAGCTCTTACGGTGTGTTCACGGTGTGTTCGCGTTGTGTTCAGAGTCTTCAAGGTGTCAAAAGATTTAATGGAGCAACTGTATCATCTATTTTGCCCAAAAACAAACCATCAGTGTGAACCATCAGTTAAAGAGTTCGACCATCAATCAGCCGGGGACGCTACAGGGCCTGCCATAGTTATTTCAGCTGTTAAAGTACTATTCACAGGTATTATTTATTCTTTATTCACACACACTTGTTATCCGGTCGGTGGATCTAGTCCTCAGTGATCCTCCCCTCACTCAAGCTTCTAATCTACCGTGATTGAGCGGAGTGAGACGATAAATCACCAGTTTTAATGACCAAAAGCCGAATGTCACAGCCCCGTTATTTTATGAACCCCCAGATAAGAGAAGACCAGTGGTGAGTTTAACCGTCAGGCTTTTCTGTGATGTCTGCAACAAGCTTCTACAGACAGTGTTTCACTATCAGCGGCTCCAGACAAGGGTGTATCCACCATCACAGAAACCTACTCACACTTTTATCTGTTTGTGTTCTCTATTATCCTCGAAACCTCCCACACAACAATCCCACAAACAAACACAACTTTTAGGCATTTCTTATACTTTGGTTCCCAGAACCTTAGGTCCCAGACCTACAATTTTCTTTGGTTCCCAAAACCTTTAGGTCCCAGACCTACGGTGGCTTTCTAGGCTCACCTAGGTGCTTTTAGTCCTTAATGCCTAATGTATATTCGAGGGTCTCTACAGCCTCCGGCCTTTCTGCGTTCCCTGAACGTCTTACTGAGCACCATTTATGCGCCTAGGACCTGTCGAGATTTAGGATCCCAACAATCCTTTACCTTTTAGTCTTATACTGATTCCAAATCAGTTTACCAGGCCTTTTTTCAAATCGTCCATCCATCGGCTAAATTTGGATCAAATTAACCTCTAGGAAACATACTGACTTTCCCCACCAATTTAGATTATAGGCCGAATCACAGTCTTTACTTCTTAAGAAGAATAGGTGACTGCTTACCTTTCTTAGTGGTGGGCGCCCTTGTGACTCCGCGTGGTCACCGGTCCAACCTCTAAAGCTCCTTTTAGCTGAGCCTCCTTGTTAGAATCACGTCCGGGGTCACCAAGTTTCTCTGTCGGAATTTTACACACAATACTTCCTACCTCACAGAGTATATATTGCGTAATTCAAATTCTACAGGAGGCTTCCTGGAGTCAGCAGAGTCGTTGGTAGTTTAGTGCGCCAGCAGGCATTTATTAACAGAAGGACATCGGATGATACAGATGTCTGGAGAAATGTTCTATTCTCTATTTAGAGCATCTGTGTGCAACACAGTACCCGTGATCAGAGTCAAGAAGTTCTGATATCTATTCTAAAAACTCCAGCATTTATGCTTGTTACAAAGGCGTGGTTATGTGTCCGCTTGTGCGTGCATATATGTGTATTTTAGAAGCAGCCGTCACGACGCCTCCATCTTCAACCCCCACGCGTAGGGGTACCCTCTGTGTCCACAGGAGTCTTCTTCTTTATCTGTGAAGGAAGCACACCACGGACAACAATTCTCCTAAATCTCCACTATCTGCCATATGTATGTGTGAAAGCTGACCAGTTCATTGTCTTTGTGACCTTGACTTGCTCCTGTGCAGAAAGAGCAGAAAAAGCTTGAGTCAAAAGTTTGAGCTTGGACTAATAATCACTATCACACTTTTAAATGATCATACCTAATAATCACACTTATCACATTCTTATCAATCATTACTAATACACACGCTAAGACATGATTATTAATTCTTCAATCATTGATTATCACACTCTCATTAATCATTACTAATACAAACGCTTACACATGATTATGATACTTCACACATTGATTTTTAATTCTTCACCCCCCCTTCTTTTTTTCTTCTTTTCTTTTCCTGAATTACCTTACTTATTTTTTGCTCTAAGCTTTGGATTTCACTGTATTTGGTTTAATTGTAACTTATTTATCTACTTATGTTATATGTTAATCAATTATTTAGTTGGTTACTGTGACCACGCCTGACATGGGTTGTCGGGAGGGATAGTGAGATCTATATTGTTTTTTTTTGTTTTTGTTCCTGTTTCTTCACTTTAGGGCAGATGCATTGACACACTGTACACCTGTTGTACCTTTTCTTCTTTGACCATCGGCAAAATTCAATAAAAAAATGTGGGTAAAAAAATTGTCATTCAGTGTATTGGTCCAGACTTCAGTATGACTATTTCATCCTTACAAAATATGTAAAATACCAAACAAAAATACATTTGAACTTTCTTGGCACATGTTAATGATTTCTATAATAAAAGGACATTGAGTTATTATGTTTTGATATTGAAATCATTAGAGAAAATTAATGCAAATCCAATAGGCTGTTGTGTCTAAGGCCCCGTTTACACGTCCACAGATATTTTTAAAAACAGAGACATTTCCCTGCATTTGCGTCCTTCGTTTACATGCAAATGGAGAATTCTCCTCTGAAAACGATTATTTCCAAAAATTCTGTCCAGAGCAGAGATTTTGAAAAACTCTACGTCACAGGTGCGACCTGTGTTTCCATTTTCACTTGGCTGTGGTAATCATGGATCATTGAGCTACTCTATACACTGACACGTACAGGTTTGGCATGATCTTGACGCCATATATACATAAGATTGTGTAAACGAAAAATATTTCTAAAAACTGACGTTTAGGTGTTTATGATGTTATTTTTGAAAACAGAGCGGGGAAATGTTTATGAAAATAGCAGGCTATGTCTACATATGGCCAAAGTCAAAGCCCCTTACAACAATGGCGAAGCAGTCCAAGCTTAGCCATGGAGACTGGGAGAGGTTTTCAGAATTAACAGACTCAGATTTGTCGAATGTTCATCTAATTTTAAATATTTCTTTGTAATGTTTTTAATCTTTAATAAATAATGTTTATTCTTTGGAAATATCTACTGCTGCATCATTTACTCAGGACTGTGCTATTCTAATGCTAATAATATTACAATAAGTAACAATAATAGTTCTAATATTGGAATTGCATTACATCTTCTGACAAAACGTCATTCAGTGCAATGCATATATCAGATAAAAAATAAAATGCTAAAAATGACATTTGTTCAATAAAATATACATACAAATATAATTAAACTAAATATAATTTTATTTTAAACATTTACTTTTGTGCAAAAACATATTCCCGGTGAAAGGGTAAAAGTTGATAGTTGAAATAATATTTTCAGAGTTTAAAGATTTCAAATTACGATTAATTACTATTTTGGAATGACAATGCAGTGCTTACATATAGCATTTAAATAAATCATACACATCCTATTAATGTTCTTATGCCTACCAAGATTCTTTTTATGGTTTGTTTTCTAGAAATCAGAGTAAAAATGTATGGCGTCAACTATTTTTTGCTCAGAAAATATTTGAATATCATAATATACAGTACACTATAAAGTCCATAAAGAACAACAAGTTTTGAGTTCTTGAATGCCTTGAATGTCTTACAAGAGCTGAGAGAAAGATTGAAGGGTTTGTTGTTGTTTTTTAAGCCTGCTGATGTAAGAAACTACCTGTTAATTTGTGTTGTAGTGAAGAAGAGCAGAGATGGAATGTGAAGTCAGAAATATATTTGTCAAACAATATTACTTACATTGTGAAGAATGTGAAGTCTTATTTGGGGGGAACAATTCATGTTTTCAGAAATGGGGGGGATCACAAAGACTCAATGGACAAACGAGAGCCCGGCCGGGAACAGCCCGAAAAGTAGACGTGGCACCTCCCTCCTCTCCATCCTGTGGGCCCACCACTTGCAGGAGGAACCACTTGGGTCAGGTGCGCTGCTGCACGGGTGGCAGTGAAGGTGAGGGGCCTCAACGGACCAGACACGGGCAGCAGAGGCTGACTCTGGGGACGTGGAATATCACCTCTCTGTCGGGGAAGGAGCCGGAGCTTGTGCAGGAGGTGGAGCGCTACCAGTTAAATCTGGTGGGGCTTACCTCCACACAGTCTCGGTTCTGGAACCATACTCCTGGATAGGGGGTTGGACCCTATTCTTCTCTGGAGAAGAAGTATAGGGTCCAACCCGCCGGGCGGGTGAGGGGATACTCACAAACCCCCGGCTGAGCGCTGCGGTGTTGGAGTTCACCCCGGTGGACGAGAGGGTCGCCTCCTTACGCCTGCATATGCACCAAACAGCAGGTCAGAGTATTCAGCCTGCATGGGGCTCCAGTAGGGGACTCCATAGTTCTGCTGGAAGACTTCAACGCCCATGTGGGCAATGATGGAGACACCTGGAGAGGCGTGATTGGGAGGAACTGCCTCCCTGATCTAAATCCGAGTCTTTGCCTCTGCTGTGTCAGAGGCAAAGCAGCGGGTGTGGGAGGAGTTCGGAGAAGTCATGAAGAAGGACTTTTTGGCAGCACCAAGGTGCTTCTGGAAAACCATTCGACATCTCAGGAGGGGGAAATGGGGAACCGTCCAAGCTGTTTACAGTAAGGACGGGATGCTGGTGACCTCAGCCGATGAGGTAATCGGGCGGTGGAAGGAGCACTTTGAGGAACTCCTTAATCCGACTAATACGCGCTCTCTTGTAGAGGCAGAGCTGGAGGCTGATGGGGAATCATTGTCAATATCTCTGGCGGAAGTCACTGAGGTAGTCAAACAACTCCACAGTGGCAAAGCCCCAGGGATTGATGAGATCGTCCAGAATTGCTGAAAGCTTTGGATTTGGAGGGGCTGTCTTGGTTGACACGTCTCTTGAACATTGCATGGAAGTCTGGGAAAGTGCCAAGGGAGTGGCAGACCGGGGTGGTGGTTCCCCTATTTAAAAAGGGGGACCAGAGGGTGTGTGCCAATTACAGGGGTATCACACTACTCAGCCTCCCTGGTAAAGTCTACTCCAAGGTGCTGTAAAGGAGGGTTCGTCCTATAGTCGAACCTCAGATTGAAGAGGAACAATGCGGATTCCGTCCTGGACGTGGAACAACGGACCAGCTCTTCACTCTCGCAAGGATCCTGGAGGGGGCCTGGGAGTATGCCCATCCAGTCTACATGTGTTTTGTGGATCTGGAGAAGGCATATGACCGGGTCCCTCGGGAGATACTGTTGGAGGTGCTGCAGGAGTATGGGGTGAGGGGGTCATTCTGTGGGCCATCCAATCTCTGTACACCCAAAGCGAGAGCTGTGTCCGGATCCTGGGCAGTAAGTCGGATTCGTTCCCGGTGAGGGTTGGCCTCCGCCAGGGGTGCGCTTTGTCACCAATCCTGTTTGTGATTTTCATGGACAGGATATCGAGGCGTAGTCGTGGTGGGGAGGGGTTGCAGTTCAGTGGGCTGAGGATCTCGTCCCTGCTTTTTGCAGATGACATGGTCCTGATGGCATCGTCGGTCAATGACCTTCAGCACTCACTGGAACGGTTCGCTGCTGAGTGTGAAACGGCTGGGATGAGGATCAGCACCTTTAAATCTGAGGCCATGGCTCTCAGCAGGAAACCAGTGGATTGCTTACTCCAGGTAAGGAATGAGTCCTTACCCCAAGTGAAGGAGTTCAAGTACCTCGTGAGTTTGGCCGGAGAATCGGAGCAGCGGCGGCGGTGTTGCAGTCGCTCTACCGCACCACAAAAAGAGGGCTGAGCCGTAAGGCAAAGCTCTCGATCTACCGGTCAATCTTCGTTCCTACCCTCACCTGGAAAGCTGGGTCATGATCGAAAGAACGAGGTTGCGGGTACAAGCAGCCGAAATGAATTTTCTCAGGAGGGTGGCTGGAGTCTCCCTTAGAGATAGGGTGAGAAGTTCAGCCATCCGTGAGGAACTCGGAGTAGAGCCGCTGCTCCTTTGCGTTGAAAGGAGCCAGTTCCGGCATCTAGTAAGGATGCCTCCTGGGCGCCTCCCTAGGGAGGTGTTCCAGGCACGTCCAGCAGGGAGGAGGCCTTGGGGAAGACCCAGGACTAGGTGGAGAGATTATATCTCTACACTGGCCTGGGAACGCCTCGCGGTCCCCCAGTAAGAACTGGTTAATGTGGCCCGGGAAAGGGAAGTTTGGGGTCCTCTGCTGGAGCTGCTGTCCCCGCGACCCGACCATAGATAAGCGGTTTAAGATGAGATGAGATGATGAGATAGCACAGGACAGACACAACCACAGTGTACTCTTTAAGAACCAATAATGCTTCCCTATTTATTACAGGATGGGGAAGACAACACATTCATTACAACTCTTACCCGGGTACGTATGGTAATAAAAAATTTAATAAAGTTTGCAGCTGCTTTTATTGTCATATCTCTAACTATTGTCAGGGGTCTGGCTCGCCATCAAACTTGGACTGGCTCCAACATCCAGGTAGGTCCAAATCTCAATGGGGTCCAACGAAAGAACCTGACCTACGGTAAGTAGGATCAGAGCATTCATTTTAATTTTCTCAGCTCTCAATGAATTATAGAACATAAATCATGTTAAATCTAGACAAACTATTTCAATAGAGAATGACTATTTTACTGAATTACTGTTGTAAATGACATCACAATTCTCAGTAATAAAATAAAACGCATTCAAATAATCAGAATAATTCTCTTTGTAAGCAAACATGTAAGCAAACATCTGTTTTTCAATCATAAACAAAACGTTATATTTAATTAATTGATTTTTCCACTATGAATTTCAGTCTTTTCAATTCAAACATCTTGGTTTTTGATATGCAATGAATTATTTTGAATACAGATTTTTAACCTGGGTTACACCATCCCCTCTTGAATCTATGCACGTCTCTGTGCATGGGAACTGATGTCCCGTAACAGGTTGACGGATGAGTTGAGGTTAGTCTGTTCGGCTTCCAATAGTGCTTCAGTAAGAGCAGTGCCCAGTCCTTGAAAAAGGGATTGAGCAATGGACACCAGTGGGCTGCCAAGGCGTGAATAGTGCAGCCATTAAGGTCTCTCTCTATTTCTGGTTGAACGTCGCACACTATCACTGGTAGCTCCTGAACCATTATTAATCTCTCTTTCCTTTCTTCCAACAGGGACATTGGTAGGTAAGTATTCACTTGATGGTTCTTTAGACTTTACTTCTTTTTCAGGTTCTGTGGGAGATGAAGCAGAAGGCAGAACTTCAGGTAGGTCTCCTGCTTCAGCTCTGCATTAGTCACCAGATAGGTTATCAGGTAAGTGATAGTCACAAACAGGAGCATCAACAGTTAAGTGTTCTTTACTGACTGGAGGATCAACAGGTAGGTGTTGTTGGGATAGGTTCCTTTCCTCGTTCTTTGGTAAAAGGGTCCCAGGGTGGATGTTTGGTTTGGGAACTTTATAGACTTTTGTAAATCTCATAATTTCTTTGTCAGGCTGCTCTCTGAACCACTCGTATGTAATGTCATCCTCAGAGTCGCACTGATCCTGTACATCTTCACTGTTCAACAGACTTTTGTGTTTTCAGCTAGCGTGGTTTTGTTTCTTGCTGCTGTCTTAGCCGCGTCTTGGGTGGCTATCTTGTAGGTCTTCCAGACGAGACTTGAGAAACGTACTTTGAGCGAGACTTGTACTCACCGTCCTTCATCGGTAACCCGAAGATCAACAGGTAGCCTTGGTTGATGACCGAACAAAGTTCATAGGGTGTGAAACCTGTTACATCATTCATCGTACAGTTGTACGCATGTACTAAAGGTTTCACAAAGTTTTGCCACTGTGATTTGTCCTTGTTGTCAAGTGTTCCCAACATGCTGAACAACGTTCTATTGAACCTTTCGACTGGATTCCCTCTGGGATGATAGGGCATCGTATGGATTTTACGGATTCCAGCTACTCTGCAGAGATCCTTGATTGTCCGTGACTTGAAGTCAGGTCCTTGGTCACTATGCAATCGCTCTGGGATTCCATAATGGACCATGAAGTTGTCCCAAAGGCACCTGGTGACGTTGTGAGCTTTCTGATTTGCCGTTGGTATGGCAACTGCATACTTCGAAAAATGATCTATGATCACCAAAATATCATTCGTATTGCTTCTGTCAGGCTCTACAGACAAGAAGTCCATACAAACAAGCTCTAAGGGCCTGGTGGATTTTATGTTCCCCAGCAGTGCTGCCTTTTCTGGCTGTACTTTTCTGCGGATGCACCGTTCGCAGGACTTAAAATCAGCAGCTGTCTTTGGCCAGAAAAATCTGGTCCGTACCAAATCCAAGGTACGTTCGGGTACCTAGGTGGCCCATATCATTGTGAAGGCTCCGAAGAACAACCGTCGGGAGCTTCTCAGGTATAACAAGTTGATATATCACTCTGCCATTGTCTTGACGTCTCCCGTACAGTATTTCATTTTGTAATTCAAGATGATTCCACTCCCGTAGAAGGAAGGGAATGTCAGACAGTTTTTTTCTGACCATTGGAGGCAGCTTTTTCTCCACTTTTGATTTGAGCTATTACCTCCCGGAGACAGGGGTCAGCTCGCTGCACATCTCTGATTTAACCGCGACCGGTGAGGAAGGCCAGGTAAGCCACCAGGCTTGTCCACAAAACTGTCTGGCAGGGACTCAGGGGAGGTTTCTAAGGATTGCACCAGCGCCATGCCTTTAACACTGTCACTGCAATCATCTGGTATGCTACAAACAAGATGCCTCTCACAGATGGCATGCACAGTGTCTCCTAGGGCAACCCGTAGGCGCTGCAGGTACGTAAATGGTTTTTCTCCAGAATCCTGAAATGTGTTCATGAACTGCACAAACAGTTCCTCCCCATCTTCAACTGTGGCAAACGCAGAGTCTAACAATTGCAAATAGGCAGTGGGAGGCGCTTCAGGACCAAGATGCCTGACGACATCAGAAGCTGGAACAAGATGACTCTCAAGGATTTTACGAGCTTTATCAAGGTCAGAGACAGAAACATCTGTCATCAGCAAATCAACATGGGACATCCAGGTGTCATAATCAACCTCACTGTATGGTCGAGGGATCTTCCCAGAGAAACCTCTCAATCTCAGGGTAGAATGAGAGTGTGGGGGTCTGTCTTCACTCCTCACAATATGCTCCTCCACTATCTTTTGCACCTCAGGTGGGTTGAGCTCACTGGGACTCAGAGTTGAGGGTGTCTTTGAGTTAAAGGAGGGAGTAGTTGTTCTTTGATTAATGTCAGAGAGACCAAGATCAACGGGAGGGGGAGCAACAGCCAAAAGCTGTGATGTAATGTCATGCTGGCTGGCCTCTGTAGCCTTCTCAGTTTCCATTGGGTGTTGGGGAGAAGTAACACACTCACTAGATTCAGCACCCTCAATGGATTGCTCTATTTGTGACATCACCTCCTTTAACACCTCCTCGAAGTGCTTTCCACTGAGTTTGGTGATTCCCTTCAGTTTGCCAAGGTAAGTTTGTTTGACATCACTGCTTACCTTTTGTGTGTAGACACTCGCCAGGGCTTGAACATGGAAGGTGATATTGGGACTGCTTGACAATGGGTGAGTACAAGGCAATAGAGGTTCTAATGCTTGCATAGCAGTCCCATGTTTATGCTCTATTATCTGGTTCATGTGGAACTCTGTTGTTGGATCATCTGACTTTTCAGTTCTATTGATTGAACCATGTGTTTTCAAAAGTCAAGAATCTCTTCATCTTTTCCTGATCCTGTCAACCTACTCACTAGAACTGAATTAGGAACGTTGATACCCAATTTTTCAATAACATCCTTTTTTTAAGCAATGTGTATAATCAAGAGATAAAAATGCAATTCAATTTAATTCAGACAGACAGACAGACAGACAGAGATACACTTCCAGAGATGCAAAGCAACCACAAGAGTAACAGTAACTATAATGATATCTATAGTAAAGTGAAAATGACTTATATGTTATGGCAGTTATTATAGCAGAATAGTAAGAAACAAGCACAGCTAAGGTGACAGAATATGAAAATGATAACTATGGAGGCAAACATGATCAATGATGATTAGCGGTAATAACAGCTGCGATACAGCAAGACATACCACTGATGGTGTTTTTATGGCTACAAATTTTTATAGTTTATAAGACTAATGATAGTATATATGACTAATAGTGATAACAGTAGCAGGAAGCATCATGCTCGATCCTGGCAGCAGGCACCACCACGATCAGCAGAGACCTGCGAGACGACAAAGCACAAACAAATAAAATGGTGAAAATATGCAGTCCTTGTCATTAGTTTTACGTGAGAATCGAACGACATATCCTGATTATAATATTTCCTAAGGGAAGCATATATAAGGTGAAAAGAATTGGTCCAAGGACAGAACCCTGTGGAACTCCGTGGCTAACTTTAGTGTGCATGGAGTATTTGTCATTAACATTTACAAACTGAGATCAATCGGATAAATAAAACTTAAACCAGCTTAATGCGGTTCCTTTAATGCCAATTAGATGCTCCAGTCTCTGTAGCAGGATGCGATGGTCAATAGTGCTGAAGGCAGCATTAAGATCTAGTAAAACAAGTACAGAGACGAGTCCTTTGTCTGAAGCTATTAGAAGGTCGTTGGTCATTTTTACCAGTGCTGTCTCAGTACTATGATTCACTCTAAATCCTGACTGAAATTTCTCAAATAACTCATTATTATGTAAAAAGTCACACAGCTGATTGGCAACTAATTTCTCGAGGATCTTAGAGAGAAAAGGAAGGTCTATAGTTGGCTAGTACCTCTGGATCAACACTGGGCTTTTTAAGAAGAGGTTTGATTACAGCTACTTTAAAAGACTGTGGTACATAACCTGCTGATAAAGACATATTAATCATATCTAATACAGGAGTGCTAACCAAAGGTAGTACTTGACACTAACAATTGTTGAGATCAACCTGCAGTTACCTCCCCGGGTCCGTTGATCGGAGGATAGAAGGAGAGATCTTGAGACGATGGCTTGAGATCACACCAATATCTTTATTGGAGCACTTTGCAAAGCGGAGACAAGTTCTGATACAACTCAAACCAGGTCATACATCAGACGAGTCTGTTGTGGTCTAGGGGTAGCGGCTTTAAATACCCTTCTGTCGATGGTAACGCCTTAAAGGTAAAAAAGGCGGCAATGGCCGTTAATCTGCCTGGCAACACATTATAACACTAAAAGCTGAGAGAGGGAACTTAGTGCATGTCCCTATATGGCTATCTAGAGAGAACAGATGTGTCTGTGTTTACACCACACAAAATTGTTAGTTAATGAGTATGTGTGTGTGTGCCTAAAATAAGGAAATGCGCATTCCTCTGTTCTTTTAGGATCATAACGAGGTAATGTGTGAGAGAGCACGAGATCTCTATCTTCCTCTCTTTTCTGTGAGGCTCTGTGATGCAAGTTATTATCTGCTCAACCAGCCAGGACTAGTCTCATTCCAGGGGTTTATGTACCATGACCCCACTGTGCACCAACTTCAGTTTAGCCATTTCAAAAGCCACATGACCGAGCAGCTCATTCCTCTATCTTCCACACAATGAAATGGTTTGCTCCAGGCGATCAATTGGCAATCAACTCGCCACTTATTGTAACACATTACCCTTTGAAGAAGGAAGAATAGTAACTCGGTTTATTGGCCAGGAATATCAGAAGCTCTAACAACGACTACGGACCTCAGGAATGACCAACTGATAGCACAGAAATGACGCGACCACAGTGTACTCTTAAAGAACCAATAATGCTTCCCTATTTATTACAGGGTGGTGAAGACAACACATTAATTACAACTCTTACCTGGGTAAGAATGATAATAAAAAATAAAATAAATTAAAAAACCTGACCTAGGATCAGAGCATTCATTTTAATTTCTCAGCTCTCAATAAATTATAGAACATAAATCATGTTAAATCTAGGCAAATTATTTCAATAGAGAATAAATATTTTTACTGAATTACTTGTGTAATATGACATCACATTTCTAAGTAATAAAATAAACAGCATTCAAATATATTATGTCATTAAAATAACTTCTCAAAATATTCTGTGCTCTTTATATAGTAACAAGCACACAAACAACATCAGCCATTATGAAAAGAAAAATATCTAATGTGCACAATTGGTAAATTGTGGCAAAATGTGCGTCGGTAAATTGTGGCTAAAAGTTCATAGATAAAGTGGTAAACACACACATAATACAGCTCAGTGAACACAAAAAAACAAATGTCTTTAAAATGCCAGACTAATGCTTCAGCTTTATCTAGTGTGTCTGCCCTGTTGCTAATTAGCACCGGGAGCTAGCGCTCTGTCATTGTCTCGTATGCTAACGATTAGCTTGTGTCGCTATTAGCATTAGCAATTTAGCATTTCAAACTGGTTGCTCACCAACTGTGCTCACACAGGTCCAGGTCGACTGGGGGTTTTCTCCAACAGTTCTCTCTGGGATTTATCCACGTTTTTTTGGTTGTTTCATTGGCAAGTGTGTATACCGTGACTCGTGTTCAATGCCGCTACTCTCTCTCTCTCCTAGCAGCTTCAGAGGAAGTGAACCCAGTCTGATCAGGTCAATGGGCGGGAGCTTCTCTCTGATTGGATGAAAGAGCATCTCCAACCCAGCTCTTACAAATTAAAACTCTAAATATCTTATTTTATTACAGTTCTAGTTCTCTTTTTAAGGAACATCTGTTTTTCAACCATAAACAAAACATTATATTTAATTAATTAATTTTTCCACTATGAATTTCAGGGTTTTTAATTCAAGCATCTGGGTTTTTAATATGCAATGAATTATTTTGAATGATATATTTCTAACCTGCACCCATGGGGACCTTTAAAATTATCAAAGAAATTGTACACCTTTAGGTGTACAACTTAGGTTTTAAGTTGTATGTATTATTTAATCTAACCTCATTTAACCAGGAGTAAAAGACTCTTTGAGATTAAAAATCTATTTTTCAGTGTGGCCAAGACAGGCAGTAGCCCAAGTAACACATTTTCAGATAAAAACACACATATAACTATAAAAAAATGGAAACAAATAACAGATGATGGTCTTATAAGATATCAAAACATTATTCAACATTCAGAATATCTACAACCAGACGTATATGCTTACAAGTTATTAAGCTTTAAATTTGTCCAATGAAACCTGCTCCAAAAGATTCAGGTGGTTTTGTATTTGATTCTGACCCAGCTGGCAGGATTGTTGATCTAGATATATGACAGGGAGCACATTTATTCAACTATATTACAGATTATATGTCACACAAGTTGTCCTAACTTTTAAGGGTGAGATCCTTAGTTCCTTAGTTTAAGGCTCATCCCTGCTGACAGACTTTAAAAACGATTACAGAAGGTCTCCAGAGGACCCATGTGCTTTCCCTGAGACAGCAATCAATGGAAACAAGTTTTAAAACGACTTCCTGTTCATCATAAATAATCAGTGTTCACATCAAAATGATCTATACCTTCAAAAAGTAAGTGAAATCCGCTATTTTAAGAGGTAGTTCCATGGTGACTGCTGCACTTCTCATGGTTTTATGAACTGTTACTTCATCTGTATTTGCTTGACACATTGATGTAGCCAATTTTACAGCTGAGGATTCTACACACACAACAAAGCTGGATGGCACTGTGTGAAGTATTATAGTAAGCTATAGCACTCACAGAGGACTGTAGAAGACAAAGTGGGCAACAATGATCATATATAAACCCAGAAAGCACCCAGAGAGAGCATAGCTCTATCAGGCTGCACAATTACACACACACACACACACGCATACACACACACACACACACAAGCATATATATATATATATATATATATATACATTTTAAGATTTTAATCAATCCAATTCAATTCAATTTTATTTACAGTGCCAAATCATAACAAAAGTTATCTCAGGACACTTTACAGAGTAGGTATAGACCACACACTGACTTATTTATGATTTATAAAGACCCAACAATTCGGTGGCATTTCAGTGCCAACAGAAATCTTCGCTATAACAGGCAGGCACGTCAGACAGGCTTAGCTCTATGGAGGACGGACATCTGTCTTGACCAGTTGGAGAGGAAGAAAAGGAGAGAGAAAGAGAGAAAAGACAGACAGAGAGAGAGAAAGACAGACACAGACAGACAGAGAGACACTTCCAGAGATCCAAGCAACCACAAAAGTAACAGTAACTATAGTATCTATAGTAAAGTGACTTAAAATAGACTTATATGTTATGGCAGTTAATATAGTAGAATAGTAAGAAAAAAGCACAGCCAAGGTGAAGAATATGACAATGATAATGTAGCACTCCCCTCAATAGACCTTTTACTAAGGGGAGGCTTCTGGGTTCATTTACTGTATGTTAACCCTATTTTCTTAAATAATTTTCTGAAAGTAATTTGGATTTCGTTTAATACGACCTTAACTAATACACCTAGATGAATTCACCTTTTCAACTTTGGCAAAGGAAATATCACAAGACTCTTTTAAAAAAATTAACAAATCAAGGATTTACTTCAGGTTTTAAATGTATTCAAACAAAACACAAATACACTTTAACTGAAATATTTCTAAAGTAAATTATTTGTTTACTGCTAGTTATAAAATAAATCAAATTTAGCAAAACACCAAATAGTACCTTTTGTGTTAAATAGAACACCTTTAAGTTCCTCAAATCCTAATCCGTTAAGTTTCAGAATTACTCTTTGGACTCAAAATACCATTCAATTTACTCCAACCCTAAATAGTTAAATTTTAGTTACTTTCAGTAATAAACTCAAACACACTCAGTGGGCCCACACTCACACGCACACACACACAGCCGGCAAAATAAAATAACCCCGTTGCAGGCCTGATATAGTGACTTTTGAGTGCGATGAAATCCAGCGTCCGAAGTCTGGAAGGTGACAATGCACGTAGATGAAGACAGACGAGCAGGCGATGGAGCCTAGCAGCTCGGGACGATATCCAACGACGACGAGTCACACACTCTAGCAGCGTCCGAGCCGAGTCATCTTGCTCCCGCGTTGAGACCACAAGGCACAGCCTATCAGAAGCTGGTTTAGCTCCTCACGGCTAAGTTCATTCGCTTAGCTAACGAATGCTAACAATACGCTTAAAGTTAGCTCAGTAGCTAGGCTAAGCTAAAACAGTGCAGCTTCGACAGGAGTTCCGAGTTGAAACTTCTCAAGCTGTACACCGAACAGCAGTAGCTCCAATATCCAGGTTCCGAGTGTCGAGCAGACAGTCTCTTAAACATTGAAAACTACACACTTAACTATTTTCTTTGTAGAATATCATAGTCGCGAACATGCGTCGCTTGGTCATGGCGCTGTTCTCTCTGTTAAGCTCTCCCCAAAACACACCTTCTCACACTTCCGGTCTAGACCTGTCAATTACACCTTAACCAAGAAAATGCCAGGATCACACTTCTTCTGAATCAGTACTTCCTCTCTCTTCATGAGTTTCTTCAAAATAAAATGAAAGATTTGACATTTACATTTGTGTCTTTAAATCTTATTTATTACACCTTACTCTTTTATCAAGCTATTTTAACCGTTGCATTTTTGATAGACTTCTAATTAAAGTTTTAACCAAACATGAACTCATATAAACCATGAATTATTTATTTTATGAGTAAGGATACTTAACAGGGTTACAATAATAACATTTATGGTGGTAAATTTGATCAATGATGACTCAGAATCAGAATCAGAAATACTTTAATAATCCCAAGGGGAAATTTTTTTTCGTTTCAAACTCCAGCTATAAAAACAACATACAGTATTTAATAACAACAATATTATACAGATAACATATTTGTAAAAACAGAAACATAAAACAGTATATATACATTATATAACTACGTATATATATATATATATATATATATATATATATATATATATATTTATATATATAATATCAAATATACAATAGTAATAAATACAGATCAAAAGTACTGTAATAAGGTGCAAAGAACAGATGTTTATGATTGAGTCCATATTACAGAGAGGGAGTGACAGACTGTCCTGGGGATGCATTGTATAGTTTAATGACAACAGGCAGGGAAGATTTCCTGTGGTGCATCTGGGTGCGAGGAGTCTTCCGCTGAAGGTGCTCCTCTGCTGGGCCAGTGTGTCGTAGAGAGGATGGGAGACATTGTCCAGGATAAACCGGAGCCTGGGCAGCATCCTCCTCTCTGCCACAGTTGTCAGGGTGTCCAGCTCCTCCCCCACGACATCCCCCTCCTGATCAGTTTGTTCAGTCTGTTGGTGTCTGCGACCTTCAGCCCACTGCCCCAGCATGTGACGGTGAAGAAGATCACACTGGCCACAACAGACTCATAAAACATCCTCAGCATTGTCCGGCAGATGGACCGTAGCCTCCTCAGGACAAAGAGTCGACTTTGGCCCTTTTTGTAGACAGCCTCTGCGTTTCTAGTCCAGTTCAATTTATTATTGAAGTACACCCCCAGGTACTTATACTCCCCAACAGTGTCCACATGGAGCCCCTGGAAGGAGACTTGGGTCACAGGTACTGTCAGACACACAGTTCTGTAGGTGTACATACTGTCGTCTGCCCGTCAGGTAATTCACAATCCAGGACACGATGGGAGCCTCCACCTGCATCGCAGTCATCTTCTCACCCAGTAGAGCCGGACGGATGGTGTTGAATGCACTGAAGAAGTCAAAGAACATGACTCTCACAGTGCTTGCAGACTTGTCCAGATGACTGTACACTCTGTTCAGCAGGTAGGTGACCCAGTCCTCAACTCCCAGGCGGGGCTGGTAAGCGAACTATAGCAGATCAGTAAAGGGCCTGACCATAGGCCTTAGCTGCTCCAGGACTCTCAAGTCTCTCCATGGTCTTCATGATGTGGGACGTAAAGGCCACTGGCACACGGCATCTTCGGAACAGACACGAGGCACGATGTCCTACACAGCACAGGGACCCTCCAGAGAGCTTTAAGCACCCTGGGAAATACGTCATCGGGGCCTGCAGCTTTGCCAGTGTGGAGGCTCGTCAGCTGTCTGCTCACCAGGTCAGGCGTGGAAGGACACTTTAGAGGTGTCCGTCTGGGGAGGGCTGAGGTCATCAGATTGTAGAGGACATGATGTAGAGCGGGGGGGGGGGGGGGGGGTAGCAGTAATAACAGCTGTGATACAGTGAGATAAATTACTTATGGTGTATTTATGGCTACAAATTTTATAATTCATAAGACTAATGATAGTATATTTGAGTAATAGTGATAATAGTAGCAGGAAGCGTCATTCAGGACCACTGCAGCAGGCACCAACACCATCAAGAGAGACCTGCGAGATGACAAATAACAAACATCTCCGGGGAAGAAGTTGAATTAGTAACATGCATTGGACATGAATGATACAGCTAGAGAGGATAGAAGCTCAGAGTATCAGGAAAGTATTATCCCCTAGCAGACTAGGTCTATAGCAGCATAATTAATCATAACACAATCCGCTTAGGCCCTGTACATGCAGGCTCTAAGACAAACTGAATGCCAATAACAACATTGCTAATGGGTTCGTAAGCCCTAGCTGTAAGCTTTATTAAAGAGGAAAGTTTTAAGTTTGCTCTTAAATATGAGGACGGTGTAGGTACTTTGGGTTTATTTGGATCAATAGTGTGACTATCAAATGAAATATTTGATAAAGAAAATTAATAAAGAAAAATTACTAAAAATTAATAACTTTAATTTATTAAAACTTCACACAGAGAACCAATTAAATGTAGGGTCTTGACTCACGTTCAGATTATGAGATTGAGTATTCTTAATAAACTTATCGTTAATCAAGTAAATATTAGTTATCACCTATAATTATCAAAGATAACAATAAAAATTACTCTAGTCAAACCAGAGTTCCTCGGGGCACCACCGTTATAGACGGAGTGACAACTAATATTAAAGTCTCATTAAATATATTAAACTACTAATTAAGGGTTAAACACAGATAAATGTAATAGTTTAATTAGTTGAAGGATTTAAAAGTTATTTTCATAGTAGAAGCTGGCTCATTCATCTTTGTGTAATATTAAATAATCAGACATATGGTAAACACAAACATTTATTAACAAATTAATAAATGCAACAAACAAAACACAATAAACTAACTAAAGCTAACAGCAAATGTGTGTGTGTGTGTGTGTGTGTGTGTGTGTGTGTTTGTGTGTGTGTGTGTGTGTGTGTGTGTGTGTGTGTGTGTGAGAGACAAAGAGGAGAGGTGGGGGCTCGGACCCCTGCAGAGAAGGTGTGAACATTTAAGTTACACAAAGGCCAGAGGCCTGATCTCTCAGTTCTTAGATCTTATGACAAAGTTACAATTGTATCTAGCCGTTCATAAAGTCCTATAACATGTAGTAATGCCCAGTTGGTGATTAGTTACCGGTCCATGAGATGGGAGATGTTTTGCGTTGCTTGATGCCAGCGGCTGGTTGAAGAAAGGAACTGGTTGAAGAATGGTTCTTGTCTTATTGTTGCTCTTAGGCAAAAGAGGAAACTTAGGGCGCACTCACACTGTCCTTCCGCACCGGGCCAAAACCGTTTTTTCAGCTCAAGCCTAGTGCGTTTGAGCAGTGTGAGTGCACCCGTTGGTGTGATGAGCAGGTGGAGTGTTTACTGCAGATTTTGGTCGATGAGTATATTAAAAAAACAGTCGGACAAGACGCACAAAAACTCTGAGGTCTATGGAAAGATTTGTAAACAAAGCGACGCATCGCGATGACGTCAATCAATGCGTGTGACGTGTTACAGCGTGATGACGTATGGACAGCAAGAAGCATTTGCGCGAGGCCCAGGCAGTGTGAGTACAAACGGGCCTGGGGCGCGGGGGGAGAGGGAGGGGGGATAAGTACCCTAAAGCCTGGGGCGCGGTGCAGAAGGACAGTGTGAGTGCGCCCTCAGATCGCTCAGTCTTGTGCTCAGTTGAGGATAACCGGTTGGTTAACCTTTGCTGCCTACGCCATACTCCAGGTTCAGGGCCGAGGGGGCAGCTGGAAGCTGGTCTCCTGGATCCGCAGGATCGCGTCGAGTTGAGTGATCCGGGAGAGAGAGATCCGGGAGAAAGAGAGAGGAAGAGGAAGTGCAGGCTGTGTGCTACACTTTATATAGGCCCTGGTGATGTCATCGTCAGAGGTAAAGTCAGCCAATGAACAGTTTGGGGGTCCCTTGGAGAATCACACCTGGGTGTGATTTGTGGGGGAGAAGGCATGGCAGGCCTTTGTTTCAGAGTCAAAGGCAACCAGACTTTGGGCCTAGTCTTAATCAAACTGAAAGTTTGAGTTAATCAAGAAATGAACAATCATCTTTGGGTGCAGGTTGCACCTACAACGGTTACTGCCTCCCGAACAACACTTGGGAGTTGGTTCCACAGGAGAGGAGCTTGGTAGCTGAAGGCTCTGCCTCCCATTCTACTTTCGACTCTGGAAACGACAAGTAGAACTGCATTCTCAGAGCGCAGCAATCTAGTCGGTTAATACGGTACTATGAGCTCTTTAAGATATGACGGAGTCTGACCAATAAGAGCTTTGTAGGTAAGGAGAAGGATTTTAAATTCTATTCTAGATTTTACAGGTAGCCAGTGCAAAGAAGCTAATACAGTAGAAATATGTTCTCTTAGATTTGTTTTAGTCAGTACACGAGCTGCAGCATTTTGGACCAACTGGAGACTTTTAACAGACTTATTAAAGCAGCCTGATAATAAGGAGTTGCAATAGTCCAGCCTAGAAGTAACAAATGCATGGACTAGTTTTTCTGCATCTTTCTGAGACAATGTTCCTAATTTTCGCAATGTTACGCAGGTGAAAATATGCGGTACTTGTCGATGAGAATCGAAGGACATATCCTGATCAAAGATAACACCCAGATTCCTTACTGTGGTGCTGGAGGACAACACAACATCATCCAGAGTAACAATAGCTTTAGCTATTGAGTTTCTGAGGCCTTTAGGGCCAAGTACAACAACTTCAGTTTTATCTGAGTTTAACATCAGAAAATTGCAGGTCATCCAGGTTTTTATTTCCTTAATGCACATTGCAAGTTTATCTAACTGATTCTTCTGGTTTGATCGATAAATATAATTTGGTATCATCAGCATAACAATGAAAATGTAGTGCTTTGAGTGCTTCCTTATAACATTTCCTAAGGGAAGCATATTTAAGGTGAACAGAATCAGTCAACGACAAAATCCCATGTACAAACTGAGATCGATCTGATGAATAAGATTTAAACCAACTACTTTAAAAGACTGGAGGAGGAACATCGATGACATTTTTTCCCTATGGACAGGTTCTAAGGCCCAACTTAAGATGTTATATATACTGTATGACACTCAGAAGATGAATTTCCTTGACGTCCTTTTGTACAGAGACTGTTATAGACTTGGCTCAAATTTATACCGAAAAAGTAAAGACAGAAACTCTATCCTACATGAACAATCCTTTCATCCTACTCTGTCTGCCTGTCTCTTAGTTCAGTCGGGTTCACCCTATCTGCAGCTCGGATGAGGACTTCCAAGCCCAGGCTGCTGATCTGGAAATACATTTCCGACAAAGACATATAAACCTGAATGGATAGCACATGCACACAGTCGCTTTGATAGTTTGTCACAAACTAAGTGTCTCAACAATACCAGATCCAGAACACCTGAGTCCAGAGTTAATTGTTTTGTCCAATAGTCACATCTTTGCAGAGATCTTCCATCCATCATCCTAAATGTATTAAATATTAAATTGTTGACTCTGATGCAACACTCAAATGCTTCACCACACTACCTTGTGTTGTGGTAATTGCCCTCAATGCAACTTCACACATAACACTACTACCTTTAATCATCCACACACAGGAAAATCTAATGACATCAAAGGTGTGATCACTTGTAACACTAATAATGTAATTTATTTACTCAAGTGTCGGTGCAGCTTGGCCTATGTACTAAAACAACCTGACCTCTGAAAACAACAATTTCCTGTTTTTGAACACTGATCCAATACCTGCAACCATGACACCAGAAAACCCTGTAATGTTGCACTTCACACAAGCCTTGCACAATGTGTCAACTCTCAGATACGTTGGGACTGAACTAGTAAAACCGCCCTGCCGTGGAGGTGACATTAATTGTCTGTTACTTAAAGCATTTTGGATCTATACCCTTGACACTTTGTATATATCTGTCTGCAACTTTCCTGTTGTGTTGATGTATTACTCTGAGCCATTTTGAACTGGTCTTAGATTCTAAGATGTCTGTGTATTTTACTCTTTTGCTTGATTTGGATGCGTTTCACTTGTGTGTGGACATTTTTCCCCCCATCTGTTGGTCTAATAGTTTATTACATTCATGTATCATTCCATTGCTATGGGAACGATGTCCAGCACGTTACGCTACACTTGTGTAACACACCTCTGTGGTATTTGTCCAATGTTAATATTTCATTTCTCATCACGACTTTTTATAGTGGTAGGGGCGGATCTTTACTACTTTCTTCTTGATATTGCATGCACTCATTATGACAGTTTCCCTGATGTTTCAGACATGTATATACAAGTCGTTTAGGTTAAGCTTTAGGCCCAGTAGAACTTCTCTTACCTATATGATTCATGCACTTTAAGTTACTTTTGCACTTTAAATTTCTTGGTAGGGTAAATTTTGGAGTGTATATTTATACATTTGTGTGTGTGTATGTGTGTGTATGTATGTAGCTCCCTCTAGATGACTGGTCTTTTACTGAGGTGCGCTCCCCATGTTCCTTAAACCTATTATTAATTAGGTAACTAATGCTAGTAGGTAAGTATACTGTAATAGGGGATTTATTAAATGTTATGTATGAACTCTGTTATTAATTGTACTTTTATTTACCAGAATGTGTAATTTTTAATATTGTTTTAAAGGTTTTTAAATCCCCCTTGTACATCAATGAAATTATATTTTCTACCTTTAGTTACCCTTTAAGTTTTTTTTGAACTCACCTGAAGCACTCTCTAAGTCACACACCAACACTCTCTAAAATGTCTACAAATGAGTATTTATGAGATACCAGGTGAAAAATGAATAACCATAGGTACGTTTTAACTATTTACTTAGGAAAAAACTAAACACACATATCTGTATCATAGAAACACACACAAAAAACAAAACAATATCCCAGTGCAAAATAGAGGCAGTCAGTTCAGTACTTTTTTCCAATATGCACTCTGTAAGATAGGTTTTATAATCACAGAAATAATAATATATATATATCCCCTAAAGCCGGCACTTATTTACTAAATAAAATAAAATGGATACCCAATGTGTCTGTGAAGCGATGCAGGCCTGAGTCGATGCTTGTGTGCGTGGAAGCCGAAAACCACAATGGCTGTTTCGCGCCACAGTGCAAAAGAAACAATGACAAGCTCACGGCGTAATGGCGTCGTCCTCGTCCTTTCAGCCGTACAGCGGGTTGCTGAGGCGTGGGCCATAGTCGATTCCTCCCTTTGTCCAGGTAGCGTCTGTGTTAGACCATCACAGGCTGAGGGAGCTGCTCCGTAGTGAAGGCCGTCAGGTAAGCTAACATGAGCTACATTAGCTTTTAGCTGCGCTTCTCGTCAGACACTCTTTTCCAGAATAGTCCTCCTCGAGACTCATACATATATACTACGTTGACTGAACTGTCCCTCTGAGACTCACTGTCCGTTTGTCCCGACATACGTTCCTCAACTAGCGTCTTTACTATCAAAGTCTTTTGCTTAACTGTCGCGTTTCGCCACCATGCAGCTCTTCGCTCCCTGTTCTTCTTCTTCTCCTCTGTCTCTCCCTCATCACTTCTTCTCTGGTTCCGGCCAAACTCTCCTCTGATCATGGATTAGATCTCCCCAAGGTAGGTAATCTTAAACAAATTTATATTTTTTACATTCAAATATTGCCGTTACATTCTTTTGACATAATATGTATTTCTTACAGGAAATAAGAAAATAAAAACATTTCTTCTAATTTCCCATAGGGTTACATGTATATTTGTATACTTTATTGCATGGTCCTTCTGTACTTCCGTTTTGAGAGCATAGATCACATGACTTGTCGCAGGTGCTTTTAAGGAGGTGTGTCTCCCCACTTTGTCTCATGTCTGATGAAGGGCTGGGGCCCGAAACGTTACATGGTTTATTAAAAACGCTATTTGGGGCTGATCCTGGTGTGCGGACTGACCGTTTATTCTTGTACTGCTTTTTTGTCCAGCACCTACCATGGAGCTAACTTCTTCTGTTTCATTATCTTCTTCTTTAAAGGAGCAACAGAGTCGAGTGTTGTTCGTAGTGAGCCTGCAACACTGTCAACAAGGTGATCAGTATCAGAGAAACTAACGTTAACTGTTGCGGCCAGTTTTTAACCTAAGTTTTAAACCGTTCACCTTACAGGGGATCGCTTGCTGGACTCGCACGTCGGTGTTCAATTATACTCCGAGTCTTGCTTCTTTGTTTAAGATGATTTATTTTCCTTATATTCACAGAACATTTCATTTGACTTGGTGAGTGTGAGCGTGAGCGTGAGGTCTAAAGCAGTGTCGATTCCCCCTGTTCAACCCAGTCTATGCCCCATTTCCTGGTTATTAACCTGGCCTGGCGACCCCACCCACTGTCTGTCAGCTGCCTCTAATTACGCCATGCTTTGGATTAATACAACGTAAATCTAATATTTAAATAAATAAGAATAAAACATAAACATCCCTTAAATCAAATAGGAATTAATTACTATAATAAGTGATTTTAAACTAACATAAAATATGGCTCTAACACTCCAGCCCCTAATTGCTCCTTATATAGCAATTACGTAAACAACAAATAGAGCCCATATTCAGACAGTTAATCATTATTACAGTTGCTCTTTTCAGTCCATAGACTTAGGTTCAGAGTTCATTCAACATTATATTTCCTTCTGCTATTCTTCAGCTTCCAGAAGCAGAAAGAGTTTGTTGACTGGTCTCTGTAAGACACTTGTTTTTGTTTTGACTAGGACACTACGGACTAGTCCTTTATCTCCTGGCAGGGTCTTTAGAATCCATCCTAGAAGCCAGGTGTTTCTTGGGGCAGAGCCATCCACGATGACAACAAGGTCTCCGATTTGGAAGTTTTTCTGAACCTTATTCCACTTACTTCTTTCTTGCATGATGAAGAGGTATTCTCTGACCCATCTCTTCCAGAAAAGGTCAGCCAGATGTCGTTCATTATTGCCTCCACCTCACATAAGGCAGTTTGAAGAGCCTCGTCATCGAGAACTTGTTCTCTCACCACAGAGCACAGGATCTTTTTCAAGGACTTAATGAGGCGTTCCCATACTCCTCCATGGTGAGCGCCAGATGCTGGGTTGAATAACCAATTTATTCCATCTAAGAGTAGATTCCTTTGGATTTTGTCGTGGTTTAGTTCCTTTAGTGATTTTTCAAGCTCCTTTTGTGCACCAATGAAATTTGTTCCTTGATCAGATCTTATTGTTTTTACATTTCCTCTTCGACATACGAATCTGCGTATGGCATTGATACATGAATTGGTGTCCAAGCTGCTGGCCACCTCAAGATGGATTGCACGACTAGTCAGGCAAGTGAATATAACACCCCACCGCTTGACATTAGCACGACCTCGCTTTATCTCAAAGGGTCCAAAGTAATCCATGCCAGTTGAAGTGAAAGGTGGTAGGTCTGGCATCACACGATCAGGTGGAAGATCTGCCATCTTTTGCTCTCCTACTTTGGACTGCATTCGTCTGCAGAAGACGCAGTTTCTGATTGTTTTTCTTGCTGAGGAGTTTGCAGAGGGCATCCATTACTTTTGTCCTAGTTTTGAAAGCATATGATTCCTTCCAGAGTGACCAACTTGGGTGTGTATGTGTCTTAGAATCATTTCTGATATGTGGGATTTTTTAGGTATGATTATGGGATTCTTGCTGCAAACAGGCATTGCTGATCTGTTCAATCTTCCTCCAACTCTGAGAATGCCTTTATCCATGATTGGATCCATTTTCAGAATAGGACTATTTTTCCTGCAGTGTTCCCCTCTTTCAAGCAGGGCAATATCCTCCCCAAAGTGATGCCGTTGCTCAAATATCAATATGGCTCTTTCAGCATTGTCCATATCCTCAGTAGTCACTTTAGTGCTCAGTACAACCTTCAAGCTTGCAGCATGTTCTTTCAATGTTCCTCTATTGCCACTATTTACAATCTTCCTCTTTTGGCTGATCTCCAGGAGTAAGCTTTTCCACTTCAGTATCCAGCAAACAGCCTTTTTCAGGTGGCTCCAATCTGAGTAGTATTCAATCAGTTTACTGGTGGGGCTCTTGTCCTCTAAAGTCACAGTGTTGACAATCACATCCCTTTTTACCTCAGGGTCATCAGGAGGGAGGAACATTCTTGGTGATGTATCAGGGTTCTTTGGCCATTGACATTCCTCCTTTTGAAGAAAGTCCGGTCCATGTATCCATCTTTTAGACTTCAGGAAAGGCTCAATGTTTAAGCCCCTTGAAGCATCATCTGCAGGATTCTGCTTGGAGTCCACATACCTCCACTGAGTCTCGTTTGACAAGTCCTGGATCACAGTAATTCTATTGGCTACAAAGGTATGGAATCTCTTGGTCTGGTTGCAGATGTATTTGAGTACAGACTGACTGTCGGTCTAGAAGATTGACTGTTGAAGGTTCTGTTGAAGCTCCGAGCGTAACATCCTCTCCATTCTTACAGCTAGGGTGGCGGCTGTTAGCTCAAGTCTGGGAATCGTCATTTTTTTGAGGGGAGTTACTCTAGCCTTTCCCATCACTAGAGCAACCTGTACTTCACCCAAGCTGTTAACAGCTCTGAGATAGCTAGCTGTGCCATAGCCTTGCTCACTGGCGTCGCAGAAGTGATGCAAATTAATTGATTTTACCTGTCCAACTTCTGGTTTCAAGCATCTCCTGACCTTGAAATGTTTTAATTGATCTAGCTCGGTCAGCCATCTTTGATATTGTTTGGAGAATTCAGGAGGTATTGGTGTATCCCATCCACATTTAGCCTGGCAATGATCTTGAAGAATCTGTTTTGCTTTGAGCACAAACGGTGCAACAAGACCTAGTGGGTCGTATACTGAGCTGACAGTGGAGAGTACTGCTCGTTTGGTAAGTTTGGTAGTTTCAGGTGCCATCTGGAATCCAAATTCGTCCTTTTCAAGGTTCCAGTACATCCCCAGGGCCCTCTCCACCGGTAGTTTTTCTCTGTCCAGATCCAGCTCTCTCATCAGTTTGGCTCTGTGCTCATGTGGGATATTGGCCAGGACCACACGGCTGTTGCTAATCTATTTGGTTAGTTTAAACCCTCCTTTAGCATACAGGTTCCTGAGATTTCTGATGAGGGTAACGGCTTGCTTTTCTGTAGCCACGGATTTAAGGCAATCATCGACATAAAAGTTTGACTTGATGGTGTCAACTGTCACTACATCAAACTTGTCTTTGTTGTCTTCAGCTGTTTTCTGCAGAGCGTAGTTAGCGCAGCTTGGTGAGGAAACGGCCCCGAACAGATGAACTTTCATTCTGTATTGCTCTAAATGTTGGCTTGTATCACCGTCTGGCCACCATAGAAATCTCAGCATGTTTGAGTCCTCTTCGCTTACCCGAACTTGGTGAAACATCCCCTCTATATCTGCCATTATAGCAACCTCCTCCTGGCGGAACCTCAGCAGAACACCAATCAGTGAGTTGGTTAAGTCGGGCCCTTGTAGGAGTTCATTATTTAGCGATGTTCCTTTGTATGAGGATGTACAATCAAACACTACTCTGAGTGTCTTTTTTCGCTTGTGGTACACCCCATGGTGGGGTATGTACCACACTTTCCCATCTGTTTGATGAAGGTCCTTTAAGGGCACCTTCTCTGCGTAGCCCTTTGAGATGACATCTTTCATAAAGCTCTTGTACTCCTCTGCATAGGCAGCATCTTTTTTGAGTTTCCTTGCGAGATAGTGCGCTCGCTCTTCTGCCATTTTGTAGTTGTTTGGCATACTGACATCCTTATTTCTAAATGGCAGAGGTAAGTAGTAGTGATTGTCCTTTATTGTAGCTCCGATTGATACCAGTTGCATGAATTTTTGGTCTTCAGCTGACATCTCCGGTTTTCCCTCGTACTTTCTCTCAGGGAAATCATGGTGGTACTGGTTTACAATAAGGTTTTTTAATTGTTCAATTGAGATGCAGTTGACTGATGCTAATGGTCTTTCAAATCCATCCACGGCTGCAGGTGAGTTGAGTGGTCCATTCACCACCCATCCTAAGAGCGTTCTCACTGCATAGGGCTTGTCTTGGCTATTTATTTTTTGCCAAGGCTCAATTGCCTTCGGGGCATCTACTCCAATCAGGAGTTCCACTTCTGCATCAACTTCAGGCACCTGTATTTCTTTAAGGTTAGGCCATCTACTGAGATCATGCTGAGAAAAAATGTTTTCTTTTGTCACTGGTATCTTTGTTTGTGTGTATGTTTTGTGCAGCTCAATAAAGTTTTTTCCATACAAATCCCCAACTTAAAGTCCGGTTATTTCATGGCTACTGACTGTTTTCTTCTGACCCATTGTTTGAAGAAGAACTGCAGTCTTCCTTCCAGTTGCATGGAGTCGTCTCATAAGTTTCTCTGTACAGAATGTTGCTGTGCTACCAGGATCCAAGAATGCATAGGTAAGTATTGTGTTGCTGCCTTTTGAAGCTTTTACCTGTACTGGCACTATCGAAAGCTTGCACTCTGTTCCAGCCCCAGTATCCTCCTCCTTTTCCAGTGAGAGAAGTGTTCCACCAACAGATTTTTTCATCTGGTTTGACATACTATTTTCCACATTAACTGCTTGCCTCTCAATGTGTAGCAGGCTAGGGTGATTTCCTTGACAGATATGGCATATGAGTTTTAAGGCAGATGGGAGATTCAGGTCCTGCATGCTTTTTAGTGCATGCATAGCATTGCAGCATCCACGCAGGTAAAGGGCATAGGAGTGTAATGCATTGCCATCATCTGATTTAATGTTGCTCCAATTGACAGCCTTCTCCATGTAAGTATCGCCAATTTTGAATCCATCTCCAAAGTGTGTTTTTAGAAGTCTTTGTGCCTCTGCGTAGCCTCTGCTTGGCTCCATATGGAAGCAGCTCCTGACTAGTTCCCTGGGCTGGCCTCTAGTGTATTGTTCGAGGTAGAACAGATTGTCTTCTTCATTACAGGTTTTCTTTTCAATACCATGTCTAAATGCTTTCATGAATGTTTGGTCCATCAAATATTGGGATTTGTCTGGAGGGGAGTGATGATTGTCTTTGATGTACAACAAGCAAATCTGCAATTTCATTTTGTCTGTGGATCACACGCAGCAAATCATTGTTTTTGTTACTTGAGCCTCTTTCCTCAAAACAATCCAGTGTTATCTGTTCGCTCTGTTCTTGCCTGGGATTTGGTCTGGGGTCCTCCAGTTCTGTCGGTAGAGTCAGGAATCTGTGAAGGGGTGTCTTGGGTATCGCTCCCAACTCTGCAAATCTAATAGGAGAGGATTCTTCCAACTCATCCTCCTCACAGGCATTATGTCTGCCCACATATGAATTCATGCCATCCTCTTCTTGTGCTTGATATTGAAGGCTTGCTTCTTGGAAACTGTCTAAAACCTTTAGTTTGGCATCAGATTCAGCGATTTCTGTCTGTAGTTCAATTCTTTCAAGTTTTGCTTGCAATTTATTTTTTTCCATTTCAAGTTTTGCTTTTTCCATTTCCACCTCATGCTTCTCCTTTAACGCTGACATACGTGCTTGCTGAGCCGCTCCTTCTGTGGCTATCTTTAGACGTGTTGAGGAAGATGGAGATGCTGCAGTCTGGTGTGAACCTCTGGATTTGCTACTTTGTTTAGACACATTTGAGACACTGTCCTGAGGTCCAATGAGTGTCTGAGGATCTTTCCTTGACTTTTTCCACAAATCCACCTCTGCTAGGAATTCCTCAAATGTTTCCATTTTGGGTTCATACCAGTCTTTTGTTTCATTCTCTTTTATTTCAGGATATAAGAACATTTGTACGGCAACATGGGCCTCTTTAAAGTTATTCAATGTCACTTTGAATTGTTCTACAGCATTCAACACTTTTTCACTCTCACCGCCGTCAGTAACAAGATATGGTCTGACTTCATCCATTTTGCGCGTGCATGCGCCCAGCTTCCCTCTGCGACTTGCGCAGAGAGTTTTAAAGTCATTTTCAGGTTTTTCCATTTCATCAGCCATCATTCACTTTTATTGCGTTCCTAACAATTAATTGATCAATCAGTTCATAAGCATTTGTTTGTCACTTTTTTCCATTCATCGCGTCTTGCATGAGTTACATCAACAAACATTTCCGTCGGCATCAACAAACATTTCTTTCCGCTGTGTTTCCAGTTTCCTTATTTTAGACAGACATCCAAACGTATCCATATGCCATCAGCCTTATAGTTTATCATCACAAAGTCCACAGATCATCTTTATCGTTTGGTTACTCACAGCTTGATCCATTTCTTTGTTCCATTTACCGTCTCCGCACATGCCGGCGATCAGCCGATTGTCAATCAGCGGCCCGCTGCGGTCGCTTCGCAGCTCGTAACACAGTCTCTCCGATCCAAGTTGCTTGTTTCTTTTCACGAGCTTTCCTTCCATTAAAAGCGATTTCGATGCTTTAGACTATGTATAACCTAATTTTTAAACCGTTCACCTTACAGGGGATCGCTTGCTGGACTCGCACGTCGGTGTTCAATTATACTCAGAGTCTTGCTTCTTCGTTTAAGATGATTCATTTTCCTTATATTCACAGAACATTTCATTTGACTTGGTGAGTGTGAGCGTGAGCGTGAGCGTGAGGTCTAAAGCAGTGTCGATTCCCCCTGTTCCACCCCGTCAATGCCCCATTTCCTGGCTCTTAACCTGGCCTGGCGACCCCACCCACTGTCTGTCAGCTTCCTCTAATTACACCATGCTTTGGATTAATACAACGTAAATCTAATATTTAAATAAATAAGAATAAAACATAAACATCCCTTAAATCAAATAGGAATTCATTAATATAATAAGTGATTTTAAACTAACATAAAATATGGCTCTAACATTAATACAGGGATCTTAAATATTAGGATAAGGCATTAAATTAAATGCAGATGGAATCGCTTCCTTAAATTTAGTTACAGCACTATCAGATACACATCTAGTGTAGAAGCTTTTGCCCAGAGGTGAGTCCTGTAATACGAATTCAAAAGTTGTTCCATCCCCTATATGTTACCCTCTTAAAATCCATGCACATATGTTCCTATTACACTTCTGCCCTTACTACAGGCCTGACTCAAAATTTGGGAGTTCCCGATTTCCAATTACAATGAAATGCAGCATAACCGTCGATCTGGGTTGACAGACCAACCGCTGTCAGCAGCATCACTAAATATGGCTTATTTCTATCTAGAGAGGGAGTGTCTCCGCACACAAAGATATTGTAATACTCAGCAAAAAGTGGTTTCATTAGTGGGTCATATCATCAGTCACCATTGTTTTAACTCACTATTTGATAGTTAGAGGTGGGAAGATTAAATCAAGCTACCAGTGGCGATTGCTCTAAGATGGCAAGGGAAGCTCAGCTTCCCTAAAAGTCACCGAAAAAAAAGTGGTGAAATATGTAATGCTGTGTGTACATTTACAGCGCTTTACACAGTCGGACGCTCAGCTTCTACTGACTTCAATGGGGAAGCGTAGAGCGGGTTGTTCCACTGCAGCCAAACTAGACGCTCATTGGATAAATGCTGAGCTTTGTCCCGCCCATCAGACGCTCAGCGTCTCTGGGAGTTTATGGAACAATGGACTTGCCCAGACGCTCGGCTTCTGCATGATGATTGTATGAGCTGTCTGATGCGGAATCTTTTTTTGATTGATAGCTAAATGAGCAAACCAGCGATCTTGAAGAATAAACATCCAACGGAGCATTTTCCAAGTTTTTCATTCCGTTGTTCTGAACTGATCCGGAGACTTTACCGATTCCCAGCGACTTTGTCTTTGGTAAAAACGACAAGCGTTGTGTTTGGCAACAATTTTCTGTCACTCTGCGGTGTCTTTCCCCAACGAGCAGTGGCAGCTGCGGAGCTTCTCCCCTCGTCACTCACACTCACACTCACAGGCGGTCACACTTCACAGTAGCCTGGTGCAGCAGCTACAGCTCCAAGTCCCTGGAAAAGACGCTTAGTTGGTACTGTCACGGCACACACACACCTTGTTATTGGCTGTCCTGTTTGGCTGTGAGGCTAGGGGGGTGGGCTTACCTGGTTCCACTCGGCCTGAGTGATTAATAGGGCGTTTGAGGACAGGTGTGGGGGGAAGTTACAGAGGAGTGACAGAAGAGTTACGGAGAAGAGTGACCCTGAGTACCTCGAGGAGAGATGATTACCGTGTTTCCTTTCTTTTGTGCGATTACGTTTGTTTAAGTTTTGTCCGCGTGCTACATGTTACAAATGAACTGTCGAACGGAGTCCAAATGTAACTAAGGGTTGGACCGCTGGGAGCGAGGTGACCAAGTGACGGGCGTTGAAGGAGGCCGGCGACAAAGCAGGTGAGCCCACACACACACTTCACCCCCTAGCCTGGCAGCCGAAACGTTCCCCTTTGAAACATATGAACAGGCAGCCAAGCCTCGGAAGCCCTAGACGCGAGTGTATGCCTATTTGGAAGTAGTAAAATACCCGGGGTTGTGTTGGCCGTGTCATATAAATGGGTGGCTCGTCCGCGATTTGAGTGACAGTGTGGGCATTTGTTTGTAGCAATAGCAAGTAGCCCGCTACTGAGGCCTACGGTAGCGCTGCTGAAGTTATCTGTATTTTACCGTAGTTACATCAAGTATAGTCTTAAACTCTGTCTGTGACTGGGAAAGACACCGGAGTTGATATTTCAGCTCTTTAAAAAGTGTGCGCAGCCAGGTTTAAATAGAGGTGTGTACAGCTTATGGATGGACAAGCAGCTCAGTTTTAGTACCACCGCAGACAGAGTTGAAGGGAGGTGAAGTTAAAATAAATAATAAACAAACCAAAAAAAAATGCAACTTAATGTAGGTACTTTGGGTTTAATTGGATCAATAGTGTGACTATCAAATGAAATATTTGATAACGAAAATTGATAAAGAAAAATTACCAAAAATTAATAACTTCAATTTATTAAAAATGTCACACGGAGAACCAATCAAATATATTGCCTTGACTCACGTTCAGATTATGAGATTGAGTATTCTCAATAAACTTACCGTTAATCAAGTAAATATTAGTTATCACCAATAATTATCAAAGATAATAATAAAAATGACTCTAGTTAAACCAGAGTTCCTCGGGGCACCACCGTCATAGACGGAGTGATAACTAATATTAAAGTCTCATAAAATATATTAAACTACTAATTAAGGGTTAAACACCAATAAATATAATAGTTTAACTAGTTGAAGGATTTAAAAGTTCTTTTCTTAGTAGAAGCTGGCTCATTCATCGTTGTGTAATATTAAATAATCAGACATATGGTAAACACAAACATTTATTAACAGGTTAATAAATGCAACAAACAAAACACAATAAACTAACTAAAGCTAACAGCAAACGTATGTTTGTGTGTATGTGTGTGTGTGTGTGCGTGTGTGTGTGAGAGAGAGAGACAAAGAGAAGAGGTGGGGGCTCGAAGAAGGTGTGAACATTCTCATTGTTACACAAAGGCCGGAAGCCTGATCTCTCAGTTCTTATGACAAAGTTACAATGGTATCTAGCCGTTCATACAGTCCTATAACATGTAGTAATGCCCAGTTGGTGATTAGTTACCAGTCAATGAGATGGGAGATGTTGCGCATTGCTTGATGCCAGCAGCTGGGTTGAAGAAAGATAGCTCCGTGGTAGTTCTTGTCTGATTGTGGCTCTTAGGCAAAAGAGGATTCGGATCGCTCTGTGCTGGGCTCAGTTGAGGATAACCGGTTGGTTAACCTTTGTGGTGATCCCACGCCATAGGCCAGGTCCAGGGCCAAGGGGACAGCTGGAAGCTGGTCTCCTGGAGTTGAGTGATTGCGTAGAGATGGAGGAGAGTAGGAGGAAGATCCGGTCGAAAGATCCAGTAGAAAAGATTCAGTAGAAAGAGAGCGAGAGATTGTGTGCTTCACTTTATATAGGCCCGGATGATGTCATCACCTGGGGGTCAATTCAGCCAATGAACAGTTTGGGTGCCTTGGAGGATTCACACCTGGGTGTGACCTGTTGTGGGGGTGAAGGCATTTTGAGGTCTTTGTTCCAGCAGGCTGTGGGTTCTACGTTTAATCAAACTGACAGTTCGAGTTAATCCAGAAAATGAACAATCATCTTTGGGCGCCGGTTGCACCTACATTAATAAAATAAAATAAAATAAAAATTGAATGAGGTTAGATCAATAAAATGTAAGTTTGCTTGATGGTAGTGTATGGTGGTAGGTAGGGTAGCTGTGAATACACGGAAAATGACTTCAGGGATTTTCAGCTATTTTGAGTAGGTAGGGCTAGGAGTTTGGTTTGAGTTGGGGAACGGATGTTGTGTATGCTGTTTTTGGTGAGGTCGATAGCTGTAAACAGTGCTGTGAGAAGCAATAGTTTTCTGCGTTCGTTAAGCAGCATAGCATTAGGTGCAATGGCGAATGAGGCAGTTCCTGTGGCAGTCAGTGGGCGGTCCAGGGAGCAATTTAGGAGGCTGAAGAAGAATCAGCTTATTGCTATGGCCGGGGAAGAAGAAGTTTTTCTAGAAAAGGACCTGACCAAGCCAGCAATAGCAGCCTGTTTGATTGATGTCCTACAGTTAGAGGAAATGTGGTCACAGCAGGATAGAGAAAAGGAAATCCAACGATGCCAGAAGGAAAAGGAACTTGAAGACAAGAAAGGGAAAATCAACGCCGTGAGAAGGACAAGGATAGGGCCCACCAGGAGAAGTTGGCAAGGTTGGAGGTTGAGAAAGCCTCTGCGATGGGACATAGGGCTGAGCACAGGTTTGATATTAACTGAGCTCGCAGTCTCATGCCAGTTTTTGATGAAAGCGCTGTTGACATTTTCTTTGAAATGTTCGAGAAGGTTGAGATAGAAAGTGATTGGCCACTGTTAGTTCAAAGCGTGCTTACTGGAAAAGCTCAGAGAGCAGTTGCGGCTTTGGACGGCCGAGTAAGCCTTGAAAATGATGCTTTGAGAAAAGCTGTTTTGGAAGCGTATGGCAGTGTACCAGAGGCCTATAGGAAATTGTTCCGGGAGTTGAGACGGCAGCAGGGTGAATCATACTTGGACCTGTGGCAAAGACAAGAGGTTGCATTCGATCGCTGGGCTAATTCTTGTAATGCCTTTAATTACCAGCAATTAAGAGATCTACTACTACTGAAGTAGTTTAAAGTCAGTGTCCCCAGGGAGATGGAGGTCTATCTCAATGAACGTGAGGTGCCCAATCCACAGCGTGCAGCGGAGTTGGCCGATGGTTATGAGGTGGCCCATGGTAATAAAACTGGTGGATTGATAAGGAGGAGACCTCAAGAAGAGATGCAGGGAGGAGAATACCGACAGAGGAGGTCAGGTGATAGTGGAGTATGGCGCCCCCCAGTGGCTGAGAGAAACCCCCCCTTTCATTCACATCAGTTCTGGCAGGCAGGTAAACGCCTACCCTCGGGTTGAAATCCCTCGGTGCCAGTCACCATACTTAGGGACACTGGAGCCAAACAAACTTTGCTGAAAAAAGGTGCGGTGGAATTGCCGAGTTCCACCTTCACTGGGCAGTTAGCTGTAGTGCGGGGGATTGGAGGCGGTTATGAGACTGTGCCTCTTCACCGCATTTACTTAAGATCAGAGCTGGTGTCGGGTTATGTGAATGTAGCAGAGGGGAAGACCCTCCCCTTTAATGAAATTGATCTTGTTATGGGTAATGATTTAGCTGGGAGTAAGGTGATTACAGACGCATCTGAGCAGCCAGGCGACTTACCTGAGCTAAGACAACTGGAAATGGACTATCCTGAGGTCTTTCCAGCATGTGTGGTCACCCTTGCGCAGGTGAAGAAAGGGGCACAGACGCACGATGAGGCCCTTGTGCCTGCAGAAATGGAAGGCCAGAAGGACCTCTCCATCGACCTGACAGACACCATCTTCATTCAGTCTGAAGAGGCCCAGGGGCAAGAGAAGATGGTGACTGAGGGGTTGGATAGAGTGAAAGAACCTAATGAGAGCATAAAGTTGGTACTTGATCCAATGGTGGACAGCCAAGACCAGGGGATGAGAAGGGCCCCTAGCGGACCAGAGTTGCTGCCCCTTAACTGCCAGGCACTGGTAGAAGTACAGCAGAAAGATTAGTCACTGAACTATGCTTTGAAGATGGCAACCTGTGTTAGGGAGGCCAGGGAGGTGCCTATAGGTTATTTTGTTAGGGACAACATTCTGTTTCAGAAGTGGAGGCCGGCCGCACGACCTGCACATGACGACTGGGCAGTATATGAACAGGTAGTTCTGCCTTTGAGGAACCGTGGTGATGCAACTGGCCCATAATTCCTCCTTTGGTGGTCATTTGGGCATGAAAAAGACCTTGGAACGAATCAATCGACACTTTTATTGGCCCAGCATCAGAAAAGATGTGCAGCGGTTTTGTCGTTCCTGTCATGTGTGCCAGGTGGTAGGTAAACCTGGAAAAGCTCCACCTGTTGCACCATTGCAGCCATTGCCTGTTGAGCAGGAGCCCTTTGTTCACATTATGATTGATTGTGTAGGGCCTTTGCCTAAATCAAAACGGGGCAATGAGTACCTTCTTACCATAATGGATGTAGCCACAAGGTATCCGGAGGCTATCCCACTGAGAAGTATCAGAGCAAAGGTAATAGTGGACCATTTGGTTAAGTTTTTCTCTTGGGCGGGTCTGCCACGTACTATCCAGTTGGATAGACGCTGTAATTACACTTCTAAACTTTATCTGCAGTCAGAGTTAAACATAGCACCAAAATATTCAAAGGCGTACCATCCACAGTCACAGGGAGTTATAGAAAGGTTTCACAGCACGCTCAAGAGCATGATAAGGACATTTGTCGAAGCGCAGCCTAAGGAATGGGATGAGGCTATACCGTTCTTATTATTTGCTGTTTTTGATGCGCCAACTGAGTCTCTGAGTCTCTTATTTTTTGGTCATGAGGTAAGGGGCCCGTTGCATCTGTTTAAGGAACAGGTTATTGAGCCAGTATCGCCAGGAGAAGTCTTGCAATATGTAACGTCCTTTAGAAACAGCCTCCGGTCAGCCTGTGAGGTCGCAGGAAAGAACTTGGTTGGGGCCAAGGCCCGCATGAAGGTCAGGTATGATAAAAAGGCTGTAAGGCGCACTTTTGATCCAGGTGACCATGTGTTAGTGTTGGTCCAAGGGGCACGTGATCAGTTGGGACCTGGTTTTGCTGGTCCATACAGAGTGTTGAGGAAGGTAGGTGACCTGAATTACATCTTAAGCACTCCTGACAGGAGGTGTAAAACCAGACTCTGTTACATCAATGCATTAAAGGCATATGAGGGTCGGGAAGTAGCGGTTGGTTGTGCAGTGCCAACACTGATTGAGAAGGGAGAGTCAGGTGCTGGTGGCAACGAGATGTCTTCTCCTCCAGATATTGTGAGTGCCAAGTTTTTCAACACCCAGGCTCGGGATGTGCTTGAGGAAAACTTGCAGTATTTGACAGAAGCTCAGAGGCAGGATGTGTGTCATTTGGTTGATTCTTATCCTGTGCTATGCAGAGACGTGCCAGGAAGAACTAATAGGGCGGTGCATGATGTTGACGTGGGCGATGCCATCCCTATAAAACAGCATCCCTACCGTTATCCCCCGCATAGAAAGGAAACTGTCCAAGAGGATGTTGAATATATGTTGCAGATTGGGGTCATTGAGCCCTCTGACAGTGCCTGGAGTTCACCAGTGGTGTTGGCAGCACAGGAAGGGAAGGCAGACAGGTTTTGTGTAGATTACAGAAAGCTTAACAGTGTGACCGGAGCCGACGCTTTCCCTATTCCTCGTCTTGAGGACTGTATTGATCAGGTTGGTCAGGCCAGGTATGTGACCAAGGTGGATCTCCTGAAGGGTTATTTTCAAGTGCCCTTAACAGAGCGGGTAAGTGAGATGTCAGCTTTTGTTTAATCACAATGGTCTGTACAGATTTAAGGTTATGCCGTTTGGTATGAAAAATGCACCAGCCTCGTTTCAGCGCTTAATGAATTCTGTCACCCAGGGGTTGCAGAACACAGTTACCTATATTGATGATGTGGTTACCTTTAGTGAAACCTGGAAGGAACATATGGAGCAGGTAAGGGAGCTGTTTGAATCTTTCAGGCGGGCTGGGCTGGTGGTAAATTTGGCCAAGTGTGACTTTGGCAAGGGTAAAGTGACTTACCTTGAACATCAGGTTGGTTGTGCTTCCAAGAATAGCGAAAGTCCAAGCAATTATAGATTTTCCTGTCCCATGCACCCGCACACAGCTAATGCGACTCTTGGGGATGTGTGGTTTCTATCGTCAGTTTGTGCCGAATTTTGCCACCGTTACAGCCCCTTTGACAAACCTCTTGAGGAAAAGTGTGAGGTTGGTCTGGTCAGAGAGCTGTCAGGAAGCGCTCGCAAAGATCAAAGCCATGTTATCTAGTCCCCCAGTGCTCCGAGCTCCAGATTTTCGTCTGCCACTTCTGCTCGCCGTTGATGCTTGTGACGTCGGTGTAGGGTCTGTTCTGCTCCAAGTAGGGGAGGATGGTTGTGAAAAACCAGTGGCCTACTTCTCCAAAAAGCTTAACAAACAGCAGCAAGCATATTCAACCATTGAGAAGGAAGAGCTGGCTTTGGTTCTGGCAGTGAAACATTTTGAGGTCTATGTTGTCAGCAGTGAGAAGGTTGTGATGTACTCCGACCACAACCCTCTGGTGTTTCTGGCTGAATTTCAAAGTGCTAATGCAAGGGTGTTTCGTTGGAGTCTATTTCTGCAACCATATAATCTTGAGATCAAGCATATTGCAGGCAAGAACTATGTGGTAGCCGATTCTTTATCCAGAACTTGAGGAGAGTAGCTCAGAGGTGAGAAGTTTGAATACACCTGTTTTATAAAACCAGATGGTTTAGGGTTCAAGGAAGAAAGTTTACAAAAGTCTTCCTTTGATTTTCTTTGGTAACTTTAAAAATGTGAATGAATGACAAGTGAACATTTTATGAGGAAAAAAAAAAAATGTGGGTTGAGAAAAGAAAAAAAACAAAAAACACTTAGATAAATTTGGATGTTAGTCTCGTGTCAGGGTTTTTTTTTGTTTGTTTGTTTATGGGGGGAGGAATTTCACAGCACACACACACACCTTGTGATTGGCTGTCCTGTTTGGCTGTGAGGCTAGGGGGGTGGGCTTACCTGGTTCCACTCGGCCTGAGTGATTAATAGGGCGTTCCAGGACAGGTTTGGGTGGAAGTTACAGAGGAGTTACAGAGGAGTGACAGAAGAGTTACGGAGAAGAGTGACCCTGAGTAACTTGAGGAGAGATGATTACCGTGTTTCCTTTCTTTTGTGCGATTACGTTTGTTTAAGTTTTGTCCGCGTGCTACATGTCACAAATTCAATTCAACTTCAATTCAATTTTATTTATAGTGTCGAATCATAAAAAAAGTTACCTCAGGACACTTTACAGAGTAGGTAAAACAAATGAACTGTCGAACGGAGTCCGAACGTAACTGAGGGTTGGACCGCTGGGAGCGAGCTGACCAAGTGACGGGCGTTGAAGGAGGCCGACGATGAAGCAGGTGAGCCAACACACACACTTCACTCCCTAGCCTGGCAGCCGAAACCTTCTCCTTTGAAACGTATGAACAGGCAGCCAAGCCTCGGAAGCCCTAGACGCGAGTGTTTGCCTATTTGGAAGTAGTAAAATACCCGGGGTTGTGTTGGCCGTGTCATAGTACGACAAGGTCACAGATTATTTTCATGAAAAGGAACAAAGAGCAGAATTTCCATATAAATAAACAAACACATTTTTGATGTAGGTCGGATAAATTAGCTTCCCCTCCTTTAAAGACCAGCAGCCACTACTGCTTACACAGCATCAGTGGATATATCTGTTTACTATAGAACATGTACAACTAACAGTTCATGCTAGATACCAGAGTAAATGGATATGTTTTTCTCTGAATCTACAACACTGTAGATGTCAAGACTCGGTTCTGTCAGTGCCCTCCTCTCTTCCTTTTGTGTGAGTTTGTCTCCCTCTGTCTGTGTTTCCCTGCATGTGTGTGTTTTCCTCTTGTGTCTCTCGTCTAGGTCCGGTAGGCGTTCCCCCCAAGCTGCAGCCTGTTACGCTGATCACCTGGATCCCTACTAATACCCTGTGCGGACAGACATGCAGCGCCGGACCGTTTTATTCCTTCGTTGGTAAACTATTCCCCCCGGACCGGCATTCCCTTTCTTTTTGTGGTTATCACGCTTCCTGTCGCTGAGTATATCTAATCGTGTTTGTTTTCTTTTTCTCCGTAGTTTCACGTGTTACTGTTTCCTCGTCCGTCTCCCTGATTCTTCCGTCATCTCCCCGTTCCTGTTTTCCCTCGACCGTCTCTTTGTTTGTATTGCCTGTTTTCCCTGTAGTGTTTTTGCGTAGTATTATTAAACTTTTGTTTGTTCTTTTACTTCATGTCCGTGTCTGCATGGGGTCCACCCTTTTTTGTGTGTTATCTCTGTACTGTTCATGACAGTAGATCTGTAACTTTAGGTGCATCTGTCCCTACATTAACGTTACTGACAGACTCTCCATAAACATTATAAACTGTTGTTAACACACCAACATTGCTGTTAACGTTATTTGCCTGATATTTCCATTTTAACTGACTCTGTGAGCTGTCTGGACCTGCAGGCCATAGTAGTCTTTTACAACCATAAATTATAAATACATTAGCTGTGCAAACATGACCACAAGCTAACGCCCTGTAACTACAATTCAGGATAACATTAGCGAACTGACGTTACAGATTTCCCCGGATTAACTTGTAAATTTGACAAAATCCAATGCTAACTGCTAATGGTAACGTCAGCTAATAATAATATTAGCTTATTAGCTGGGGTGTTTTGGCTGCTTTATAGCAAGAGTACTAACCACAGCTCGGTTGTAATTCCTGAAACACTTATGCTGGTTCATGTGGAAGCTGACAAACATTAGAAAATTAAACTTACGGTGCACAGTTCATGTTTTAGTTCAGCTGATTCTCCATGACCATCAATCCCACTCGGGGCGTCAGCAGCACCGGAGGCTGATGAAGCTTCTGTACTGAAGGAGGTGCACCAGCTGTCTGCCTCATATGAATGTAGGCGTCAGCTCCAATATCTCACTCTGACATGCATCCTATCACCGGGAAAATAAGAGAGCGCCCTAAGCTAGCTCCGGTCCTTTTCCTACAGACTTCACGTCTTGATAGGCTGAAATCTGTGCTTCCTTTACAAATACAATAAATCACCAAGATGACCAATAGTTACAGATGTTCCTCCTTTCATTTGACCTGAGCTCTGCATGAATGCGGTGGCATGATTAAGGGGGGGTCAAACATTATTTTTTCCCCGCTTCATTTCACCAGCTGCAGTAGCTGCAATGCTCATCTGAGCAGCTAAGAGGAGTTATACAGTCTATGGTACAGACGGCAATGGGAGAAACGAGATGAAAACACTTCTGGCAAAGATGGCTGCGTAGCACAATTGCTCTTGCCAAACTTTTCCCTAACTTCAAAAGATTATCCATCTTTTCACGCACTTACACTTTAGTTGCAAGTTGCATCAAGCGTTTTAAACCCATGCACCTACCATGGCGGAGGGTTTAAGAAGCAAAGGCTGCCAAGAGCCTGCAATTGTCGAAGGAGAACTAGATCCACTGAAGCTAGCCCTAGCCTCCATGCTATCTACGGCACTCACAGAAAAGCGCAAGTTTATTGATTCACAGATTGCTAAGTTCGGAACCGGTCTGTACTCTATTAAAATGGAGATAACAAAGAACTCTTAACGACATAAAAAAGCTGAAAGCGGACCATAACGATCTGTCTTCCAAAGTGGCAAAGACGGAAACATTTTTCCAAATGACCTCCTCTAAACTTTAAGCTAGTAAAGCAGAGCAAGAGGACATGTTCGCATCATAAACTTGCCTGAAAAAGTTGAGAACGACATTGCAACAATTTTTGTCTCGTCTTGTCTCCTGAAGTGGTTTCCTACTCTTGCCAGGGAGACGTTGGAAATAAATGTTTGTTTTTCTTAGTAGGCTCATCTGGAGTTACGTGGATTGTTACATTGTTTATTTACACAGGGAAGTGGTTTGTGCATTGGTGTGATAGCCAAATTTTCTCAGTTCAGGTTCCCAGTTAGTGGGCTTTTGTAGTGGCAGCCGCCACCATGTTGGGTAGTGTCGTATGTGTTTTGTAGTCTTTTAGTTTTGCTTTTAGTTTATGTAGTTACGTTGCAAAGTGGGTTTGGGTATATTTGGGTCCTTATAGTTTTGTTTTTCATATATATGCAGTGGAATAAGCACTTACACTGTCTTGTTTATAACAATGGCTATGTTACATGTTGCTAGTTGGGATATTAACGGTTTAAATGGCCCAGTCAAGCACTCAATGTGTTTAGATTGGCTTAAGAGACATAAAATAGATGTAGGTTTTATTTAAGAGTCACACCTTAAATATGTTGATAAATTTAGACTGGCAAACCCGGCACTTTTATACCGCGGCTGCTTTTAACTTTAAAGGCCGGGGAGTGTTCAAAACATGGTCTATCCTTAGAATTATTGAAGCCTATGGTGGTGAAGAGGGTAGGATTGCATACATAAAGGCAAATATAAACAATAAGTAGATTTCCTTTGTATATATGCCCCTAACCAATTTAACATAGATTTCTTTAAACAAGTTAGCAATACTTTATGCACCTTACAGGATTTTTCAGTAATTATTGGTGCTGATATGAATGCCATCCTTGATCCCTTATCTGGCACACCAGGGGTCCGTTTCACAAAGCAGGTTCAAAAACTCTGAGTTTAACCCTGAACTCTGAGTTGATCTACTCTGAGATAGGAAACTCTGAGTTTTCGGTTCCAGAACAGCTGATTTGCGTTAGGTTGATCAACTCAGAGTAGTTTGACCTGGAGTTAAGCGCGTGCACCACAAATAAAAAAAGACAGCATCAATGGAGCCCTGATTCGACGAGTCACCATGGCAACGGGGAAGCGGAGGGCTACGCTACAACTGGAATTGGAAATATTAATGCGCTCATACGGAAGTTTGAGCATGTTTACAACGCTGCAGCAGCAAAAGAGAGGGAGACGGTGCGGGAGAACATTGCGGCCCGGGTCAGTGCATAAGTTTAAATGTAGTCCTGTTGCAATCACAATAATATCACAGGGGAAACTGCTTGAGTGGGAGCCTATTCATTTATTTAACTTAAGTGCATTCCCACGGGGGAGAAGCGCACTTGGCAGCAGCTTAAGATGAAACATAAAAACATTGTTCAAACAGGTAAAACCTCAGCACTGTCTCATGGTGACGCCTCATTTTGAGCATGTTTTACATGGTAAAGTAAATATTACCGTAAGTGGCTGTTTTATATGTTGCAAAAAAACCTCCCATTTGCAAAAAAACGCAGCGCAACACACAATATCTGCTGTGATATAAGAGCATTACTGGTTGTTAATGTTGGAAATGTAAGGAGGGATGAGATGGACTGTGACATGAAACGGTGTTGTGCGTATTTAGCCCTCTGTAATTCATACTAACTCTCTGTCTGACCATGGGGTTATGGCCTCACAGTTAACATTAAAGAGTACTCAGATTAGATCCACAAGGTGGCGCTTTAACACTTTGTTACTTAAAAATAAGGATTATTGTGAACACTTCATGAACACATTTAAAAAAAACGTTTTTAACTTTTTTATTTATTCCACAGGTAGAACACATGAAGAAGTACAAAAAAAAATTAAATACACACCTGCCTCAGTCTACAACCCACTTGATGCATATCATCATCAATACATACCATACCTCCCCTCTGTACATGTCAAACATAAGATCACACATATATATTACACGGTTAACCCCAAAATTCTCGAATTCTGAACTCTCTCTAATATTCACTAGCAGAGACAAGTGTACTTGTGAAACCAAAACTGGTGTTCATGAAAGAAAAACAAAAAAACAATAGAATTTTAAATGATAATACAAATAATTAAGCCAACAAAAGGCCACATATGTAAATAAGAATAAATAGGTACAATCTTAAAATTTTAAAACAAAAATAGGTATTTAGAGCTCTGATATCGCTTGTGTTATTGGTTTCCATCTTCTCTCAAATCTTTCTAGCTTCAGTTGTAGTCTTGCTGTAGTTTATTCTATAATAAATACCTTTTTTACCCTTTCTATTCATTGCATTATGTTGGGGGTGTGTGGCTTCAACCACTTGACTGTGATCATTTTATTTGCAATCAAGAGCAGGACTCTAGTCTATCAGATCTTCGGGTAGTATCCCAAGTATATACAGGGTTGGGTCAAGGTGTAGATCAATACCCAGAATTCTTTTTATTGCTGTTTTCACACATTTCCAAAAGTCTATGATCTTTGGGCAATCCCGAAATAGAAGAGTGAAGTCTCCGACCATGCCACAATTCCTTCAACATAAATCTGATGTTTTACTACATTTTGCAGTGGCAGATGGGGTGTTAAAGTAACGCATTGTCGCTTTTCAATCAAACTCCCTCCATGTTGGACTGTTAATTTATGTCCAGATCTGAAAGTTTCCTCCCAATCCTCATCTGTTATTATTACATTTGCTTCCAATTCCCACCTTTCGTCAACATCCATAATAATGGATTAATATTCATTCTCAGTTGCAAATATTTATAAAAATCATTATTTGGTCAATTTAACTGCTGTTTGAGTACCTGTAAAAAGTTGTGCTTTATATATTAAGCCCTTGTTAGTCAGAATTTTTTGATATTTTTGTAGCTTTTACTTACAGAGCTTGATATATTTGATTTATTTTGTATTGTCGACCATATTTTCTTTGTTTCTATAATCATATAATTTTTAATTTTAAGCTTCTTTTGCATCGACCTGGTTTCAAATAGTAGTTACACTAAGGCCCTTTGCTCCATCTCCACCCATATTGCATCTCTGTCTTTAGTTATCCATAATATAAGAGCTCTAAGTTGAGCAGCCCAGTAATAGTTCCTTAGATTTGGTAACTTTAGCCCTCCCTTATTTTTGGGGGCTAAAAGTATCTTGTATTTAATTCTGGCTTTTTCACTTTGCCATAGAAAACTGACATACTTTTGTCCAGCGTATTAAAGGTGGAGCCAGAGATCAAAACTGGCAGTGACAGGAACAATAGTCTTGGCAAGATATTCATTCTAATTGTTTCTACCCTCCCGATGAGAGTTAGGGGTAAAATCACCCACCTATCCAAGTCTTTTTAAATTTCCTTTATCAGTTTTCCATAATTTGCATCATATACAGTAACTGTGAGACATTAGGAGTAATAATAACACCTAGATATCTAAACCGTTTGTCGGCCCATTTAAACCCAACCCTTTCTTTTAACTCTGCTGGGCAATTACCTGAGATCAGCAAATGATTTGCTTTCATTAGTCAAATATCCTGACTTTCTCCATATTCTCTAAGATTCTCCATTGGGGATGGTATCGATAGGGATGGGTCGTTTATGAGTATTAATAAATCATCTGCAAACAGTGATATTTTATGTCCTGCCTCCCGGGAATTAACCGTTTGACCTATTTTAATTAATTTAGTTATATAGTTTTGCATTCGTATTACCATTATGCTTGTTAGGATCTTTAAATCATTGCAGAGTAAACTCACAGGTCTATATCCTTCACACAGAGTTAATTTTTTCCTTCTTTATGCAAGACTGATATGATGGCCTCTGACCACGACTTAGGTGGGTCCCCAGATGTTAGAGCACGGTTAAATACTTTGTGTAGCACAGGTGTTATCTCCTCTCTAAAACTTTTGTAACTCTCTCCTGGAAAACCATCAGTCCCAGGTGATTTATTATTTTTATAGGTTTTTATAGTATCCAATACTTCCTGTGTAGAAACTGGCCAAGTCATTTCGGATGCCTCTTCTCTTGACAGGTTTGGTAAAAACATTTTTTTAAGAAAGGCTTGTGTGTCATTATCACTGTGGTCCAAATCAGAGTCATCATACAGTATAAGCTTTCATAATACTCTGCAAAGGCCTCCGCAATTTCTCAAGGTTTTACAATAGTTTGTTTAGATGTGGGGTGTAGAGATCCTTCTGCTTTAAACGTTAAGAGTTCATCTAATTTCCCTCTGATTGTTTTTAAATCACAAATATGGATTTATCTGATGTTCTTTTATGTTCCATCTCCAATTCTTTAATCTTATTCTTAGGTCTAAGTTGTTTTAGTCAAGCTGTCTTCATTCGAGATGATACTTCTGTTATTTTCCATCGTATTACTGCTTTCCTAGCTTCCCATAATATTGATGGTGTTACCTCCCCGTTATCATTTATTTGAAAGTATTCCTTTAAATTCTGCTTTATTTCTTTTATTACACTATCACTTGAAAGAATAGACACATTCATCCTCCAATATCTGAAAAGGTGCTCATTGCCTAGATCTATGGTTAGGGCAACAGGTGCATGATCACTTATAGCTATATTTCTATTCCACATTTCAATAATTTGGGTATATGTTGCTGTGATACATAGAAAAAAAAATCTATCCTCGAATAGCTACCATTGCTACACTTCACCGCACTTTACTGTAACTTAGTTCTGTCAGAAATGCTGCTACATTTTTAACAATGTTTCAATTATCGCTCCTTATCACTTATTCAGTTTGTACTTATTTTATTTCAATCTGCTGCTAAACTGCACAGTGCGTATTGTTGTATATTGTATATACCTACGCTTAACCACAATGTCTGTTGCACTCTGTCACACTTAGTTATTGTTTGATTTATTTGATGTTAGCTTTATTTGATTTGATTATGTTAGCTTATTGTCACTCTGATCCTTTCCCACCTTTGTATTGAAACTGTTGCACAATAATTTCCCTCTGGATAAATAGAGCTTCTTGAATCTTGAATCTTGAATGCAGGTTTGAATTAAAATGTATAGTCTCTCCTCTTTGGATTGTTATCCCTCCATGGCTCAGTAAAGCGAAGCTCTTTAGTCATGTTATTCAATACTGTAGATTTTCTTGTGCTACAGCTGTCACCATCTCATGGGAATTGATTTTAGGAAAAATTAAGGATCTGTTGTAAGTGCTATCCCAATAATACTATATGCAGGGAAAGCAACATTCAAATTTCCAGATAATATTATGTAAAATAGAAACCAAAGGGGTGGGGAGGGAAGGTACACCACAGGGTTTATGATTCACTTTTTTGTCTTCTTAATTTCTTTGTCTGTACTGTTTTGGTTTTTTTTTTTTGTATATATTTTGCACCTTTTGTTTAATGTTTGTTGTAACTTTGGCTGTTATGAAAGGAAATTAAAAATTTGAGCCCCCCCAAAAAAAACTGCTGTGCTTTTACAGTATACTTACACATTACAGAGTCTTCATTTCATAGTGGACATGTTATGTTATGTGCTATGACCAGAGACGTTTAATAAAATAAGTAGACGAGTGTGCACCTTAACCTTCATTCATATAGTTTATGGTCTTAATCTCTAGTTTCAAGTCTTCTTCAATACAGAATGCCGTTCATGTAGTAACTTATGATCCCATTTAGAGTAAAAGAGATCATAAAGCAGCGGATGCTTTAGGGCGGGGCTACACTGCATTAGTGTTTAATACAGCAGCAAGACTCAATGACACTGGTTTATGTTGTGTTTTAGTTCAACCTGGAACTCGTAAATTCTTCACGGTTGGATATTTCAAGTGGAGCGAGAATAAGATGCAACACAGAGGATGGAGTCGAACCTATTCTGCTGAGGAAGAGTTTCAGCCTCTGTACACAGAGCCTGCTTTAACCACTGGACCACTGTCAGTTACTGTAGCATGGCCGTCTGCTCTGGACTTCAGATTGTTACAGGAACGCTGTGAATGTTTTCGTCAAATGCTTTAGTTTTGTTTGCTAATAAACACTTTACCTTTATTGCTGCAATAATAAATGTCAGCTCCAGTGGGGTGTACTACAAATACAAATACAAGAGGTAGCAAAAAATAATATGAACAAGAATAACAATAATAGAGATCAATAATCTTTATTTATATTGCCATTTTCATTATATTCCATTTTCTAAGCAACAGCGTGCTTTACAAGAGAAACATAGAAATGCCAGGTGTAACCTATGATATACAGTAGAACCAGGGGTGTAGTCCTGCCGAAACGCACGGGAGCAGCGCTTCTGCACTTTGAGAAGTATAATGTGGTTGACATTCAGACACAGCAAATAGTTTGTCATAATTTTGATGTAAAGACTGAATGGAGTGGCACTATTCACATTGTATTCCATTTTCTAAGCAACAGTGTGCTTAACAAGAGTACAATAAAAATGCCAGTTTTAAACTATGATATACTAAGAACTTAATTTAAAAGTAAACTCTTTTAACAAGTAACCTGACCGCACTGCTCCAGAGTTTCTTGATCCTTTTGTTTAGGCTGATGGGCCATCTACCATCGTGACGTTTGTGTCAACAACCCCCACACACCTACAGTATAACATTTTTTTTTAAAATCCATGGCTGAGTTCCTCTTTGTCTTCACGTCATCAGGGCAGATAGACAGGTTCAACCACGGACCTACAGTATTAAATGTGAAAAGTAAGAAAAAGAAAAGACAAAATAAAACATTCGTTATTTCACAATTTTTGCTATTTCTGCACAGTCACAGTGTTTTAATCTTAAAAAATGACATGCAGATGTTATATTCTGAGCTGATCAGAGACTTAATTCTGTGTAACATGTGCATGACTGAACAATGACTCAGCACATGAAAAATGGCAACTTTAAAAACAATATCCAGTTTTAATCAGGCTGTTCAAGACCAACGGCCGAGTGAAGAACGCAGCGCAGACCAACAGTTTTTACGTTAGCCTACCAATGGATGATATCTGCATTTATCCTCAAATTAAAAATAAAAGAAACAACAGGAGCTCTAATGGTGTTCACATGTAAACAATGATGAAAATCAAAGACAACAGGACAGTCATGCCTCGTCTTACCGTTGATTCAGTCCCTGAATAAATAAGATGAATATCAGTCCACCAGTCATCATCAAGTCCTGTGAGTTGGCACAGGCAAGGTTCTCTCAGATTTCAGCCTCTTTGCTGTAGCTGTCAGCATCACAATACTTCTTCAGCTGCTTATTTCCTGGAGAGTCATAATGCAGAAATACGGACAGTGCCACTATGTCATTGAAACCCAGAGGAGGGTGTATTTTCCTTAAATCCTGTTAACAGATTTTAAGTATACTGCTGCCCCCTAGTGCCTGAGGTTAGAAAGTGCAGTCTCAAGAATTCAATTAAATTCAATCCAATTCAAGAAGCTTTATTTATCCCAAGGGAATTTATTGTGCAACAGTTTCAATACAAAGGTGGGAAAGGATCAGAGTGACAATAAGCTAACATAAATCAAATCAAAATTAAGCTAACATAAAATAAATCAAACAATAACTAAATGTGACAGAGTGCAATGGACATTGTGGTCAAACGTAGGTATATACAATATACAACAATACGTACCGTGCAGTTTAGCAGCAAATTGAAATAAGATAAGTACAAACTAAATAAGTGAGTGATAAGGAGCCATAAGTGATAACAGTGTTAAAAATGTAGCAGCATTTCTTACAGAACTAAGTTACAGTAAAGTACAGTAAAGTGTAGCAGCATTTCTTACTGAAGTAGGTTACAGTACAACTAAATAAAGTGATGTAGTGATGATGTAAAGTGACAAAAGTGACATTTTCTCAGGACACAAGTATCTCCACTGTTCCTTACCTGACCAGGGGGAGATGAATTATACAGTTTGATGGCCACCGGAAGAAAAGACTTTCTCCGGCGTTCAGTGTTACACCGGGGGAGAATGAGTCTACGACTGAAGGTGCTTCTGCTGTAGGTCAGCAGCTGGTGGTATGTCGTTGTCCAGGATGGTGTGCAGTTTAGACAGCATCCTCCTCTCAGACACCACCACCAAAGAGACCAGCTGGACCCCCAGGACGGAGCCAGCCTTCCTGATGATCTTACTGATCCTCTTGGCGTCTGCTGCCACAGCACACAACAGCAAAGAATATGGCACTGGCTACCACCGACTGGTAGAACATCCTCAGCATGGTGTTACATACATTGAATGACCGGAGCCTCCTCAGGAAATAGAGACGACTCTGGCCCTTCTTGTAAACAGCCTCAGTGTTCTTGGACCAGTCCAGTTTGTTATCCAGGTATACTCCAAGGTATTTGTAATCCTGGACAACATCCACAGTCACGCCGTTGATGGAGATGGGTGTGGGGGAAGATTTACTCCTGCAGAAATCCACCACTAGCTCCTTAGTCTTGCTGGGGTTTAGAATCAGGTGATTAGCTGCACACCAGTCGACGAAGGAGTCCACAATGCCCCTGTACTCCTCCTCCTTCCCCTCACTGACACAGCCAACAATTGCAGAATCGTCAGCAAAGTCTGAGGTGTACAGGGTGAACAGAAAGGGGGAAAGAACAGTTCCCTGTGGAGCTCCAGTGCTGTTGATACTATGGTCGACCTGTCAAGTAATCCGTAATCCAGGAAACAAGGGGAGGGTCCACCTGCATCGCCGTCGGCTTACTTCCCAGCAGAGCAGGCTGGATGGTATTGAACGCATTGGAGAAGTCCATGAACAAGATTCTCACAGTGGTTCCCAGTCTGTCCAGGTGGGCGCTTGCACGGTGGAGCAGGAAGATGATAGCGCCCTTAACACATAGTGTCTGCTGGTAGGCAAACTGTAGAGGGTCCAGTGATGAGCTGACCAGGGGCCGAAGAAGTGAAAAGACCAGCCTCTCTAGGGACTTCATCAGGTGCGACATCAGCGCCACCGGTCTGTAGTCTTCGGAGGTGCTGGGACGCACCTTCTTCGGTACATGTGCCAGGCAGGATGTCTTCCACAGCACAGGAACCTTCTCAAGACTGGCTACCAGATGGTTTGTAGCCAGTGATGCTCCTCATACCACTCCACACGTCCTTTAAATTGTTCTGCTGGAGTTTATGCTCCAGCTTCCTCCTGTAGCTGTCTTTGCCCTGTCCTTAAGCTCCCTCTGGACCTGCCTCATCTGCTCTCTGTCCCCATATCTGAAGGCCCTCTTCTTCTCATTCAGCAGGACCTTGATGTCTCTTGATGTCTCTCTTGTTATTGGGGAAACAGCGTACAGTCACTGTAGGAACAACGCTGTCCACACAGAAATTGATGTACCCTGTTATGCAGTCCGTGAGATCATCAAGGTCCTCTCCATGTGAATCAAAGAGCAAGGGCGTTCCAGTCTGCATAAACGAGAATGCCCACCACGAGATAACGCCCATTTGTGTCTGCAGTGGGATGATATTGACTAGCTTTCCACAGATGATTTGTTCATTTCTGTGATAAATTTGGACTCTCAGGACAAAGATAAGGCCAAAAGCCTGTTTCTCTGACCACATAGTCCTTCGTGCATCAAAAAACAGGCAAATCCCTTTGTGAGCAGCAAAGTTGGCTGATAGCCAACTCATCCCCTCCCCTTTCATTCCAAGGAGACCAAAGTGTCAGCTACAATTGGTCAAAAAGCATAACCCATGACCAATGACATCACCAGGTCTATAAAAGTAGAGGAAAGCCACTTCCACTCTCTTACTTGAACATAATATTGGACTGGCAGCCGACTGTCCTGAATCCTGGACTCTTGGTGTGGCCTGAACGGAGCAGAGCCGCCTGACCAAAACAGCAGATTAGCAGAGATGTGAGTGCCTGCCATTTTCCCTGTCATCTACCATTTACACACGGTAACCGCACACAACAGGAGTGACCTGATTTTCTCCTGTGTTAAAGAGCAACGCAGGAAGGGTTATCTGACCAGACCCCAGAATCTAAGAGCCACTATTCCATGGATTGGTAACTAACTGCAACTGGGCATTAAATACATGTTCTGAGGCTTTACATGAACAGCTTAGCACAGAACTGTATGTTATATGACTGATGTTTTAATGGTGACTACGGATGGGATCGTGTCGATTAGGTTAAGTTTGTAGGTGCAACCAGCATTCCAGAGATGATTGTTAATTTCTGGACTAATTTGAACTTCCAGTTTGATTAGGTGGAGGCCTCAACTGGGGCCAGAAGGGCTCAGAGGTATCGTGTGTCGTCTTCAATTTGAGAGATCAGGGGTTCGATCCACAGCTCCTCCTATCCACATGTCGAAGTATCCATGGGCAAAACACTGAACCCTGAATTGCTCCCAGTGGGATGTTTCAGGGGTGACAGAGAGGAGGAGTATCTAGGAGTATGCTAGGGGGGCAGCATATCCAAGAAGGACACCTCCAGACTGGATAAACTGATCAGGCGAGCCGGCTCTGTGGTAGGCATGAAACTGGACTCACTGGTGACGGTGGTAGAGAGGACCCTGTACAAACTGCTGGAGATTATTGACAATGCCAGCTACCCCCTGCGCACAATCATCAGCAACCAGAGGAGCCTTTTCAGTGGAAGGCTCAAGAACTCCTTTGTCCCTCAGGCCATCATCCTCTACAACTCCTTACTCAGGGGGAGGAGGAAATAAAGAGGACAGACGGGAAGGAGTTGGAGCCACTCACTGTGCAATTAATAATCTACTCTTACATACCTGGACACTTATCTACTTTTCTTTGTGCAACACTTACCACTTAAGTGCAATAATTTAATGTTACTGCTCATTTCTGTCATATACAGTCATACATATTTTATCTTATACATTTCCTCTACATTTAACTTATCTTATTTCATTTTCTGTGAATTCTTACATCTACCTCATATATATTTGACTAAGAGTTTATTGTTTACTGTTTATTGCTATATATATATTTTGTATTTATTTAGCTAAGAGTTTATTGGTTATCCTATACTGTATTTTTTTATACCTCCCTCGTGTTTTGTAAGCTGCTGGAAACTCAATTTCCTTGCGGGAGTCATCCCAAAGGGATCAATAAAGAGAAGTCTAAGGCTAAGGATCACACAGCTCACATCCAGGTGTGAAAACTCTCCAAAGATTCTTATGTCAGCCCATTGGCTGACCAGGGGCCTGTTTCACGAAGCAGGTTCAAAAAACTCTGAGTCTAACCCTGAACTCTGAGTTGATCTACCCTGAGATAGGAAACTCTGAGTATTCGGTTCCAGAACAGCAGATTTGCGTTAGGTTGATCAACTCAGAGTAGTTTGACCTGGAGTTAAGCGCGTGCACCACAAGTAAAAATAGACAGCATCAATGGAGCCCTGATTCGACGAGTCACCATGGCAACGGGGAAGCGAAGGGTTACGCTACAACTGGAATTGGAAATATTAATGCGCTCATACGGTGACTTTGAGCAGGTTTAAACCGCTGCTGCAGCAAAATAGAGGGAGACGATGCGGGAGGACATTGCTGCTCGGGTCAGTGCATAAGTTTAAATGTAGTTCTGTTGCAATCACAGTAATATCACAGGGGAAACTGCTTGAGTGGGAGCCTATTAGTTTATTTAATTTAAGTGCAACCCCGCGGGGGAGAAGCGCACTTGGCAGTAGCTTTAGATGAAACATAAAAACAAACAGGTAAAACATCTGAAAAATCTCATGGTGACGCCTCATTTTGAGCATGTTTTACATGGTAAAGTAAATATTACCGTAAGTGGCTGTTTTTTATACAACATATAAATGTTGTATAAAAAACTCCTATTTGCAAAAAAACGCAGCGCAACACACAATATCTGCTGTGATATGAGAGCATTACTGGTTGTTAATGTTGGAAATGTAAGGAGGGGTGAGATGGACTGTGACATGAAACGGTGTTGTGCGGTATTCAGCCCCCTCGCATTATAGGTGATATTCTGGATCAGAAGGATATATAGGAGTAGTTTATATACCAGTAACCCAACTAAAAGCACACACTTTTGAACCTATGAATTGCAAGAAAAGCTGGGATTATATTTAGGAAACGCTAAGTCAAATACATTCAACTTGCTCAAAAGATCCATTTCATTCATTTTGTAATCATGGCTGCAGTATATTAAGGACGTCAATGCGCGGTCTGATAATCATCTCCCAACGAATGTTTAATTCTCTTTGCGGTAATGTGTCACCTTCATCCACGGGCTCGTTATCAAAAGGACATGCCATGGTAGTGTAAATATTCACCTCCTAATATAACTTCTAATGTAGGCCTACTGAATAATTTTTATACGTTGTATACAAAAACTCCCGTTTGCAAAAAAACGCAGCGCAACACAGAATATCTGCTGTGATATGAAACGGTACCGCTCAAAAAGAGAATTGCCTGGAAATGCAAGAACATCTATAATCAATAGTCTGATAATCATCTCCCGACGAATATTTAATTCTCTGCGCAGTAATTCTGCACCTTCATCCACGGGATCGTTATCAAAAGGACACGCCATGGTAGTGAAATAGTTGCGACCTAATATAACTCCTAACGTCTGATTTTTGCAGTGATTTTCTGAAAAAACAGACGGAACTATACTACGCTAAAACTCGCCTGCTGACTGAATGAATGAGGAAATAAAACACCGTGTGTGGCTGAAAGAGGGCGGAGACAGAGAGAAACTCAAGGTTTTCTGAGAAAAACCTGGTCCCGACCAGGTTAGTTTCAGAGAGCATGTTACCATGGTAACTGACCGAGAGGTTAAGTTACCTCTCTTTGTGAAACAGGCTAGAGTTACCCCTCTGTCTCTGGTTTGAGTTACCTCCCTTTGTGAAACGGAAAACTCAGAGTTTCCCTCATTTCAGGGTTAACAGACTCTCTTAGAGTTTTCACTAAACCTGCTTTGTGAAACAGGCCCCTGACCTCTGGCTGATGACATCATCATGTCTATAAAACTGGAGGATGCCATTTTCTTCTCCTGGATTTCCTCTCCCCTCTTCTTCAGACTCTCTTACTGGAACACCCTCCTGGACTGGCCGTCGGCCTTCCTGAAATCCCAAAGCCCTGGTGAGGCCTGCCAAGTTTTCTCTTGTGTATAAAGGCAACACAGGAAGGGCAAACTTGTCTGAGAGCAACCATAACACAACTTAGTCTTTCCATTGACTGGTAACAACAACTGGTGCATCAAGGCCCTACAAGTTAATGATGTTTATGTTAGCAATGCTTCACAAAGACACAAGGTAACACTCATATGACTATAACTTTATCTAAACAGACTACGCACACATAACTTGGATTTGGCTTTTAAAAGATTGTGAGAGATTCAAACAGCACAGCTGCTCTTTGTCTGAACACAGTTTCAAGCCTCTGGCTTCACAGAGTGGTTCAAACCCCTATTCCTCTTCTCTATCATGTTCTTAGTTGAGTTAGATTTGTTGTGTGTTTTGTTTGCATTTATTCAATATGTTTGTATGTTTTGTCTGGGTAAGAACTCCCAGATCCCTTAACTGGCTAACTATTGGCATAGTGATTTTGTTAGTGATTATTACGTTAATTATTATTCATAACCCTAAATGAATAGTTTATTTCATGAGACCTGATACTGGCTGTCACTTTCCCTTTTTAAGGGTGGTGTCCCTAGTATTCAAATGAGGAATCCATAGAATAGAGTCATTTTCATTATTATCTTTGATAATTATTTGTGATTGCTTATATTAATTGATTAACAATATGTTTATTGAGAATACTCAGCCTCATAATCTGATTGTGAGTCAAAGCCCTATACCACCAATTTGTTTGTGAGACCTGTCTCTTGTTTTATTTCGACTCTGACCAGGTTCTTAGATATTTATAGCATACAGTTCTCTAGTTAGGCTCTGTAAACATGGCTTTGTGTCTGTGAAGTTTGGGCACCATCTGCTTAGCCTTTATCGTGTGTCCTGCTGTGTGCAGGTAAACGTCTTGGCTGAGGCTGCTGATGAATTGTTTCTATCTCAGCTTGACACTTCATGGGGTTCTGAGACTGTGTTGAGTTAAATGGCTGATTATTCCCATGCTGGTGGTAATAAGCACTTTAGCATAATGTAATTGATCCAACGTCTATGCAGGATGTGTGTGATTGGCTGACAGCTTTTGATTCCTGCTGGGCATCTCTGTGGAGAGGAAACTAGGCTGATATTTCCGCTGTTTTAATTAAACCACTTAGAAGTTGTCAGCCAGGGGGAGAGCTTCACCTACACTATTTCCTTAAGGGCAGACACTGCTCAGTCTATCAATTCATATATACTTCATTTACACCAACATCAGCAGAAAAATTGGAAGGCTGCACAGCCAAAAAGAGAGGCAATCAACAACGCCCCCAAGAGAGACAGAGGATATGGTTTGAAAATCAAGATGATTAACTTTGATATTAAAGTACAAAAAGTTAAAAAAAATGATGGTTCAGGTAATAAGCTCTCTCGGGGCAGATAGGCCCAGATTCATAGTTCTGATTGTCTGATCTTTGATGTTAAAATCAATTTAAACTCTATGTCATTTTTGGGTGAAATGAAAGGAATGATGTAGATTTTAATTTGGTGCAATTAGCAGGAGTAAAATAAATTTGCACGCACAAAGAGTTTAACATCGATGGACATGTAAATTCTCACCATGGAGTAGTATATTACTCTCTTAGACAGTATTGATCTTTGATGTAACTTAGAGCTGGAGACTTCAAAACAGAAGAAGCTGTCCTACATTAGTAGCTGTGTTGCACCATCTACTTGTAAATAACCCCACTTTTCGGAAATCTAAAGAGCTCCATCAAAGAGGCCTACACAGTGGTGGGATGGGAGTCAATTGCTAAATTTACACTGCATGGTAATGCTCAACACAGTTTTGGTACCAGATACAGATACTCAATTTCATTTTCCACTGCGGATAGGATCCCTTCACTGTAGGCAGGACTCTTAGCTGATCACCAGCGCGATGCTGTAAAACTGCTGTGACATCATCGTCAATTGAATTTCAGTTCAATTCAATTTTATTTAAAGTGCCAAATAATAACAAAAGTTACTCTATCTCAAGACACTTAACATATAGAGTAAGTCTAGACCATACTCTCTGACTATTAATAATTAGGGATGAGTGAGTACAGCATTATCTGTATCTGTTTACCATATGAATTATCCGTGTCCGCACTAGGAGTCGGCAGGGCCTAACCTGGAAGTGGGTCGAGTCGTCTTGAAATGGCCAGGGCTTTAACCAGTATGTTATTTTAAGCATGCAATTGATATGGTTGATCAGAAATAGTTCTGTTTATTGCTGATTAGAAAACTATTTCCAGGACAGCATCGGCATTGAGCTTCAGATCAATGGTTTTGATCACGATAGAAAACAAACTATTTACACAAGTTTACAACAATGAATACAACACATGAATGTAATGAACAAGTGTTTACATACTCATAAACAACATAACTTTCTTTTTGTAACTTTTAATTTTTGTATAATCAATGGGATTTTTATTTGTGTGTGTGTGTGTGTAGGTCTCATCTCATCTCATCTTCAACAGCTTATCAAGGGTCCAGTCGCGGGTGCAGCAGCTCTAGCAGGTGACCCCAAACTTCCCTTTCCCAGGCCACATTAACCAGCTCTAACTGGGGGATCCCGAGGCGTTCCCGGGGCAGTGTGGAGATATAATCTCTCCACCTGGTCCTGGGTCTTCCCCGAGGTCTCCCCCCAGCTGGACGTGCCTCCCTAGGTAGGCGCCCAGGAGGCATCCTTACTAGATGCCCAAACCACCTCAACTGGCTCCTTTCAAAGCAAAGGAGCTGTGGCTCTACTCAGAGTTCCTCACGGATGGCTGAACACCCTATCTCTAAGGGAGCCACTCTCCTGAAAAAACCCATTTCGACCGCTTGTACCCGCGACCTCATTCTTTCGGTCATGACCCAGCTTTCATGACCATAGGTGAGGCTAGGAACGAAGATTGACCGGTAGATCGAGAGCTTTGCCTTCCAGCTCAGCTCTCTTTACGGTGCGGTAGAGCGACTGCAATACCGCCCCCGCTGCTCCGATTCTCCGGCCAAACTCATGCTCCATCGTCGTACTTGAACTCCTTCACGTGGGGTAAGGACTCATTCCCTACCTGGAGTAAGTAATCCACTGGTTACCTGCTGAGAGCCATGGCCTCAGATTGTGTGTGTGTGTGCAGTATAATTAATTTGTCATATTTATACCACTACAACCTTTATTTTTTATGGAATACAGCAAGAAAGTGTCAGACACTCAGTTAAAAAAAGAAAAAGAAACAAATCTCCACAGGCAGAGATGCAACAGGAGTCCCATTCTACCAAGCAGCACATCTGAATGAACCCACGTTTACAGAACTCTGCTGTTAATAAGTGAGTACAAACCAAAGTTAAAACAAACAATGAAAGTTCAAGTAAAAGACCCATGAGTCTGAGTGAAGGAGAGACAGAATGTGTGTGTGTGAGTGTGTGTGGCGGAGGGGCCGGACACAGCAGCGGAGCGGTGCTCAGACAAACATATCACAGAAGGCAGACACAGTCCGCTAATGAGGATTTTCATTCAATCCAAGGATATCGACGCGTATCACTCGCCGTACCGGATACTTGTTTCAGGCGAGTATCCGGCTCATCTCTAATAATTATATCTATATACGGTATTTATCCAGCAATCAGCGCACAAAGTGGTAATGAAAACCTTCCCTTTAACAGGCAGGAACATCGAATAGACCCAGCTCTATGGAGGACGGCCATCTTGACCGTCTGGGGGGAGAGAGAGCGAGAGAGAACAACAGACAAACATATGGACGGACACTAATAGTATTATTATGGCAGTGAATATTAGAAGGAATGATAGTAATGATAATATATATGATCAATGAATTCCTAGAAGGAAATCAAGATGGCCAAAGTGTGAACGCACTTCAAGCTTGTATGCTTACTATAACTGAAAGTAACTTTGAATACCTTAATTTGGTACCGATCTTCGTGATTTGAACTGTTCATATTTTGATTGAGCCGAGCAGTGGCCGCTGGATCTGAATAACTTCAGCCGCTATGGAGGGAAACATGTCTTTGCAAATTCTGTGGGACGCCATTCAACAGAGCAAGAACGACATACTGTCCCTATCTGATTCCAAATTGGATCTTATTCAGAAAAGTCTATCTACCATTTTGAATTCTCTGTCTACTTTGGGAGAACAAGTTGGCATCTTAGAGCAGCGAGTTGCCGCTGATGAGGACAGTATATCGGAGCTGGTCACCAGGATTAAGCAGGTAGAGAAAGATAACTCTTACCTGATGGATAAGGTTGACGACCTGGAACACCAAAGCCAACGCTCTAATCTTCGCTTTGTTGGGATTCAGGAGTCAGCTAATGGCAGCAACGTTGCTCGCTTCATGTCACGGTTAATTCCACAGCTTTGAAATTTAGAGTTTAGTTTATGAAAACACGTCATACCCGTAAGAAAACAGCACCTCTGGGGAAGGTGGGAGTACAGCCGAAACTACCAGCTAAAAAAAGGTTAGAGGACATCCTTACCATATAACTAATTTGTCTGACTAGAAGAAACTCTAAATTTCAAAATGGATAAAGAAGACATTAAGAATACGATCGATCTAATTCCACAGCTCCTGGAGCAAGATGCTTTTCCCAAACAGCCTGTCATTGAGAGGGCGCACCAGTCCCTGATGGTCCGGCAAAGCAATCGGGCCCGTCCCCGCTCTATCATGATCAAGCTGCTAAATTTTCAGGATAAAGTGGAAATTTATCCACTTGCCAGTGAGGAACATTGGAGTTGAATGGGAAATATATCCATATTTATACGGATTTCGGTCCTGACCTGAAGAGGAGGCTCCAGAGCTTTGATTCAGTCAAACGAAAGCTTTGTGAACTCAACCTGACGTACTTTCTCAGCTTCCTCGCCACACTGTGTGTCTTTATGGATGGTAAACAGCAACGCTTCTTTACCCATAAAGATGCTGAAGCTACCTTCTTGTCCACCTCAAACTAACCTCCCTAAGTTACCCTTTTCCTCTTTTCATTTGCCTCAAATATTGAGGCACTAAGTTGACATGTTGTGGTTATGGATGTGTCATCAACACTTTTTTTGTGTTATGTACAATTCACGCTATAGTATTGTTTGTTTACATTTTGCAGTGTCGAATACGTCACTTCCTTTCTCTAGCGCGAAAGAGGCATAGATTGTAGATTGTACATGGGTTGTTTTGTATAAATCTGACATCCTTACACTGGCTCAATAACAACATCCCTGACAATAAACTAAATATTGCAAATTATGTTCTCTATAGCTCTGAGAGATGCTCCAGGGGTGGAGGTGTAGCTATATATGTCTCATCTGACCTTGAAACTGAGCTAGTTGTTCCTACAATTGAGCCTCTATATTTTGAACGTATTTTTATTAAAGTTATATTTCATACAAATAAATCTCTAATCATTGGTAGCATATATAGGCCACCCTCCACTCCAGCTGAGTCATTTAATTGCATGATCTCTACATTAACTCCTTCTTTAGTAACAATGAACTCATCTTACTTGGCGACTTACTTGGTTGGATAAGTCATGTAATTTAAGAACAACAATTATTTGATTATATAAATCTTACCCAACTAATTAAGGAACCTACACAAGTTACTTCTAAAAGCTAGCCTTTGGTCGATTGGATTTTTGGATCCCAACCTGATCGAGACTTAAAGGCTGGGACTATGTCTGATTGCTTAAGTGACAATTCAATTGTTTATTGCGTCTGGAAAATTAGATCCCTTAAATTGCCTCCTAAATTAATTAAAATCAGACAATATAAGACACTTAATGTTGATCTATTATTAATGATCTGATTAACATTAATTGGGATGGATACCAATGTATACCTATGTCCATGATGCCTGGGATTTATTTTACAAAGAATTTCTTGAAGTTATGGATCAACATGCACCTTGGAGGACTGTAAAGCCCAGTTCAGACTAAAGATTCGCAATGCGAGTTGAAACTTGCAACTACTTGCAACGTGCAGGTCTGCAACGTTCTAAAACCGGCCCGTTCAGACCAATGCGACCAGGTGAGTGGGTTTATCATCTCCATTGCAACGCCTCTCTGTACTTCCATTCTAACCTCTGAATTTTTGAGGGTTTTTTCCGTAGCTGGATATCATTTGTAGCATTATAAAGTATAAATGAGGACAGAGATAGTGAGATAAAACAGAGAAAATACTGTTTTAGTTCCCTGATTCACTGCTTTGTTCTGGATTACTGCGCTTGCTCTATTCAATTCAATTCAATTCAATTCAAAAAACTTTATTTGTCCCTGGGGGGCAATTCAAGGCACACAGAGCAGCAAATCACGACAGTGCAATTATACAAAAAACATTTTAACCTAACACAAGAATAAAGTGTAAAAGAAGAGTAAGTGTCAGGATGTTAGTGTGTTAGTACAGGTAGGATAAGTGTCAGGATGTTAGTGTGTTAGTACAGGTTAGATAGAGAGAACATCGTCGGCGTGAGATGTAGAAAGACATGTGTGTATCAGATGTAAGCAGACATGTGAACGGGTGTATAAGATGTAAACAATGTAAACATGCAGTAGACTGTTGAAACAGGTATAAACAGAACTGTAGTGCAGAGAAGATATAAGTGGACAGTGATCGGATTCAGATGAGGTCAGACATGATACATGTGTGTAATGAGCAGACGTAAACAGAACTATAGTGCAGTAATAGAGTATAAATATAATATACAACTATAAGCTAAATAATAAAGTGATAGTGGTGCATAGCAGGAAAACAGCAGTCTAAGTATATGCTAGCTCTGTGTAACAGATGAATACTGAAAAATAAAGTGACCATAGTGCTGTGATGGATCCAATATAGACCTGATAGACAGAATAAAGTGGAGTAGTGCATTAATACCATAAATTAACATAACTACAGAATCAAGTGGACCAGTAAGAACAGAGTAACAGAATAAGTCCGGTGTGAACATAATAACAGAATAAATAAGTAAGTGGAGTAGTGCAACAGACCGGAGTAACATTATAAACAGAGTAAATAAGTGGCGTAGTGCAACAGACCGGAGTAACATTATAAACAGAATAAATAAGTGGCGTAGTGCAACAGTCCAGTAACATTATAAACCGAGTGAAGAGCATAAGTGGAATTGTGCATCAAACCAGTAGTTCACAGCTTTGAGGACAGGAGTGGAGGTAGATAGCCAGTTCACGTGTCCGGTAAGTGTCCGGGGGGGGGGGTGTCCAGGGGGTGAAGGTGTCCAGGGAAGGTGTCAGGGGTGGGAAGGGGGGGGTGATGGTGATGGTGTCCAGGGAGGGTGTTCTGGGGAGGGGAGGAGGAGGGGTGAAGGGAGGGGTGTCCAGGGGGGAGAAGTGTCCAGGGAGGGTGTCTGGAGTGGGGGGGGGGGGGGGGGTGAAGTGTCCAGGGGAGGGTGTCAAGAGTGGGGAGGGGGATGGTCAGAGGGGTCAGGAGTTGAGCTGGACAGTCCTGGGGATGAAGGTTGCTCTTCTCCTCTGTGTCCTGCAGCAGGGACAGCGAAGACGGCGTCCTGAGGGGAGCCACTCAAACGCTGAGAAGAGAGCGTGAGAGGGGTCCTGCATGATCCGACCAGCTAACCTGAGTGTCTGCTGCTCGTGGATGGTCGACAGAGTTCTAACAGGAAGTCCAATGATCTTAGAGCAGACCGTGGCTACGCTCTGCAGGCGGTTTCTGTTCTGGAGGCTGGTGGAGTAGAACCAGCATGTGATGGAGAACGTGATGATGCTCTCGATGAAGGAGTAGTAAAAGGTCAGGAGGATGTTCTTGCTGACTCCAAAGGAATTGAGCTTCCTTAGGAGGTATTTCCGCTGCTGACATTTCCTGAGAATCTCCTCTGTGTTGGAGGAGAATTTCAGCAGGCTGTCGAAGATGGTGCCCAGGTACCTGTACTCCTCAACTGCTTCAACAGGCTTCCCGTGGATCACGGTGTTTGCTGATGCAGCCAGTTCCCTCTGCTTGTTGGAGAAGGTCACCACCATGTCTTTGGTTTTGTTGACATTCAGCTCCAGGCAGGAGCTGTCACACCACTCCACAAACTCCTGAAGAGCTGGTCCGTGGTGCAGAGATGGGCCTGACAGCAGGGACAGGAGGACGGTGTCGCCAGCGTACTTCACCAGATGACAGTTAGGCTGTGTGGTTCTGCAGTCATCGGTGTAGAGGATGAAGAGCAGAGGTGAGAGCACACAGCCCTGAGGGGAGCCGGTTGAGGTGTGTTGGAGGTCGGAGAAGGTGCTGTTGACCAGGACTCTCTGTGAACGGTTGGTCAGGAAGTCCAGTATCCACAGGATTAGCAGTTGGTCCAGATGAAAGAGGGCTGAGAGTTTGTCAGCCAGGATGTGGGGCTGCATGGTGTTAAATGCAGAGGAGAAGTCTGCAAACAGGAGTCTGGCTGCGGTGTTGGGGCGCTCCAGGTGTTTGTGAACAGTGTCTATTATGAATGTTTTTGCATCATCGACGCCCCTGCCAGCTCGATAAGCGAATTGGAGCGGGTCCATCTGGGAGTGGGTTTCCCTGATGATGTGTTGTTTTATGATCCTCTCCATGGCCTTCATCACAAGAGAGGTGAGGGCCACCGGCCGGAGGTCATTCAGACATTTGACGGCGCTCTTCTTGGGGATGGGGATAACCGTGTACTTATTCATCTCTCTCTCTCTCTCTCACACACACACACACTGTTGCTGTTGATCCTTTGTCCGGCCTGAACGGCCTTTTCAACCAGCTGACAGTTTGTCAGTGACTTGACCAGCGGACTTTGCTCAGACTGGATTGGCTGTTGAAACAGATGACCCCAGATCAGTCTGTGCCACCTGCTGTCTCACTCGGAGAAACAAAGTCAATGAATCAGTTAAACACTGTGGACTTCTTCCCATAGAGCCGACATGAAAACTATTTTTGGTTTAGTAAATTTTGCTGACAGCTGAGGCTTCGGGTTCGTCAGGTGACTGACGTCACTGTGACTATAACTTGTAGCCCGTCTTAAAGAGGCTCCATACTGCCATACTGCACTCTGTTTATCCTCTTCATCCTGTCAGTGTACTGCTTCTGGTTTGTCTTGTTGTTGTCGTCAGAGAACTGCTTCGCTTGTGTGTTCTGGCGTGAGAGTCAAGTACGTCTGGCGTCAAGCACACCCCCACGTGGCGGGAAATTATTGGTTCAAAGCGCAATTAACAGCGATTCATTTGTTTTAATCAAGTAATTTCTTATCGACAATTAATCGATAATTGATTCATTGTTTGTATCCCTATTACTTATATATAAATGTATTTATTTTAATTACCCCCCTTACCTTCAGCAGTTTCTCTTACCTTACACATCAAATCATACTATTAGACATTCTAACCAACTCTATGTTTTTGTTCCCCTAGCCAAAAAATCAATTGGCAGAAGAGCTTTTATGTTTAAGGCCCCAGCAGACTGGAACAATTTACCTTGTAGTATCAGGTCTAATTCCTCACTGCATCTTTTCAAGGGATCTTGTCTTGTCTGGCCTGCTCCTGTGTTCAATGAATTCTTGTATGTGCCTTCCCAATATGTTTTGTTAAATGTACTCAATTTATAACTTTGCTGTTGATTTAATGTCGGCCATTATGGCCCTATTTTAGTTGTAATAACCCATTTTTTTTCATAGCAATCTTTGGTGTATCTGTTTATTTAGCCTTTTTTTTTTCATTTAGGTTTTGTTTTGTTTTTGTTTGTTTGCTTGTGTTGGTTGATTATTTGCAATGTATTATGCAATCTATGTCTGGACCCCCTCGAAAACGAGATGGTGCATCTCAAGGGGCTTATACAAAAAATTTGATATGAAGACTAACAATTATAGCAGCAGGAAGAGTCAAGCAGGACCACAACAGCAGGCACCGCCACGATCAGCAGAGACCCGTGAGAAAAGAAAGCACAAACAACTTTGGTGAAGAAATGAAGCTATCAATGTGCATTATTGGGGCAGGAATGATACAGACAGAGAGAGGGGAGGAGAGAGAAACTCAGATTATCACAGGAAGTCTCTTTGCAGACTAGGCCTATAGCAGCATTACTAAGGGCCAACACCAACTTCCCGACTTTCAGGGCACAGAGCCTTCAGCGCCTACTCTCTCTGTTAGCCAATTAGAGAACACATGGAAGTAAGGCATTTTAATTTGCGTTATACGATAGGGGAGTTAAGAGGCCAAAAGGCCTTTTCCTTTTAGTGTGTTCTGTGGGGGCACCAGTTTTAACTTCCCCTGGAAGTTTTGTTTCCATAACTTGTACAGTTAATTCTCCAGTATGAGTGATATTCAAACAGTACCACCTACTGGCTGATTGATGTCATATTTTTCTCAAAGCATCAGACGAGCATCAGAAACTATTTGTTTATTTCTTGTTAATCCAACAAATAATTGCGGAGATATGCTGCATAACAGTGCAACCTAATGATTGGTTGCTAAACTTTGTAGCAGGCCTCAATAAGACATAGGGAACTAGATTACCAAGTTTGGTGATGATTTGACACATTTTGGCGAAGATATGAAGTACTTCCTGTTTTGACTGTAATCTACAGAAAGTTGTTCCTTTATAACTTTGTCAGTTTTAAGATTATCAAAATTCTTTTGTTAACTTTTCATCAGGTTCATCCAAACATTAAGGGTGCTAAGTTTCACTTTGATCGGACACTTACAACTACTTGAAAAAGTAGCTTTTGCATATATCGCGCAAAAAGTCGAGGCGGAAACGGACGTGGCCTATATCACAAGATCCAGCTAGGTTCAGGGAAGTGTGAAAGCAGAGAAGATGAGTGAGAGGGGGTACGTGTTCTTCAAAGTTATGTCGTTCTGGCTTTAATAATCAATGCAGGGGCGTAGTGTCTGGTCCTTTTTCTCCACAAAGAAGAATCTGGCCCCAGCAGGAGACGAAGAAGGGTGGATGAGATCTGCCGGGGGAAAACAGTGTTGGCTTGACAGCTTACTTTGTCTCTAACCTGAAATGGATATTGTCTTGGGGTGGCAGTAGCTCAGTCCATAGGTGACTTGGCTGGGAACCGTAGGGTTGCTAGTTCAAGTCCCTGTGTGGACCATGTGTGGACCATGTATGGAGTGTGGACTGGTGGTTGGAGAGGTGCCAGTTCATCTCCTGGGCACTGCCGAGGTGCTGTTGAGCAAGGCAACAAACACCAAACTGCTTGGGGCGCCGACCCCGTTGGCAGCCTCCTCGCTCTGACATCTCTCCATTAATTGCATATATATAGTTCCTGTTTGTGCATGTGTGTGTAACAAGTATAATAACAGAGTGAACAATATTAATACCCCCTTGCGGGATTAATAAAGTAATTCTTCTTCTTCAATTTCCTTGCGGGAGTCATCCCAAAGGATCAATAAAGAAAAGTCTAGGTCTAAGTCTAAGAATTCCATGTTTCTGTTTCATTATAAGTTCATATTCTGTTTGGTTCTTATTAAGTATTATTTTTCTTCAGTTTTAAATGACAAATGTTCTAAATGTGCTTAGTGTATGTGTGCATGTACGTGTTGAACTTAAACATCTTGTGCATTCTAAGTCAAAGGTGTCATAGCATGTAGTGTTTATGTACCGTTCATTATTAGTTTCTAATTTGTGTCTATTGTGCTTCTCAAATGCTCTGACCCTCCTCTGCTGTCTCTCTATGGCCTGGTTCACTGGAGTCATGTTGCCCGAACTCCTCTGGATCTTCTTCTTTTTTAGTTTGTAGGACATGCGATATTTGTCCATATCCAGCTCAACTGTACATTAATTGAGTCTCCCTGCCTTCTCCTTCCTCCACTGCTGTTCTAATCCAGGGCATGAGGATTAATCTTCCACTAGTTAGACTAATGTACGTTGCAGAGCGCATTGAGAACCTGGCGTTTGTGTGCTACGACTAATGGTGGGTTCAAGTTGTGCACGAACGTTGAAATCTCCAAGCTCCAAGGGAGAATTTTGATCCCCCATGCTCGTGCAGTCGGATCTCCATCTCTGAAAGTCGGATTAATCTCACCAGCCAGACATTGACTTCATGCTATCTGCTTCTCATGTAAACAGCAGTTACATGTTTTGTTGTACGTTTGGCCGGGAAGCACTGGGAAGCACTGGGAGCACTCAACCTTGGGGTTACATTGTTCCGAGCTCTCCCCGGGGTCCTAAAGAGGAACTGGTAGCTGCACCTGTGCATGTTGCACTGATCAGACCATTTGTCTACTATGACAGAGCGGGTGGTTTCAATTCAATGAAGAAACAAAAAACAAAAGAGTAAGTAGGCCATCCTACGTCTGTTGACTTTCCCAGATGTGGCAGCTAATCGTTTTGTAATGTTGAGTAGCTAGTCTGACATTAATAAATGGCATTTGCTCTTACCTGAAGTAGGCTAAATGTAAAATAAAAGTCTTTTTAGGCCGTAGGTGAATAGCTTTAATATTTTTTTAATATATTTTATGTATAATCTTATTTTAATAAACCACGGTTGTGAAATTCTAAGATTTAAAACATTATCATTATCCTCCTGGCCTGCAGGGAATTTCTGATGACAGTAAATTTGTTTGGCTGCACTATAGGGAATTCCTAATAGTACTACTTCTGTCATTTAATATGTGAATTTCATTTACAGTCGGATCTCCAACTCTACATAAATAAAAACTCAATTATTTTTATTTATGTATGATATGTTGTTGTTAACACTTCTGAATTTATACCCAAATGTTTAAATAAAACATATTTTGCATAGGGCATGATGTTTTTGTGGGTGATTGGCACCCAAACAAATTAGAGTTTCATCATACATGGCTAGTGTTGATCAGGCCGGCCTTTCTTTAACAATGTTCATTGTTGTTCATCCATGACTTCAAATTAGAATTCTCCAATGGCTTTTATGTGCAAACCATTGGCCCATAGGCTATTACAAAAGTAAGTACTTGAGCGCTAACCCAAATTACACAAAAATAACTCATTCAGTTAAAATCATTTGCTGACAGCTTGGTTCCCCCACAGTGGCCCCCAGTTCAAAAATGTAATCTGCGCCCCTGATAACAGGAGAGTTAAACTCGTCCCAGACGATTCAATGTCCCTGACATTTATTTAACCCTTTTTTTAAATTCTCAACTTCTCAACAACCTTGAAACCGGATGGGAGTCCAATCCTTTACTGCTTTTCCTCAAGATCACGTCGGGCGTCACCATGTTTGTGGTATTCTTTGTCTTAAGGAAAGCCAAACTACTTCAAAGGTATAATGTATACTTCATGAAGAGCAAGCATTTTCTGTAATTTCTGGGCCCACTAGATGGAGCGCTTGGTTTTAAAAATCAGGGCTTAAAGAATGGTAATTCAGTGTAATTCAATAGCGGAGAGCACCCTCTAGTGGGCTCAGAAAATAAAGAAAATGCTTTATATAGCTTACTTTGCCCATCACAACTTATCACTGACTTAAATGTGATTTAATGTGTTCTTCATTTTAAAATGATGCACTGTGGTCGGTAGACCACCAGGCCGATTTTTCTACCCATGAGTCCCTGTCAATTCCACTGCAGGACCTTCTTTAGAAATTCTTCAGTGCTATTGTCTCAAGAGAAACATGCTGTAATGCAGAAGTGAACCAATCAGTGGCTCATTTATTTGTAGCCAACCCAAATGGCCCTTTTCAGGTCAAGTAAAACATTTAGGGTACATTTTGCGTGTGTCAACAAAATATTCCCTATAAATTCCTATAAATCTGACACTGGCACCTTGAACATTTCTGAATATAGTATAGAGGGAAAGATTGAGCGGGACGATGCGTTCTCCCATCACTTCCTAACTGTACAGTAACTGTCCAACGTCTCCTCAAAAAGCCCAATCTGGCACAGCCCAACCTGAAAAACATCCCCTGAAACATTCTCTGCCCTTCACGCTCTGTTGGTAACCGCTTGACATTTTGGTGGTGAAAAAGCAATTCAAGAGCATTGATTTCAGGGAAAGGGCTGGCAAGCAGGAAAAGAGGAAAATCAATGGCCGCTATGGAGGCGGGAGCAGGTACACAGTTATGCTACAGTTCCTCGAAGACAAAGGCGAGTGTAGGAGAGAGAACTGTAGCTTGTAAGAGAGAACTCAGTGACATACAATCAGCTGAAAATCATATGCTGCAGGCTGCGTCAGCAGCTCCCACGGGGAGTAAATTGTCTGTGTTGCTGTTTCTGCAGGGTTCCAGCACTGTTGGTAATAGTCAGGGGCATGGCCTCTCTCTCCCCCCCCACACACACACACACACACACACACTGACAGGTAAGAAGCATTTCTTCACTTTGGATATTTCTTTTGATCAGCAATAGTTAATAAATCTAATTTAAACGCAGCACTGAGAGGAATCTTGTTTTCTGGTCGTGCTCTCAGTACCTCAGTTACACTCTGGTTATTAAAGTTGTACCCCATTAGAATTGAGATACCTTGTTTCTAGCGACCTCTTTGGTGGTAAGCCTGTTCTTTCAGAGCCTCCATCTTGTCACATTCACGATCACTGTTGACTTTTTTTTTTCTCCCTTCTAAACTTTATTGAAACAAATTCACCTCTCTACATCCTGTCCATTCCCTGTATGTTACCCTCTTACAGTTTTTTTTGATTGGTTTGACCTGGTTGAAGAAACTGGTAACCTCTCAGTCTTCATCATCACTCTCTCAGCAGAGCAAAGGACACCTCTTGCAAATGAGTTAACCCATTGTCATTGTTTTGACACACTTCCCGCACCCTTTTGCAAATCAGTTAACGCAGATGTCTTTCAAGCAGTCCAAACTCCATTGCTTTAGCTGTGGCAACCAAACAGAACATATACAGTATGTTCCAATCTTGTAGACACTTCTTGACCAGTATGAAATCACTGAAGCACCTGTTTGACACTGCTTCACAAAACTTTTCAATTTGCAATCAGTCTGCAGGCTTCCTCCATACTCTCCATTTTTAAATCCTATAGAGGAATTCTTCAGTGCATGAAGATGGAGGGTTTACAATCATCGCCCCTATGACCAGATTCCCTTGATCGATGCAATGACCGCTGCTGCCCAAGATATAGATGCAGAGGCATGCCAAGGCTGGATCAGGCATGCAAGAAGATTTTTCCCTAGGTGCATGATGAGGCCATGTGGCCCATTCGTCAAGAGAGAATTGACTAGAAGAGATTTTTTTCTTTATTGTACAGAATTTTTATTTTCCTTATGTCTTACACAGTGATGGATTTTACCGTATTTTTTCTTTCATACTATATATGTGGTTTCTGTTGGAATATTTAATTTCTTAGCCACAATCTCAAAATAAAAGAATGAATACTGCATTCAATAAAATTTGAAAAATCATTGTATATGATTCTGGATCTATTTTTTGCAAGAAAGCAAATTGGCACTGATATGTAAGCTGCTGACCAGTAATGCAGCACTGATTCACATTGAGAGCTGAATTTTGTATTTTGATGCCCCTTGTCTAATGACTGATTGAAAGGGCTTATTCACTTGTGTGCAAGTTGTGTTGTTTGAGGGCAAAATTTGCTTTTGGTCCATATTTTAAATGTTTTGGTGGAGGTAGAGCCTTTTGCAGGAAAATGAGTCATTTTGACCGTTGGTGCCACTGTTTAGGCCTTTGCGTTAACAGTTTTGAAAAATGTGTATTTTGAATCGACTACTGCGTCAAAGCAATAAAAAAAAACTGTAAATCCATACACACACATGTTCTTTTCACACTTCTACCCTTACTATTCTCCCTCAACACACTACAAATTCTTTATTCCTCCACTCTGCTCGCTCATAATCTCTTAAAAAGTTAAATTTGACCTCATTAGATCAGGCTTGTTTAATTAAAATCCCTTAAACTTAATTATATCTGTTGTTCATTCATGTGTAAACATGAACTGGGCGACATGCTAATCATACTAGCCCGTCTATGGCATTTTCAATGTTAGGTTAGCATTCATGTTAATTGTCATTTTTTGTAACTAATAATAAAAGCACAGGCTATTGTTCCAGTGGTGTGAACACATCATAATTTGTACATTTGTATCTTTATTTCTGTATTTCAGTTGACTGAACTAGGTGAAATACCTCCATACAGCTGAGTCTGTGGTCACTCCATCCAATGGATTGGTTCATGAATAATCCGATACTCGATCCAGCTAATTTCTTAATATCTGGACCGATATCTGATCTTTATATCGGATTGGTGCATCACACCTGGAGGGGCGTGATTGGATTCTGATCTAAACCTGAGCGGTCATTTATTATTAGACTTCTCTGCTAGTCATGTATTGTCTATAATAAAAATCATGTTCAAACATATGGATGCTCATAAGTGCATGTGGTACCAGAGCACCCTAGGCCAAAGCTTGACCTTCAGCACTCACTGGACCTGTTCGCTGCTGTGTGTAAAGCGGCTGGGACGAGGATAAGCACCTCTAAATCTGAGGCCATGGTGCTCAACAGCAAACCGCCGGGATGCTTACAAAAAGAGAGCTGAGCTGGAAGGCAAAGCTCTCGATCTACCGGTCAATCTTCGTTCCTACCCTCACCTACGGTCATGAAAGCGGGGTCATGATTGAAAGAACGAGGTCGCGGGTGCAAGCGGCCGAAATGGGTTTTCTCAGGGGGGTGGCTGGAGTCTCCCTTAGAGATAGGGTGAGAAGTTCAGCCATCCGTGAGGAACTCGGAGTAGAGCCGCTGCTACTTTGAGTTGAAAGGAGGCAGTTGAGGTGGTTCGGGCATCTGGTAAGGATTCCCCATGAATGCCTTCCTAGGGAGGTGTTCCAGGCACGTCCAGCTTGGAGGAGGCCTTGCGGAAGACCCAGGACCAGGTGTAGAGATTATATCTCCACAATGGCCTGGGAATGCCTCGGGATCCCCCAGTTAGAGCTGATTAATGTGGCCCGGGAAAGGGGAGTTAGGGGTCCCCTGCTAGAGCTGTTGCCCCTGCGACCTGACCCTGGATAAGCAGTTGAGGATGAGTATAAGTGATTTTGTAAAAAATATGAATCTGTTGGATGCAAATACATTGATCTGCTCCATTCAGCTGTTTATGCAACCTCTGAAACAAACTGACTGCATCAGTCATATTTTTGTTGTCTCATAGTGAGAGAATAGCCAATACACAAACACTAATGACATTGATAGACCTTTCTTATATTGCAGTAATTTAGCTGACGTTTCCCACAGCAGTTTACAATAAGTGTTTAACCAAGAAGGTTTCAGCTATACATCCTACAACACAATTAGTAAAAAAGTGTGTCTGTGTGGGATGGGGGGTAGAACCTGCAGGAAGCAGGACATGAATGCAACGTCCTTGCAACGTCTGCCTCTCTGTCCCTCCCTTCAGTCATGTCCCCTCTTCCTCCTACATTTCTCTGAAGCTCTGCAGTCCTTGTTATTCTCCATCAACCACATGCCATTGGACTTTCCTACCTTTCCCAATCACCTGACTCCCATATCTACCTGCTCACGTTTCTTATCCTCTAATCACCCTGTCAGTCAGTGGTTGTGTTAGACTTTCTCATTGTAGGCCATTCATTCTCACCAAAGTCATTTTACTTTTATTTCTTACTTTGTTTTAATAAGACATACTAAATGGCATTTAATTTTCATACATTCCTTTTTAATAGGCCCTAATCAATATACAGAACAAGCTTATAAATTAGGTTCTTTATAAGGGAATGAAGAAATTAACACGGACCATGCAGTAGGGTTTGTTTGTGCTGTAATTTCTCAAAATTCACTAATTTCATTATTTAACTTACACACATGGATAAAGGCAGTGGAAGTTTGTGTTTTTGCTGCAGTTCTGCCTCGGGTCGGCTTGGACAGATATTCAAGTTCAATTTGGGGTGGGCCTGATTATTTTGCCCCGATCATAGGATAAGGCCCAAATTATAAATACTTGATTTATTCGGAAATGCTGTTATCTTTTATTTTATCTCAATTTGATAGAATATCCTCTGTGTTTATACCACTGCTGTACTAGAATGTTTTTTAAATAACCAAGGTACTTCAAGAAAAAACGGATAACAATAACCATTGTGTCAGAAGAGAAGATTTCAAGAATGTTTTCTTCTATAGTATTCAAAAATGAATAGGAAGTGTAGAGGCCACAGCTTTGAATGACTTCAGCACATCTGCGCCCACAGGACATCACTAGTTTCTCACACTGCTCTGACTCAGTCTCTTCCACAGTTCAGTAACTGGAGTGGGTTTCTTAGACATTACTTTGATGCTGAGGATTTTCCAGAGATCCTCTATGGGGTTTAGAGCTTGACTCTGGGCTGGCCATTTCATTGTTTCAGTATTCTTAGCTTCAATCAACGGCTTAACCTGTTTTGCAGTGTGACAGGGGACATTGTCCTCATGAAAACTGCAGCTGATTGGGAGACAATTGCAGTGGAGGTATTGCATGTTGCTGAAGGAAGTTCACATAAACATTTGCATTCACTCTGCCATGTAGCTGTACAAGAGGCCCAATTCCTGCTGCAGAAAACATCCCCAAACCATGACACTTCCTCCTCCAAATTGAACTGACTTCTTTACACACGCCCAAAATAATGTTTCCATCAGACACAAATAAACTAAATGTCCTGTAGGTGCTCTAGGTTAATTGGATCAAAAGTGTGGGATTGCTTTGACACAGTAGTCGACTCAAAATACACATTCCTCAAAACTGTTAACGCAAAGGCCTAAACAGTGGCACCAATGGTCAAAATGACTCATTTTGCCTGCAAAAGGCTCTACCTCCGCCAAAACATTTAAAATATGGACCAAAAGCAAATTTTGCCCTCAATTGACACAACTTGCACACAAGTGCATAAGCGCTTCCAATCAGTCATTAGACAAGGGGCATCAAAATACAAAATTCAGCTCTCAGTGTGAATCAGTGCTGCATTACTGGTCAGCAGCTTTCATATCAGTGCCAATTTGCTTTCTTCAAAAAATAGATCCAGAATCATATACAATGATTTTTCAAATTTTATTGAATGCAGTATTCATTCTTTTTTTTTTGAGATTGTGGCTAAGAAATGAAATATTCCAACAGAAACCACATATATAGTATAAAAATCCATCACTGTGTAAGACATAAGGAAAATGAAAATAAAAATTCTGTACAATAAAGAAAAAAATATCTTCTAGTCAATTCTCTCTTGACGAATGGGCCACATGGCCTCATCTACGTCGCACTCAATATTTTCTCTTGCGATGCACCTAGGGAAAAATTTTCTTGCATGCCTGATCCAGCCTTGGCATGCATCTGCATCTATATCTTGGGCAGCAGCGGTCATTGCAACGATCAAGGGCATCTGGTCATAGGGGCGATGTTGTACTGTCACTTACTTCAGTAAGAAATGCTGCTATACTACACTGTCACTTTATACCACCACTACATCACATATTTTGTGGTACTGTAACTATCTGCTGCTACACTTACTGTGCTTTAGGATATGCTGCTACATTTCACTGTGGTTTACTGTCACTTACTGTAACTTACTTCAGTAAAATGCTGCTACACTCCACTGTGCCATACTGTCACTTAGTTCTGTAGGAAATGCTGCTACATTTTTAACATTTTTAACATTTTTAACATTCGTAAGACTTATAACTTATCGCTCCTTCTCACTTATTTAGTTTGTACTTATTTCATTTCAATCTGCTGCTTAACTGCACAGTGCGTATTGTTGTATATTGTATATACCTACGCTTAACCACGATGTCTGTTGCACTCTGTCACACTTACCGTAATTTCCGGACTATAAAGCGCACCTGACTATAAGCCTCACCAGCTAAATTTAGGGTAAAATACAGATTGCTCCATATAAAAGCCGCACCCGACTAAAAGCCGCAGGCGTTTTGATGTGTAATTACCGTAGTATATAGGGGTTCTTGCTACCACGGAGGGGATTGTCGGGACAGAGATGACTGTTTGGGAACGCAAAGCGTCCCATTTATTAACAATAAATCTTTCAATCATTCAATCAAACTTTCACATCTTTGACATGGCGAACAGCATTCGTGCAGAGTACAAATAATACAACGGTGCAAAGTAATACAAAGTGCTCGCCTGTAACACGGCAGTAAAAGTGCAGTCCCGCGGCCGTTTACGTTATCAAAATAACCAGCCATTCATTGATGTCAAGGGTACGTGCAGCAGCTCCATTTCCTTCTTTGACAGCCAGATCGATTGCCTTTAACTTAAAAGCAGCATCATATGCACTTCTCCGTTTGTTTTCCATGTTGAGGGTGTTTGCATGAACACTTCCTTCGCGCAAACTGTCGCTGAAGCTCTCCTACTCTTTGTTTTGCTCTCGTTACCTGGCGCCAGATGTCTGCCTCTGTCTCGCGCATCCTCGGTAGTGCGCGCCCCTGGTTACCGTAAGCCGTAGAAAAGCCGCACCGTTGTATAAGCCTCAGGGACCAGAACGAGGGAAAAAAGTAGCGGCTTATAGTCCGGAAATTACGGTAGTTCATTGCTTGATTTATTTTACGTTAGCTTTACAGTATTTTGATTTGATTTATGTTTATGCTTATTGTTACTCTGACCCTTTCCCACCTTTGTATTGAAACTGTTGCAAAATAATTTCCCTCGGGATAAATAAAGCTTCTTGAATCTTGAATCTTGAATCTTGAATCGTAAACCTTCCATCTCCATGCACTGAAGAATTCCTCTATAGGATTTAAAAATGTAGAGTATTGAGGAAGCCTGCAGACTGATTGCAAATTGAAAAGTTTTGTGAAGCAGTGTCAAACAGGTGCTTCAGTGATTTCATACTGGTCAAGAAGTGTCTAAGAGATTGGGACATATATGTTCTGTTTGGTTACCACAGCTAAAGCAGTGGAGTTTGGACTGCTTGAATGACATCTGCGTTAACTGATTTGCAAAAGGGTGCGGGAAGTGTGTCAAAACAATGACAATGGGTTAACTCATTTGCAAGAGGTGTCTTTTGCTCTGCTGAGAGAGTGATGATGAAGACTGAGAGGTTACCAGTTTCTTCAACCAGGTCAAAGCAATCAAAAAAAACTACATATAATATTATTAGACATATTGTAAACATGTTTATTACCAATTTTATAAATGCAACAAACAACAAATGTGTGTGTGTGTGTGTGTATGTGTGTGTGTGTGTGTGTGTGTGTGAATGAGGAACAAAGAGAAGTGTGTGTGTGTGTGGGGGGGGGGGGCATATGTGGGTATGCACCCCTTTTTAAAGTGTAAACATTTAAGTCACACAAATGCCAGCAGGCTGAAGATCTAAGAAATGCTACACTCAGGTTATGTGTGTGAAGTCTGTTCAAATACAGGTATAGTTAAAGGAGTGTTAGTGCGTACGATAGCTGTGTGGAAACATTGCTAACAAAACCTCCTCAACTTAACTGAATCAACACAGTCACACATAATCATCATTAGCCATCAGTTGTAAGAAAGTTACAGTTCTTTGCTCAGCTGTTCATAAAGTCTCATAGCATGTAATAATGCCCAGTTGCTGATTAGTTACCAGTCCATGAGATGGGAAAGATTAGTTGTGTTGCTTTGATGCCTATGTCTGTTCCTTGTGAAGGAAGCTGGTTGAAGAAAAGGTTCTTGTCCTTGATGTTTGCTCTTAGACAAAAGAGGAATCACATCGCTCTTTGTTCTGCTCAGTTGGGTTGGTAACCGGTTGGTTACCATGGCTGATGACCCTACTCCATACAGGCCATGTTCAGGACCTAGGGACAGCTGGCAGCTGGTCCCCTGATTCAGCAGAAGAGAGACCAGTGAAGATTAGAGGAGAAGAGGATCAAAGAAGACTCCAAGAGTAAGAGGAATAAGAAGAAGATGGTGTCCTCCAGTTTTGTAGACATGCTGATGTCATCAGCCAGAGGTCAGGTCAGCTAATGGACTAACAGTTTGGGCGCCCTTTGAGGGTTTTTCTACACCTGGTTGTGACCTGTTGGGGGAGGGGTTAAATGGCAGTCCTTTGTTTGTGACCATGCGCTCAGGAACAAAGGCTACCAGGCTTTCGGCCCTGGTCTTTTTCCTTTGTTTGATTAGGCTGAGGCCTTGTCTAAACCAAACTGAAGTTCCCATTAATCCAGAAATTAACAATCATCTGTGGAATGCCGTTTGCACCTACAGTCCTCTCATCACTGAAGTGCACTCTGGACCAGTTCTCCTCCGTCCACACAACCTGCTCCTCAGCAAAGGCAAGTCTAGCCTTTTTATTCTTTCTGATGATGAGAGGTTTGGTCACTGCAGAGTGGGCTTTCAGTCCAAAAAGTCTTAAACGATGGGACACTGAGTGCTGAACTGGAAATCAACTCCTGCTGCAGTGTTGAACTGATTTCCCATTGAGAATCTTCTCATAATCCTGTCCTCTGGTGCACTTGTTTTACGTGGACACGCCTTTTTGAGGGACTTAAATGAATCTGTGTCCTTGCAAAGTTTTAATATTCTTGAAATCACAGACTGTGAACGCCCAACCTCTCTCTGATGGCTGAGAGGGTCATCCCTTTGGCCTTTCTCTGGACAACTTGCTGTCTCAGGGTTTCAGTCTCCTTAGAGCAGCTCGCCATCTTGCAAAGTAACCAGGAGAGCTGCCAGATAAATAGTGTGGGTCCAATAGGGATGAGCGAGTACAGAATTATCTGTATCTGTGTACCAGTGGGCGGGGCCTAACCCGGAAGTGTGGAGGATTTAATCCGAAAGTGCTTCAAGTTGTCTTGAAATGGCCAGGGCTTTTATGTATGTTATTTTAAGCATGCAATTATTATGGATTGGGTCAGAAATAGTTCTATTTATTGCTGATTAGAAAACCTTTTCCAGGACAGCATCAGCATTGAGCTTCAGATCACGATAGTAAACAAACTATTTACACAAGTTCACAACAATGAATAAAACACAAGAATGTAATGAACAAGAGTTTTCATGCTCAACGTAACTTTCTTTTTTTAACTTTTAATTTTTTTTATGGTCACATTGAATTTTTATTTTTTTTGGTTCTTTTTCATTTCCACACAAGATGTGTGTGTGTGTGTGTGTGTGTGTGTGTGTGTGTGTGTGTGTGTGTGTGTGTGTGTGTGTGTGTGTGTGTGTGTGTGAGTGAGCAGAGCGGGTGTCTGTGTGTGTAGTGGAGGGGGACACAGACGCAGAGCGGCTCTGTGACAAATATATCACAGAATGAGGATTTTCACCCAAACCGAGCATGGATATCAGAATCAGAATCAGAAATACTTTAAAAATCCCAGGGGGAAAATATTTTCGTTTCAAACTCAAGCTATACAAGCAACATATTTAACAACAAAAATATTAAACAGATAACTTATATTTGTGAAAACAGACATATAAAACAGTTAATGTATATAACCATATATACATATATAAAATATTAAATTACAAAAAATTACAATAGTAATATATACATATCAAAAGTACTTGTCAAGAGTTGGTTCTGTCAGTACCCTCCTCTCTCCCTTTTGTGTGAGTTTGTCTCCCTCTGTCTGTTTTTCCCTGCATGTGACCCTCCCTTGTGTTTTGTTTTTCAGGCGTGTCCCCCCCAGCTGCAGCCTGTTACGCTAATCACCTGAAGGACTATAAGAACCGTGAGCTGACAGGCATGCAGCGCCGGACCGTTATCCTTCCCCTGGTAAACTCTTCGTCAGATTGGCTCCCGTTATTCGTTCATTGGTTTTGCGCTTCTTGTTGTTTGTTCTATTAATCGTTGTTCTCTTTGTTTTCTCCGTAGTTTCCAGCGTTCCTGTTTCCTCGTCCTATTCCCTGGTAGTCTGACAGAACGGTCCGGCCATAACATGGACACCACGGACATGGAAACCGCTCCCCCGGGTTTTTCCGTTCGTCGAGCGGTTACCTCCCAGGAAGTACTACTCTGTCAGCATTCGCAGGCGCTGCAAGGGATCATGGAAAGTCTGAGTCAACGGACTGCCTGTGTTTCTCGTTTGGAGAGAAGACAGGTAGGGCCTCCCCTTGCTTAACCTGGGAATGCTGAGTCACCCGCTACCACCGCGAGTACTCTTCTGCCTTGTGAGCCTCATGTTCCGGCACCCGAGCATTATTGTGGGAAACTAGGGGAATGTAAGATTTTCCTATTTCAGTGCTCTCTGGTTTTCGGTCAGCAGCCTCTCACATACGCTAGTGATAGCAACAAAATAGTATATGTGTTAGGTTTATGATCCGGTAGGGCTCGAGTCCGGGGAGCTGGGTTTTGGAATAATCCCCTGACTAGGCAGGCTACATTCCAACAATTCTCCAGTGAGATTTTATCTGTGTTCGATCCATTCACACTAAAGTTAGTCACGGAGTCCCACAGGGTTTCGTCCATGGACCGATTCTATTCACCTTATATATGCTTCCCTTAGGAAATATTATAAGGAAGCACTCCATAAATTTTCATTGTTATGCTGATGATACACAATTATATATATCGATCAAACCAGAAGACACTGATCAGTTAGATAAACTTCAAATGTGCATTAAGGAAATTAAGAGCTGGATGACCTGCAATTTTCTGATGTTAAACTCAGATAAAACTGAAGTCATCGTACTTGGCCCAGAAGGCCTCCGAAACTCAATAACTAAAGCTATTGTTACTCTGGATGATGTTGTGTTGTCCTCCAGCACCGCAGTAAGGAATCTGGGTGTTATTTTTGACCAGGATATGTCCTTCGATTCTCACATAAAATTAACAACAAGGACTGCATATTTTCACCTGCGTAATATTGCGAAAATTAGGAACATTGTGTCTCAGAAAGATGCAGAAAAACTAGTACATGCATTTGTTACTTCTAGGCTGGACTACTGCAACTCCTTATTATCAGGCTGCTCCAATAAGTCTGTTAAGAGTCCCCAGTTGGTCCCAAATGCTGCAGCTCGTGTACTAACTAAAACAAACCGAAGAGAACAAATTTCTTTCGTATTAGCCTCTTTGCACTGGCTACCTGTAAAATCTAGAATAGAATTTAAAATCCTTCTCCTTACCCACAAAGCTCTTATTAGTCAGGCTCTGTCATTTCTTAAAGAGCTCATAGTACCGTATCATCCGACTAGATCGCTGCGCTCTGAAAATGTAGGGCTACTCTTCTTTCCTAGAGTCTCCAAAAATAGAAGGGGAGGCACAGCCTTCAGCTACCAAGCTCCTCCTCTCTGCCACGGTCGTCAGGGTGTCCAGCTCCTCCCCCATGACATCACTGGCCCTCCTGATCGGTTTGTTCAGTCTGTTGGTGTCTGTGACCTTCAGCCCACTGCGCCAGCATGTGACAGCGAAGAAGATCACACTGGCCACAACAGACTCATAAAACATCCTCAGCATCGTCCGGCAGATGTTAAAGGACCTCAGCCTCCTCAGGAAGAAGAGTCGACTTTGGCGTTTCTAGTCCAGTTCAACTTATTATGAAGTACACCCCCAGGTACTTATACTCACCCTCTTCAGATCCACTATGAGCTCCTTTGTTTTAGTCACGTTGAGCTGCAGATGATTCAGCTCACTCCAAGTGACAAAGTTGCCCACAACAGTCCTGTATTCACTTTCATCCCCCTTTCTGATACAGTCAATTATTCATCACAAAACTTCTGAAAGTGGCAGAACTCATTGTAATAGTTCTAGTAGTAGTTCTAATAGTAGAAGCGGCATTAATAAAAACAGCACAAAAAAAAACTAGCGAAAGTAACCTCATTGTAGAGGGCAGAACTCCACAGAAGTTAGGGTGAAGAAACAGAATAAACAAAAAGAGAATAAAAGTTAAGAAAGTTTAAAAAAGCAAACTCAAAGGCTGGAGTAGCAACAGGCATCATGCAACTTTCCCCACATTGCACTAAATTGTATTATATTATCATCTCTGGTATCCAACAATTAAGCAATGTTTTATATAAGTTAATTAAATTGTCACCAGGTTCCAGTATAGTGTTAGAATCATGCCACACACACAAAACGTGCTTTACTCACGCCCAAAGATTCACTTTGTTGGCCGTGAGAAAAACAAGTTTTGTGTGTGTGAGGTCTTGGCATGATTCTAACTCCATACACCAGTAGCCACCAATAACTGGGAGGTATCTGAAGGTTTTCTCTAATTTTGCTCACTGTTTTTTCACAAAATAAAGGTTTTTGTTGAAGTGCCTTGGTTATTCAAAAAAACATGCTAGGATAGCTGTGGTATAGCCACAGCAGTTATTATATCAAATTCTGAACAATAAAGAATAACAACATTACAGAATAAATCAAGTATTAATACTATGTTCTCTCATTTTGATCTCCAGTGTGTATAAATAATAAATATATTATGGCATACTTACCTATATTAAATTTGTGTTCTACATTTAACAATAATGACCTCTTAACTGTCGCACATGGTCACATTTGACTGACTCTGATGTTGGCTAGGCTAATCAACAGCTATGTCGAAGCGTGGACATACTCATACAACTATTGACCAATTTTTCACCAAAAAAACCCAAAACTGTGGACTTGAAAAATATGATCGCAGACGCAGATGCATCTATAATGTTAATCCCCCCATGAGATGAAGGAGCAGCAGCAGCTGGGATAGGCCCTGCTGAACTGAGAAGGATGAAGTGATGCTAAGTAAGGATAATGTGTCGCGGTCAGGGAGTCCGTTTCCGTATCCGTTTTGTGGCTGTGATTATGCGGCCCTGCGTTACCCAGTGAGTTTGCTCTTTTCTTAGAGAAAAGATGAACATCTGGATCCCATATTGTTTTAATTGGGCGGTTACATCCCGATTAGTGTCTAGGGGAACAGGGACGAACACAAAATAAAGTTATATTAAAATAATAATAACCGGGGGGTAAGGAGTCGAGGACCAGCTGTTTTTTAAAAGCTAAATTAGGTTTTTATTAACCTTTGGTGTATTAAATAATAACAAAAGACACATAGCTGCAGAAACACACACACACACACAGCTCCAACAGCTGCAAGAAGAACACACAGCTTCTGCCACCGAAGTTGCTGCTCAGGGAATGGCGAGGGTGAGAGAGTCAGAGAGAACGAGAGAGCAGATCCCCTTCTCCTTTAAAGGTCCCGCTGACTGGCTGTAATCGATGTCAGGTGGGGAAAAGGCGGGACCTACAGCCGGGGCGCACAAAGAGAACAAAAAAAACAACCATCACAGTCGTAACATGGGCCACCAAAAATTCCAAATTTACAGTAATCATAAAGCTATATCATTGAACAGGAGATAGTCGGAACAAATTGTGACACGGCTAGCTGTCTCACTTAACTGATGTCAGAAAGATGAAGTCCTGTTTGCTGGAAGTTTATTGAAATAACCTCTTGGTATAAATGCCCATTCCATAGAAGGGTGTACTGCATTTTGACTAACAATTACTACAATAGTAGTTAAACAGACCATTTCTATTCTTCTCCTCTTCTCATAGACAGTAAAAGTTTGGAAATATGTCCAAATGAGAGGCTGCATTTATAGTTGTTGAATGTTTTCACTGCAGCTAGTGAGGTGTTTCTGGGCAAGTGTCAATACTTAATCAGTACATAAGTGTGAAGGAAACAAACAAGCCTTCAGCATGATATATCAAAATTGAAACACTGGCTCTTTATTAAAGTGATACTTTACATTGAAAACTTGTTTCTGTTCAGATGTATAAAAATGTAGCCTCATGAGACCATCCTGATCTTGTGAGCTCCATTGTTTTTTACTCTCAGATCAGTCTGGTAACGTGCAATGGAGACATTTTTTTTTTTTTGGTGGGTTTTAGTGTGACGCAACGCAAATCCGACCTGATCAGGACACATTTTCAGACAGAGGTAGCCCTAATTCTGTTAGCCGCTCGCTAACTATTTTTTTCTCTTGGATCCTTCCGTTGGAATATGGACCTGGCACCTGAAATTGTGCCTTTTATCTGTAAATTTGCATTACACAAACGGCAAATATCCTTTACCGACTTCGTTGATCTGATTGGTTGATTTGGCCCGTATGTTGGTGAAAGACAGATGTATTATCCAATCAGCAACCAGTATTTCTGCCCCTTCCCAAAAGATCTCCAAACGAGAGTTCCCAGATGGATATGCCCAGCAAAAAAGAATCATGCAAATCAATCCATCTGGTGCAGGTTATAAAAAATGTAAAGTTTTCAACAAATATTGACTATCAAACAGATGTTCATATACTGCTGTAACAATTAAAGCCTCAATCTAGCCTCATTATTTTTCTCTTAAAGCGCACTAGAATGATGCATGTTCAACATTTCTTATGGGGAAAAAACCCTACAGGGGTCATCCTTGCACCCCCAATTGTTAAGGTCTAAAACGGCTTATGAACGTGTGGTCACATTTCATGTCAAAACCACAGTAAAAAGATGAATCATAAATTCAAAAAATCTTTGGACACTCAGCTCGCATAATGTTTCTGCTATATGCATTTAGCAGTGGCGCCACTGCTAAAATTTCAGATCACATTATTTATATCCGATGTTTCACTGAGTGCAGAATCAGCTGAAATACATTGACAAGCATTAGTTGTGCGCGTAAGTTGTAATTACTTGAAGCTGCTACGCTAACAACAAAAGCCACCATCTCAAAGCATCTAACCTAGGGGAAGCACTGCGAGCTGGTGTGACATTTTGCAATGGTATGCTGCAATATAGCCAACAATGTGACTAAAGCCAGCAAGACAAGGTAGCCACAAACTAAATCATATTTATGATTTACATAGACCCAACAATTCCCCCACTGAGTACGGTGGAAACGAAAACCTTCCCTATAACAGGCAGGAACGTCGGACAGACCCAGATCTATGGAGGACGGCCATCTGTCTGCACCGTTTGGGGAGGAAGAAAAGAAGAGAGAAAGGACAGACAGATGGACAGAGAGAGAGAAAGATATACACAAAGACACACTTCCAGAGATCCAAGCAACCACAAAAGTAACAGTGACTATAGTGATATTAACTTGTACAAACTGAGATCTATCTGATAAATGTGACTTAAACCCCCTTAATGCGGTTCCTTTAATGCCAATTAGATGCTCCAGTCTCTGTAGCAGGATGCGATGGTCAATAGTGTCGAGGGCAGCACTAAGATCTAGTAAAACAAGTGCAGAGACAAGTCCTTTGTCTGAAGCTATTAGTAGGTTGTTAGGAATTTTTACCAGTGCTGTCTCAGTGCTAGGATTGGCTCTAAATCCTGACTGGAAGTCCTCAAATAACTAACTAATAAGTCCTACAGCTAATTGGCAACTAATTTCTCGAGGATCTTAGAGAGAAAAGGAAGGTTCGATATAGGTCTATAGTTGGCTAGTACCTTAAGGATCAAGACTGGGCTTTTTAAGAAGAGGTTTAATTACAGCTACTTTAAAAGACTGTGGTACATAACCTGCTGATAAAGACATGTTAATCATATCTAGTACAGGAGTGCTAACTAAAGGTAACACTTCTTTAAGTAACCTAGTTGGAATAGAGTCTAGGAGACAAGTAGAAGGCTTTGATGCTGAAATAGTAGAGGTTAATTTGTTAAGGTCAACTGTAGAAAAGCAGTCCAAGAACATATCAGGTCGCACAGTTGTTTCTAAGGTTCCTCGGTTTGAAGAAAAGTTGGTGCCAAGCGAGTTGATTTTGTCTCTAATAGTTCTAATTTTGTGATTAAAGAAGGTCATGAAGTCGTTACTACTGAGGGTTATAGGAATACATGGCTCAATAGAGCTGTGGCTCTCTGTCAGCCTGGCTACAGTGCTGAAAAGAAATCTAGGATTGTTCCTATTCTCCTCTATTAAAGATGAGCAATAGGCTGCTCTGGCATTACGGAGGGCCTTCCTATATGTTTTTAGACTTTCATGCCAAACTAAGCGAGATTCCTCCAATTTAGTAGAGCGCATTTTACATTCCAATTTTCCCCGACACTTGTTTTAATTCAGGGGTTTGTGAGTTATACCATGGAGATAACTTCCTCCATTTCATTATATTCTTTTTTAAAGGAGCAACAAAGTCGAGTGTTGTTTATGGTGAGCCTGCAACACTGTCAACAAGGTGATCAATTTCAGAGAAACTAATGTTAGTACAGGAATCTTAAATATTAGGATAAGGATTAAATTAAATGCAGATGTAATCGCAATCGCTGTTACAGCACTATCAGATAAACATCTAGTGTAGAAACTTTTGCCCAGAGGTGAGTATTCCTGTAATATGAACTAAAAAGGTATTAAATAATGGTCTGATAAAATAGGATTCTGTGGAAAGACTATTAAGTCATTCATTTCCACACCATAAGCCAAAACAAGGTCGAGGGTGTGATTAAAACAGTAAGTAAGTTTATGTACACTCTGACTAAAACCAATCGAATCTAATAAGAGAGAGATAAACGCAGTACTAAGACTATTATTATCGCTGTCCACATGAATATTAAAATCTCCTACAATGATTACTTTGTCAGATTTAAGGACTAAATTTGACAGAAACTCTGAGAATTCAGACAGAAATTCAGAGTACGGACCAGGAGCACGGTACACTATAAAAAATATAATTGGCTGCACAGTTTTCCAGGTTGAATGTGAAAGACTAAGAACAAGACTTTCAAATGAATTATAATTTAGTTTAGGTTTAGGGTTAATTAATAGGTCCGAGTCATAAATAGCTGCAACGCCTCCTCCCTGACCACTGCCTCGAGGAATATGAGTATTAATATGACTGGGAGGAGTGGATTCGTTTAGGCTAACATATTCTTCATGACACAGCCATATTTCAGTCAGACAGAGTAAATCAATATGGTTATCTGATATCAGATCATTTACTAATACAGCTTTAGATGACAGAGATCTGATGTTTAAAAGTCCACATTTTATTTTCTGATTTTGTTGCATAGTCGCAGATTTTGCGTTGATTTGTATCAAGTTTTTCTGTATAGCTCCTCTTCTGTTCATTTTTGATCTGGTTAATTTAAATGATCGTGGGGCAGAAAGTGTTTGTATACTATACTGAGCTGGAAAATGCTCCACAGGGAGCGCAGAGAGGTGTGTAAGACTGCCACTCTGCTTCCTGGGCACCTGCGATAAGGGCAGCGCAGAGGTGTATTAAACTGCGACTCTGCTTCCTGATCCCAACACCGGGTTGTCATGGTTTTAGACCGCTAACAACTGCGTCCAGGTTCTTAAATATGAGAGCGGCACCCTCCAAAGTAGGATGAATACCATCTCTCTTAATAAGACCAGGTTTTCCCCAGAAAGACTGCCAATTATCTACGTAGCCCACATTATTTACCGGGCACCACCCAGACAGCCAGCGACGGAATGATGACATGCGGCTATACATGTCATTGCAAGTCAAGTTGGGCAGGGGACCAGAAAAAATTACGGAGTCCGACATAGTTTTTGCATAAGCAAAAACTATGCATAAGTGCATAAGTGCATTACCGCCGATGTGAATAACAATCTTACCATATTTATGTTTATCCTTAGCCAGCAGTTTCAAATAGGACTTAATGTCACCCGCTCTGGCCCCTGTGACGCATTGTACTATGGTCCCTGGTGTCAGTAAGTTCACATTCATCAAAATGGAGCTGCCAATAACCAGTGTTGTTTCCTCAGCAGGTGTGTGACTGAGTGGAGAAAACTTGTTTGAAACGTGAACGGGCGGATGGTTAACCATGGGCTTCGATTTAGAGCTATGCTTTCCTCTCACAGTCATCCAGGAGGACCCTGGCTGCTCAGGGATTGCAGGGGGAGGGCTAGCAGGAGCTAACGCTACACTATGTGGCTTCGCACTGGCTAAAGTTATAGGTGGCCGGCTAGCTGAGAGACTGAGCTTCCATGGTGCGGAGCCGTGCCTCTAACTCACTGAGCCTCGCCTCCAGCGCTACAAATACACTACACTTATTACACTTATTTACACATTATCACTAAAGGAGGCAGAGGAGTAGCTAAACATAAGACACTCAGAGCAAGAGAGAGCAGGAGAGAGAGTGGGGGAATCCATTACCAGCCCTGAAGCTAACTGCTAAGCTAAAGTGGCTAACAGTGTGTAACGTTTAACACTACGGAATTAGCGAGAAAGCGGCTGAAAGAAGGAGAGCTGTGGGTGCTTGAGTAGAACTAGTTGATGATTAAATGTTAAGTGGTAGAGTAAGTTAAGTGGCTGTGGTGAATATTATAGCAAAACAGCTGAATTTAGTGAGAGCAGCTAACAGTGAAACAACAACGAGTGACCAACCCACAAGTACCGGAAATTATGTAATACGTCACCGTAGCACGTCAGCACGTCCCTGTGAAGCCTCTCAGTCACCTGAACGTATAATCTGGCGAGGAACAAGGGGAAAGACACAGACTTTATACACATGAGGGAAGGGGAGCCACAGGTGGAAACAATCGGGTATTAGGGAATGAAGTCAGACCGGTGACACAAGAGGAAGGGCAAGTGACCTGGAACGAGAGGAGAGTTATCTTTCAAAATAAAACAGGAAATTCACAAGACAAAAAACCCAAAGACAGGACAAACCTCACCGCGGCGTAACATATGGTCTGTCAGCAGGTGTGTCCTCTGTTGTCGATCTGGGTGTGTCCGACCATTATTGTGTGTTTTTTGATATCTCCAGTTTTATCCATCAGGAGGCCCCGGTGAGAACAGTGAGGAAGTGCTAGCTTACTTGAAGTGGCTGCAAAATTTTATTGAGATTTTACACAATAGCACTGCTGACATTTAACCTGCACCCATCAATTTTATTGTTAACAATTAAAAAAGTAAGGTAAACTCAGGTCAGCCCTAGATCCAGTGGCTCCATATTGCACAAAAACAATATCAACCAAACCTACACCACCTTGGATAAAGACTGAAATAAAACAACTGGAAAGAAATTGCAGGATTGCAGAGAGAAAATGGAGGCAGACAAAGTTAACAGTTCACTATGACATATTCCGGGACACACTCAAAATCTACAATAAAGCAGTAAAACCGGCAAGAACTTCCCATTGTTCACAACCCATCTCAGATAAAAGGAACCACCACAAATTCCTCTTCTCCACAATAGCTCGTTTAACTAATAGTGAATTTAAGAAATCCTCCATAGTTCCAACAAACCATCTATGTGGGGACTTTGCAGACCACTTCAGAGGTAAAATCGAGAAGACAATGGAGCATTTTGTCCTGGTTGATGCAGTAACACTTGGTAGAGTTAACCCAACAACCTGCCTTTTAGACCTAATTCCCAAATCACTCTTAAACAATTTTATGCATTCTTAGAGTTTGAACTCTTAAACCGTGTGAATTGCTCTCTCCAGACGAGTGTCTTCCCCACGTACTTCTTGAAGGCAAGTGGTGAAGTCCCTGTATCCAACTTGTCCTTTTTAAGTAAAGTTTTAGAAAAGCTGGTTTTTATCCAATTAAATAATTTTTCAAACAGCAACACAATTTTAGAACAGTGTCAATCTGGTTTTAGGATTAACCATAGTACTGAGTCTGTTAAGGCTTGTGTTGGATCAGGACCCAAATACACGACTCGACTCTGGTTCAAAGTGCAACAAACAGACTTTAATGTTCAAAAAGGTGCAAGAATAGGTGCAAGGTGGAGGGGTGGTGGGAGGTCCCAGGACCCTGATGTGGTAGGTGAAGTCACCGAGGAGTGCATGGATGCAGGTGGCGTGATGTGAAGTCCGCTGTACGGTAATGGAGATGCAGTGATAGAGCTCCGGGGAGCTGCCAGAAGGCAGGCAGGTCCACAGGCTGGCAGGGAGTATGTAACGCTCAAGACTGCACAGCAAATACAGTAATCTGAAGCAAGGTAGCAAAAACACAGGGAGATTAGCTTCAAAAGCTAAGCACAGAGCACAGGGCAAAAATACAAAGAAGCCAGGATCCAAACAACCACGTAGACTGACGAAACGATCTGGCGATGAGCAGGAGAGAAACCAGTGGGTTTATGGGAGACCTGATTGTAGAGAGAGTTCACCTGGCGCTGCCTGTGGAGAAGAAGCCACGCCCACATGCACACACAGCAGAGACAGGGGGAGAGACACAGGAGGAATTGAAAAAGTGAAAAAAGGTTAAATGTGGATATAAGAAGCTTGAGACTAGAGGGGGGCTTGTTTATAATATCACTGGCGGATACAAAAACTGGCTCTAATTAGCCTGCCAACAGAACTCGGATCAGAATCTTACTGTCACCAACGTTTAACCAAGAGTTGCATTAAAAGGCGAACCTTACTTTGCCGTTGATATTACAGTTGCCCTGGCGTCTTACAGTACCGATGCAGGTTCCGTGGGTCCGTGTCCCGGTGTTTGCCGCACCTCGGCTCCGTTTGTAGACTGGGTCAGCTGCGCGGTTGGATTGGCGGGCCTCGTCGTGTCCCGTCGTGGCTCTTCAGGTGGGTGGCCTCTGGAGGTGGTTTGCGGGTTGACAAAAGGGTTCTGATCGGTTCTGTGGGGCTGGAGTCGCGAGTTCGATGCAATTTGCCAGCCGGACAAAAAGGCAAAGACAGCACGAGGGGTTTAACTATACTTATAAAAGATTTTAAAAACGTGTCGTAGAAAACTTAAAAAGTCACGCGATAAAAATAGATTGACAAACGAAAATATTAATAGTAAGAAACTAAATATAAAGTACGTCTCTTGCGAACTTTGGGTTAACAAAGGAACGAACAGCAGGAGGGGTGGTCAGAGGTGCGAAAGGTAGAGAGATGCAGGAGAGAGAGGTGAAGAGAAGAGAGAGCGAGTGGTCAAGAGGGGTGAAGAGTGAGATGCAGAAGAGAACAAGAGAACAAGAGAGTTTTTGGACACCTCTGTTTGTTCCTTTATCTCACAGTTGAACGAAGAGGTGAGGTCTGGTTTAACCCATCCCTTTGGCTCTGAGCGGATCAACTGCTTTTTACGCCGGAATTCTTATTCTGAGATTAAACTATCTTTGGTTGATTTTCCATTATTAAGCTTTCTGATATCTATAAAATAATGCATATACTGTTACACACTTGTAAGAATGTCTTTGAACAGCCTGTTGCGATGAAACATCGAACTTTAACTGTTTTTCCAAACTTCTGCACAAAGTCCTATTGTGTAGATTTTATTACTGAAAGTCCCTCTGTCTCCCAACAGAGCACAGCTCCTCCGGTTCGAATTGCGGTCAGATTTGACGTTGATTTAGGTTAAAAGGGGTACTTTATTTTGGAGTTCTGGGTTATTTTATTACCCTAGGAGGGCCCGAGGTTGTAAACCACACTTTATCTCCCATCAAAACAAGCATACAAATGTCTTATATACGGTTGGCTGAGCAGACAACCAGACACAAAAACCCCTTAAACAGCACTTCCTCATGAGGTACTACAAGATTGTTAATGATCTCAGGTGTAACATGGACTCTCAGAAACTGTCGGTCCTGGTGCTACTGGATCTAAGCACTGCTATTGATAGAGTAGACCACCACATATTCTTAAATAGACTCAGAGACCTGGTGGGCCTCTCTGGTACTGTTCTTAACTGGTTTTATTCTTAACTCACAGATCGTCACTTTCTTGTAAGCATGGATACATGTTCCTCAGGAACGCATGAACGTAAGTGTGGGGTGCCCCAGGGGTCGATCTTAGGTCCAATACTTTTTAATTTGTATATGTTTCCCATGGGCCCTGTGTCATCAGGAGACACTGCAATGTAGAGCTGTGTATCATCAGCGTAGCTGTGAAAATTGATTGAATAACTAAATTATTTTAAACATTCACAGTGTGTAAAAACCTGGGCGTTCTTATCAACTCTGAGTTTGATTTTATTTAACACATCAGAAATACTACAAAGATGGTGTTTACCATCTTAAGAATATAGCCAGAGTTTGCCTGTTTCTCTCTCTGGCCAGCACAGAGGTGATAATGCATGCTTTTATCTCTAGCCGGTTAGATTACTGTAATGCCCTGCTCTCTGGTCTCCCAAAAAAGAGCATTTCATATCTTCACTTTCTCCAAAACTCAGCTGAACGTGTTCTGACGAAGACCAGAATGAGGGCTCACATTACACCAGTTTTAGAATCACTGCACGCTTCAGGATTGATTTTATGGATCTTTTATTCGTTTTTAAGTGTCTTAACGGCCTTGGGCCTTCCCATCAGTCTTACCTGCTTTTACCATATCGGCCCTCGAGGACCCTGAGGTCTTCCGGTACTGGTCTTTTATCTGTTCCCAATGAAAGAACCAAAACCTTTGGTGATGCCTCATTTTATCATTACGGCTCTCGCCTGTGCCATTGAGGTAGTGGGGATGTGAAGGGGGTTTGTTTGATTTTATTTTGATGTAAAGCACTTTGGGCTGCATATTTATATGCGAGGGCCAGACTAAGAATGGTTCACAAAGACTCTATGGAACAACCAGGAAGAGGAAGAGAGACCCTGCCCGGAAGAAGCCCGAGAGCCAGGCCCAGACCGAGGGCGCCTGGTAGCCGGGTTGCCACGGAGCCCAGCAGGGCACAGCCCGAAAAAGTGACGTGGCACCTACCTCCTCTGCATCCTGTAGGCCCACCACTCACAGGAGGAACCACTGGGGTCGGATGCGCTGCTGCACAGGTAGCAGTAAAGGTGAGGAGCCTCGACCGACCAGATGTATGAAAGGTGCTATATAAATCAAGCTGATTTGATTTGATTTGAATTAGCCTAGCTTTGCTCAGAACACTGGTGAATTTCAGCCTGCAAATGAAGGCTAACATTTGGACTACTCATCCATTATTAACAATACTCAGAGCTGAGCACCAAACACTCAGGGGATGCTTATTTATTGCTTATGGATTGTGGTATTTGGAAGTTAAGCCATTAAACCAAACAGTTCCAATTTAACTTATAATTTAAAGTAGTTTATCTAATTTTGGAATGACAGCATTTGAAGCATGTCTCTGCCAAACGTACAGATCCACAGGGCTGTGAAGAGAAGAGACTGGTTTCAAGCTGTTTGCTACTCATCTATGACTTTGAAGTCCTATTGGCATTTGGAAGTAAACAGAAACAATACAGAGATGATAGATTCATACGTGTTAAAACATAAATTTAGACAATTTTGAAATAAAACTTTAAAAAAAAACTTTGAAAGTAAAATATATTTGTACCATGTACAATTCTGTACATTCTGGTGAGGTTTAACAAAGGTTCAGGCCAAGGTTCGGCCTGAGCATTAATCTGAGTAGCATCATTCTATATATCCCACTGAGAAAAACAAAAACGGGGATGTAGAGACAGAGGGGTGGAGATGGGCACCAGCTCCTCTGTTGCAAAATGCATTCAGCTAATTAGGAAACCTATGTGTTGCTGTGCAAGATTTTAGTGCTGTTTGCTGTATTTGGAGTGAGAGAAGTGAACTGAAATCCCACTCTCATTATAAATCCAATTGAAAGTCAGGATGTTTCAGTGCTGATAAGTTCTGAAGCCCCTGAACAAAAATGCATCAACACGCACACACTGTGATACAAGCACCTTTCTCTCTCAAACACATACAGTGCACAGGTTTATGCATGCATACACATCAGGTGAAGGTTGACTCATTGATTTACTAGACAGTGTGTTATGTGAGGGGTGACCTTTCCAAGTGCTCCCACTGATGGAATGAAAGGTGCTGAAACACCCACAATGCAGTAGCACACCCTTAGAGAAATGTCAGTTATTAGAGCTCAGCGCAAGGAGAGGTTACAGGCCAAATTGCTCCACAGACATAAAGACTCAGACACAAATAGTGGAAAGTGAGGAACATGAGTTGGTAGAATGAGAGGAACAGGTAACTTATTCTACAGGGTCTGAGCAGATTCATACATTATCCATTGTCTATATTGGGAGATTGAATGTACTCTACTGTAGCAGTAGGGGAGTAGAAAGTAGGGAAGGGCCCTGGGCCTCCCCACTTTACACCCCTGGCCTGATAACGGCAAAAGATACAGTCAAAAAACTCTCTAAAGGTTTGTAGTGACTGGAGATTAAAATGAAAGTTCAAAGAGTGTTGTTGTCCGAGAAAGCTCCAAAGAACAAATTTCTCATCAGTTGTATTTCCATTTATGTAAAATGTGGCCGCTGGGAAAGTTTCACGGTACGCCCTTTCAATAGTCCTCTCACTCAGCGTGTCTCCATTACAAAAAAATACCCCAGACGGATTTTCCAGACCTCGGGGATGACGTAATACTCTTAACATAAGGACCAGTTCGGAATCAGAGTTATAATTCATTCATTCATTCATCTTCAACCGCTTGTTCCTGTTGGGGTCACGGGGGGGGGGGGGGGGGGGGGGGGGGAGGCTGGAGCCGATCCCAGCTGACTTTGGGCGTGAGGCGGGGTACATCCCGGACAGGACGCCAGTGTATCGCAGGGCATATAGAGACAAACAGAGACAGACAACCATTCACACCTACGGGCAATTTAGAGTCATCAATTAACCTAACACGTGCATGTCTTTAGACTGTGGGAGGAAACCGGAGAATCCGGAGAAAACCCAAGCAGACACGGGGAGAAAAGGCAAACTCCACACAGAAGGGCCCCAGCCGGGATTCGAACCAGGAACCCTCTCGCTGTGAGGCGACAGTGCTAACCACCACAAAAAATGAAATTTATTATTGTACAAGAACAGAACACAAGAACACACACTTCACCATCAGGCAGTGTCTCCTTTTTTATGTCTTGTTTTGATTGTTCAAATTGTGGTGGATGTTTTGACTCTCCACTGCTAAACTAGTTCACTAGTTCAGTTGGGGATCAATAAAGTAACCTGAACCTGTCCTCATGAATCAATTAATTTAACATGCAGTTGAACAGTAACGGTTGTCATGGTGATATATTTAGAAAACATAGTAAGCTATCTCGGCTTTTCCCATAGCAAACCTGACTCTCCTCAGAATGCACTGTGTGAAAAAGGCCCCTTTTTTCACAGTGGAACACAAAACAATGAACACAGAGTTCACACATACCTGTATAAGTCATAATAACATATCTGCATTTTTTCACACTGAATGGGTTTCGATCATTGTGTAATCCTTGATAGATTCAAGATTCAAGATTCAAGAAGCTTTATTTATCCCGAGGAAAATTATTGTGCAACAGTTTCGATACAAAGGCGGAAAAGGATCAGAGTAACAATAAGCATAAACATAAATCAAATCAAAATAAAGCTAACGTAAGATAAATCATGCAATGAACCAAGTGTGACAGAGTGCAACAGACGTCGTGGTTAAGCGTAGGTATATACAATATACAACAATACGCGCTGTGCAGTTTAGCAGCAGATTGAATAAAATAAGTACAAACTAGATAAGTGAGAAGGAGCGATAAGTTATAAGTGTTAAAAATGTTAAAAATGTAGCAGCATGTCGTACAGAACTAAGTGACAGTATGGCACAGTGGAGTGTAGCAGCATTTCGTACTTAAGTCAGTTACAGTAAACCACAGTGAAATGTAGCAGCATGTCCTAAAGTACAGTAAGTGTATCAGCAGATAGTTACAGTGCCATTAATAAATAAATAAAGTGATGTAGTGGTGATATAAAGAGACAGTGTAAAGTGTCGCAGCAGTAAGTTACAGAACTACAAATAAGTGATGTAGTGGTGGTATAAAGTGACAGTGTAGTATAGCAGCATTACTTACTAAACTAAGTGACAGTACAACTGAATAAAGTGACAAAGTGACATTTTCAGGATACAGTGTCTCCACTGTTCCTTACCTGACTGGGGGGAGATGAATTATAAAGTTTGATGGCCGCCGGAAGAAAAGACTTCCTCCGGCGTTCAGTATTACACCGTGGGAGAATGAGTCTATGGCTGAATGTGCTTCTGCTGGAGGTCAGCAGCTGGTGGAGAGGGTGAGAGTTATTGTCCAGGATGCTGTGCAGTTTAGACAGCATCCGCCTCTCAGACACCGCCACCAAAGAGTCCAGTTTGACCCCCAGGACGGAGCCAGCCTTCCTGATGATCTTACTGATCCTCTTTGCGTCTGCTGCCCTCAGTCTGCTGCCCCAGCACACAACAGCAAAGAAGATGGCACTGGCTACCACTGACTGGTAGAACATCCTTAGCATGGTGTTACATACGTTGAATGACCGGAGCCTCCTCAGGAAATAGAGACGACTCTGGCCCTTCTTGTAAACAGCCTCAGTGTTCTTGGAAAAGTCCAGTTTGTTGTCCAGGTATACTCCAAGATATTTGTAATCCTGGACAACATCCACAGTCACGCTGTTGATGGAGATGGGTGTGGGGGCAGATTTACTCCTGCGGAAATCCACCACTAGCTCCTTAGTCTTGCTGGCGTTTAGAATCAGGTGATTAGCTGCACACCAGTCGACAAAGGAGTCCACAACGCCCCTGTACTCCTCCTCCTTCCCCTCACTGACACAGCCAACAATTGCAGAATCGTCAGCAAACTTCTGCAGGTGGCAGGACTCAGAGAGGAGCTGAAAGTCTGAGGTGTACAGGGTGAACAGAAATGGGGAAAGAACAGTTCCCTGTGGAGCTCCAGTGCTGCTGACCACAGTGTCAGACACTCCGTCCTGCAGTCTGACATATTGTGGTCGACCCGTCAAGTAATCTGTAATCCAGGAAACCAGGGGAGGGTCCACCTGCATCGCCGTCAGCTTACGTCCCAGCAGAGCAGGCCGGATGGTGTTGAACGCACTGGAGAAGTCCATGAACAAGATTCTCACTGTGGTCCCCGCTCTGTCCAGGTGGGCGCAGGCACGGTTGAGCAGGAAGATGATGGCGTCCTCCACACCTAGACTTGGCTGGTAGGCAAACTGTAGAGGGTCCAGTGATGAGCTGACCATGGGGCGAAGAAGTGAAAGAACCAGCCTCTCCAGGGACTTCATCAGGTGCGACGTCAGCGCCAACCGGTCTGTAGTCTTCAGAGGTGCTGGGACGCACCTTCTTTGGTACTGGTACCAGGCAGGATGTCTTCCACAGCACAGGGACCTTCTCGAGACTCAGGCTGAGGTTGTGGATGTACTGCAGGACTCCACACAGCTGGATCGCACATGTTTTGAGGACCCTCGGGCTGACACCGTCGGGACCCGCTGCCTTGCCTGGGCGGAGTCTGCACAGCTCCTTCCTCACCTGCTCTGCAGTGAAGGTCTGTCTGCTGTGTGTGTTGGTGGGGGTGGAGAGAGGTGATGGCTGGGGGGAGGGGACAGGTAGTGCAAAATCAGGAAGAAATTGAGGGGGAGGTGTCAGCAGGGTTGGAGGTTTGGAGGTGGATGGTTGTAGAGGAGCCGTAGGGAGGTGGTCCAGAGCCCTTTCATCAAATCTGTTGAAGAACAGATTCAGCTCATTGGCACGTTCAGTACCACCGCCTACCGTCTGGCTACCAGATGGTTTGTAGCCAGTGATGCTCCTCATGCCGCTCCAGACGTCCTTTAAGTTGTTCTGCTGGAGTTTGTGCTCCAGCTTCCTCCTGTAGGTGTCTTTGCCCTGTTGGATCCTCTCCTTCAGCTCCCTCTGGACCTGCCTCAACTGCTCTCTGTCCCCTTCTCTGAAGGCCCTCTTCTTCGCATTCAGCAGGACCTTGATGTCTCTGGTGACCCACGGCTTGTTATTTGGGAAACAGCGTACAGTCTGTAGGAACAACGCTGTCCACACAGAAATTGATGTATCCTGTTATGCAGTCCGTGAGATCATCAAGGTCCTCCCCATGTGAATTACAGAGCAAATCCCAGTCTGTGAGTTCAAAGCAACCCTGTAAAGCTTCGGTCTCCTGTGACCATCTCCTCACAGTCCTGGTGGTCACAGGAAGCCGCTGGACTTGGGGCTTATACAGGGGCTGCAGGTGGATGAGGTTGTGATCTGATCTTCCAAGAGGAGGAAGGGCAGTGGAGCTGTAAGCCTCCTTAACATTAGCATACAGCAGGTCCAGTGTCTTGTTTTCCCTGGTGGGACAGTCCACAAACTGCTTGAAAGTGGGCAGTGTTGCAGCCAGGGTGATGTGGTTGAAGTCGCGCCACGTTTGCAGTCGGAGGAATGTAAACAACCAGAACTATCACGTGTGAAAACTCCCTCGGCAGGTAGTATGGCCGCAGACTCACGGCAATCAGCTCAATGTCCGGGCTACACACACGCCACTTGTTGTTAATAAGAATAGCAAGTCCCCCACCTTTCCTCTTGCCACTCTCACGGTGACTCCTGTCCGCCCGAACAGTCTGAAAGCCGTCCACAGTTACGTTCGAGTCCGGGATGTCCTCGTGGAGCCACGTCTCCGTGAAACACAGCACACTGCTCACACGATACATCCACTGAGTCTTCACCAGGCCCGCCAGCTCGTCCATCTTGTTAGCCAGCGACCTCACGTTCCCCATGGTGATGGGGAGAGATGGTTTATATCTCCTCTTCTTTTCCCGTTGTTTACGTCCAGCCTTACATCCCCTGTACTTTCTCCTCAGTTCTTTGGGGATTTCAGGCCTCTCCCGCATTAGCGCCGTTGGTGTTAGCGACAACAGCTGTTCACGGGTGTAAACAATGGAGCCGCCACATTGTTGCGTCCAGACGGAGACGCGGTCGGCAAAAATAGTCCCAAGAATGAGACAAACAGACAAAAAACACGTAAGAAAGTTCACGAATATAGTTGGCTAAGGTTAGCACTACGACTTACAGGAAAAAGCACTAATAAAAAGACAGTAAAATAAGACAAAATAGCAAAAAAGTGCGGAAAGGAGAGGTAGCAACTGTTGCTGGCTGCCGCTTTACACAGCGCCGGAACCGGTCCTTACACTACAATTGATACAATTGAACGGTACTCTGGCACTTCTTTCTCCAAGTGAGAACAACAGAATAGTTGCAGTTTGAATAATTTGGTTGACATTCAGACAGTTTTATGTTTACTTTACATTATTAAAATCTATTTCGTTAAAGAAAGATGATGAAAACAAAGGGTTTGTTATCATTTTGACATTTAAGGTGGCTCATTTGAATCACAACATCAACTCATGCACCAAGTACAAATATTTCCAAGTTTATCTTACCTGATCTCTGCGTGAATGCCGTAGCGTAATCAAGGGGGGTCAGACATGATATATTCCGGTGTTAGTTGCAGTGGTTGCAGTAGCTGCAGTGCACACCAGGGACACAAGAGCAGTCCAGAAGGGAGAAAGGAGATGAAAACACTTTGGGAGTGAATCATAGCACACTATCAAATTATCTGCTGGACTTTTAAAGTATACTTACATATTACAGAGTCTTAATTTCATAGTGGACATGTTATGTGTTATAACCATAGACGTATGCTAAAATAAGAGGACAGTCATGCTTCCAGGTCTGAGTGTGTGCTGTAAACCTTCATTCATAGTTGATGGTCTCAATCTTTAGTTTCAAGTCTTCTTCAATACAAAATGCCGTTCATTTGGTAACTTATGATCCCATTTAGACTTAAATAGATCATAAAGCAGTAAAGGCTTTAGGGTGGGGTTGCACGGCCACCTGTCAATCGGGATAGGTGTAAACATAGCTGCTTGTGTAGCCACGGCACTGTGGACATTAAAATAGCTGTGACTTGTTTTTTGGTGTTGTCTGTTTTATAGTCTCAGGACTTTGACCCTCTCACTGTGTTTTCACTTCAATGGAACATTTGGCTGCTGGAAATACAGCATTCAATTGCACTTATCTAACCGAGATGCCGAAAACCAGAGCATGCCTCTCACCCTCAGACTAAAGAATGCTATCTCACTTGTATCAGCTGGTTGAAAATCATCAAAGTTTCCCTCTTTAGTGTATTAGCGTTTAACATACAGCAGCACGGCCCCATGACACTGACTTAATCTGCGTTTCAGTTAAACCTGGAGCTTGGAAAAATTTCAAATGGAGCGAGAACAAGATACAGCACAGTCGGAATTGGACCTGGGCAGCTGAGGAGAGGAGTTTTAGCGCCTGCTTTAACCACTCAGCCCCCGTCAGTGACTGTAGCACCGGCCGTCTGCGCTGGGACTAATTCCTCAGATTGTTACACCTATGAACGCTGTGAATGTTTTTGTGAAATGCTTTTTTTTTTTTTAAATAAACACTTTACCTTTAATCCTGCATTAATAGAAGGAGGTTCCAGCTGTACTCTGTACACTACATGCATAACTGCATATCTCACTCTCACAAATACAAGTTGTAGTATTCTGTCCTCACAATTGTGTATCTGAGCAAGGCTAGAGTGAACCAAAACGCCAATAAAACTTTGTGCTTGAGAAGGTGTGGCTTTACTGATATTTGTTTCTGTAACACTGAAGCATATATACTATATATCTCAAAACCTTAACTGAATAATAACATGAACTCAAACCAATGAGCTACTGGATAGTAGGAAAAAGATACACAGAGTTGGAGCTGCACTGAACTGGCAAATGTTGTCAGTAATGTAAACTGTAAGCATGTTGGACTTACTAGGCTGAAAACTACCAGTATGGTCCTTTAATGAAAATGACATGAGCTGATGCTATTTTTAATTTCTCTATATCAATCCATATGTGTAAAAGAATAAAGCATCTTTTTTTTCAAATTTAAAGTTCATATACTGTAAGTAGAGCAGCAGCTTTGCCCTTGAAAATTGAAGCGCAAATTGAAAATTGAGAGATGTCTTGGCTGCTTCCTTTGTGCCCCCAACCACCCACCTACACACTTTTACACACTGGGTCCCTATGTCTCAGGGACAGATGGTGAGTGTCAGTAGCATGCCAGTCCTCGTATCTCACTATGGGCCTCTACCATGGAGAGAGATGTTTTTGCACAATGTCTGGGTGTGTCTGTTTAATCCAATGAAGGAAGGCGGAAGATAAATTGCATGAGGAGGGCATGGGGGAAGAGGTAGAGATGTTTAATGCAATATAAGAGGAGGGAAGAGAAATAAACGCAGAGGGGAGTGTGAGGAAAAGACCATGAGAGGAAATGTGATAGGAGGGAAAGCCATGCAGGGAAGGATGAGACAAAGAGAATAATGAGATGTGTACGTCAGTGAAGGAGTGACAAGGAAGGGAGAGAAAAAAAATTGCATGGAGAGAGTAAAGGGAGGAAAGAGGATGAGAGGACGAGGAATAGATGAGAGTCAGAGCGAGAGAGGGAGGAAAGGTAAGAAGGGATTTTAAAGTCTGACTTATGTGGCATATTCAGTGAGGCTGATTGGTCCGGTTGCCATGGTGATGTAGTAGGCTTGGGAGATAGAGAAAGGGGGAGACTTTTGATATCCTTCAATAGAACAAGTCTCCTAAAAGAAACACCCAACAAGCAACTCCACACACACAGAGTGAAAACTACATTGGCTTTAACACAAAACACACATGCTGGCACCCAGAAACACACACACACACACACACACACACACACACACACACACAGTAACGAGATACAGGTAAAACTAAGCAGTGGGTCTCACTACATGGCTTTGCATGTAATCATCCGCAATCATACAAGGTTAAGAAATGTATTTGTCATTTTATAACACAGCGTTGCACAATGAAAAATATAAGTGTAGGCCCTTCACGCTACACACACAAAGAACATTATGTACAAATATTATTTTACATAATTCACCTTTATCGAAAGTAACTTACAATATGTACATTCAACCAAAAAGCTTTGTGTCTAGATGGTAACCCAGGCTTCTGTGTATTCTAGGTTTGTTAAAAACGACCTACTTCAGAGGCCATATGGAGTCTGTACTGTACAGGAAGCACTTTTCCAGTATAGTGTCTTACCTAAAATGGATTATAGTGTGATAGTAAAAAAAAAAAAAGGTTACTTCTCCTCCCACCATATCTATGGAGCTGTAGTTTAATTGTCCGTTAAACAACTCAGGAATCGTGAATGTTAGCATGGTTTTGCCTCACAATTTCCCCCCTCCCCAGGGTCTGTATTACTATTTTTTGCATACTTGGCCCCAATACGCCATTGTAGACCAACCATCAATAACTCAGTTATCAGTATTTCATTTTACAAAGAAGTGACGTAGTTTTGGCAAAGGGATTTTTGTGTCTTCAATAGATGAATCTCTGTGGAGGAGAAGATCTTTGGTACGTGTATCTTTTGATTTTCAATTCACAAACGGATATTAAAGAACAAAAAAATTAGTGGTTATTTGATTTTCGTTTTAAAAATACCAAAATCAAAAATGGAATTACAAGGTGTTTTATTTGAGTTTCGTTTTGTAGTTATAACAAAAACTAAAATCACTAGAAGACAAAAATGAAAAAACTGCTGTTTTTTTTCACATTCTCCGACTGGAAGTTTCCAGTTCCACGGTAAAGCAGCTGTGAGGACGGTTCTGTGTGGGGGAGGGATTTATGCTTCTTCTTTCATATTTGAACTTTTTGTTCAAAAGTGCTGAATTCTCTTTATGGTTTATTGTTGTTGAAACGCTAGCCTGTTGTTGTCACTACTACGATAAACATTAAACATTTAGGTAACGTTAGTGACAGAGTACCATTATTATTATTATTATTATTATTATTATTATTATTATTATATGGATAAAATACAGAACGGCAACCTATAATACTGCTGCTATAATTAACGTTAGATAAAAGGCCCCAGAAACTGTAATGTTTAGCCTATATTAGCTTATATTAGCCTAGCTATAATCTTCCAAAATCCATTTCTGAACAAAACCTATTAGAGACACCAGCAGTCACACCCCTTAGAACTGTAACAGATGTGTTGTGATAAGTTAAAGTTAGAGAAATGTAAATTAGCCACCACGTCCTGATATTATTTTCCCTATGTGGGTAAATGTCACCTAAGCATTACATTTGCTATTATGGTAATGTATCTTTATCGTTGTGTTCAATTTCTTAGAACAGCACTGTATAACGGAATAATGGCACCAGTCGGACAGTTTTAAGTTCTATCAAACCTTCTGTTTAACCTACAAATATGAATGCTCGTGTAATGTTTTACATTTATTTAATGGTGTTAAACTAAAGTATAACTTCTTACTTTTGTAACCTCAATTCTTTTAACGACCCGATTTAGATTTGTGTTTACAGTAGACCTTCAAAAGGACGCTGACACCAATGATATAATGTTAGCTGCGTGCTACCCTTGGCCATACTCGGATGCCCTGATCTCCTTGGCGTAAACACTGGGAGCTCCAAACAAGTCTGTCAACACATCCAGGACCATACTTTAGTCCTTCATAATAAAATGACGCACTTTAACAGCTCCAAAATACACCGTAAAATCTTCGGTGTAAACCACCACCTGAGCTTCTCAGGCTGAGTGTCATCCCAACGTTCTCACTGCTTTTTCTTATCAAAATCACTTTTTATATTTATTAGACGTATAAATGTCTATGATTGTGTCTAGATTCTTAGAAGTGTGTAAATGAATTCTAAAAGCATATAGTGACATACTGTAGATAAACAGCCGTCCAACTTTGACAAAATCACATATCATAACACATTGGTTACATTTCAACGGTTTGTGACTATTGCTATTGTAGTAGGTTTTGTTCAGAAATGCTGGATTTCATGTCTTATTGTTGTTTGGAAGATTATAGCTAAGCTAATATAAGCTAATAGCCTATAGGTTAAACGGCCTTAGGCCCATAGGCCTTTTATCTATCTTTAATTATAGCTCTTAGTATATCAATAAAGTATTATTGGTTGTCGTTCTGTATTTTATCCTTATAATAATAATACTACTCTGTCACTAACGTTACCTGAATGTTACCGTAGCTATGGCAACATCAACAACAACAACAACAACAAGCTAGCGTTTCAACAACAATAAGCCATAACGATAGAATATGGCACTTTTGAAAAAAAACAGTCCTAACTCCCAACAGTCAAACCCCTCAAGACCTTAACCATATGTTGTCACAAGTTCAAATATCAAAGAAGAAGCAGAAATCCCTCTCCCATACAGCACCCTCCTCACAGCTGCTCGTCGGAGAACATGAAAAAAAAAGTATTTTTTTTTCGTTTTTGTCTTTTAGTGATCTTATTTTTTGTTATCATAACTACAAAACCAAAATCAAATAAAACGCCTTGTAATTCAATTTTAATTTTGGTATTTTAAAACAAAAATCAAATAACCACTCATTTTTTGTTTCTTAATATATTAGTTTTTTTCTATGTCCCTGACCTCCAGGGTTGCAGATACAAAGTGAAGTGCAGCTTGGCACGTCATGTTTATTGTGGGAGTAAAATGCAGGTTCCTTATTTACGATGCTGCACTATTTGTTCTGTTTCCAGTGGGTATTCTCCAATCAGTTTTACTGAAACAGAAAAGAGCATGGTGGTTGAGCTGTGCGTAATAATGAAAATAATACATGACATCATCAGTGTGTAGAGTTTCCTATAAGTAGTGGGAGTAGAGGATTGTAGAGGATTCATTCATCTGAAGTAAGTCGTTCCAGAGGCTCTCCTCACTTCAACACTCGATGTGAAGCACTCACAGCAGTTTTACTCAATAGGAGGGGCGTGACGAGATATCGTCCCACAAGATCTCTCGACATTAAAATGTGAGGATATTTCTCCTTGAGGTGAAAAGTTGTCTCAGGATATCAATATGTAAGTGGAAACGGTAACAGAGTGACGGATAAGACAAGAACAATATGTAAGCAGTGAGCACTGTAGAAAGATCGTCAACACCGTAACACAAAGACATTACCCCGCAGCTACAAGTTCTAGTCACAATGTCGGCACATGACGGACACAAAGAGCCGAACGCGTCAGTATACCATACTTACCAGCCATACCATACTTACCAGCCATACCATACCATAGGCTTCACCGTGGCACTATCAAAATCTAGAAAATATTGAAAGTTAAAAATAGTGTTATCTATTACGTTCTCGTAATCTCAATATTGTGTATTCTGAGGGTCACACCGCTGCACAATAGTGTCCTGACTTTCCTGACACAGTACAGTGCTGTATCGTCCACTAAGGATAATTAAAAGGGCTATTACAGTAGAGTTTCTTTAGGAAGAAAAAAGCAGGAAATGTCTCTCTTATAAAGGGATGGATACCGAAACCCGGTTTAAAATTTGCCCTGGGGCAAATTTTTTTATTGATAGGCTCTGAAGTTATTGTTCTGCTTAATGGTCACGTTAAGCAGAACCGCGTTTCTCCCTCTCTCAGACACGCTGATAGAGACAATGGCAAAGAGAACCAAGCGGTCCAAACTTAGGCTTTATTTCACCAGTATTGATGCAAAAGGTACAAGAGAGGTTTTGCATGTTGCATATGTTTTCTAGCCTTTAATATTTAATTTAGCATATACAGTATATATATACACTGGAGATCAAAATTAGAGAACTATTAATACTTGATTGATTCTGAAAAGTTGTTGATTTATATTGTTCAGAATGTGATAGAATATCCACTGTGACTATACCACTGCTGTACTAGCATGTTTTTTTTTAACTAACTAAGGCACTTCAACAAAAACCTTTATTTAGTAAAAAAAAAGCAGTGATCTAAATTATAGAACAGTAACCACTGTGTCAGAAGAGAAGATTTCAACAATGATTTCTTCTATAGGATTCAAAAATTAATAGAAAGTATAGAGGCCACAGCTTTGAATGACTTCAGCACATCTGCGCCCACAGGACATCACTTTCTTAGCCATTACTTTTGGATTACTGATTCAATTGTTTTGATTTGAAGACTTAAAAGTGTAATTCCGGCGCAATAACTTTCCAGGGTCTTTTTCGGCAAATGCATTCATCAAATAAGCCATCCAGACAGTTTTTTTTCATGTAACAACTATTAACGGAAAAATCCCTAAGAGTCGCTAACAGTAATAAATGTAATTTAATGTAATGTGGCTAACACTGTGAACGCATTAAAACGGCTTTTTTGACCACTAACACTGCTCAAATTAACATCAAACCTCTGCCTAAAGTCCATTCAAGTGGATTACCAAGGTCAATCCAAAAGGAAGGAGCCCATTGGTGCTTTGTTTTCTGTGTAAGGGCTCTTCTCATGCTACTGCAGAGGTTTGGTGTTATTTTGAGCAGTATTAGTGGTTAAAAAAGACGATTTAATGCCTACACCGTACTGCCCAAAGCTAATCATTGTTTGCCACATTCGGCTGTTAGCGGCTCTACTGGATTTCTCTGTTAATAGTCCGTACACAAAGAAAATTGTCTCAATGGCTTATTTGATGACCCAATTTTCCTAAAAAGACCCTGGGAGGATTTTACACCGGAATTTTACTTTAAACACTACTATACAAAGACAAAGAAACTATTTACTATACAAACACATGCACACATACACAAATACAGAAAACATATATCTTAATGTGCACACCCATGTCCCATGCATTCACAAAAACAAACAAACACACACAAACACACACACACACTTTCAAATGAACAAACACCCATCTGAATGTTGAGAAAAACAAGTCTGATAAATCCATGCTTGCGCACAGACACACACACCTGCTCAGGGGAGATAAGTGTTGAAGCTGTGAACGGAGCCAAAGTCGTCTGAGCCTGTAAAGTGGAAAGCTGCAGTGCTGCTCCCCTCACAGCCTGACTGCTCACAGCTACACTGCTGCGAGTTCCTTCCATCCATCCACCCATCCATTCAAATATCGCCACTTTGGCCCCACATTTTTGCTAAACAGCAGAATAAAATAAAACCTTACAATGAAAAAACAACTTTAACGTTGTGATGAATAAATAATACATATGCCATGTCCCAAATCGCGCACTAACATTCGTGCACTGTGTGCCCTATGTACTGACACGATCAGTACACTTAATTCCCCCAGTTAGTGCTGTCTCAAATCACATACTGCTGCCCCGAAAATGACAATCGTATTTCTTCTTCTGTTTATTATTCCAAAAGCTTTTCCAACAACTCTTCTGGCTCAGCACACCGCCAAAAATCCTCTGTTCCTCTTTATATATTTAGAAAGGGAATCTAGTTGTTACCGCTCTGTTGCACTGTTGTTCTGCCATTTTCCAGTTTGAATTTAGTCCCGCCCCTCCCGCTACGTAGTCAAACTGGCAGCAATTGAGTGCGTTGAGTGTTCAGCGAACCATAATTAACGGTTTGGCTGTTTTTGGGCAAGAGAAATGCAGTACACTGCACTTTACCGACATCCGGCGTGAACGTACTTCCACCCTCGAAAAAGCCAGTTTGAAGGTGGAAGTGCGCGATTTGGGACACAGCAATAGAGTTAACATTTAAGTGGACTTTTAGGGGAGACACTACAGGTGAATAGGGTACAGTTTTTAACTCATAGATAACACCATGGAACTCCCCCGGATGATCACTGACATTAGGATAAATATTTTTTGCATTGTAAGTTTTCTAAAATGTTATGTTCAAATATGCAAATGAGGAATGAAATAAATCTACATGTCTAGAAGATAAACGCGAACAATGGAAAAAGCCAGGTTCAAAATTCTTCTTTCACTGTTGACATATTAGAGTCATACATCTGAAATATTATCAACAGCCCTAGGCCTACTGTCTATTTTCTCTGTGGTTTTAGAAATAAAATGTTGTATAAATCATCATCAAATCATCATCAAACTGAGATGCTAACATCTAGTTCGGTTTGGTAAGTGGGTAGCCTTTAATACTTTACAAGGGGAAGTGGTGTTATGTTGAACAGTGGACAGTTTTAATCCCTTACTCCAGATTCAAGGGAATGAGTTGGTCTATACACCTTCGAGAAATGGGTGACGCTAAATTGCGGAGCATACGCGTTTTCATTAATCAGCTTGGCAGTGGCGGGGCCTAAAATTTCACCTTGCCATAAACCAAGAAGTGGTCTTTAACACTTTAAAATCATGACCATACATTGTCCAATCTGTTCCAGATTTCTCAGGCCTGAACACATCTATGAGACAATATTTACGTATAGTCATAGCACCCCCTGCTGGTAACAGGAAATTACATGTTTTATACTCCGATGTCCTCAGCCTAACTGGTTCATCACATCCTCCTCAAAAGTGGTGATGAGAGCCTTAAGATGTGAATGATGCTTCATTGTAAACATGGGACGATGTCGTTTATTACTGGCTGTGGCGAACTGTGATGATAAAATACATATTTTACCTATTTGCAGGTAAGAAGGGAGAGTTATAATTGTGTAACTGATGTGTTATGTGGTAGTTTATTATTCCATTTGGACTTTATGTGGTATGGTTTATGAACTTTACTTGTTCAGCTGAGGTGACGTGCTAAAACGGCTATCCAGTAGCTAGCACTGGTTGCCTAGTTACCTTGAGCAAGCGAGGAGAGTAAAACTATGAGCCAGTCCAAAGAGCCTGGACTGCTTGTGTATAGTTCATAAATAAAGAAATAAATAAGTAAGTTAAATAGTCAGAGATAAATAAATAATTTAAATGGATACATAATTGATTTGGGTTATGTGACAATGTTGGATAGACATGATTGTTCCGTTTATTCATCTCCGCATAGCACTCTTTCTCCCTGTCATCCTCGCACACACATACACGCACATGCACAGAGACCCGCACCTCACTGCAGCCTGTGTGGTGACAGGCGGCAGTGTATGTGCAGTTTCGCTCTAACTTCTGGTTGGTGCTGAAATCTGAGCTAGGGATGTAACGGTGCATCTTGAGACGGATAAAGTCAATTAAAATGTGTGACGATTCAAATTGGTAGAGATGAAAAATAAATAGCATCGGGCAATCTATTTTTGACTTTGTTTGTTGACATCGGTGCAAAGATGAGTTGTGTATCTTCATCCATTGATTTCCTTTCCTACGCGTTGTTAGTGACACAGGCTGGCAGCGGTGCGGCGCAAGTTATTACATAGCATATTTTAGGAATTTCTCAGTACGCTACAGAGGCTAGTCTGTGTGTGTGCAGGTGAAGAGAGACTGAGGATGGACTCAGAGCAGACAACTGTAGCTGCTGATGGTGGGAGCGGAGAAGAAATTTGCAGTTAAGTTGTTACGTCTTAGTGAGAGTTTCATATTTCCTTATGCTGGTTTGTTTCTATAAACAACGCCTCTGCTAACAGAATGGTATTCATCATGTGAAAGGGAGAACACAGGCAGAGCCTTAGTTTCTCATTTTAATTAAATTATTGCTTTTGTTATTAAAAAAAAAAAAAAAAAAAAAAATATATGCTCAATTTAACTTTTACAAA